>NC_000073.6:117645124-118391374 GCF_000001635.26 Mus musculus | reverse complement strand
ACTTGTCTCCAACTCCCCATCACTGGGATTTCAGGTGTGCACCCATGCCTGGCTCTGGGGATTGAACTCCGGTCCTCAGACTTGTGTGGGGAGCATTTTGCTGACTGAGTTATCTCCCCAGCCCTGTCCTGCATTGTACTCTCAGTCTTGCCCTCTCCCTATGGGAGGGTCTGGAGAAGGAGGGACCAGGTAAGGAAAGGATAGTGGTGCCTAGCTTTCCGATTCTGCCTCTGAGCCCTGGATATCCCATCTGCAAATGGGGTGGGAGGTATGGACTATATCTTGCCAGTAGGGCTGTGGATCAAACGCTCTCCCAGTACCTGGATGGCAGAGGTCAGGGCCAGCGATGCTGGTTCTCAGTGGTTAAAGAGTGGTTACCCAGACTGTCCTTATGGCTGTGAGAATGAGAAGGCGGAGGAGAACAGATCTGTCTGAGTAGCTGCTGTGACTCATGAGCTTGTAGAGCATTGAATCATGGTGAAATCTCTCAAGCAAGCGCTCTCTGCCTCAGCCCAGGGAAACAGCATCTGACAAGGCACACAAAACCTGGGAAATTGAGACCCAGAAAGGGGCTAGATAGAGCTGGTATACGGAGGCAGGGCCTGATGTGTGTGTTCATACATATGTTTGCTTGAGTGTTTGGAAGCCAGAGGCCAACCCTGGCTGTCATTCCTCAGAGGCCATCCACCTTGATTTTTGAGACAGACCTAAGGCTTTCAGGTTAGGCTAGGCTGGCTGGCCAGTGAACCCCGGGGACCTGCCTGCCTCCACCTCCCCAGCTCTGGGCTTACAAGCACATGCCACCGTAGTCAGCTCTTGACAAGAGTTCTGGGACTGAGTCCAAGTCTTTGTGCTTGAGCCACATCTCCAGCCTCCTGAGGTAACTTGCTGTGGAGACAAGCCTGAAGCAGCTTGTGGACTTCAGGGTGCTTGCTTCTGAAAGGATTTTGCTAAAGATAATGGGGATCACTTCTTTGGGGTGTGCAGACCTGACCTGTGCAAGGGTGGAGGGAATCAGATGTGCAGACCCTGTGAGTCTCACGAACATCCTGAAACACAGGCCCTCCCTACTCCCCATGGTTGTAAAATGACCTCAGATGGGTCTTACTAGCTGACCACATTTTTTTTTTATAGAAATGGGGAGGCAACTTACTCCAGCACCCAAGAGGTGGGCCTCCAAGTGTAGTGTGGACATGTTAGGATCGCACACATGGTCAGGATGGGCCTATGCTGTGCTGCAGGCCTAAGGTTGCAGGTGCAGTGTTGGTCTGGAACGTGGAAGAAAGCCCAATAATTACCTACTACCCAGCATGCACACGAGGAAGCTGAGTCTGTTCTCTTTGACAAAGCAGAGGACCCCCCCCTTTTAATTTGTAATGTTTATCACACCCATATTTGAAGGCATCCAGGTTCCCTTCTAGAACCATCTGCCTTGGCAAACGGAATTAGCAACCAAAGAAGTTTAGCTCCAGCAGAAAAGAACAAATTCACCCTCATAGCAAGTGTCAACATGGGATGCTTCCTTCAGCTTACCACAGCTGGTTTGAGGTAGCTAGATTCTGGCTGGAGCCTGAAGAGATTTCTCGTTATTTCCCTGGACCTCAGTTTTCCCAGATGTGAAATGGGTGAATGGGCTCTGTCCCCCACCATATTTGTCTTTCTTCTCTACCCCCACTCTTTCTCTCTTTCATCTCTTTTCCTGTCTTTCTGTCTCTTCCCTCCCTCTGTGTTCCTCTCTGTCTCTCTCCCCATTCTGTGTCTGTGTCTCTCTGTTTTCTGTTTCTGTCTCCTTCCCTGCCCCTCACCCTCTCTCTCGTGTGTGTGTGTGTGTGTGTGTGTGTGTGTGTGTGTGTGTGTGTGTGGTGTTACTAGCTTTCAGTGGGAAGAATCCAGAATACTGATTAGCATCCTACACTTCTCAGGATGACTAACTCCTCACATCATAGATTGATTAGTCCCAAATGTCCACACTGTGGAGAATTGATCCCTGTTCTGAAAGAGCTCATCTGGAGAACCAGTATGGGGTTAACACATAGTACATGCTCAATAAAGCAAGGGCGTCTTCACTGCCCCTCCAGAGCCTGACCATGGAGTCCAGAAGGTACCCACTTTTTCTTGACAATTTTGTTTCTCTGAACTGACTGACCATGGTGATGGGCACCCCAGAAGTCTGCAGTTTGGTTGACAACCCTTTAGAGATGAGTTGGGTCTGAAATTCCAGAAAGTGGACTCCTCGGGGCATGGTGGGGGTGGGGTCTGTTCACTGCCTGAGGAAGGGAGCCAGATTTCAGTGTGCTGTCCACAGAGGGCAACGGGGTGTGGCTTCAGGATGCCCACGATCTGTGTGGATCAGAGGCTTGCTCTGATCAGCAAGGAATAGGCTAAAGGACTCCACATAAGGAAAAAATTCCCCTTACTGAACACTTTCCCCGAGACTTTCACTGTGTTTGAAACAAAACTTTCCATGTTTCCGTTGTCTCACAATGGAGCGTTGAGCTTCTTATACACTGAGAGTCATGGAAAGGCATCATGGCGGAGTGAATCTCCATCTCTCTACAGAGAGCTGATGTTCTCTCCCCCAGAAGCCTTCATTCTGTTCTACCTGTTTGAGTCCTTGTAGCTGTCCAACAGTCACAGTGTGCTACATTCATTTGTATTATTTCAGATGGGAAAAAGAGATGACCAATCTCATCTTAGCTCATTTTCCATTGCTATAGCAAAATACTCAAGGCTGGGTATGTTCTAAAGAAAAGAGGTTTGCTTAATACACAGAAAGGCTAGAAGTCAAAACTGAGTGGCCCCAACTTTTTGTCTCTTATTAAAGATCTCAATAAAACATCAAGGGTTGGGAGTCACTTGGCAAGATGGGAAGCCAGGGAAATTGAGAGCTCAGGCTTACTCTTCTATAATGACCCACTTTTGCAGGACCTACCCAGGGTCCCCTAAGCACTGCCTTATTCCCTTCTGCAAACAGGAGGCCCAGAACCTAGATACCTGCCCTGGGCTCTGCCTTTTAAAGATTCCATCATCTTCTCACTGCCACACTGAGGCCCACAAAACCCATGAAGTGTAAACAGGTCCTTAGAGAGGGCCCTAGGATTCCTCCTCATGGTACACTCGAAGTTTGTGAGGTCTGTCTTGACTGTCTATAGTCTGGGTTACACAGTCTTCTGGGAAACTGATTTTGAATGACAAGTAGGAAATTGTGTGTGTGTGTGTGTGTGTGTGTGTGTGTGTATGAGTAAGTGTGTATGCGTGTGTTACAGTAATGCATTAATGTCTGCTTTCACATGCATGCTCCATGACAACCAGCAAAGACTATCTGCAGGGAAAACGCTTCTAAAGAGAAGAAACATAAAGATCTCGTTAGAAGGGGTTGCCTTCCTCTGCTTCAATACTGTGAGCGTGGACACTCACTAGCTATAGGATTTGGCTCCTTAAGCCATGGGTGGAGGAGAAGAGATATCTGCCCCACTGACTCAGACACCATGCTGGCTTCTTCGGTGTTTGCTTGTTTGAAACGCTGTCTATACTCACTTTAAACTTCTGATCCTCTTACCTCAGACTCATACAGGCTGATTACAGGGATGCCCCAGCAGGCTACATTCTAATCTTTGTGTTTTGTTTCTGTTTTTGAGACAGGGTCTCACTATGTAGACCAAACTGCCTTGAAGTCACAGAGATCCGCCAGCCTCTGCCTCCTGCATGCTGGGATCAAAGGCATGTGTCACCACACCTGGCCTCAAACCTTAAGTCTCTGTTCTTTGCAGGGACACAGAACTAAGTATTCATGGTGACATCATCTCTGGACTTTTCTCCCACTGCATTTACACTCAATACCATTATCTTTATTCAATTTCAACTTAACATTTGCATTCGAAATTGTGTGTTTTTCCACTGACCATCAGGACTGCATAACTTTTACTAAGCAGTTTGCAAGTGCTGCTGCCTGCCAGTTACTTCAGATGGCCATAGAGGCGGCCTTCCCATCCACCAGGGCTGACTCACCAGGAGAACTCCTGCCTCTTCGGGCCTAATAATTCACTAGCCAAGTTACTTTGCAAATTGGACTGGGAAGCGTAGGCTATAATGCTTCCGTTTCCTTTCCTTCCCTTCTGGCGATTTAGATGTGGGTTCTCTAATAACGGCTGTTTTTGCTTTCTTCCAACATAATATGTGCTTGTTACATGAAGTGCAAACTCTCATAGACTTATATAACACAAAAAGTAGGATTTCCCTCCAGAGAAAGGCTCTCTTGACAGTTAGGTGAACTGTGTGTCTTGGAGATTGCTCCCCTCCTTTTGAATATAAGGCTCTGTCTCATTTCCAGCACTCTTGTATATCCCGTGGCATTATATCACATCAGAGGTTAACTAGTGCTCTCCACTCTTGGTATTGGCATCCACAACGCATATTCTAAGTTGATGACATGGGCACAAATGAGCTACTAAGGAAGTGTAATGGGACACCCAGGGGATGTTAGGTGATTGGGCTCCACTCTCACGATTGAGATCCATGGTCTTAGGAGAGAGACCCAGAGAGTTTCTTCCCCCCTCCTCCATACACCATCAAGAGTGAAGCAAGAAGGTGCCGTCTTCGCAGAGACTAAGCCCTCCTTACCAGACTCCAATGTGTTACCCCTCAGTCTTGGACTTACCAGAGTCTAGAATGATAAGAAACGAGTTTCTGGTGTTTTCAGGCTGCCTAATTTCTAGCAGTTTCTCATAGCTGCCTAAACAGACCTAGCCAGGCAAATAGGGCAGAGTCTAAGAGAGACTCAGTCCAGGCATCCATCACTGGAGTCAAGAGGACATTAATATTCTCGGAGTGGTGAGTGGCAACATACTCAAAGTTCTAGCAGCTGGGGAAGCTGTCATGAGCCTTGTTGTCTGGGATTTTCAGTGGCTTTGGCCGCATAGGCAAGGGCAAGCCCCTGAGTAGCTGAGTAGTAGTCACCAGTCTCAAGGCCCCTCTGAAGTCAAGCTGATATTGAGCGTCCCAAGTCACCCACCATCAATCACACTGTTTATACAGACAAGTTGGTGCGATCAGGTATGTAGCCATGGTGCCCAAAGTGGGACGAGCTCCACAGAAGCCAGGATTAGTTTCTAGGGTGGCTGGGGGGCAGGCAGGATGCTGGTAGCATCAACAGATTCTTCATGAGAAAAATCTCATTTCCGCTGTTTGCTGTCCTTGCATGTCGTGTCCTAACATGTCAGTTGGCCTTTTTTTTTTCTAGGAAGGACCAGGTAGTGAATATTCGAAGGCTCATAGGCTAGATAATGTCTCTTGAACACACTTTGTGGCTTACATATTCACCATCACACATGCCACCAAATCCAGATGTTGAGGCCTTAACTTCCAGTGTAATCCTATCAGGATGTAGTTTTGTGGGGACATGCTTAAGTCGTGGGGACTGAACACTCACATTTGGGATTTGTGGCCTAATAGAAGAGACCTCAGAGGGCTGACTTATCCCTCCCAGTGTGTGAATACAGAGTAAGAAGATGCTATCTCTGCTGGCCAATGGTGGCACAAACCTTTAGTCCCAGCACTTGGGAGGCAGAGGCATGCAGATCTCTATGAGTTCAAGGCCAGCCTAGTCTACAAAGTGAGTTCCAGGACAGCTAGGAAAACCCTGTCTTGAAAAACAAAAACAAAAAAGCCAACTGAAAGGCTATGCCTTGATCTTATCCTGCCCAGTCTTCAGAACCATGAGTGATAGATTTCTGTTGTTTATAAGCCACCTAGGTTATGGCTCTTTTCCATAGCAACCCAAACAAAGATCTCAACCCTGACTTACAGCACAAAGTCATCATTATGTAAACAAATGGGCTTAGCTGTGTTTCAATAAAGCTTTATTTATAAAAATAGGTGGCAGGGTGTACTTGTCTAAGAAGCTTTATGTCGTCAATTCCTACTGTATATAATTTCCTTGTATGTATTTTTCTGTATCTTGTATTTTAGGTAGTGTTGTGGGACACATTCTTAGAGCAGATGTGCTGGGTTACAACGTGCTTTTTATTTTGAACCAACTCAGTCTTCAATACATGAGAGTGTTTAAATTGTTCCTTGCTTCTCTCTCTTTCTCCCTCTCTGTCTTTCTATCTCTCTGCCTGTCTCTGTCTCTCCTTTTTTTCTCTCTCTGTATCTCTCTCTCTGTATTGTGTGTGTGTGTGTGTGTGTGCGCGCGCGCACATATTCATGTGTATGTGTGTGTACATATGCATGGTAAGGCCAAAAGTAGAGACTGAGTGTCTTCCTCGATCTCTCTTCACCCTATTTTTTAAGATAGGATTTCTCTCTGAACCTGGAGCTGCGGAGTTTAGTTAAGCTGGGGCCAGGGAACAATCAGGAGCTGTGTGTGTGCAGATGTGTGTGTAGATGTGTGTGTAGATGCTGTGGATCTAAACTCTGGTCCTCCTGCTTATACAGATAGACACACGATTGACTGAGCCTTCTCCTCAACCCAAGAGTTCCTCCCTTAAACCCTCTTTCTCCAGGATACAGGACCTGTGCTCAATTGAGGGATGCTTCTGTGTGTGATCACTTTTTCCTTTGGAGTTCCTGAAATGGGGACTCAGCCTACAGCTTAGTCGGGCTTGGCACACGATTTCTCCTGCTTCATCCTCTTATATGCTGGGACTGTAGGCAAGAGCCTTGGTAGCCTGTCATGTCTGGTAAGATCAAGCCTTACATGTTCCTTACTAACCATGGTTCCAAAAGGTCTTGACTTAATCTACACAAAAAAAATTTTTTCAGTGCAACACCTTACCAATTTTCTTACTAAGCCAAGATCCCATTGCAAGTGTTGCCTCCTGTCATCATGGACATTCATGTAATGAGGTCTATCTATGGACCCCAAGCTCATTACCAGCTGTATAGAAAGTATACATGTTTCAGTCCCCCCCCCCACCCCCAGAGCTGACAAGTACCAGACACCCTTGAGCAAGCATTGTGTTTCTCCTGCCCTGTTTCAATAGGTATTTTGGTTTTCAGATATTGGATGGCGTTCTTGATTTTGTGTTTACACTTTTCCTCTCCCAACCCCCCTTGTTTATTACTTGGAATTCTCTATGTGAACCCCACAAGGGAGAATGGAGGCTCACTACTAGCACACAAGCTTGTTTAGGCTCTAGATTTGAGGTGGTTTGTTTGATAATCAGTACCCCTCCCGGGATCTAGCCTGCCGTTGCTGGGACCATGCTGGGCGAATCTGTGATAGTTCCCATTCTTTAGCCTTTCATGTATAGCACAGGCACAGCCTGCTTCCCCATTAGTGAAACAGCACACTTAAACTATCTACACTCAGATAAAGAATGAGGCTGAACTTGGCCAGGAAGATAAATCAACTCAACCATCTCATTAGGTTTCAAAGACACTAACTAATTAAGCTTGCATTGGAATTAACAGAGAATCCTTCTGAGAGACAGATGTGACAAGGCATGAAAGAAACTACCCTGCCTTCACTGTGAGAGAGAGGAAGTGTTTTTTAAATAAGGTCAATGGACAGAAATATAGGATCAAAGCAATAATACATCATTACCACTGTGTGCTGCACACATCATTCCATCTCCATCACGTATTAACTTTCAAGACAAAGTGAGAATAGTCTCAACTAAATGAGGAAAGAGAGGCATAAGAGAGTTTACCTTATGTCATAGGTACTTTTTCTGCTTGCTGTGATAAGATGACCTGACAAGGGCTGGAGAGATGGCTCAGCGGTTAAGAGCACTGACTGCTCTTCCTAAGGTTCTGAGTTCAAATCTAAACAACGACATGGTGGCTCACAACCATCCGTAATGAGATCTGATGCCCTCTTCTGGTGTGTCTGAAGGCAACTACAGTGTACTTACATATAACAATAAATAAATGAAGGCAACTACAGTGTACTTACATATAACAATAAATAAATCTTTGGGCCAGAGAGAGCGGGACCAGAGTGAGAAGAAAAAATAAATAATAAAAGATAAAAATAAAAGATGACTTGACAAAAGCAACCTAAAAAAAAAAAAAAAAAAGGAAAGCCAGGCATGGTGGCACATGCCTTTAATCCCAGCACTCAGGAGGCAGAGGCAGGCGGATTTCAAGTTTGAGGCCAGCCTGGTTTATAAAGTAAGTTCCAGGACAACCAGGGCTATACAGAGAAACCCCGTCTGGAAAAAAACAAAAAACAAAAGGAGAGAGAATTTATTCTGGCTGACAATTCTGGTACAGTCCATCATGGTAGGAAGTCAAGGCAGAAGGAGTTTGAGGGAGCTGATTACATTGGGTACTGGTCAGGAAACAGTAGTCAGTATGTTCAGCAAATGTTCTCCTTTTTCATATAGTTCAAGACCTAAGCCTTGGGAATGGTGCCACCCACAGTGGGCAGGTCTTCCCACTTCAATTCATCTAAACAAGTTAATTCTCCACAGGCATGTTCAGGAGCCAGTCTCCCAAGGTGATCCTAGAGTCTTCAGAGTTGACAGCTGAGATTAATAATCACCCTTGCTTGCTTCAGAGTCCCAAGATTCACCTCAGATTGTTTATCCTCTTAGTTCAACCCTAGTTATACTCATTTGTGTTAGATTGACTGCCTACAAGACTATTGGCCATGTCAAGAGACATTTAGGGTTGTCACTTCTTGAGGGATGCTGCTACCAGCATCTAGTAGGGAAATGGCAGAAATGCTGCTAATCACATCATCAGACAAGTCTCTATAGTATTTTTCAGATCATGATATCAACAATATTGCTGTTGATATACTCTTGTTTGCCCCTGGAGATATGAGTCAGTGGGTAAGAGTGCTTGCTTTGTATGCAAGCATGAGGATTGGAAAAGCTGAGCATGGCTGAGTGCACATGCCTACAATCCAAGAGCTTTGGGAGAACAGAGACAGGAAGATCACTGAGCTTGCTAGCCATCAGTCTAGCTCCAGGTTCACTGAGAGACCCTTCACAAGGAAACAGGAGAGAGTATGACAGAGCAGGACTGTCTCACCAGAACTGTCCATTCACAGAGCTCTGTAGGCAATGTGTAGGTCAGTGAGCTGTAACTTTATAGTTGCACATTGTGGGTGGCACATTTCAAAGATGAAAGATTCAGTGCAAAGCTGGTAAATGGGAATGGCTGACTTGGTAAGGGACAGCAGTGCTTGGGAGCCTCAGCTGTGCTTAGGGAACTGTCCCCATAAGAGGAAGCAATGTCCCCAAAGCAACAACCCCATGTTTGCCGCTGAGTCATGTGTGAACTAATGACCTCTGTCTTAAACCTGCTTCCCATCCCATTTCCCCGGCTCCTCACTTCTTCCCTGCCTGCCCTCACCCCTCTGGCTCTCTAGTGTTCGGCCACAACATGAAAAGCAGCAATGACTTCATCGGGAGGATCGTCATCGGCCAGTATTCCTCCGGCCCCTCAGAATCCAACCACTGGCGGCGGATGCTCAACACTCACCGCACTGCTGTGGAACAATGGCATAGCCTGAGGTCCCGGGCTGAGTGTGACCGCGTGTCTCCTGCCTCCCTGGAGGTGACCTGATCACCATAAGGAAGGCAACCTTCATTTGTTAAAAAAAGAAGGGAAAAAAATGTGTCACATAAATATTCAACCCACATCTAGGTATACTTTCACACATGTGCACGTGCATACACAACGCCCTCTCAGTACTGAGAGCGAGCTGACAGTTGATCATGAAATAGCCACCCTCATTGAGGGAAGCTTGTGAAGTTTCCAGAAACTCCATTCATGCATAAATCACAAGCTGGGTAGGCTCTGCTGTGGGACTTATTAGCAGTGCCTACTCTTATCCACACCCAATGTCCCAAGATGTACTTTCAACCCTCAGGCCAGAGAAAGGAGGCCTTCCTAAGAAGAGCCTGACTCAGTTTACCAAGAGTTCAGCTGATATGTGGGGGGAGGGGGTGCTTGGTTCCCCTCCTTAAAACCACATCTTCCAGGAAACTTCTGAACAGGCCGCTGTTTCCTGGGGTCTCCACACATGATCCCTTTCTCCAGCGGTGTAAGTATCTTTATTTTCTCCTTAGCAAATATGGTAAATAGCTTAGACTCTTTGGAGAGACCGAAGGGTGGCAAAAGACAGTAAGCCCGTGTCAGGAACCCAGGCTCACCTGCTTTGTCCTTGTGTTTGCTTATTTCTGGGACTCCCTGTGGGGGTGTGTGCATATGTTATTGTGAGTGTGCTCTAACGGGTGAGTACATGTGTACCCACTCATCCCAATAGACAGCAAAGTGGTGGCCAGGGCCTCCATCCACGAAGCTCCCTTACCTCTGCCTCTTATCCAATGCAAGCTTACCCCATGTCCTCTCATGCACCAGAGACCCCACCTGAGGTAGTAATAGTTCACATGTGCCCATAAATAGGGTTATGATAGAGCAAAGGTAACATGTCTGACTGAATCGTGGTGGTTATGACCCATCAGGGGTCTGGCATGGGAATGAAAATGGTGCCACATCCCTCCACCATGACCTCTCCCCTCCAGTGATCCTTCTGTGTTTGTGTGTGCACCACAGTCATGTCTCATGTGCTAAGTAAGGCTTTAGTGTAGTTAGAATAGATCTTCCCTCATGGGACGCTTCTGTACCTTTCTCCACAGTGTGTTGTCCTCTGTGATGGGGAGTTATCTGTTGTTGAAATAAAAGATTATTTATTTGTGACATTCATTGGAGTTATCTATTTTGTTCATGACAGAAGATGGGAAGGTATTTGGCTGCTAGCATGCATAATGAGGCAATCCAGCCAGAGATGAGGGTGGCTTAGTGATGTGTTTGCTGTTGGATATCCAGTACCCATGCAAAAAGACAGGCACAGCATAAGTATCTGTAATCCTAGTGTAGAGTGTGGTATGTGCATGCATGTGCAAGCACATGTGTGTGTGTGTGTGCATATGTGTTCTGTGACAAGTCTTTTCTTGGAGAAATCCAACACACATGTCTTATTTACCCCAGATAAGGGGCCCACAACAGACTAGAGTACAGATACTACCAAAGTCTAATTGGGGAAGCGATAGTATGTGTGAAGAGTTACTTACAGGAACAGAAGTGACTCAAAGACAGCTGTATCACAAAGCCTACTCTAGCACAGGTGACTTCTCACAGAAGCCAGAAACCAGAAGCTCGCTGCACGGCCTGATGGCAGCAGAGCAGATCAGAGGGAGTCTCTTGTGCATGACTGAGTTGGCCTCTTCCAGGAAGCTGCACTGGTTTCTGCTTCTTCCAGGCAGCTGGTCTGGTCTTGTAGTCTTCTTTACAGTTTGGCTTGTCTGAGTCTTAAGAGGGAGAGGGGGAGGGGGAGGGGGAGGGGGAGGGGAGGGGGAGGGAGAGGGAGAGGCCCAGTGACTCTGGTCAGTTTCAGGGATGAACTTCCAGGCAGGATGGAATGTTTCGATCTGGGAGAAAACTGCTGTGCAACTAACTCTCTCTCTCTCTCTCTCTCTCTCTCTCTCTCTCTGTGTGTGTGTGTGTGTGTGTGTGTGTGTGTGTGTGTGTGTGTGTGTTCAAGTGAATCCCTAGGACTCACTGGCCAGACAGTCTAATCACTTAGTCCTGAAATCTTTGAAAGACTATTTCAAAACATAAAGTGGAAAATTATTGACTAAGGTACTCACTGTTGACCTTTTACCACACACACACACATTCACAACTACTGAGAACAGTGATGTTTCTATTAATAACAGATTTTTATGCAATAAGATTTTAGCTCAGACCCAATAAGGATGGCTCAACTCTGTTCCATGTACCTAGGACCTAAACTTTTGGAATACTTAAGGGTTAGGGCGTGGAACTGTCTAAAGACTTATTCCCTCCCATGTTTAACATTTGGTACTGGCTGACAGCTGAGGACATTTTCACTCAGCACAGGCTGCCTTCTCACGATGGGGGTAGGGGGGGGCGCTAGCTTGGGCTTTCTCATAGCATGGTAGGAGATGTGATGGTGTGAATATGAAATGTTCCCACAGGCCAATGTTTTGAGTGCTTGGTTCCAAGCTATCCGTGCGGCACACTCCTGCTACAGTAGTGTTCTACCCAAGGTCTGGGCCAAGCTTCATAGATAGAGAATCCTCTGGAACCATGAGATAAAATAAATCCTCCCCTAAGCCACTTTCATCAGAATGTTTTATCACAGCAATAGGAAAAGGGACATTGCACGGGGGACATGGCAGAAATTATTCTCTATGGCTTCTGAGGACAAGGCATAAGAAGGACATGTTTGCTGGTGTGGTGTTGCTCACCTTTAATCCCAGCGCTCAAGAACCAGAGACAGGTAGAGCTCTGAGTTCAAGGCCAGCCTGGTCTACAGAGTTCCAGGAGAGTCAGGGATATAGAGAAACTCTGTCTCAAAGATGGAGGAGATGGAGGAAAAGGAGAAAGAAGAGGAGGAAGAGAAGAGGGGGAGGAGGACATGGAAGTTTAAAGCATCACATGGCAACAGCAATCACGAAACAGACAGCATATGCATGCTACTGCTTAGCTAGCTTTCTCCACTATAGGCAGTCTGAGACCCAAGCCCAGGAAACGGTGCCACTCGGTCCTTCTCACCTCAATTTACCTAATCAAGGCAATCCCTCTCAGGCATGCCCTATTCCAGGGCTCCTATCCCAGGTGGTTATGGGTAGTAAGCAGTTGACATTCCAAACTAACCATCATACTTGATTGGGAACAGTCATAATCACCTACTCTGATTAAGAGGTAGAGACATGGAGAATATCAAGGAAGAAGAAACCGATTGTATGAAGAGCTCCTAAGGTGTGTGGTATACAGGGCAACCATTTTGAAAAAACACAGTTAACACAGTGGGCTAATCAGACTGTACAGTGTCATGCTGGACATCATTGATACAAGGTGTGGTCTGGGGAGGAAGAACAGCTGAACTACACTACCAATTTGGGGACCAAGAGGCAACCTCACATGAAAGGAATGGTGTTTATATCCGATGGCTGTGGTTGTCAGCGACAGAAGTTCCAGCCGCAGACATAGCTGGATCTCAGTGTTCAGGTGAGGTCCGTTGAGGCTGTTTCTCTCACTCTGTCTCTTGGATAGTCTCTCCCCTGCTTAAGAAGCCCGGTGATGACCATAGTCTTGACTCATTCTCTATATTGAACCCACAGCCTCATGCCTGCCAGGCAATAATTTGGATTCTACATACATAAATTTCTACTTCCTGATTTTCCAAGGGTGAAATAACATCGCCTTCCCATCCTCCCAACAGCAGGACTTCTGTTTATATATAACTACAGTAATAAAAACTACCACTTACTGGGGCTCACCACCTGCCAAATGCCATGATAAACCCAGGAGCTATTTAATCCTCACAGCAACCTTTTGAAATTGGATCTATTATGATCCCTCTCCCCACTTTAGATGTGGAAACGACACTCTGAACATCAAGGGCCCTGCATCATGTCACAGGGGAACATGGAGTATGGGCTGCATGTGCACCTGATTTAAGCAGCATACTGCAGTCAGTTATTCCATGTATGTTGTTCTCCATGAAATTTCCCATTTGTCCCAGACCAGATTCATGGCTTAGCTTTTTATCAGCCATGCCCTGCTCAGAGCTTGGCCCAGACTGGCACTACACAGACTCAAAAGGTCTTGCCTCTCTTGGCCGCAGTAAGTATTTGTCTAAGTTCCATTTCTGTTGCTGTGATAAAATGCCCTTAGAAAAGCAATACAAAGGAGAAAGGTATTTGGGGCTTTTGTTTTGTTTTGTTTTGTTTTGTTTTGTTTTGTTTGTCTTGTAGTTCAGGGACAGTTGTGGTAGAGAAGTCAAGGCAAGCACAGTTTGAGGGAGGTGCTCAAGTCACATCCACAGTTAAAAAAGCAGAAAGCAGTGTATGCACACTAGTGCCCGCTCACTGTCTGCTCTATACAGCCCAAGATGCCCTGCCCAGGGAATGGTCCTGGCCACATTTTAGAGGGGTTTCCCACATCAACCTAATCCCCTACAAGTATGCCCAGAGGTCCATCTGCCAGGTGATTCTGGATTTTGTCAAGTTGACAGCTACCATCTTCCTTCCTGGGGCTGAACAGATCAAAAGCATAAACATGAGGGAAGACAGGTGGGTGATGGGCATAGCAGCCAGAGACAGGATACACAACGATCAGGCTTACGGACTCTAGCACCAAAGAAATCACAGCCCAAATCCTGGACCCACGGTTCCCTGGCTGCACTCAGACATGAACCAGGCAGCTCTTCCGAGCTTCTGTTTTCCTGCTATCTTAGTTAGGGTCCCCCAAAATCAGATTCAAGGAGGGAACTTGGAAGCAGATGATTCACTGGGGAGACAGCCCCAAGAAATGTAAGTTGAAGAAAAAAGACTAAGGCAGATAAAGGCTGCCCGTGTTAGCAATAGGGACACCAAGAGCTCAGAATTATTACTGTGGAAGATTAAGTACTGAGTCTTCTCCATAGGGTTGTTCCTGAGAGCATCTAGTGTTTGGTAGTACAGGGATGTCCTGTGTGGGTGGGGCAAGCTCCTGCATCAGCAGAGAAACTCCTGGCCAGAGAGAGGCATGCATGAACTTGATAGGGTGACCTGTGTGCATGTACCGCCTGGCCCAGTGTCACCACTGAGGAGCGCAGCTGGATTGCAGATATGAGATCAAGTAGTCCTAGCCTTTGCTGGCCTCCTCAAAAATAACAAGAGGCTAACAGTGTGAAGTGCCAAATGTCTCCCCACAGGAACCTACAGCAGTGACAGTGCTATTCTGTCAAAGACTAATGGAGCAAGCAGTGATGCTGGAAGGTCAGCCCAGCTTACCACGTAAGCCTGACGATGACCCAGGTTCCATCTAGGAACCCACATGAAGAGCCAGATGGGGCGGTACCTATCTACAGGCCCACCATTCTTAAGACTATCTGCTAGGAGTTCACAAAGCACAGAGGCAGAAACAAGAGAGACCCAGCCTCAGGAAAGAAAGTAGAGGGAGAGAACTGACTCCCCAGAAATTGCCTGACCTCCACATGGGTGTGGTAGCACACATGTGCCTGTACTCCCATGCACAAAGTAAATAATCAAATAATAAATATTTTTCTCAAGTTGCATCTGCATCTCAGTCACTGTTCTGTTGCTGGGAAGAGACACCATGACCAAAGCAATTCTTATAAGGAAAACATTGAATTGAGGGTTTGCTTACAGTTTCAGAGGTGTAGTCCATTATCATCACGGCAGGAAGCATGGTGGTATGGAGGCAGATGTTAGAGCAGTACCTACATCCTGATCCACAGACAGAGAGAAGGGGGGAGGCTTTGAACTTGGCATGGGCTTTTGAAAGTTGAAAACCCACCCCTAGTGCCACACTTTCTCCAATAAGACCACACCTCTTAGCCCTTCTAATCCTTTCAAATCGTGCCGCTCCATAAGCATGCAAACATATGAGCCTATGGGGCTATTCTTATGCAGACCACGCAGTCTGTATTATATACACACGGATTTCTCATCATCGTCCCCCAAATGATGCAACAGTCATATCGGTAGCATGGCCAGAGCACTGGGGATTGTAAGCAGTGGAAGATGATGCAGTCTTCAGAGGGCATGCTCTATGTAACATGCTAGGGTTAGGGTTAGTTCTATGTAAACACTGCATCATCTTATGAAGGGCACTTGAGTATCCATGGTTTTCAGTATCTCTGGGTGTCCCCCTCAGACACCTGTAATCCAGAGTAGGTGTGGCCAATGGTCCCTCTGATCTGTTTAGTCTGACAATTAGTAACTACCCCAAGGGATAGATGTAAGGACATGTTGGAATCGAGCCGGCAAAGTCCTCACTTGAGTCTTGGCACAGCACCCAGTGGCTATTATTACCTGGTATGCATCAGACAGCTTTTGCTGGGGACAAGTAGGAACACTGGCAGCTCAGATCAGAGCCATCCACATCTCCAGGAATAGAGTTTGTCAGGAGACAGAGAGATGTGTTGAAAGGTGAAAGGAGGACTGCGTTTCTATAGAAACCAGAGCCCAAGGTGCCCTGCTTTGGACTGCCCATTGTTTTAATTAGCATCCTCCTCCTCCTCAGGTAGGAGGTGGGAAAAGAGATGCCTGGACCACTTCACCACTCTGTGGTGTGGGGACCCAAGTTAAAAGAATAAAGGTGGGTGGAGAACAGAGATGGGGAGTTTTGAAGATACGTTCATTCCCCAGGACCCCATGAGCCTGCTCACCTCTTGGAGAAAGAATTCCTCTCTTCCTCCTCTGCTGCCGCTCTGAGTTCAGACCAACTCCAGAACATCTTGGGATTTTGACCACACCCCCCAGACTTGGCACAAACTACGGACCTATACCCTGCCTCTACTGAAGGTATAGGTCCATCTAGGGCACTAAGACCAACCAGCCATTTGAGGCACTGGAACTTTGTTCCTATCAAACAAAAAAATAACTGCATGGAAGAAGCATTCCTTTCCTGTCTTAAGTATCCTTGTTGTCCACTGTGGATGGGAGAACTGCCCTTCATTGTGTCCAGAATTCCAGTAGAAATAACTCAGAGGAATTGGTAGGTAAAAACTGTAACAGTTTGCCCCTAGAAGAAAATGCTGGGAGGCCTTTAAGTTTCAAGGTGGCTAACCTTTGGAGAGGGTATTAGCTTTCCATCACTGTAACAAAATACCTGAGGGACAAAGTATGAAAGATCAAAGCAGGCCAAGGTTTTGATGTCTGCTGAGGGCAGTAGATGGAGTCACATCTTGGTTAGGGCATTGAAACCAGGAAGTAGAGTCGGAGAGAGGGTGCTGGCTTGCTGATCTCATAACCCTCGAGGGGGTCACACATGAATGACCTTAACTTCTTCCAAGGAAAATGTCCCCAGTGATTTCCCATCAGGAAGCTCTTGAAAGCTCAACCACTTCCCAATACTGCCAGATTCATCACAAGGACCATTGGGGGACATTTCATGTCATATCTAGATGACACTAGTTCCTTTCGTTCCAGACTTTAGGTCATCTTATCCAGGAATATTTAAGGTTCTGGGTTATGGGTGCTTCTTACTAGCCAAGTATTTTCTAAGTACTTGTACTGGAGAGGCACCATTTTGTTCATATTGTGTAGGCAGGAAAGCTGAGGCTTGAAGACACTTCCCAGTTGGTGTCACAGCAGAATATGAAGGTTTATGCCTCATAGTTTATGAAGTGAATAAGTATCGACTCCTCTTTTATAATGGTCGTGAACAGAGGATTTACTAAATAGGCAATATTTTTAAATGTTTGAATGCATATACATGTGTGTATGCAGGTGTGTGTATGAACAAGCAGAGATCAGAGGAGGACACCAAGTGTCCCCTTCATCACTCTTCACATAGCCCTTTGAGGTAGGGACTCTCCTGAACCTGAAGCTCATGTTTTCTTGGTTAAACTTGGGAGCCAGCACACCCCAGCAATCTTTCTGTCTCTGCCTCCCTTGGAACTGCAGTTACAAAAATATCTAAGATGTCCAGCATGTTACCTCGGTGCTGTGATCCAAATTCTGATCCTAATAATTGCATAGCAAATGCTCTTAACCTCTGAACCATTTCTCCAGCCTCATAAATAACACTTTTAGAAGCTAAGAGATTATGAAGGAGATATAGTGGATGAATGGATGGATAGATGAATGGATAGATGGAAGGATGGATGGGTAGATGATTGTTTTAGTTAGGGTTTTATTGCTTTGAACAGATACCATAACCAAAGCAACTCTTACAAGGACAACATTTAATTGGGGCTGGCTTAGAGGTTCAGAGGTTCACTCCAGTATCATCAATTAGGGAATGTGGTAGTATCCAGGCAGACGCAGTACAGGAGGAGCTGAGAGTTCTTCTTCTTCATCTGAAGGCTGAATATGGCTTCCAGGCAGCTAGAATGAGGGTCTTAAAGGCCACATCCACAGTGACACACCTACTCCAACAAGGCCACACCTACTAATAGTGCTACTCCCTGGGCTAAGCATATACAAACTGTCACCATGATAATAAGTAGATGTTTTAGATAGATCTTCACTGACTTGACCAGCCTCTCATAAACACATATATAGGAAAGACAGAATATCATTCAGTAAATGTCATTTTAAGAAACTAGAAAATACAGAGAGAGAGAGAGTAATATATTATTACATATATAAGAGATCCTTACAATCTTCAATTAACAGCAAACTTAATACTTGTTAAGAGAAAAAAAAATCCATTTTCTGTCTGTAAAATTGAACACAGAACAGGAGTTGGCAAACCACAGCCCCTAGGCCATGCCCAACCCATTGCCTGCTTTTATAAATAAAGTTTTATTGAAACACTTCCAGACCTATTCTTGGGTCTTTGGTAAAACTCAACAGTGATAGATTAGCAAAGTCTGCAAAGCCTAAAAAACATACTCTTTCTTTACAGAAAAGTTTTATACCCCTGTCTAGAGCTATATTCTGTAAACTTTAATGAACGCACAAGACACTAGAGAACGGTGGAGCTCCAGATGTGAAGGGAAGTTTCGATTCAGTAGCTCCTGGCAGGCCCTGAGACTGCAATTCTGATATATTTCCACAGGCCACACCTACATTTGAGCAAAGACACATTCAGAGAGGGAATAGAACTAATAGGCAACAGCACTCAGACACCATAGTGTAGGACAGATGACTATAGCTGTGGACTCAGTGATATCTGTCTACCTGTCTATCTATTATTTATAAACTATCTACCTGACATCTATCCTCTCTTCACAAGAACTTCCAGGGCACTCTTTTGGGCTATCCTCCCTTCCTGTCATATTCATACTCAAAAGGACATTGCTATAGCTGGCATGTTTGTCCCCACCAAAATTCATATTGAATTTTGTCAATGTAAGGTGCTTTGGTCTCTTAAAGAGAGGATTAAGGTGTTTATCTCAGGAATTTATCTCTTCTTCTGCCTCTCTCCTCCCTTTTCTCCCCTCCCTCCCTCCTACATGTGATGTTACAGCAAGAAGATGGAGACACCCTGATAATAATTTTACAACCTTGAAACTGAAAACAAATCATTTTCTTTTCATTGTAAATGATCCAGTCTCAAGTATTTTGTTATAGCATCAAACATAGATGAAAGCAGATGTGTTTGGCTTCCTGGTAGCCCCCAAGAACACAGCAGCAGGGGTCTCCATATTTCTTCTCCTTGGATAATGCACAAAAGGGAAAATGCTACCTTATGTTTTATTATAATAGTTACCTTCACTCATTGCTGTGACAAAACACCCGATGAAGACATTCAAGGAAGGCGGGATTTGTTTGAGCTCACAGGTTTGAGGGTACAATCCATCATGGCAGGAAACATACGGTGGAGCTCCAGATGTGAAGGAAGGTGGGTGGGGAAACTGGTCATATTGCATCCCCAGACAGGAGGCAAAGGGAGATGAATCTGATGCCAGACTGGCTTCTTCCTTTTCTTGTCTGTTCAGTCTGGGATCCCAGTCCATTGGATGGTGCTGTCCACATTCAGGGTGGATTATCCCTCTTCAGGTAAACGTCCCTGGAAATTCATAGATACACTCTTAAGTGTATCACTTAAGAGTATCACTCTTAAGTGAATCACTTCTACGTGATTCCAAATCCAGTCAAGTCAATGATGAAGACTGATATTCACACATTACCATTCATGTTCACAGTAATGCCAGCACTCTAATAAGCATGCAAAAAGTGCTCACCACTTTTGAATAAACATACATGCTTTGTCATCTGCCCTAATACAATGGTCTTGAGACAACTGGTATACCCCAGACTTGCTGTAGGCTAGAGTTGGGCCTAAGTTGAGCGTGTATGCTGAGTCATGCTTTGGCCGACTTCAGTGCCAACACCAGTGGGGCAAAGCAGGCTGTGTGGGTGGGAACTAAGTTGTTCCTCACAAGCATAGCAGTGAGGGGTGGGGGGAGTGACTGGGAAACCAAATTGACACATTCCCATCTTACTCATGAATGCCAGTTACGTGAAGTGTCAGAGCACCTCGCTGAGCATTTCAGGGGAGGATACGGGCCCAACAAGATGGAGAGGATGCAGCCAGTGCCAGTGAAAGTCTTTCATGAAGATCAATCGCAATAATAGCAGCACATGCTGTTATTTAGTGAGCATCTTCTACTGGGCAGCATCCATGCTAAACAGAATAAACACCTGACTGTGGTGGTACACACCTGCCATCCCTGCTCTGGGGAAGCTGAAGCAGAAGGATCGTGAATTTCAGGCAAGGCAGGGGCTATGTAGGTAGATCTTGTTTCAAGATCTTTCTCCAAGGAAAAAACAGTATAAGCAAAGGGAAGAATTTCA
This sequence comes from Mus musculus, assembly GCF_000001635.26. Classification (NCBI taxonomy): domain Eukaryota; kingdom Metazoa; phylum Chordata; class Mammalia; order Rodentia; family Muridae; genus Mus; species Mus musculus. The sequence goes on along the minus strand of NC_000073.6, from coordinate 118,371,131 downwards.
CTTAATCTCTTGGAGGTATGTGCTATTTGTTGTTCATGAGATAGAGGGAGAAACTTAGACTCAGCCAGACAATGTGGCTTGCCCAAGAACACACAAGGTGGAAAAGAGAACAATTCTTGTTTTCACCAATAGGAATTGTCAACCTGGGGAAAGGGCTCCAGTTGGGAAAGTGCTTGCTACTCAAGCGTAAGGAGCTGACTTTGAATCTCCCCACTCGTGTAAAAGGCTGTGTGCAGCCACATTTATCAGTAATCCCAGAGCTGAGGAGAGGAAAACACCTTAACACTCACTGGCCAGCCAGTCCAGCAGGATCCTTGAGCTCCAGTTTCAGTGAGAGACCCTGCCTCCAAAAGCAAAGTGGAGAGCCATGACGGAAGACATCTGACACTAACCTCAGGCTTCCGAATGCACACACACACATGAATACACGTGTACTCATACACACACACACACACACACACACACACACACACACACACACACGAAGATAAGAAAGAATGCTCCTACACGCAGCCAAACCCCAGTAGGAAAGCCAATGGGCTTTAAGACATTTAAGAATGAGCAAACCACACAGCAGCGCTAGGCACAAAAGATGACCATTGTGACATTTGTAATTCACTGTGTAACCTTCCTACTAGTGCCTCTTTTAACCCTAGAGGCAACTCGAGAGATCCCAGTGGCCTTAAGGTCAGACTAGTGGACAGGACCTCAGTAAACCTTGCTAGAGCCCTGATTTGAGGGCCCGCCTCATCTCAGGGCAGTGATTCTGCTGCAGAAATGAGAGCCAAGGCTTGTCCCATTTGCAGCAGGAGTCAGAGAACTGGCCTTAACTCAAAATCTCCTGATTTTTATATACTGATAAGCATGTAATGTGTGTGTGTGTGTGTGCACTGCTTGGAAGGCAGGAAAACTTTCAGGAGTTGATTCTCCCTTTCATCATGTATGTCCATGCAGATCTCTGACTTGGTGACATGAACTGAGCTAACCCTGTTCTTGTATTAATTTTAAGACATTATGTGGACCACACAAACAACCTTCATGGCTATGGGTCTGCTGCAATCAATCTCCACTTGTTTTTTTTTTTAACCTTTTGAGAATTATTTACCTAAGAGGACGGAGATGATTGGTGGCCTAGAACAGAGGCTCAAAGAAGAGGTGACATGGCTCAGAACAGAGCTGGCACTCAGAAGGCTCAGGGGATCCAGGGACTGGAGCACTGCTTTGCTCTCAGCTGTCACTCTGCATTGTGTCCAATGAGGAGTGGGGAGAGAGGCGGGAGGGGGAGGAGGAGGGACAGGGGTCCACCCCATTTGTCTTGGCTGCTAGAGACCCTGCCTGAACCTAGGAGAGCTATCTGGGACCCAAGCTCTGAGCTGCTCTGCTCCAGCCAGAGGCAGCTTCCTCCAAGTTCAACATGCAGAAATGGGAACTATGGTCTGTGGTCTTCCTGGCCCTCCTCTCTGCACAGGCCTTTCCACACCCTGACATCAGTATCCATTCAGGTGAGCACAGGGACCAGGGACAGGTTGGGGAGGACATTCCTACAGACTTAAGGGCCCACTAGTGAGGCCAGCTGCCTGGCTGCAGTTCTGAGGGGGAGAGCTGGAGCACCTGAGCTGAGCCTCCTGATAGATCAGCCTCAAATGAGGGAGCACTCTCCTCATCCCAAGGCCCTTAAAGTTAAATCCCAGCTTTGCAGTTTACAAGCTGTGTAACCTGAGAGACTTTCTTCCTTTACATTCTAGTTATTCTGTCATTTATTTTTGAGATAGGATCTTGCAATTAGCCCACGCTGGTCTTGAAATCTCAGTCCTCCTGCTTCCTGCTCCAGAGTGTACTGGAATTAGAGATGTGTGCTGCTACAACTGGCAAAGTCCGAAATCATCCTGAGTCCATTCCAGGAAGCGGAGGTCATACGGTCACCAGCTCCAGGCCATGGAGAAAGGGCTTAGCACACTATCTGGATCCAGGGGGAAATGGTATTTTTGTTAGAAAATTTATATCTGGGACCCCCCTCCACTTCGACCTTGGCAATGCCCATTTCCAGGGAACTTTCAGATACATGGTCAGAGAAGATGGAGGTGCGGGATGAGTACAATTGTCCCTCTACTGGTCTCCCTGGCAGGCTGGCTCCAGCAATATCCATCCCTATGGGCCTTGTGGGATGTCCCCAGGAAATGGAACTCATCAACCTCAGGCATGGGACTTCCCTGTAAGCCATTTGAGGGATGAGGGGCAGCGGTGAGTTTGAGTACTTCCATGTTGCAAAGGGGAGACTGGGGTGCTAACACCATGGAACTGCTATCAACTTGGACACCCTGCAGCTCCTTGTTTCTAGCGGGAGGACAGAGAGTTCGAAGCCTGACTAGGTGACAGATGATGTGACAGGCCAGCCTGTGGTACATATGTGATGCTGTCTTAAGTACATATATACATATGTGTGTATATATGTGTACACACACAAAGACCACATTTATAGGGAAAGACTCACAAATCCCTTACTACATATCAATCGGCATAGATATAAGTACTTTTCATTATGGATTTATATAATTTTTACCAAAACCCTATGGCAAAAAACAATCATTTTTATCCCAGATTAAGTGAAACCTATATGAAATCTCCAGATAAAAATTGTTATAAGGCCAGTATTGGGCTATTAGTGTGGGGTGCTCAGAGATACTAGATAAAACCAGCAAATAGATAACAGTAAGTCCTTTGTTACTATAAATGTACCCCACTTTTGCGTGGACATACTTATACTATAAATCATTTGTTATTTATCTAAAATTCTGATTTTACTAATGGAAAACGACTGAGGGAGAAGCCCAACTTCAGTCCCATGTATACCGGAATCCACTCATGCACCCACACACATGAACATATACACACCACGTGCACATACACACACACACATACCCATGCACATACACATGTGCACACATGCACGAATGCACAGAGGCGGGGATAATAATGAAGTGATGGGGCAGATCAGGTACTGAGCACATGATAAACATTTGAAGAAGCGTCATGTTACTTTCAACACCTCTGCCAAGAACCTCTGGTTCTCGGTGTTATGATGGTTCAAGCAGGAGAGTTTCATTGTGATAAACAGGCTTCATCAGAGACAAGAACTTCCAGACACCACACCTGTCCCCATGTGCCACCCTCCTTTTTAGACAAGCAAACCAGGATCACACCCAAACCGGTAATCTTGGAGAACTAATTAGAAATTTTTTTCCACCCACCCCTTCCCTGCTGTAGCAGGGAAACTGAGGCTGCAGACTGACGGAAGTTGTCACTGGCTTACACAGCACCTTTTGTGTTCCCCAGACTTCCAGTTCAGCAGACAAGACTAGGAAAATGGTGTCAGCCCAAGGAGACTGACATATAAGCCCGAGAGCCTGCACTGCTGGTGACTAGAGAGGATTTAATATGGCTCTGGGGTTCCTTGCAGATCCTGGGGGTGGATGTGCACCCCGAAGTCAAAGCTTGGTTTTCCATCCTCTTCTGGATACCCTCAGCTATTCTATACAAAGCAGGACAGAGGGCTGGAGAGGTGGCTCAGTGGTTAAGAACACTCACTGTTTTTCTAGAGGTCCTGAGTTCAATTCCCAGCAGCCACATGGTGGCTCACAACCATCTGTAATGGGATTGGATGCCCTCTTCTGGTGTGTCTGAAGACAGCTACAGTGTACTCATATACAATAAATGAATAAATTTGGCCAGGCAGTGGTGGCTCACACCTTTGGTCCCAAAACTTGAGAGGCAGAGGCAGGCAGATCTCTGAGGACATCCTGGTTTACAGAGTGAGTTCCAGGACAGCCAGGGCTACACAGAGAGACCCTGTCTTGAGAAAAGCAAAAAACAAAAAACAAAAAAAAACAAAAAAACAACAACAACAACCCAAAAGCAGTACAAAGCATCCATTCGCCGTTCACCCCACAGCTCCTGCCTTTCATTCTCTATCCCCTGAGCATGTGGATCCAGTCCCAGATCCTCTCAGCCTCACTCCTGGGTTTTCTTTTGAGAAAAGATCCTTTGTCTGAAGGACCTGGGAGGACTTCCCAGATGGGCCTTTCCCCCCAATCCTTTGCTCTGAGATTGCCTTTGATCTCATTGCTTTTGTGTATTCTTGCAAGTATGTAGAGCCAGCACCTGGAAGGAATAACAAAGACAATGGCTATTAGGATTCTTCAGCCATGGCTGGTTCCTCCCCCAGCTCCTGAACTCAGAACTCTTCATGTGACATCAGGGCAAACTGATTTGAAACTCTGGCCTCTGCCTTTGCAGGACCTAGGGGTGCAGAGAGAGAGATCAGTCAAGGTATTCAGCACTCCTGACCACCAGCAACATGGCATTGCAGTCTTAGCTGTGGGAAGGTTCTGAGGCCCAGGCTGCTTCTCAGGTGATAACACCTAAAGTCTAAGAGCTGCTCACTCTGCCTAGGCATCTTTCCAGAAAAAAACAAAAAAAGCTCTGTGTGTGTGTGTGTGTGTGTGTGTGTGTGTTGAATGCAGTTGCTCTGTTGTAGAGGCCAGAGGCTAGCATTTGATGTCTTCCTCCGATGCTCTGTGCCTTTATTTTTTGTGGCAGGGTCTCTCACTGATCCAGAGACCCTGAACCAGCTGGGCTGCTTAGCTAAAGCATTTCAGGGACCTACCTCTCTCCAATTCCCCAGCGCTGAGAGTTGTGTTGCTGTGCCTGACTTTTCACATTGGTGCTGGGGAGTCCGATAAAATCAGGTCCTTGTGCTTACAGCTGGCTCCTTACCCACTGAGCCAGCTCCCCACCCAGCTCCACTCATGCCCATTTCAAAAGGGAAACTGAGGCCCAGGGAGCCGAGGTCCCAACCATCTGGTATCAGAGCCAAAGCTTCTAAGCTGGAGCATAGAGGTTCAAGCAACTAGATATCCTGCCTTCTAGAGCAGGCCCAATCCTGGAGCGTGCCTCAGACACTCTGGCCCAGTTTGTTCCCCGCTCTGTAGTCACAGGGCACTCTACACATACTTTGAAGTACTCTTTAGGATAAGATAACTAATACCATATGGGAACAGCATGAGGTCACATGCTTAGGAACATATAGGAACTCAGGAAATGCTGATGTCCTTAATTAAATCATGGTTAAATTTGGTGTTTAATAGACTGTGGTCCCTCAGCCATCTGCAGGAGATTGGTTCCAGCATTCCTGAAGATGCCAAAATTCTCAGATGCCTGGTCCCTGCTGTAGAAGGATGCATCTAACCAAGCTCCATCTCCTGTGTTCTTGAACTCACATAATAATATCACAGCAAAACAAACAGTTGCTGGAGCACATTGTGTAGAGGTGATGACAGGAAACAAAAGCTATCTACCTCCAATTATGTCACTTGGGAATCTTAGAATCTCAAACCCAAGGCCAGCCTGAGCTCCATATGAGACTCTATCTCAAAACACAGAAGTCTGGGGACTGGGTAGAGTGTTTGCCTGGCATATTCAAGTCCCCAGGCGAGATTACCAGGACCCAGGAGTTTACGTTCAGCACAGGAGCGGTGCCCTGCTCCTCAGATGCTTTCTCTCCACTGTGTGTTAAGTTCATGGACCAGAGCCTGTGGGTACAGAGGCCAACTGCATGTACTTTACCAGTGAGAGAACCACAACCACAGAGCCAAGTCTTCCAGCAGCATTGCAGTGCTTGGGAGTTTCAGATTACAAACCTGATTGCCAGGAGTGAGTGGCAGTGACCTCTGATCTTCATCGGCAAAGCAGGTACAGGTCTAGTATCTCTCCCGGGCTGGCCTCCAGGAACCAAGCGCTAAACACCCAGTGAATGCTCCCTGCTTGGATCAATCTAAGCTGTGGTTTGGGGGCTTTTCCTCTGTGCTCTAGTGCCTCCAGAACTGCTCAGAGAGGGGAAGGCAGAGCTCAAGATGGGAAAAGTAAGGCTTGCTTTTAAGGACTGCCGAGCATTGAGACCAGACAGGCAACAGGAGGGTGACCCAGCCCTCCACCACTTTGCTGGAGTCTGGAAGACACTTCTTGTTATCTCCCAGGAGTATCTAGGGCTCACTCTGGGAACAGGGAAGGTGAATGTGGCCTTAGAGTTTCTTCACCTCCTCTCCTTGTCTGGTCTGTTGTGTGTCCATTCTCCCCTGTCCCCTTCTTGTCCCTGGTGCACCCCTACCCCAGCCCGCTGATCCCAGCAGGAGGCGGTGGCCACAATGCTGTGCATCTGCAGGAGGCAGCAGAGAGCAGAGTGTTGCATCTGTGGGCGGCTGGAGCAGGGCCAGGGGAGCTCACAGCCAGATTGAGTGGGAAGGTGACAATTTATTCTTTCAAAGTGGGAGATCTGGATTCCACGGATGTGTTTTCATCCCAGAACAAGCTCAGCTCCTAACGGCTTTGACTCCCCCCACACCCCCAGCTGGGAGACCTTGGCTGCTGCTAATTGAGAAAAAGACCATGCAGTTTGACTTCTTGGTTTCCTGAGCAACAAGCCTCCGCCTCCTGCTCTGGCACCTCCTGTCTGCCTCTCTCCCTGTATCCCCCATACCCTTCTCCAGCCCCACCTTGGATTCCTGCTCCTTCACAGATTCTTGGTCCTGCTGAACCATTCCCCCCACCCCCACCCTACTCCAAACCACTCCACCCTCTGCCTGGGCCATGCCCTCTGCCTGGAACACTTTGATTCATACCATGCTTAGGGTCTCTACTCATTCATTACCTTTTCCAGGAAGCCTCTCGAGTCTTCACATCTGCTTGTGTGCAGTGCTTAGATGCTTCAGGGGTAACCTTGTCATTGCCCATGGGGTTTGGCGGGGGGTCGGGGGGTGGGGGGTGGAGCTTGAAGTGCTCTGTCCTATTTGTGAGGTCCTTGCTGACAGGGACCAGAGAACCATTAATTCTTTCCAGTTGTGCCAGCAAGACTCACATCCACAAGTTAAGTATTAATGACATCATTTCTGTGTGCTCCCCCGCGCTCCCCCCCCCCCGTTGACTCTTGTGTCCCACAAGCTACCTATGAGCAAGTGACCTTTAACAAGGTAGTCAACCTCTCTGTGCTCCAAGTTCCTTTGTAAAGTGCAGTGATTGTGGTGTTTACCTTACCAGGTATGTAAAGATTAAATTAGTATGTGCAAAGCTGCACAGTGCACAGCACACGGCGAGTGAATAGTAAAGGCTGGTTTGGTTGTTTTCTAAAGGTCAACATACAAATTCAAAGGTGTGCCTGTGAAGATATACAGCCTAGCAGAGGCTGGTTGGGTCCAGCTGATGAAACCCTTCTAAGGTCAGCTTCTAAGCTCCCAAAGGCAAGGGGAGAAGGAAAATTCCAGATGGGTAGGAGTTAATTCTTGTGCCTCCCCACCTTCCAATTAAAGGTCTCTGCTGGCCTGCATGGAAAGAGGGCAATGGGGCAGTGACCTGCCACAGCCCATTTTCTGGTTTATTTCAACTCAGGCATGCAGAAATGCCTCTTTCCTGGAGAGGGGGGCCTCAAAGGGACCAGAATTAGGGAGATGCAGGTATTTCTGGAAGTATTTTCTACCTGAGGTTAGAAGACTTCGAAACCAAATGGCATTTTCCTCCTCCTTTTCCCACCCAGCCCCACTTCATTAACTAATTATTAATTCCTCTTTACCAAGTGCTAGCCAAGGTGGGAAGAAAGAGGGAAGGGCAAGAGAAATGAAGGAGAGGAAGGGAGGAAGGGAGGAGGGGAGCAGAAGGGCTGGAAGGAGAAGTGGAGGGAGGAGGAGGAGGGAGGAGGGATGGAAGGAGGAGGGAGGGAGAAAGGAGTGAGAGGGAGGGAGTAATGAAGGAGAGGGGGGAGGGAGGGAAGAAGGGGTGAGAGGGAGGAGGGAGGGAGGAAGAAGGAGGGAGGGAGGTGGGAGGAGGGAGGAGGGAGGAAGAGTGGTTCTTCTACAGGTTTCATCTTTCTACTTACAGATGAGCAGTTCCAAGCTTTCACACATTCGCACTCACCCATGTTTGCTAAGATGTGCTTTCTGCACCCCCAGCCTTGGGTGTTGCCAGTGAGAGTCCAGGCCATACCATGTTGCTCATCAATCACATGATAGTGTAGAACAGTCTGGAAAACTCAGATCTGGCAACTTCAGCAAACCTTCAGTGCTGTTTGAATACATCCCTACATGGCTGTATTTCATTCAAAACCTGGACTACAGAGATGGCTCAGGGTTAAGCTTAGAGTGTTTTAGAGGAGCCAAGTTCAGTTCCCACTTCAGCAATACATCAGGTGGTTCACAACTGCCTAAGACTCCAGCTCCCGAGGATCCAGTGCCTGGTTCTGTTCTCTGCACTCAAATGCATGTAAACCACTCCCCATCATTAAAATAAAAGTGCAAGACCCAAGTCCCATAGACCCTCTGTGTGCTAAGGAGAAGAGGAGTGATCACAGGAGCTATGAAGAACTACCCTGAACAAGAATCCTGGGTGCAATGAAGTCAGGGTGCATAAGCACTTACCAGAGATGCCCATCTGATGCACCTAAAGCCACCTTGCAGTTGAGACTAGAGAAGTAGGAATTGGCCTGAGTCAAGGCAAGGGACAAGCCCACAGAGGTCTGATTAGGTGTCTGAGAATGGCAAGAGATGAAGCCAGATGGATTAAAGCTAACTGGGGGCCTGCCATGAGCCCTCCTCAAGCGTGCTGGTCTCCCACCAGGAAGCAGCATGTGATACTACAAAGGAATTCTTTGTGGTCAGGAGGTCTCTACCACCTTCTCGCAGGCTGACCTTTACAGTAATAAGATGAAATCATCGTACAGGAATGGAGCCAGTCATGTCTGCTCTAAATCCAGCTTGTTATGATGATGAAATGGACTCATGGCTGTATAACATGACACACAGTAACAGCAGAAACAAGTGGATGTAGCCTCTGTATCTGTTTGACTGCGTTGATCTATTCCTCCATCCTTCCCTATACTCCTCTATTTTTCTACCCATCCATCATCCATCCTTCATACATTATCCATTTGTGCATCTATTCCTGCTTCCTTCCATCCATTCACCCATCTCTCTGTCCGTTGGTCCCTTCATCTCTATGTCTTCATTGTTTTAGACAGTGACCAAATACCAGGGTCCCTCACTGGTTTCTTTGTTGTTAAGCGTTTTCAGTCAAGCATGGCAAGAAGACACTGAGGAGACTAAGTAAGCTCAAGCCTAAAGAGGAATTTCCCAGGGAAAAGAAAAGAATAGAAAAGAAAAATATTTTAGTGATGCTATATTAAAAAAAACAGATTAGAAAACAGGAAGGTAGGTAGGTAAGGACTGGCAGTACAGGGTGGGTACTGGAGAAAGGACAAAAGCAGGTACCAGAAATCTCATTAAATCATTCAGCATGCTCAACACAATATGTGGCCTTTCGCTGTTCTTTTTATCCTCAGTGTGACCCACATCATTTGCAGGGTTTCTGAAGTGGTAGTAAGTGCTGTGCTGAGTCTTTTTCTGAGCTGGCACCGATGGCCACTTAGGGTTGACCTAATCAAGAATGGTGGAGGGACTAAAGGGATGGCTCAGTTGCTAACAGCATTTGCTCCATACTTTGGAGGACTGGAGCTCAGACCACCAGGTACCCTAGCAAACGCCTGTAACCCAAGTTCCAAGGATGGCGAGACAGAATGACTGCTGGGACTTTCTGGCTTCCAGCCTAGCCGAGAGAGTGCAAGCCCTGGGTTCATGGATAGACTCTCAGAGGAATAGGCAGAGAGTGATAGTGGAGGATTCCTGGTACTCTCCTCTAGCTTCCGCACATGCACACAGATGTGCACACACTCAGGCAGACACACACAAATAAGCACATAAGTTAGCTAATTGGCTGAAATCTTAAGAGAACAGAAAAAGAAAGCAGAGTTACATCCTGTTCTCTTTATACTTAGTCTAGAAACATTAATGAGCTTGCTTTAGGCTCCACACTATGGAAAGGGGTGATGTTAATAGCTGCTGTGTTTCCTATATCCACAGCTGGGAGGAGAATGTCTTTGTGTATATCCTGATGAACAGCTGTGTTCCTGACATCCAGGCTGACATCTGGATGGGCCTTCATAACCATAGGCAGGAGAGGTGAGGAAAACATAGATACCATGGAGAAACTCCACCCAAAAATCCACTTCCATGGAACAATGCCAGATCACAGTTATAGACCCAGACCACAGATACTAGCTGTGGAAATAGGTGTGGAGTTGACCTGCCTCAGTTAGCCATGGAAGTGGATGAGAAGGGAACACAGGGCAACCAGACAGAGCCTTTGTTATCACTCGGATTCTCCAAATCAAAAATGTGGTTAGAGTTGTGAGGGATTTTTCCCTTTCAACATCACTGAATCCAGGGCTCAGCCCACAGTACATGAGCTCTGCCATTGAGCCGCATGCCTAGCCCACTCTACTGTTTCTTTTGAAGTGAAGTCTCTCGTGGTTGCCTGGACTGACTCTGAGCTCACTCTTTACCGAGGAAGGCCCTGAACTCAGGCTTCCTGTCTCATGAGAAGCCCTGGTTCCAACCCACCACTTGGGATAAAATGAATATTGCCATTTAAAGTAGCAGCATTAAAATTAGAGTCGCTGTCATCCAGCCCCTCACCTCCCAGTCCCAGTCTGTCCCAGTGCTGTCCTTTAGCAAGGACTTCTAGAGGGCTTGGGGATGGAATCGTATGGAAAGCTACCAAAGGAGCCACTGTGTGCTGCTAAGGTGTGCATCTGATACTTTTGCTCAGCTTCAATTGTATTATAGAGTACGTCCCAGAGACTCAGAAACTCTTTCAATTAAAATCATCCTAACCAATAAAAATAAATAAAAATTAAGTTACATCTACATTAGATCATAATTTAAAGAATGTTTATTATGGCTGAATAATCCTAACAAACAAGACAGAGAAGGGACTCTTTTCCTTTTCTGTTTGGGGCCAGGCACTGTGCACTAGGCTCTGTGCTGCTAGGCACATACTCAGTCCTCAAACCTCTCTGCGATCTTCATTCTGTTATACTGATGAGAAACTGAGGCTCAGGTGAATAATGTGCCCAAGTCACAGATCAAGGAAGGTAGGTAAAGAGGGAGCTGGGAGCTCCGCCCACCCTGCTTTGTCGTTGTATAGAAAAAAACTTCAGAACCATCTGTGCTTCAAGAGCTACTTTTCTAAAGACCAGAATAAGAGGCCTGACTCCTGCTCACACGACTGCTGGTGCTGTTCTTTCCACATTTACTGCAGCATGAACCAGCTTCCCCCGCAGGACTCCCCCTGTTTGGACAGAGGAGTTGCAGACCAGGAAAGAAAACACGGGCATTCAAATGGGAAGGACTTGAGCGGGAGTAGATCCCACCCACTGAGAAAGGATAGTAGTTGGGTGTTGGGTACTGGACTCAGGTCAACCTGGGTTTGAGTATCAATACTGAGGAATCGGGGCCAACTCATCTACGTGCCAGTTTCTGAGGGTGATGTTGCCTGCAGTGCGGGGAGGTGAGAACAAAGTAAGCAAAGTTCACGTGTTAAGGGTCAAACAGAGTGCCTGAGAACAGCAGTGCTGGCAGCCGTGGTACACATTACAAGGGCTTTGATGCAAGAAGTCTCTAAAGCTGTCTCTCCGCTGGAGATGACCCAATACCTGGTCTTCCTCTCTACTTCCATGCCTCTGAATGGACCCCAGGAAGGGCAGTTTGAATGGACTGATGGCTCCTCTTGTGACTACAGTTACTGGGACAGGAGCCAGCCTGGTGATGGCATTCATACAGATCCAGACAACTGTGTGCAGATGTGTACTGGCACAGTAGCGGTGGGTACCCTGGGACCTGGGCTCTCACAGAGGGGCTGCATAGGCCCATGAGGGATGGGGAAGCACCCTGAAGTATGAGGGACACAATGAGAAATGGGGTCACTGTGAGAGATAAGGAAGCTATAAGGAACATGGAGAGGCACCGAGGGGAAAGGTGGGGCCCAGTGAGAATTAAGAAGTGGCCCTTTTTCAGCACCTCGGAGAGCATCAGGTTCCCTGGAACTGGGACACTGTCTTGGGGTAGTGGTGTTTTAAAAGATCTTTAATGGTTCACTGACAATCAGGCTGTAAATGGATGAAAAGGCATAGAGAATTAGAGAGGGCAGCAGAGATTTCACTAAGTTATTTGATGTGCATAGCATATATCCCCCCCTCCTTTTTTAAAATCTTTGTACCAAGACATAGTCTCCTGGGCCAGCTCACCAGTGCACTAAAATGGAAGCTCCCAGCCCATGCTGTCTTCTCTATGTTAGGACACAGTTGTGCCTGGAGAAGCACAGAGGTGTGGGCACTCCTGGTTTTGAGTTCCAGTCCTGTTGCTTTGTAGCTATGTCTTTGCAGGGAGTAATTAACCCTGAGAGTCTGTTTCCTGAGAAATGAGCTTACTATGAACCCCTGTGGAGATAATTGCGGGACAACTGGCACAGCACAGTGACAGGAGAATGGGCTTGAGGTGTCAGCCATTGTCTGGATTCATGATCTATGCTCTATCAGCTCTGGATTCCAAGGTGACTCCAGGATCCACTTCTTCGAGGTCACAAAGCAGGCAAGAAATCGAGCTAGGTTTGAAACATGCACAGAATCCCAGGGCCAAGCATTTCCCTGCTCTTCTCTATCCTTTTCCTCCTCATGAGGAATGGTGGGAGATAAAGGGAAGGCACTTATCCTGTTGGCCGTCCTGCAGTCCAGCAAACAGAGCTGGGGCAGTCTGTAAGTGAAGTTTACCCTTCCCAGACTAGTGGCAGATCAAACCCAGCTTTATGAGAGAAAAAGATAGGGGAGCTGTCTCAGCAGACATCAGCAGTTAGGCCTGCTGGAAAGGACTTTTACTGCAGTGGTGATGCAGTGGCTTTTACTGCAGTAGATGGATCTTCACCCAGACTCTCTGCTTCTTCTGTTCCCAGTACTGTGGTCCTGGAAGGGTAACACCTGCCACAGGAAGTTCCCCTTTGTCTGCAAGATCCCATCTCCGAGCATTCGATGACACACTCCTGTTCCCCTGGCATGAACTCAGCACCAAGATCGTGGGGCAGCAGTGTCTAGAGCAGAGTTTATGCTAAGTAAATGTAAGCACATGTAGAAGGAGGTCCTGGGGACAGAGATTCTCAACAAGCTCACTTTAATGGTTCCCCAGCCATGTGGCCAGGAGACAGCAGCCAGCTCACACAGGTTCCAGTGTCCTGGACTGAACTGAATGTTGCCATCTTAGCTCAGTCTCCAGCTTGTGCTTAAAGTGGTCACTTTGACACAAGTTGACTGGCTAGCCCTGATTTGTGTCACTTTGGCAGAGTGGAGTGGGAGTTGAGACCCTCTATGGAGCTCTAGGCAATTAAAATTAAGCTGTTGGCCAGAGGGTGTGAGCTTTGGTTCTGTTCAGAAGAGTGGAGTTAAGCTGCAAAGTGTCCATGGAGGCAGAAAAATGGATTCAGTTCTAAACTGCTCCCCCAACACACAGATACTTGCGTGGCCATTAGGGAGTAACACTACTTGAGAGGGATTAAGAGATGTGACCTTGTCGGAATAGGGATGGCCTTGTTGGAGGAAGTGTGTCGCTAGGCTTTGGGGTTTCAAAAGCCCAAAATAGTTCCTATAAAAGTAACTTTTAGCCGGGTGTGGTGGCGCATGCCTTTAATCCCAGCACTCAGGAGGCAGAGGCAGGCGGATTTCTGAGTTTGAGGCCAGCCTGGTCTACAAAGTGAGTTCCAGGACAGCCAGGGCTATACAGAGAAACACTGTCTCAAAAAACAAAAACAAAAACAAAAACAAAAAGTAACTTTTATTTGCCTGAAGAAGTTGTCATCACCAAGGCTTACTGCCTCTGTCTGCTAACCTAGGCCTAGTCCTGGAAGCTTCTAGCCTCTGTACAGTCTTATCTAAGCCTAGAATGTTTTCAGCTTCTGAGACTTGCTGCTGAATAAGCTTGCACTTTCTAGTTCTTTCTGAGCTCTGGCTGGTTGATCAACTCAGCTGTTCTAATTTAAAACTCCTCTCCCCGCTGACTGATTCAATCTGGCTTTTCTCTCTACCTCTGAAATGCTCTGCCTGGCCTCAAACTAACTCTAGCAATCTATCCTAATCTGGCTCTCTCTCTCTCTCTCTCTCTCTCTCTCTCTCTCTCTCTCTCTCTCTCTCTCGTTCTGTCTTTACTGGTGTCTAGCTTGTTCTCGCTTCAGTCTGTCTCTGTAAAACTCTCCCAGTAAAACTGCCTCCTTCTCCGTCTCTGTGCTGCTCCACTCTCCCTCTCAACTCCACTGCACCGCTCTGCAGGAACTCTATTGTCTTCCTGTGCTGTGCTGTGCTCTCTCCTCCTACACTGTCTGTCTCTCCCTTGAGTAGCTTCGCTTTCCCCTCTCCTCTCTTGAGAGTTGGGCGTATCCTATTCTGTCATATCTTTCTCTGATTTGTCACTTTTTCTGCCACTCAATTAGACATAGCTTTCAAACATAGGTGCTTCCTTCTACAAACTAGCTTTTCCTTCACTGCTTGGGGTTAAAGGTGCGTACTAAGGGTGTGTCTATATTCCAGCTAGAGGAACTCAAGGTGTGTGCTAAGGGCTGGGCCACACCAGAACACAATCTCAGGGGTTAGTTTTCAGGACAATCAAGCACATCCCCTTTTCTCTAGGACCTAGACTTGCACTGTCGTCTGAGCTGCACCATCGCTTCAGCTCCTGGGGAGGTTCCTCTGGCCAGGTCACAGCATGGCAGATGTCATTATGGTGGAATCATGTTGAGAGTAGGAGAATACACAGTGACACAGGAAGCCAGAAAGACTCAAGGGTCATCCTCACTCTCACACACATGTGTGAGTAGGGTATCCATAGGTATGAGTGACTCCCAGAGGCCAGAGGTGGCACTGGGTGTCCTACCTTATCACTCTCTACCTTAGTTCCTTCAGATAGAGTCTGTCACTGAACCAGAAACTAGACTGTTGGCCAACAAACCCCATAGATCCACCTGTCTCTACCTCCAAGGCCCAGGAGTTACAGGAATGCCAGTGGCAAGTTCTGAATATTTACATGGGTTCTGGGGACTTGAACTCATGTTCTTACACTTGCACAACAAGCTCCATCTCTTCAGCTACCCCCCTCCTCTTTATAATGACCCTTCCTCTTAGGAGTTAATTCACTTTGCTAGACTAGCATGAATTCCTTCTAATTCCATGCCCTTAATGACCTGACTTAACAAGGCCTCATCTCTTTAAGATCTCACCACCTCCCGATATTTCCATATTGGGGAACGAATTTTGAGCACATGAACCCTTAAGGGATAAAATCACTTCCAATATAACAAATGTGAGTCTCTTCCATCATCTATGGCATCCGAAGAGAGCACATAAAAAGATTAGAACCAGTGATCTAAACTAACTTGCTGGGGGCCAGCAAGATGGTTTGGTGGGTAAAAGTACTTGAAAGCAAGCCTGGGAACCTAGTACTAGGGCCTACATGATTCATGGTATCCTCTGGCCTTCACACATGTCTGTGGCACATATGGACAAGCTCTCACACACATACTCATACACACTCAATAACACTTAATTTTTCAATAAACTCCCAGTCAAATAACTATATCACATTCATTCTGGGGAGTCCAAGGCAGTCTGTAGGTACAAATTCAAAACATATTTTTGATCTTTGATTGAAATACAAAGCAAGCAAGAACTGTAAGACTCATAAATAAGGGTGAGCCTTTTTTTCCATAGACTCTTGGCCGTTTCCCTGAGCTGGTGCAGGAAGGAGCCCCAGGTTTTCCACTTGGTCCTAAGTTTGGAAAAGCCCACCTCCCACAGCCTAGGGATCATTTAATTAATACCTGTCCCATCGTGGTAACCAGCAACCACCAGGCAAGAACCTATACTTTGCCCTCCACCCACTGGAGTCACTGCTATTTGCTTTACAATAGAAAGAACCCACCAGGAACACGAGCCTGTCAAAACCAAGGGTGGTGGGAAGCACTGGCCTGCACTAATGATACCATAGAGCCACAGGGGCAAGTCCCCAGCTGCCAGGAGAGGGTGGGAGAGGCCCTGCAGGAGCCCTCGGAGCCTCTGTGTGCTCTGCTCTCTTCCATGGAGCTGCTGACAGCTTGATGTCCCTGGCACCTCCTTGATGAGCCCCTTGGTGCATCACCCACTTCCACTGTCATTAACTCATTACCTTTCACCCATGCAAGCCATCCCATTACCAGCCCCACACCTGGCCTGGGTACTTGTCCTTGCTGGCATCTCCTAGAGAGGGTATTGCAAAGGGACCTCATAGTGATAATAGAATGGCAAGGGAATTGCAAGTCTCTGAATTTCTCTTAAGGACAGAGTTGCCTTTATTTATGAAGATATCTGTGTGCTCACTTGTAAGTGCTTGTACATACACACCTGTGCAAGTGTGTGCAGAGGCCAGAGGATGTCATCAGCTGTCCTCCTCTCCGTCTTACTTCCCTCTTGTTCTCCTGAGATGAAATCTCTCACTGTACCTGTATCTAGGCTGGCAGCCAGCAAGCCTCAGTGGTCCTTCTGGACCCACCCCAAAGACATCAAAGTTAGAGGAGCGCTCAACGATGTCTGGCTGAAATCTAATCTAAGGTCGTCATGTCATCGACCCAGAGATCTCCCCAGCCCCAGGAAAACATTGTCAGATTTACCATTAGGTGTGTACATATGTATGTGTGCATGAGCGTGAGTGCACACGCACACGTGTGCGTGCATGTGTGTGTGTGTGTGTGTGTGTGTGTGTGTGTGTGTGTTTGCACATGCTTGCATCACATTTGTACAGGTACCCACCAGAGCCAGATCCTCTAGAATTGGAGTTACAAGGTTGTGAGCTGACAGGGGTACTAAGAACCAAGCCTGTCTCCTCTTAACCACAGAGCCATCTGTCCACCCCAAGAGATATAATAAAGCCTTTGATGTAGGGAGGGAAGTCAAGGTAGTGGACTGGGAAGCCATACATGTGAACATCCAAAATTGAGATCAAAATAAATTAGGAGCTGAGCAAGCATGGTGTAGCCAGTAATCCAAGAACTCAGAAACTAGAAGCAGGAGGATTGTTGGCAGTTTGAGGCAACCTCAGACAATAAGGCAAGTTTCAGACATGGCTAGAAGAAAGAAACTCTCAGACAAATGAGTCCATTTATTCATAATAAAGGAAGAAGCTAGCTCACAGGACCTTCGGTCCCATTTGTCAATGTGTGATTTTTAGAACATCTTTTCAGGCTAAAAGCAGCAATTCTACAATTACATAGTGAGTGTGTATTACAGATTCATTCCTTGTTGTTAACGGTGGAAGCAGTGCGATACTGAACTGGCTCAGAGAGGATCAGGGATGAATAGAGACACCAAGTGTCTGCACGAACACGACCATGCAAGCAGAAAGAATGCCAAGTAAACAGCTAGTTAGACGCAAAATTAGTTAATGACTACAGACAGAATTTTTTTAAAAATAAATAAATAAATAAATAAATAAAGCTCTCTAGAACAGAAACTGGCAGGTCACAGCATGATGGTCAACCCCAGCTCACAAGCACGTATGGGACCTACCAGCTACAAATGGCTTCTATAGTCTTTCAAATTTCTGAAAAATATAAAATGCATGTAAAATACGTTTTATGGTGCATGGCGGTCTGCAGAGAGGAGCCAGTGGGGAAAGTATCACTGTGCAAGCATGAAGACCCGAGTTCAGATCCCCAGTGCCAGCATAAAAGCTGGACACGGTGGTGCACACATGCAGCACCTATGCTGGGAGTGGGAGACAGAAACAGGGAGAGCCCCTGAGCTCACTGGCCAGCCATTCTAGCTGAATGTAATGGACCCTGCCTCAGAAAAATAAGGTAGATAATGATAGAGGGTGACACTCAGTGTTGACTTCTGACCTCCACATGCATGCACAAGTATGCAAACCTAGACATGTGAACACACACATGCACACACATACACCATACATGCATACAAATAAAGAAAGGAAATGATATGTGTGTGTTGTAGTTTTTAGTATAGGAAAAGTTATTGAACCCTCACAAGATGGCTCAACTGGTAAAAAGAGCTTGCTGTGCTAGCCTAGAGATGTCAGCATCATCTCCAGGACCAATGTAACTGTGGAAGAAAGAGACCAGCTCTGCAGAGTTGTCTTCTAATATCTACACATGCCACAGATATAGATATTGTGTGCACACACACACATACACACATACACATGATAATAATAACAACAACAACAAAGAAAAGAAGATGGCACTAATGTGAACTTGGCAGACAGGCATAGTATAAAAAGAAGCCAAGTGCATGATGGGTAGAAGCAATGCAAGTGCAGTGCTCCATCACACTGGACATCATGGGACTATGACATACAAAA
This sequence comes from Mus musculus, assembly GCF_000001635.26. NCBI lineage: Eukaryota > Metazoa > Chordata > Mammalia > Rodentia > Muridae > Mus > Mus musculus. The sequence continues at coordinate 118,352,811 of NC_000073.6, read as the reverse complement.
CAACCACAGAACAAGACTACCAGACCACACCAAACCAGCTATGACCACCATGACTGGCCAAGGCATGGGCTCACAGACCTGTGCCTCATACTCTGGCTTCTCGCTGTGGACCTTGAAGAACTGACTCCTGACACCATGCATATAACTCTAGGTCACATCATGTAAACCCTGTAACCCCTGTTGTCAGAAAAATCTCCAGTGCACTCCTGACTGCCACCCACTTTAACTCATGAATAATGCCCCCTCTTCTCAATGCTTGCCCATAAAATTCTCTACCCAAAACCCCAAGAGACACAATTAACTGTCTAAGCGAAACCCAGCTCTCACCTCAAAAGAGGCAAGTTTATTCTGGAGGCAAAAATGAAGAGCCGTGACCCAGGACATGGATTTCTGTTGCCCCAAACACCATTCTCTAACACGAGAACCGTTTGATGAGCTTTTATAGTTACAGAGCAAAAGAAAGGCATGGCAAGGCATTTTCAAGTCAAGGTGGGTGGTTACAGAAAAATGAATATTCTCTTCTAGCCTCCAATGCTATCTGATAACGTTCTTAGCTTTGGGGTTGGAGGAAGCTAGTAGCCTATCAATACATTCCAAAAGGTTTTATTTGATAGTCACAAGGCTATTATGTCACACAGAGGTGGGCAATGGATGGCTATGAATGGAGATAAAGATGACCCAAAATGCTTTAGCTCAGAAATGAATTGCATCTCCATAGCATAAAGATCACATGCAGTTTTCGCAAGTTAATACCTCATCCTGTAGATCGGAGTCAGATCTGTCCCCAGAGAGTCAGATAAGCCTTGAAAAGTTTCCACTGGATTTTGAAAACTTGTGATGTAACTTTTCTGCCTTGACCCAGAGTTTTTGATTCTTGGTCGGAACATTTGAAACCAAGAGGTCATCAAGTAGGGCTGGAAAGGTGACTCAGTTGGTACAGCACTTGCACAGACACAAGCATGAGGACCTGAGTTCAGCGGCCCAGCACCCACAGACAGGTCAGGTACAGTAACACTCATGTGTCATCCCAGAACTGAGATGGAGGCAGGTGAATCCTGCACGTTGCCAGCCAGTCCAGCCAAATCAGAGAGCTCCAACTAAGTGACATCTTGCCTCAAAATGTAAGAGAGTGGCTGGAGAAATGGCTCACCGGTTAAGAGCACCTGTAAAGGACCCAAGTTCAATTCCCAGTACTCACAGAATGGCTCACAACCACCCTAGCTCCAGCTCCAGGGAGATACAATGCCACCTTCTGGCCTTCACAGGTACTAATCATACATGTGGTATGTGTATGTGTGTGTGTATGTGTATGTATGTGTGTATGTGTGTGTCTATGTATGTGTATATGTATGTATACACATGTATGTATATACATATACATATACATATATATATGCAGACAAAACATTTATACCCATAAAAAATCTGAAAGCATTTTAATGTAAGAGCAACTGAGGAAGACACATAATGTCAACCTCTGATTTCTATACACATGCACACACATGCACCTGCATACACATGTGCACATACAGAGATCACTAGGCCATTCCAACTGAACACTGAAGGTAGACCCCTCCTGGGGAGCTCTCTGAATTGAAGATCTAAAGTGGCTCCAGGAGATTTAAGGCGCAGTGATGACATAAATCAGCCACAGCCCAGTCACACTCACACAGAGATTCTTTAGATAACAAGTTTGTCAGGAAAGGCCTCCAGCCATGACATCAGCTAACAGATGTCACAACCTTATGGTCCCCTGTAGGAACTGTCACTTGCTCCAAAAAGGGACATGCTGTCCAAACAACAAGGAATGCCTCCCTTCCTATAGCTACCCCACTGCTAACTGATCTAGGAAGGATAATTGTGCTACATTTTGTGATCTGGAATTCTTGCTGTTTGGTTGTATAATCAAAACCTGGTGCTTTAATATTTGCTTCTAGTCACGTGGGGCAGGAAGCCCTCATTCAGTAACAATTTTCGCAACTCCATCAGCCAATTCATTAAAAATAGAAATGCTAATGTGTTTATTTATTTATCATTGACTGATTTAATACACATCTGGTTGGTTCCTTTAGTCTGAAGAGCACTGCCTAATGGACCAGTCAGTGAACACAGGTTCTGACCATTAATGAATAACAGCCTAATTGATGCCCTGTTTTCTAACCAATCCAAGTAGCAGCCCATCATGGTGTGTCTGTCTCTCTGTCTCTTTGTGTCTCTGTCAGGGTGTGTGTGTGTGTGTGTGTGTGTGTGTGTGTGTGTGTGTGTGTAGGTACAGGTGTGTGTGTTATGTAGAGGCCCAGGAACAATATGGTTCTTCAAATGTGGTCTTTTTTTTTTTCTTTTTGACAGGGCTCAGGCACAGGCTAAGGTGGGGTGGTCATAAAACCCTGAGGACCATCTTGCCTCTATTTCCCCAGCACTGAGATCACAAACACACTGCTATGTCCGGCTTTTATATGTTGATTCTAGGCGTGGAATTCAGGTTGTCATGCTTATAAGGCAAGAACTTTGCCAACTAAGCCATCTCCCTGATCCTGGTATCATGTCTTTGAGAAGTACAAATAGGAAAGGAGATAAATTCAGGGTCAAAGAGAGCTGATGCCTTCTTCCTTTAAAGTGGAAGGCACTGGAGTGCCAGAACATTTCAAAGTGTCCTTCAGATTTCTTTGTCGACAGATGGGGCTCAAGGGTGTCACTGTTCTCTCTGGACCTTTCTGGATGTTTCTCTATAAACCTGGTAGCATGTAGGACCAGCAACAAGTATGATACAGAACCACAGGATGAAGTAAGCTATAGATTCCCGTAGCCTCTTTGGGGTTGTTTGAATCCTTAGTTTGAATCCACAGAAAGCTGGATGCAATGGAACTCACTGCTAATCCCAGATCCCAGATCCCAGCTACCAGCTACCAGAGATGGTAGACGGAGACAAGAGAATTAGCCAGAGGCTTGCAGGCTAGCTATCCTGGAGCATGCTGGTTGGCAGAAACAAGAGACCCTGCCTTAACAGGATGGAAAGAGAGAACAGACTCCTGAAAGTTGTCTTCTGACCTTCACATGTACACACACACACACACACACACACACACACACACACTGACATCATAAGTAGAATGGTACTCGTCACCAGGAAGGGCTTCAGCATGGGGTACACTAAAGAAGATGAGAGGTAAAAAGGACCAAAATTCACTATCTACACATATAAATGGCCAAATCATTTTTAAAATGGTGACTAAAATACTAAATTTTATTTATGTATTCAGAACATATTTTTATTTTCAATTCTATAATAATTTTTAATTTTTTTAAAAATGTACTTATTTGGCAGCTTTATGTGCCATGAGGCAGGTGTCAAAGGTCATGTGATCAGACCTCTTTTTCTCCATGAAGGTTCTGGGGATCGAATTCAGGTCATCAGGCTTGGTGGCAAGTGCCTTTACTCATTTCTTCATCCATCCCTGGTAAATAATAGTTTCAGTTATTTATGAGGTACACTGTGGCATTTTAGCACATATGCAGTGTGCAATGGGCAGGCCAGGGTCCCTAGAACATACATCACCTAAGATATTTACTGTAGGGGCTGGAGAGGTGGCTCAGCGGGTAAGAGCACTGACTGCTCTTCCGAAGGTCCTGAGTTCAATTCCCAGCAACCACATGGTGGCTCACAACCACCCGTGATGAAATCTGATGCCCTCTTCTGGTGCATCTGAAGACAGCTATGGTGTACTTACATATAATAATAAATAAATAAATCTTTTTTTAAAAAGATATTTACTGTAGAGAAATTTCAATCCAGCAACATGGCTGCTCTGGCAAGGGATCACATCCAAAGACTTTCTAGGTCTGTGTGATTTGGATGGAATACAGACATGCTCTTAGTACACGCTTTTAATCCCAAACAATGAGGGCAAAGTTAGTTTGTAGGAAGAAGTAGCCATGTTTGAAAGTGATGTCTAATTGAGGAGCAGACAAAGTGAGAGACCAAGGAGGAGAGAGAGAGAGAGGAGGAGGAGGAGGAGGAGGAGGAGGAGGAGGAGGAGGAGGAGGAGGAGGAGGAGAAGAAGAAGAAGAAGAAGAAGAAGAAGAAGAAGAAGAAGAAGAAGAAGAAGAAGAAGAAGAGGAAGAGGAAGAGGAAGAGGAAGAGGAAGAAGAAGAGGAGGAGGAAGGAGGAGGAAGAAGGAGGAGGAGGAGGAAGAAGGAGGAAAAAGGAGGAGGAGGAGGAGGGAGGAGGAGGAGGAGGAAGAGGAGGAGGAGGAGGAGGAGGAGGAGGAGGAGGAGGCAGCTTTACTGTGACAGTTATACAAAGACAAGTTGCAGGAGAAGACAGAACTAGCCAGAGAATGAGGAGGATCCAGAAGATTAGAATAGATTGCCAAAGTTAGTATGAGGCCAGGCAGAGCAATTCAGTCAGAAGCTGAGAGAAGCCAGTTGAATCAGTCAGACTGAAGAGTTTTGAGCTGGAACAGCTGAGTTTAACTAGCAAGCCAGACCTCAGAAAGAACTAAAAAGGGTGAGCTTATTCAGCAGTAAGCCTCCCAGTGACAACTACATCTGGCCAATAAAGGTTACCTTTACAACTTACAATTTTCTGTGTGTGCTGGGAAAGTCTTAAGTTCTCCCAAGCAGCTATCTTGAAATGTATGATTACTGAACATCAAAATAACCCTGCTGTGCTATAGAGCCATAAAACTCACAACCCTTCTCCAACTCTATCTCTGACTCCATCTCCTCTCCACCTGCATAGTCCTTCCCAAGCTATGGTAGCCACTTAGTCTATAATAAGTACATTTTAGCACAATATAAGTAAGTAAGTAAATACAGGCTGGGGAGATTGCCTAGCAGGCAAAGTGCTTACCATACACAGATAAGGACCTGAGTTCAGGTTCCCAGGACCATGTGCCTGTAACCTCGGTGATGGTAGGGTTGGAAACAGATGGATCCCTAGAGCCCACTGGCCAGCCAGTCTAGCCAAATCTGTGACTTCCAGGCTCAGTGAGAGAACCTGACTCAAAACCTAAGGTGGAAGGGCCTGAAGAGATGATTCTATGGATAAGAACATAGTTTAAAAAAGAAAAAGCTGCACGTGACCTATCACTCACCAGTACCCCAGCATTCTGGGAGCAGAGGAGTGGTGGGACTGGCTGGCAGCCAGCATTGCTCCAGGCTTAGTGACAGACCAGGACAGCTTACTGCTTTCTTTGTCTTCCACACGCATAGGCATGTGTGCTCACACATATGTATGCATACCACCACACACACATACAGATACACACAAAAAGAAGATAAAAGAGAAGGAGAACAGTTGAGGAGAGACACCCAGAATAGACCTTTGACCTCTACATGCATCTACACAGAAAGTAAATAAATAGGGCAGAGGATGTTTTCAGTGGTAGTGTTAGCCAGGCATACCCAAGGCTCTGTGTCCAGTTAGGTGGTTATAAAAACAAAACAATACAAAAAAAAAATCCTTTAAGGCCTCATAGGTGTTTAAGACAGGTCCTTTCCTTCCGAAGGTGTCTCATTCAGAAGGATTTCCAGGGGCCAAATCCAAAGGATTTGCACAAAGGAAAAAGAGCTAGCTGTAGGGAGACCCCACTGTACTGTCAAACCCCACTTCCTCCAAGAAGATGCTAATAAAATAACCCAGCTGGGCAGATGGAGGCCCATTTTTACTCTCATCCCAAAACAGTGTTGTCAAGACTGAAAATAGCCTCACCCAGAGTTTCTCCTCAAAAGAATGAAAATCACCAGTTAATGAAGGCCAGGGACTGGCACACACCCTGGAGTTTTGGGTTTGCAGCCTGCTAGCTTCCAGACAACCAGCACACCTGGTGAACCCACCTGCATCGTCTCCAGTCATAAGGGAATCCTCAAGGCTTTGCTTCCTTCAGAAAGTCTCTATCACTGCCAAACCCGAGGCTGTAAAAAGCCAGAGGAAATGTCTACTGGTTCCCAAAGACAAACATATCATCTCCAAGCTGGCTGCACTGCTTCCTAGAGTTCCCATCCAGACAGGAAATGCTCCTAAGTTGAAGGGTGACAATGGATGGCATTCGGGGTGAAGGGACTCTGGCCACCTCGAGTGTGTCAAGCATGGCTCTGGCAGGCTATGCCCTTGCTATTTCCTCTGCCTTGCTGAAAACCATTCAATTAAATCCTAAAGCTAGCCACTAAGGTCTAGTCCCTTATTTAACCACTTCCTCTTTCTGAGGCTGACTACCAAGGTCCAGCTGTCAAAGCATTGAAGTTCAGCAATCAAAAACCCCCTTTGGCTCACCTAATTAACATGCCCAATTAAAACTAAATACTTCATCCTAACACAGGGTTTCCCCCTTTACCTTTATAAAGTGCCATTTTCCTCTGTGCCAAGTCTGTCTTCTCTATCCAGAGACAGTCCTTTGTCCTCTGGAACAAATAACCTCTTCCTCCTCTCCCTTGGTACTTTCCCCTTCTCTCTCATCCTCTTTCTCCTGTCTTTGTCTCTTATTCCCCCCGTCTTTGTTCCTCTAGGATGAATAAATCTCCTTTGTGCTGAGAATCTGGTCTTGAGGGTCCTGAACAATACTTTTCCTTTCATGAGGGATACCAACAATGTGCCAGGCAGCATGCCACTTGGACTATTTTTCTTCTTGTCATGAACAAATACCAGACAAGAAGAACTTAACAACACACAGGGCTCACAGTTTGAATAGACACAGTCTACTGAGGCTGAAAACGCTGTTTGTTGTACTATCTCTGAGCCAAACTACTGCAGGCCAAGCTGGGCCTGATCACCGAAGATTGTCACCACTGGACTTGGTGACTGTTGATGATCCCTCTTGGAAGGAGGGGCTAGGAAGGAATATGGGTCCAATACCTGGGTAGCCACCACCCCTCCCAACCAACTGTATGCAATTCTACCATAATTGCACATGGGCCTGAGGAAGGGGCTACGTAGGTAAGGAAGGGTGTTCCACCTATGAAGCCCTGGGGAGCCATCACCCCTGCTGAGTACAAGCATCCAGTGTGGCTGCTCTAAGCACTGGAGGGTACCACCAGTGCTTCACTCATTGGTACCTCCTGGTGAACTTTGATAGAGCCTCAGTGGCTCTTGGAGCCCTAGAAGGAGGGACAAGTGTTTATATCACTTGCTAAGGGAAGAAATTTTAGCAACAAGGGCAGCAGGAGCCTGAGACAAGTGGTCACACTGTGCCTGTAGCCAGGAAGCTGAGAGGAACAGGAAGTGCAGCCAGGCTATAAAATCTCAAGGTCTGTGCCCAGTGACCACATCTTCCATCTAAGCTCCTCTTCCTACAGGTTCCACACGCTGAGAGTCCAGCATTCAGACTTGCAAGCTTACAGAGGACATTTCACATTCAAACCAGCCAGCCTTATTTACACAGGACAATAGGGCTAGAGCGTGGGCCCTTATACGTCTCCTCCTTTAGGAAAGTGAAGCCCAGAGTGGTTGAGGTGCTTGTATAGGGGCACACAGTCAGCAGAAGGAGGAGGTTTGCATACCCACCTCTCTGACTCTACAACCTGTGCACAGAACCCCCATACCTTTGCTTTCACACTTTTTACACAGCAACCATCAGGAAATGCATTTAACATAGTGACACCTATGTACGTACACACAGAACAAAGCCAAAAAGTCATAAAATATCATGACACCTAATGTTCTTTAATATTTTCTATTTCCTTCATTAATAAATTTGAGGGAGGACCTTGCTGTAGGCATACATTTTTGCAGCCTGCTTTTAACAAGGGTTCAACCTTTCTTCTAGCCCACCATCCACTAGAGGAAGTGGAAGAGGAAAGTTATGAGGATATGGGGGAAGTAGAGTTCTTTCGGGAAGAGATCGGTCTTCTTTGGCAGCAGTTCAGTCCCATAATATGACTCAGCAGCTGGAGACCAGCCCTCTAGGCATCAGAGAGCACACACGAACTGGCAACTACAGCCCAGTCCTTTTGGCAGCTGTAGTTCAATCCTGAAGAAACGACAAGGCCTGAGGCGAGGCTGCCACAGGAACCTCAGGAGCAGTTCTCGGGCAAGTTTCTCTCGATGGCAGCGTTAACCACAAGTTGAGTTCAACAACACTATGTAAGGTGAACCAATACATGCGTGTCTCTAGTGAAAAATAACAAGGTGGAACAAACCAAACCAATGCTCAGTGCTCATCTCCCCGTCTGTGGGGTCAGATTTATACTCCTTCATCGAGAGTCTTTTCACGTGTTTGCTATAGCAAAACATCCTTTCACCTGTGTCTGCTTCCGGACAACATTCTTTCACGTGTCTGCTTTACCAAAACACCCTTTCAACTGGGTGCCCCAGCAAAGCATCATTTGACATAACTGACTTTCCAAAGAAACTAAACATTTCCACTTCATCTTGCTTCAGCTTCCCATTATGCTGTTATTAAAAATGGCTGCCACCACACCCAGCTTATTCTTTTAATTTTGTGTGTGCCTTGTACATACATGTTACCTAGTTGTATGTACTATATACACATGTAACATGCATGCATATGTGTGTGTGTCTGTATGTGTGTACATGCATGTGGAGGTCAGAGCTCAACACTGGATGTCTTCTGTCTTATTCTTGCTTTCTCTTTCTGTGCATCAGGCTGTCCCTCACTAAGTAGACTCACACAGTTAGTGTCCTTTGGTGACTGGCTTATTTATAACCATGCTCCTCTCCTCTGCCTCTTCTTGCATGGTATTCTTTTCACTTTCTACCTCATCGTGTCTGTGGCCCAAAATGGGTTTCTTGTGATTAGTAGGTAGTTGGATCACATTTTTGTAAATTTATTCTGCCAATCTGCCTTTTGACTGGATAATGTACTTCTTACACATGTAAAGTGATTATTGATCAAGTGATTACCATTTCACTACTCATTTTCTTTTCATCTTACAGCTTTTCTCCCTTGATCCTTGCACTATTTTCTCCATTTGTGTTCAGCTGACTCGTTCTTCACAGTGAAATGCTTTGTCTTTCATCTTGTGTGTATGTGTGTTCTATAGACATCTTCTGATGAGCAGTTATATGTATGTATTTTTTCCTCTGTGAAGAACCATGAGGATTTCATCTTCTGATATTATAAAGCTCCAGTTTGAATTCACAACGACCAGTTCAACTTTCTTTTTCTTTTATTGAAAACAGTTTTTGTCATACAATATATTCCATACCCTTCTGTCTTTCTTTAGGGGGGAAAAAAAACCACAGGCAGCTAGGTGTGGTGGCACACACCTTTAATCTCAGCACTCCAGAGGCAGAGGCAGGCAGACCTCTCTGTAGTTTAAAGACAACTTGGTCTGAGTTCCAGGACAGCCAGGGCTGTTACACAGAAGGAAAACAAACAAACAAACAAACAAGAAAACAATCAGGTAGCTGATTGTAAAGACACATGATGTCTTTAGTCCCCACACTCAGGGGGTAGAGGCAGACAGATCTCTGAGTTCAAAAGCCAGCCTGGCCTACAGAACTAGTTCTGGTACATCCAGGGCTACTCACAAAAAAATCCTATCTCAAAAAAAAAAAAAACAAAAACAAAAAAACAAAAACAAAAAAAAAACCAAATGAGCTGTAGAGATGGCTCAGTGGTTAAGAGTACCGACTGCTCTTCCAGAGGTCCTAAGTTCAATTCCTGGCAACCACATGGTGGTTCACAACCATCTGTAATGGGGTCTGATGCCCTCTTCTGGTGTGTCTGAAGAGAGCAATGGTGTACTCATATACATAAAATAAATAAATCTTTTTTTAAAAAAATAAGCACTAAATCAAACAATAGAAAAACAAAACAAAAAAAAAGAGGAAAGAAGGATGGAAGGAAAAAAGGAAGGTCTTTCAAAACTACTAACACCCACAGGCCTGATTATGCAGCATGGCCCACCTGCAACAGGAGTCACTAAGGCATTGAAAGTATGTGGAAAAGAGATAGAAGAGAAGTAGAAACAGAACAACTCGGGTACTATGAAGAGAGGTGGAGCTGAAGACAGGAGGGTGGAGAGGAACAGCCTGATGCCAGTAGCCTGTGCTGCCACCTGAGCTGGTGTCTGGGCTGAGTCCCTGTGCTGAGCTGGGTCCCTGGTCAGTGGGAGTCTCTGTCCATGTCTGTGGCTCATATTACCACCAAATGCCATTTAGACGTCCCTGGTCTGGACTGCCACCTGGGACCACGTGAATATCCAAGGACTGCAGTGCTGGCCCCATAGCTTGCCTGCTGCTGCACTCAGGAGAGCGGGCCTTGCACCTTACCTGGGTAGCACAGTAGAGCTGGCCCTGGTGGAATAGGCGAGGGTGAGCCATCCTGGGGGCATGAAAGCCGGAGAGCTGGCTCTGCCCCTTGACGGCTGGATGAGCTAGCCAAGACAACGCTGAAGGGACTGTTCTAGTGGTGTGGGTGCAGGAGACCTGGTGGGCTGAACTACTCAGCTACACACAGGCCCAGATCCAGGGCTTTGAGTTGGTCCACCCCAACATCTACCCATCTATGAACTGCTGGAGTGAATGAAAGGCCCATCCTGCAGATCCAAAGCTGTAGGATCTCCATGACACAGGGCAACAACAGGATATCCAAGAGGAGTCTCAGTGAGGAGCAGTACTGATAGGGTAGCAGATGCCAGAGACCTCCAACCAAACCAATGACTCACTGCAATGAACATTGGTGTCTTAGTCAGGGTTTCTATTCCTGCACAAACATCATGACCAAGAAACATGTTGGGAAGGAAAAGGTTTATTCAGCTTACACTTCCATACTGCTGTTCATCACCAAGGAAGTCAGGACTGGAACTCAAGCAGGTCAGAAAGCAGGAGCTGATGCAGAGGCCATGGAGGGATGTTCATTAGTGGCTTGCCTCCCCAGGCTTGCTCAGCCTGCTCTCTTATAGAACCAAGCCTACCAGCCCAGAGATGGTCCCACCCACAAGGGGCCTTTCCTCCTTGATCACTAATTGAGAAAATGCCTTACAGCTGGATCTCATGGAGGCATCTCCCCAACTGAAGCTCCTTTCTCTGTGATAACTCCAGCTGTGTCAAGTTGACACAAAACTAGCCAATACAATTGGCAAGGTAAGGTCCATGGACAAAAGGCCATACTGTGGGACCCACTGTGACATGCTAAAGCTTCCACAGTGAGATGTCTTGTTTTGTTTTTCTTTTGGTTTGATTTGTGTTTGTTTGTTTGTTTGTTTGTTTAGTTTTGGTGAGGAGGTTGCAGGGGTGGAGGGTAGATACAAGGGAAGTGGGATTAGGGTGCATGATCTGAAATTCACAAAGAATCAATAAAAAGTTAAAAACTTTGTGCTTAATAAGGTAATGCTGGCTTTTTTATAATACAAAAAAAATGAAAAAAGAAAAGAAAGAAAAAGAAAACAATCGGGCAGCTGGGTATGATGCTGTACACTCTCCATCCCAGCACTTCAGAAGGCGTCTCATGTCCAGTTGTGTCTCTGTCTCCTCATTATTTCATTAAGGTCACCTTCAGATATGTATATATTTTAGGAAGCTTCTACTGTATTAGGTCTCCATATGACACCTCAAATAGCCCTAATTTTAGTTGTCCCTCCCTCAGTCCCCTCTTCCCTCCCCCTCTCTGTTTGGTACTCCCCTTCCAGACCTCCCTCCCCCACCAGCCATCCATAACTACTATTCTGCTCCCCCTTCCTAGGGAGAGCCATCCCATCCCTTAGTCCCTTACTATCTACCTAACTTATGAGGTTATACAGATTGTAGCTTCCTTATTAATGACTTAAGAGCAGGCATCCAGATATAAGTGAACGCATACCCTATTTGTCTTTCCAGGTCTGGGTTACCTCACTAAAGATGATATTTTAGTTCCATCCATTCACCCACAAATTTCATGATCTCAGTTTGTTTGTTTGTTTGTTTGTTTGTTTTTTCAACAGCTCAGTTATAATCCGTTGTATAAATGAGGCACATTTTCTTTATCCACTCATCTATTGACAGGCCTCTGGGTTGGTTCCACTTTCTGGCTATTATGAATAAACCAGCATAGACAAGGCTGAGCAAGTCTCTGTGTGGTAGGATTTAGTGTCCTTCGGATGTATGCCCAAGAGCAGTGTAGCTGAATGCTGAGGAGGATCAATAATTGCCATCTCCTGAGGTGCTGCCACCCTGATTTCCATAGTGGCAGGACAAATTAGCACTCTCAGCAGCAATGGATAAGTGTCCCCTGCTCCACATCGTCGCCAGCATGAGCTGTCATTTGTTTTATTGATTTTGGCCATTCTGGTGACTGTAAGATGAAATCTCAGAGTAGTTTTTATTTGCATTTCCCTGGTGACTAAGGTTGTTAAACACTCTTAAATGTTTCTTGCCCATTTTAGTTTCCTTTTGTGAGAAGTCTTTGTTTAGATCTGCACCCCATTTTTAATTGGGTTGGTTTTGGATGTCCAGGGTTTTTTTTTTTTTCCATTTTTTATTAGGTATTTAACTCATTTACATTTCCAATGCTATACCAAAAGTCCCCCATATCCACCCACCCCCACTCCCCTGCCCACCCACTCCCCCTTTTTGGCCCTGGAATTCCCCTGTACTGGGGCATATAAAGTTTGCAAGTCCAATGGGCCTCTCTTTCCAGTGATGGCCGACTAGGCCATCTTTTGATATATATGCAGCTAGAGTCAAGAGCTCCGGGGTACTGGTTAGCTCATAATGTTGTTCCACCTATAGGGTTGCAGATCCCTTTAGCTCCTTGGCTACTTTCTCTAGCTCCTCCATTGGGAGCCCTATGATCCATCCATTAGCTGACTGTGAGCATCCACTTCTGTGTTTGCTGGGCCCCGGCATAGTCTCACAAGAGACAGCTACATCTGCGTCCTTTCAATAAAATCTTGCTAGTGTATGCAATGGTGTCAGCGTTTGGATGCTGATTATGGGGTGGAATGTCCAGGGTTTTTGTTGTTGTTGTTGTTGTTGTTTAATATTTTAGATTTTAGCCCTCTATAGGATGTGTAGTTAGTAAAAATCTTTTCCCGTTCTGTAGGCGGCTGCTTTGTCCAAGTGACAGTGTCCTTTGCTGTACAGAAGCTCTTCAGTTTTGTGAAGTCACATTTGTTGTTTTTAGTGTCTGTGCTATTTGTGTTCTGTTCAGAAAGTCTCTTCCTGTGCTGGTGAGTTCAAGACTATGCCCCATGTTCTCTTATCAGATTCAGTGTGTCTGGCCTTGTGTTGAGGTCTTTAATATGTGTGGAGTTGAGGTTTGAAAAGGGGTGATAAGTATGGATCTATTTGTACACATCCCCATCCAATTTGACCAGTGCCATTTGTTAAAGATGTCTTTTTTTCCCAGTGTGTATTTCTGCTTTTGTTATAAAAAATCAGGTGTCCATAGGTGCGTGAACTTATGTCTGGGTCTCTCAGTTCTATTCCACTGACCAACATGTCTTCTTTTGCACCAGTACCATGCTTTTTTTTTTTTTAAGATTTATTTATTACATGTAAGCACACCAGACACACCAGAAGAGGGCATCAGATCTCACTCATGACAGATGGTTGTGAGCCACCATATGGTTGCTGGGATTTGAACTCAGGACCTTTGGAAGAGCAGTCAGTGCTTAACCGCTGAGCCATCTCTCCAGCCCACCATGCTGGGTTTTATTACTATAGTTCTGTAATACAATTTGAGATTGCAAATCATCAGCATCCTGCATCATCCGTGAGTGTTTTAGCTGTCCTGGCTTTGTTTTTATTGTAGATGCTGCTGCTGCTATTGTTGTTGTTGTCATTGTTGTTGTTGTTGTTATTGTTGTTTCTATATAAAGCTTAAAATTGTTTCAAGTTCTGTGAAGCATTATGTTGGAATTTTAGCAGAGATTGTATCTGTAGATTGTTTTTAGTAGAATGGCCATTTTTACTATATTAATCCTATTGATCTATGAGCATGGGAGATCTTACCATCTTCTGATATCTTCATTCTTCAGCGCCTTCAAATTTTTACCATGCAACCTTTCACTCAGAGTTACCCAAAAAATGTTTTTGAGGCCAGATCTCTGGGATGAAACCTACTTGATCATAGAGGATCTTATGGACGTGTTCTTGGATCTGATTTGCAAATATTTTGTGAAGACTTTTTACATTTATGTTCTTGAGGAAAAATGATCTGTAATTTTGTTTCTTTGTTGGGTCTTTATGTGATTTGGGTAGCAGGGTAATTGTGGCCTCGTAAAAATAATTGAACAATGTTCTTTTGTGTATATATTTTTGTATATATACTTTTGGAATACGTTGAGGAATATTGGTGTTAATTCTTCCGTGTAAGTTTTGTAAAATTCTGAGCCAAAGCCATCCATCTGGCTCTGGGTTCTTTTGGGTTGGAAAGTTTTAATTACTTATTCTATTTCACTCGGGGTTATAGCTCTATTTAAATTGCTTATCTCATCTTGATTTAACTTTGGTAGGTTGTATATATCAAAAAAAAATTATCCCCTTCTTTTAGACGTTCCAGTTTGGTAGAGGACAGGAGGAGTGGAGTCCTTGTGGCTCTCTGGGTCTCCTGGGAGTCTGTTGTCAGACTCTGTGTTACTTTGGATCTTCTCTCTCCACATGTTTGATAACTTGATAAGGATTTGTCAATCTTACTGATTTTCTCAAGGAACCAACTCTGCTTTATTGATACTTGGTAATGGTTTTTGCTTCTGTTTTATTGATTTCAGCCCTGAGTGATTACCTCTTGCCATTTACTTCTCCGGTTTTATTTCTTCTTCTTTTTTTTTTTTTCTAGATCTGTCAGGGATGGCATTACTAATATGAGATCTCTCCAGTCCTTAATGTAACACTTAATGCTGTGACCACGCCTCTTACACCCACCCTCATTGTGTCCCATCCGTTTGGACATGTTGCATTTTCATCTTTACTCAATTCTAAAATGTCCTTAATTTCTTTCTTAATTTCTGTTTCGACCCATTTTTCATCCAGCAGGGAGTTGTTCAGTTTCCATGAGTTATAAGCTTTCTATTGTTTCTGTTGTCGCTGATACCCAGCTTTAACCTGTGGTTATCAGATGGGATGCAGGGTGTCCGTTCAACTTTCTTCTGTCTGTTGAGGTGTGCCTTGTGTCTTGAGTAGGTAGTTAGCTTTGGGGAAATTTCCAAAAGGTGCTGAGAAGAAGGTCTATTCTATTGTGCTTGGGTGAAGTGTTCTGTAAATATCTGTTAGGTCCATTTTGCTTATGATGTCATTTAGCTCCAGCATTTCTCTGTTTAGTTTCATGTGGATGACCTGTCTATTGATGAGAGTGGAATATTGAAGTCTCCCACTATCAATGTGTGAGGCTCAATATGTGAGTTAAGCTGTAGTAGTGTTCCTTTTATGAATGTGGGTGCCCTTGTGTTTGGTGCATAGAGGTAAGAATTGTAATATTCTCTTGGTAGATTTTTCCCATTGATGAGTATGCTTCCCTAGTTCTTTGGATTCCCATTGATGAGTATCCTTCCCTAGTTCTTTGGATTCCTTCTGGTTTGATGTCTTTTTTGTCAGATATTAAAATGGCTACATTAGCACACCCCTTAGGTATGTTTGCCTTTTTCACCCTTTTACCCTGAGGTGATGCCTATCCTTGGTGTTAAGACTCATTTATGGGCCAGACAGTAACGGTCCACACCTTTAATCACAGCATTTGGGAGGCAGGAATACCTGCATTTGAGGCCAGCCTGGTCTACAGAGTGAGTTCTGGGACAGCCAGTGCTACCCAGAGAAACCATATCTCTGGGGCAGGGCAGGGGGAGATATATTTATTGGTTGCAGCAGAAAGATGGGTCCTATTTTCCCATATATTGTTAGGCTGTGTCTTTTTACTGAGCAGTTGAGGCCACGGATTAGCATCTAAGTTACCAATGAGGAGTGTTTTGTTGATTCCCATTATTTTGTTGTGGTGGTGGGGTTTTGCTCCCCTTTTGATTTGCTAGTCTTGTAAAATCCAAAATAAATTCAAGACCACCCAGCCCCTTCCCCCTATGAAGGGACTTTCCAAACTATACAGTTTTAGCGGTCAAAATGACCAGACTAAGCCTGCAGCTGCCAAAACAAGATTAGCAGTTCCCAGAAAAATTCCCCTACCCCACTCCACACTGAATTCTGAGAAAAACCACAAATTACCCTGACCTTGTCGCTAGAATTCCCTGTGACGTTAATAGCTGTGATGTTAATAGCCAACCCATAAGTTCAAAATGCTGCTTTGCTGACCAATCATAATAACCCACCATAAGGGCAGGCAGAGTGAGTCACTAGACCAAAGGCCTAGACCAATGCCTGAAAGGGTTACTTGCTACACCAATGAGAATAAGCCAACTAACCCTGATGCCTAAATCTGCCCCTTACAAAGTATAAAAAGTGTGTTCTTTGTTTGTTCGGGATCTCTCCTCTTGCCTGTGTGCTGAGGGGGGTCCCCAATGAGTTGGATCAATTAAAAAAAAACCTCTTGCAGTTTGCAGCGATGTGGATCTCTGTGGTCTTTGTGAGTGAGGGTCTTTTGGCAAACTCCAACAGTCTGATATTTATTCCTTGTGTTTTCTTGGGTGTGGTTAGCTTCTTCAGGCTGAAGATGTCTTTCTAGTATCTTCTGAAAGGTTGGATTTGTAGACAGGTGCTGATTAAGTTTGGTTTTATCATGGAATGTGTTTCTTTCTCCATCTATTGTGATTGAAAGTTTTGTTGGGTCTAGTATTCAGGGCTGACATCTGTGGCCTCTTAGTTTGTAGAATCTCTGTCTAAGACCTTCTGGATTTTTTAGTTTCTATTGAAAAGTAAAATGCTATTCTAATAGGTCTGCCTTCATATGTTACTTCATCTTTTTCCCATGTGGCTTTTAATATTCTTGTCTTTGTTCTGTACATTTAGTGTTTCCATTATTATGTGCCATAGGGAACTTCTTTTCTGGTTCGGTCTATTTAGTGCTGTGTAAGCTCTTGTACCTTGGTAAGGACCTCCTTCCTTAGATGGAGAAATTTTTCTTCTATGATTTTTTTTGAAAACGTCTTTAATCTGGGTCTCTTTCCTTCATCTATTCCTGTTATTTGTGGATTTAATCTTTTCATAGTATTCCAAATTTCCTAATTGTTTTATGCCTGGATTTTGTTGTTTTTCATTGCTTGTTTGTTTGTTTTTTTGTTTGTTTGTTTTTAGATTTACCATTTTTTGACTAAGGTATCAATTTCTTTTCTTGTATCTTGTCTTCAATACCTGAGACTCTCTCTCCTATCTCCTAAGTTCTGTTGGTGAAGCTTGACTCCTATTCAAGTTCCTAACTGTTTCATTTCCAGTTTTCCCTGAGTTTTGGGGTTTTCTTTATTAATTCTACTTCTATTTGCAAATCTTGAACAGTTTTCATTTGATTCCTCTGTTTGATGATGTTTCATAGATTTTGATAATGGGGTTGTTTATATCTTCAAGGTCCTCAAGCATATCATACTTGCTAATTTAAAGTCCATTTCTCGGGGCCTACTGTAGTAGGATTGCTGGGCTCAAGTAGAGACATATTATTCTGACTGTATTAGTCAGGGTTTCGAGAGTCACAGAACTTATGCAATGGTTCTATATATTAAGGGAAGTTATTGTAATGACTTATAGTCTGTAGTCTGACTAACCCAACAATGGTCAGCTGTGGACGGGGAGTCCAGGAGTCTAGTAGTTTCTCAGTCCACGAGGCTAGTTGTTTTACCTGGTCTTCTGTATAAGCTGGGATCCTGAAGAGGTAGGTTCCAATAGTTGTGTTGGCAACTAATTGCTAGCAGGTGAAAAAATGTAAATCTTCCTTCTTCCAATCTCTTATGTAGGCCTCCAGCAGAAGGCATGGCCCAGATTAAAGATCTATACCACCATGCCTGGATCTGGGACTTGCTTTGTCCCTGATGACCTTAAACTCAGAGATCTGTTTGCCTCGGTCTCCTGGGATTAAAGCCTTGCCTGGGCCCAAGCTTTTCATGGCCAATATGCCTCACGATCTCCACGTCAAGATCCAGGTCAGAAGTCTATGTCTTCCAGCCTCAAGATCTGGATCACAGGTGTGCCCTCCATTTCTGGATTGTAGTTCATTCCAGATGTAGTCAAGTTGACAACCAGGAATAGCCATCACACTGTTATTTTGTTTTTATGCTGGCATCTAGGTATCTGGGTTTTGGATGATTATAATCCTAGGTGCTGGTAACTGGCCTTGTCTCTATTGGGTAAATGTTCTGTTCCTTGGTTTCTGTTGCCCTCTCTGGTTCTTAGGAGAATGTGGCAGCTGTGCTTTGCCTGGTAGGGAGTGTTTCTGAATCCCTGTCAGGCCTGGACAATGGGTATTCCAGGTAGAAGGTGTTGCTTGGTATTGGGAGGTGACGCTTAGGGTAGAGATGAGCTAAAAGGGAAAGAAGGTGATGAATGGCTCCACAGGAGAAAGGAAAGAGGTAGCAGAGCATGCCACCAGTATCTGCTTAGTCCTGGGGAATGGGAGCATGGAGAACAGAGAGGCCACAGCAGGCAGTCTGCTACTGTGAAAGGGAGGTGGGATTTGGAGGACAGGAGGGAATGTGAAGCGCTGAAGCTCACCAACCTGCTTCCATGGCCTATCTGCTTCTGAGCCAGGGGGTTAGCAGAGGATGTCTATGGGAGTTGGTGGCTGAAAGAAAGGGATGGGGTGATGAGGGAGTCATTGGAGGAGGCCTTCAGGGTTCCCTGGAGATGGAAGCAGAGAGGACAGAGAGGCCACAGCAGGAGTGCTGCTCTGAGGCTACACCCTGTGTAGCTGCCTCCTTACTATGAACTAGAGTTAACCACAGTCTACCACCCAGCCTGCTTTAGAAGCAGAAATGCTTAGCACAGAGACCAGATGGTGACTGGTGCAGGTAATGCTAGCACTCAGGAGGCCGAGGCAGAATCACAGTGTTTTAATCCAGCATGAGCTACATAGTGAATTCTAGCTCATTCTAGGACACAAAATGAGACTCTCTTCAAAACAAAACAAAACAAAACAAAACAAAACAAAACAAATCTCAGGTTTTCCCAGTGGTTCAGTCAGATGTACCCTCCAGTGTAAGTATTATGTAGTTAAGAAAAGAGTTAACTGTCTAATTAAGCTCTCTGGTCATCCATGCTTCTAGAATCTTCCTCTAGGTTTTAAAAATATTTACAACCTGCTACCTTTATTTCCCAACAAAACAACAGTTTGAAAAATATTTGCACTAAGCTACACTGAATCATCAGCATTTAAAAATTTGCTGAAGCTGGGCAGTAGTGGTGCACGCCTTTAATTCCAGCACTTGGTAGGCAGAGGCAGGAGGATTTCTGAGTTCGAGGCCAGCCTGGTCTACAGAGTGAGTTCCAGGACAGCCAGGGCTATACAGAGAAACCCTGTCTTGAAAAAAAAATTTGCTGAATGACTACTATGAGCCGGGAGCTAGATATGACTATAAATCTCAAGCGAGATGAATAGGCTACAAGGTACTAAAAGACCGCATCTTAACAGGTGATATGTGTTGTGCATGTGTGTGGAGGCCCGAGATCACAATGGGTGTCTTCCTCAGTTACTCTCCACCATATTTTCCGAGGCAGGGTCTCTCACTGACAGTGGACATCACAGATTTGTCTAGCCTGCACAGTCAGTGAGTGACAGGAATCCCCCTGTCTCTGTTTCCCCAGCGCTGGGCTTACAGACCATATGCTCTCATGCCTGACTCTTCACATGGGTGCTGGGCTCTGAACTCAGGTCCTCAGACTTGAGCAACAAGCACTTTACTGACTAAGCCACCTCTCAGGCCCCAGGAGTCATTTATTTTAAAACAATGTGTTGAGTATGTCTGTGTATCTGTCACTGTGCATAGCACCCAGAACGTGACAACGGAGTCATTACTGCAATACACAGCACTCTGATTTCAGAATTCATGATCATATCCAAGGAACCAGAAGCAATTGCTCTCAAGGTGCAGAAATAGAGACAGTGGTGGCCAGGTTGGGAGGGAGGATGGGAGACAGGCCAGGACCAGGGCCTTGAAGATAATCTGAAGGCCAATTAAGCTGTCATAGAAGACCCAGACAGTTAACATTGGGCTCTTTGCAGCCAAGAAGCCACTGACAGTCATATCTAATATATGCCCTGAGAGGCAGTGCTATACACTTTAGCTTCCCAATGGGTCTTGGGAGACAGGCTTGCCAGCTCACACAGCATCCACAGCCTGGGAGCCGTCAATCTCAGAGAGCTGCCCTGCAGCAAGGCACCCAGATTAACCATCAGAGTCACCACAGCCTGGAAATGCTCACATATTTATTCCAGGCACTCTGCAATTTGTTCTGTATGATTTCCAGCTACAGGAGATGACTGCAGAGAGACTCTGTGCCCTTCAAGCAGATGCCAGCCAGGTCTAGCCTTTTGAGGCAAGGCATTAAGGAGAGAAGCTGCACAAATATTAGGAAACATGAAAACAGGACTCTCAGTATGCTCATCAGAGCTGTACAGCCCTCAAGGTCCCTAAGCATCCTGGAGGAGACTCAAGTGCCCAGCAGCCACAAGAAACAGTGCTCAGACACCACTGTGAGAGGCAGAAGAAGCCGAAGCAGCAGGGAAATGTCACATGCTGCCCTTAAGATGAGCAGAGTCCCTTAACATCTTAAGATGAGTAAAAGGGGGAAAAAAAGTGCCTGGTTTTGAAGATGACACTCTGAAGAGGAGCTTATACACTCTTATCAGGGACACATGATCTACATATGCACTGGGTACAGACCTGTGTGATGGTCACAGTTAGATGCTGGTTGTATTCCTCTGTCGCTTTCCACTTCATTCTTTGAGACAGGGTCCCCACTGAACTTGGAGCGCACTGATTTGGACAGGATGACTGGGCAGGGAATTTCTTGGGACTCAGACTCAGATTTCTATGTTTGAGCAGCAGGCATGTTACCAGAGGAGCCTCACCCCAGTCCGTGTGCGGTAGCCTTTGACCTATCCAATTCAGATCTGAGAACCTGTCACACACAGAAGTCCTGGCATGAGGTTTGGTTTTTTTTTTTCAAGGTCTCGTTTCTAAGCCACAGATATTGGAACTTCCTGACACACCAAGAAGGAGGAAGCTCCTTTTTCAGCAGGGCAGGAGACACATCTAAAGAAATGTCACTTGGGTCTCTTGTGGCTGTGCATGCCTTTAATCCCAACACTTGGGAGGCAGAGGCAGAAAGTAAAATTTCAAAAAGGAAAAAGAAAAGGAAAAAAAAAATGCCCCTTGGCTCTTAGATTCCCATGACTCAATGCTGGATTAAACCAGTCTTTATCCAGGAGGGACTTATAGGTCAGTACAGAACAAATGTGTTAACATAAAAGCAACTTAGATTATCATAAGAAATCCTGCCACAGGGGAATGCCGAGATCCTGTCTTGTCTACAGTGCATCACGAGTCCTGCAGTTCACTCACAGTACCTCAGCTAACCCTTCAGACACAGAGGGGACATGTTATCTGACTCATTGACAGACATACAAACTGAGCTAAAGAGCTCCACGCAGGTGGGACACACCTGTTATCTTAGCACTCATGGGACAGAGGACAATTTACAGGAGACTATTCTCTCCACCATACAGTTCCTGGGGATTAAACTCAGATTATCAGGTCTGGTGACAAGCATTTGTGCCACTGGGCCAGCTTGCCAGCCCACTTCTGGGGTTCTTGTAGCTCTGATTTGTTTTTCTGATATACCCCTTCTTGCAGCATAGGCTGACCTAGAATTTACTGCATGACCCCTGCTGGCCTTCACTTGTGTGTGGTCTGTCTGTCTTTGTCCTCTGATCGCCATATGTGCACCATGGTGCGCACAGGCACGCGCACACACAGAAACAAATGAAATACGGGGCTGAAGAGATGGCTGAGCAATTAAAAACATGCACTGCTCTTGCAGAGGACCCCAGTTCAGTTCCCAGCATCCATGTGGAGCAGCTCACAATGAGCTATAACTGAAGCCCCAAGGGATCTGACATCATCCTTTGGACTCTTCGGGTAACTACAATAGCAAATGTACATATCTGCACACAGATACACACATACACACTATTTTAAATTAATATAAATATTAAACCAGAGTTTTTTAATTAAAGAACTACACAAGCCATTTTTCTGACCACTGGTTTGGTCCAGGGAATACACAGGCCTGCTGGTCAGTTGGGATTCTCTGATAGCTCATCAGTGCCAGGAAGATCTGTCTTGCCCTTCGCATTCCTGGTTGAGAAGGTGGTAGCCTGGCTTGATGTATGAGGTCAGAGCACTGAAGGAAGTTGTGCTGCCTAGTTTTGTGCCAGGCCTTCCTTCTCCTTTACTCTCTCAGATGAGCAAACAGAGGGCTCCAATCAGAAAATGGCTGAACTGAGATCTGCCTTCGCCCAAAGCCCACTAGGTGATCCACGACTGTGCTGTGGCCTCTCACATCCCACTCTGCAGTGGAAGAATGGTCATTTCTGGCAGTTCTCTGAAGTCTGCTCATTGTTTTTGGTTTCCCAGTTGGGAATATCATAGGGTAAATAGGGCAACTGAGTTTTGCATCAATGAAATTCTTTCAACTGTAGATCATGAGCCCACTCACCTCCGCCACTTTTAGGCCCTGTGATCTTGGGCTTGCTGTGTTGTCTGAGTCTCAGCTCCTCATTTGTAAAGTGGAGATGGATGAGTACCAGCCGGGCATGGTGGCATGGGGCCTACTGGGGTAGGCCCATCAACTCCAGAGCTCAAATGGAAGGATGGCTTGATCCCCAAGATTTCATAGGCCAACATCAGGAGCCTCTATCTCTGGCAGGGATAGGGGAGCTGATGAGATAGCTCAGGCGATAAGTGCACTTACATCTGAACTGCCAAGCTTGACGACCTTGGTTCAATTCCCAAGGATCCACATAGTGGAAGAAGGGAGAGAGAGAGCTGACCTCCACAAGCACATCATGGCATCATGTCGCACACATACACGGGGTGGGGGAGAAGCAAATGCTAGAAAGAGGGGGAGCTACCAGATATAGTGGTACATACTTGTAATACCAGCACTCAGGAGGCTGAGGCAGGAGAATCACAAGTTCAAGCCCAGCTTAGACTACAGTGTGAAACCTGTCTGAAAACAAAACAGAAAAGGATGAGGGCAGAGGTATAGTTCTGTGGGTGCTTGCCTATCATGGTAAAACCCTGGGGAAAGGGAAAGAGAGTGGAGGAGAGAGGGGAAGGGGAGGAGACAGAGGAGGAAGGAGGAGAGAAAGGGTGAGTATTACCCACCTAGCCAGACTGGGTTGAATGCCTGAAGAGACAGCCTTTCCTAGTTATCATGACTATTTTTTTTATATAAATGCAAGGACTCCACGGTCATGAGACAATCCTCCTGTGGTGATGATGTGAGGTGTGGCTTTGCTCACTGTGAAGATGGGCACTGTGGGAAATCACCCGTCTGGGAAGGAGATGATGTAGTAACGTCTTGGCAACAGGATGGGGTTCTATCACTGTCTTTCTGATGTCACACTGGCTCTCCATCTGAAGAGACCCAGGGGCTGGGTACATTACCCATGTAGAAGCTACTAGGTACATAACTTAGAGAAATTGGCAAAAACCCAACGTGAATATGCTTGCCATCTGCCACTACATTGAGGAAGGATATGCTAACAGCAAAGGAAGACAGACATAATAGAAATAATAAAATAATAAAAGTACAGACATTCCGTGTTCTTGTATTCCATGTTCTTGCACATACTGGGTAACTATACCAGAGAGACTCCAAAGTACCATGGCTCAGACTGTTAGATGTTTTATTTCTAGCTTTTCATGCTGAGGTTAGTGGTCCAGACTAGCAGAGCAACTCTGAACTACACAGTTGTTCACACATAGGGTCAAATGCCTTTCCAATTTGTTCTGCATCGTAGATGGTACCCTCCCTGACTGCTATTCACCCATGGGTGAGAAAGTGGAGCAGGAAGTTTTCTTGGAAGTGAGAGATGCCTATGCTTGCACACTGCTTCAGTCCACTGTCCAAAGACGAGGGCTTACTCAAGTGAGCACATCTCCCTAAAAGGGAGGCCTCAATGGATTCAAGAGAGTAAGGCAGAGCTCTGCAAGATGTCTCAGCAGGCAAAAGGCAGCCTGAGTTCAATCCCCTGAACTCAACACAAAAGCCCGATGCAGGAGCATTTGTGATCCTAGCGCTCCGGCAGGAGGGGGGCAGAGCCAGAAGAACCACCTAGAAGCCTGCGGATCCGCTCAGCCTGGAGTATCCACCAAAGCAAAAAGAAGAGAGAGCCTGCCTCAGAACGAGGTGAAAATGAGAGCACCAACTTCCACAAGCTCCCCCCCTGACCTCCACAGGTGTGCTGTGGCATGCGTGTGTTGAAACCCTCCCACACACTATTAACTGATCAGTTAACCTGTTGAAACATTGGTGAGGGGCTGGTGAGATGGCCCAGCAAGCACAGGCGCCTGCTGTGAAGCCTGAGTTTGATCGCTGGCCTTCATATGATGGAGAGAGAGAACAGCCTCCCGCAAGTTGACCTCTGACCTCCACTCACCATGTTATGACCGCGACACACATACACACGCATATACACAAAATAAGTTTAAAATGCATTTAAAAAATATTGTAAATGGCATGTAACTGTGTTGTCAGTCCTCAAGACTGGGGAGAAAATGGAAAACAGATGTGAGAGATGCTGTCTAGATGAGTATAGTATTCAGAGTCTACCTAGCACTACCCAATGATAGATAGTAGGTAATCAAGGCTCAGGAGTTAAGACCATCGAAGAACATACTGCTTGATAAAAGCAGAGCCAAGTGGGTTAGAACAAAGTTTCCCAACTCCCTGGTTCTTAGAGCTCACAGCTTTGTAGAGCTCGTGCTTCATGCTCTACAGTGTGCAATGGATCTGTGAGTGAGTGGACCCGTGTGCAGTGGCTTAGGTGTGGCCGCCTCATGGACAGAGATGGTTCTTCTCCTTTCTCTAACCCCGATGCCACAGTTAGTGCTCAGGGGTGACTGAGTCACCAGCACGTCACTGCATGGATGCGTGAAGACCTTCTCCAGACATGTATCTGATGTCACAGATGAGGAGGGCATGCTAACCAGTAGGCCAAGGAACCTTCATATCACCCACCTCCCCCTCAGGTGAGTGAGCCTCTCCTGTGATCTCCACAGCACTTGTGGTACCAGTCTTACCCCTCCCCACTATCATTCTTTCTTAGTGGGTAGTACCCACCCCATTAAAGAGTGGTCTGTGGAGAAAGAGGTGCCCTTGTTTTCAGGTGGCCCAGCCGAGCAGGGAGGGAAGAGGTCGCACCTTGAAAGTCTGTCTGCCTGGATTCCAAGCCTGGCTACTGCCCAGCTCTGTGGCTATGGGAAGCCACTCAGCCTCTCTGGAGAACAGCCAGCTTTCTGTTGCTGTGGCAAAAAAACCTGAGATAATCAACTTAAAAAGAAGAAAAGAATGTATGGTGACACTCAGGAGGCAGGGGCAAGTTCCAGGCCAGGCCAGACAATGAACACAGGGAGACCTTGTCTTTTTTAAAAAGGGGGGGTGGGGTGGGGACCTGGAGAGATGGCTCAGCAGTTAAGAGCATTGACTGCTATTCCGAAGGTCCTGAGTTCAAATCCCAGCAACCATATGGTGGCTCACAACCATCCATAATGAGATCTGGTGTGTCTGCAGTGTTCTTACATATAACAGTAAGTAAATCTTTGGGCTGGAGCGAGCAGAGGTCTTGAGTTCAGTTCCCAGCAACTGCATGATGGCTTAAAACCATCTGTACAGCTACAGTGTACTCATATATATAAAATAAATAAATCTTTGAAAAGGAGGTGGGGAAGGAAAGGTTGAGGCTGAGATGATAACACAAAGGCTAAGCATCAAGACCTGGGCTCCATCCTCAGCATGACAAAACAAAAGAGAGGTGGCCCATGTCATTTTTGTTCATGGTTGCAGAAGTCTCAGTTTGTGGTTGTTTGGCCCTATAGTCATCAGCTTGTGGCAAGGCAACACATTGCCTCCTACATCCAAGAAGCAGGACACACACGCACATGCACGTGCGCACACACACACACACACACACACACAACAGGGCCTACTGTCCCCTTCAATGGCTTGCCTCGATGACCTAACTTCCTTCCCTCAGGTCCTACCCCTTAACTGTTCTGCTGCCTCCAAGTGGCACTAAAAAACTGGGAACCCAGCCTTCAACACATGGGCCTTTGGGGACATTTCCAAACAATTAGGACAGGTCACCGCTACAAACGGGGAATTGGAGCTGAGAAGCGACTCAACCTAAGAGTACTTGCCTGATATACCTCAGGTTCACCCCCATTATCCTCCCCCAAAATACAACATGAGAACGTGATCAAAATAACTCTGCCTTACTCAGCTGAGGCTGCTGGGACAGAAGACCCTGTGCTGGATGGTTTAAACAGAAGGCATTTCTTTCTCACAGTCGTGGAGACCGGAAGCTCAGACGCCAGTGTCCAGAGACTCTGTACAGGTAAGGCCTTTCTTGTAACTTGGAAGTGGCCATGCTGCTTTGCTGTATACTCTGTGGCAGAGGGAAAGGATCAGGGGTGGAGAAGGAAGACGTGACTCTGGTCTCCCCACCACAGAGACGCGCTCAGGGGTGACTGAGTCACCAGCACGTCACTGCATGGATGCGTGAAGACCTTCTCCAGACATGTATCTGATGTCACAGATGAGGAGGGCATGCTAACCAGTAGGCCAAGGAACCTTCATATCACCCACCTCCCCCTCAGGTGTGCGCCCCCACGACCTCTTGTGTGATAACCTTCCTGGGGAAATATGAGCAAATATCTAGTCATCTCAGAAGGAGAATCAATGACAGACTAAAGTAACAATACAATCCAAGTCTAACTTAGTGAACCAATGCGTTCACCAGAGTTACCTGCAAAGTATGAGTAAGGGGCTACTTACAAGAGCATGCACACCTCAGAGACAACGACATCAGCAAAAGCCCACACCACTGTGGGTGATGGTCCCTAAAAGCTGGAGCCCTGTAGCTCTCTACTCTACTCGCAGGCAGTCCTACAGGTTGGAGAGCGTTCTCTCTTCAGCTGCTGGGCTGGCTAAGCTCATGTCCACTTGACATAAGCTAAAGTCATCTGACAAGAGGGAACCTCAGTCAAGGAAATGTCTCCAAGGCCTGATGGTGGTGGCCCATACTTCAAACCCTAGCACATGGGAGGCAGAGGCAGACAGATCTCTTGTGGGTTCAAGGCCAGCTTGGTCTACAGAATAAGTTCCAGCACAGGCAGGGCTACAGGCAGAGAAACCCTGTCTCAAAAAAAAAAAGGCTCAAAGGATGGAAGGAAGAAGGGAAGGAAGGGGGATAGAAGAGGGAAAGGGAGGAAGGAAGGAAGGAAGGAAGGGAGGGAGGGAGGGAGGGAGGGAAGGGAAGGAAGGAAGGGAGGGGAGGGAGGGAAGGAAGGGAAGGAAGGAGGGAAGGGAGGGAGGGAGGAAAGAAGGAAGGAAGGAAGGAAGGAAGGAAGGAAGGAAGGAAGGAAGGAAGGAAGGAAGGGAGGGAGGGAGGGAGGGAAGGAGGGAAGGAAGGAAGGGAAGGAGGGAGAGAGGGAGGGAGGGAGGGAAGGAGGGAAGGAAGGAGGAAGGGAGGGAGGAAGGAAGGAAGGAAGGAAGGAAGGAAGGAAGGAAGGAAGGAAGGAGAGAAAAAGGGGAAGAAAGAAAGGAGAGAATGAAAATGCTTCCATTAGATTGGCCTGTATGCAAGTCTTTAGGAATTTTCTGAATTAGTGATTGATGTGGGGAGGCCCAGCCAACTGTGGGAGCGGCCACCCTCTGGGTAGGTGGTCCTTAGTACATAAGAATGCAGGCTGAGCAAGCTTTCAAGGCCTCTGCTTCAGTTTCTGCCTTAACTTCCCTGGATTGAGGGCTGCAAGATGAAAAATGAAAAGCACCCTTTCCTGCCCAGGTTGCATGGTGTTTTATCACAGCAATAGAAACTCTAACTATGACATGTCAAGGGCTGTTGCTGTGACAGACCTGCGCATTTTAGGAGGGTTGTGGTGGCTTTTTTTTTTACTTTGGATTATATTGCGTGCTCAGAGCTTCTGCTCATATCACAACCCTTAGTGTTTATAGAAGTTCAGAGGGGGTGGAAACATAAGAATCTGTTAACTTTCAGGGACTGCTGGAAACCAGAAAGTTATTTACAGCTTGAGTCTTTACACCTTCCCCCTAAAGCTGTCTAAGTCTAAAGGAGCTTACCTCCGGGATAGATGGAGTGTTCCAGGTCAGAGGAAACGGCTACATGACACCTCCCAAGTGCAGGCTTCAACATAAGAATTTGGGGACAGGATTACAAATACGTAGTCTATAATAATCAACTTTCCTCGTGAAATGTTTAAGAGGCTTAACCTGAATTTTTTTAAAGATTTGTTTATTTTTAGTTTATGTATATAAGCATTTTGCTTGCCTTGTATGTGTATGAATTGCATGCATGCCTGGTGCCAACGGAGACCAGAAGAATTCCTAGGTTCCTTGGAGCTGGAGTTATAAATGGTTTTAAGGGGCCATTTGGGTGCTAGGAATTGAACTCTAGTTCCAGCAGGTCCAATATCTATTGGATTCATTAATGAAAGTTTGAGTCAGTTGATAATGTAGAATTAATAATTGAACATATGAATCTGCCTACAAGGAAATGAGAAGTGAATGAATGAGTTTGTAGATGATGGAGTGGATGAATGAACACATGAATAAGTAGATAAATTATTGAGAAGTGGGATTCTATCCAAGAAGAAAAGAGAGCCTCCCTTTTGAGGGATTCTCCCTAGAATTTCTGTTCCAGTCTCACAAATTACTTCTCCCGTCCCATAGGAATGGGGTGTGACAGCTTCTCCAGGGGGACTCTGCACCTCTCCATCTACCTGTGAGCCACTGCCTCCTGTACTGCCCTGACTCAGGCTGAAGCCACCCAACACATTACAGGACATCCTCCCTTGATGACAACCAAGAACATTTTCCCAGTCTTAAAGCCAATGACTGGCATCCTGCTCCAGACGTCTTCAGAAGCCCTCAGCCCAACCACCAAATCTTCTAAGACCAGCAAGAGGTCCATCTTTGAGATGCAGGACTCAGTCAGGAATCTGTCCGAGCAACTCCCAGAGAACTGTGAAACCTACTCTACAAAGTTCTACCACCTGGGCCTGAGTTCATTCACACCAAGGAAACTTCTGGCCCCAGAGCTGCAGAAATGTGACCCTATTTCTATGTCCACAAAATCTTGTGTCCCTAAGGATCCCATGGCCATGCTTCAGCTGACAGATGAGGCATATGAGTTCAGGAAGAATCTCAGCCCAGCCCTAAACCCTTTCAGGAATACACCCACTCTGTCAATCATGAAGGTATCCTCTACAGATACCATGGAGATATTCTCTACAGATACCATGGAGATATTCTCTACAGATACCATAGAGGTATCCTCTGCAAATACCATGGAGGCATCCTCTGCAAATACCATGGAGACATCCTCTGCAGATACCATGAAGGCACCCTCTTCAGTAACCTCAAAGAGACTCTCTGCAGGGGCCATGAAGCCAAGAACCAAGACCCAAGATATGATCCAGAAGGAGCAAGACAATGAAAAACATTGTTTTTCCCTTGACCTGATGTTTGTCAACCCAAACCAGTCAACTCTGGGCACCCGACATGTCCCTATTCCAGAGGCCACAAAGGCCACTCACTAACCCAGGGACTCATGTTATTTCTTGAACTACCACACAATAAACAACTGACTAAAGTTTCTGTCTCTTCCATGGATGCTAGTGTTTCCAGCTGGGTTGGTTGTGTACTGCTCAAGATCAGCCTGCATCTAAAAAAGTGCTGTTCGCATTACAGTTGCTATAGATTTGTATCTTTGCTTTAATAAACTCAGCAGATGGCAGAAACACATCTTGGAGAACCACAGGCTTCTAATTAAAGAAAAAGATACCCAAAGGGCTAGTGGTGACCTGGAGCTGCAGTTCAATTGGTAGAATGATTGGCTGACATGCACGAAGCCCTAAGTTCAAGACCCAGAACTGCATAAACTGTGAGGGGCCATGTGTCTGTCCTCCCAGCATTTGAGACGTGGAAATAGGAGAATCAGAAGTTCAAGATTGTCCTTGACTCCTTAGAGGACTTGGGGTCAACTATAGATCAAGGTTTGCCATGCAGACCTGGTGGCCCAAGTTCAATTCCTGGTTCCTACAAAAGAAGGACAGATGTGATGCCACAAAGTTGCCTTCTGACACATGTGTATGACACATATACACACCCATACACTGAGGTCCAAGCTTTGAAACCAGAAACAGAGAAGGTTCACAGCAGGCTGGGGGGGGGGGGGGGGTTGGTTGAAGAAACGGCAAAACATGATGGACAGATAAGACTCTCATTTATAAGCTTTATTTACCAGCACATGGGCCACTAGGCATGAGCACACATGCAGATACAAACACACACTTAAACTGACATATAACCCCCATGGAAGTAGGCCCACAGGTCTCCAGACAGACACACACAGGCAGGCTGGCAAAGGCAAAGGCAACAGATCTCCCCTCCAACCTACAGGCCATATTTATACAGACTTACACAAAAGTGGAATTCTGCCAGAAATAATAGTTAAATAAAAGACGACTATATCATAGTTTCCCCAGACATCAAAGGTCAGCCTTTTTTTTTTTTTTTTTTTTTTTTTTTTTTTGCCATCTTAGCTCATGCTTGGATATCCGTATTAATTGACTGGCCCCTACAGCCCTGTATTACACACACACACACACACACAATAATGATTAATAAAGGCTAGTAGCAGCACTGGCAGGTGCTTTCCTTGTGTAGGAATAAGATGCTCCAAGACAGTTTATATCCCTGATCTGCCAGTTCAACTGGCTACCCAATCTAACCAAGGGACTACGTTCTGAGACTCCATTCGTTCATGTCGGAAATGGGGTAATAAATACCATATGGTTGAGAGTGTAAAATTGGATAAGTCTGGAGCTTTGACACAGTAGGTGCATAAGGACAGTCATGTAGGGGGCTTTGGGGATAGCACTTGAAATGTAAGTGAAAAAAATATCTAATAAAAAAAAAGGACAGTCATGTGGAAGGACAACAGTGGACATCCATTTACCTTATAAACTGACAGTGATGCTTCACCCTTCAACCTGTCCATTAATTTTGATGATCAGATTGGGAAGTCCTAAGTAATTCATAAAGCATGCTTTCACCTGTGTCTGCAGGGGCTCTTCTAGAAAGGACTAAGGAAGGGGAAGATCCATCCAGAATGGGCGGCACCATCCTGTAGGCTGGGGATTTGGGGTGGAGTAAAAGGAAGAAGGAGAGAACATGCCAGCATAGGCATTCTCTCTGTGTGTCTTCTCTCTCTCTCTCTCTCTCTCTCTCTCTCTCTCTCTCTCTCTCTCTCTCTCTCTCTCTCTCTCTCTTTCTCTCTCTCCTGTGCTATCATGATGTAAGCTCTTCTGCTCCAACATCCTCTCCCACTATGAAGACTGAACCTGTGAAATGAAACAAATCTTCTGTTATCATCTAGGAGTTTGGCTTGGCTTTGTTTTCTCTGTCAAGTTACAAATTGAAAGTGAGCCAGGCTGTAGCAGCGCACACCTTTGATCCCTTGCACTCGGGAGGCAGAGGCAGGCAGATTTCTGATTTCAAGACCAGCCGGGTCTACAGATCAAGTTTCAGGACAGCAGGGCTACACAGAGAAACCCTGTCTCCAAAAAAAATTCAAGTAACCCCTCATCCACGCTCAAGAATGCCCAACGAATACACCAACTCCCTATATGGTGTACTCTGGTAGTATCATACTTTGGTTTGGGGTCTTATGAGTAGACATTGTTTAATGTCCCAGGGAAGAGATTCTCAAAACTGTGCTGAACATTCTTATCCCTACTTATTTCTATGCATCTAGCATCCAGATCAGGTTTGCTGCAGGAAAGAATTACGGTTCATGTGAAACCAGGGGTAGAATTTGGAGTCAGGTCTGCTGGGCTTCTGGGTAGCTGTTCCTGTCACCCTCTTCTGCCTGCAAGAGAGGCAGAAAGAAAATCTGCCCGAAAGAAAATCATCCCTAGAACCTGGCAGAGCAAGAAAGCTGTCCCCCATATCTCCTATAGCTCCTATCTCTCCCCACAGTCAGACTTCTCAGCCCGAGGCCACATGAGCTTCAAAGGAACATTGGCTGACTCCTGTAGGTTTTGGTTATCACTTAGAGAGGGGACACTTAGTCCTCACACCCTTATGAAGGAATCATTGGGACAAAAATACTGAGAGCACCGAGGTGAGAGGCTTCTGGTTTCTCAGCTAGACGCAGGCTGCCAAGAGGAATGAGCAGCAGTGGCTCCATGTGACCAAGGGACTTGACCAACTTCCTTTTTTATTTTAATTTTGTAAACTTTATTATTTAAAAACCTGCAAGACAGTAAAAACATCTTACACCAAAATTAACCAGACCCGAAATCTACATTTTTCTGACAATTTCTTGTGTGTGTGTGTGTGTGTGTGTGTGTGTGTTTGTGTGTGTGTGTGTGTGTGTGTGTGTGCCCTTGAAGCTAGAAGAAGGTTAAAGACGTCTGTGAACTGCCCATTATGGGTACCAGTATCCAAATCAGTCATGATTGAGCAGCAAGTGCTTTTTAACTGAAGAGCCTTCTCGCCAGCCCTTTGAATTATCTCTATAGCATGCCCTTACAAACAGGTATGCCTTGCCTTGAAACCTGCAGTTGGGAGTCAGCCTCAGGGTTTGGCAGAACAGCAATCTGGGAGGATCCTGTCCCTCTGATGACATCACAGGTGGAGCAGCCAGGCCAGCAGCTAACAAACTCCATCTTGTTTATATTAGCTATCACCGTAATTCTCATTATTTATACTGTGTGTGGTACGTAAATATGTTCATGTGTGTGTTTGGTGGCGTGTACATTTGTGAACGCCAAAAGGTTGATGACATCCAGCATCTCCATCACTCACCTGTCTTCTCTTAAAATTTTTAATTAAGTCTTCATTTGTGTTAGGGGGAGGGGCATGTGCTAGGGCCCCTGTGTGGTGGGTGGAGGACAACTCACAGTTGGTTCTCTCCTTCCACCGAGTGGTTTCCTTGGGCCAGGCTTGCCTTTACCCTACGTCATCCTGCTGGCCCCTCCATCCTATTTGTTTGAGATGGGGTCTCTCACGGAACCCGGAGCTCATCCACTCTGCTAAACTACCAAGCCGGTGAGTTCCAGGGTCGCAGCTGCCTCCGCTCTCCTGTGCCCACCACTGCACCCATCTTTTACATGGCTGCCGGAGAGCCAGGCTCAGGGAGGTCCTCAGGCTTACACCAAAGACTCTTTATCAACCAGGACATCTCCTACCACAACCCCACACACTCTTCATACTAAAAAGATAGGGCAATGCCATGCCATGTCTTCTGGGACCTTTAAGAAAATACCCATCCCATCTCAGGCTTTGTTTGGGCAGCAGATTCTGAGAAACGGGGAAGCAGTTTCTTCCCGTCATGTCATTGCAGCCCAGTGGCATTTGCCACTCTGGCTTTTGTCATTTCAATTTGGCTGAGTGTGTCAGCCTATCAGATTTCCAGACCCAACTCAGATCCATCGGTTTCTTTGTGCACAAAACCATCTCCTGAATAGAGAGCAGGTGCACATTTCTGAAATTTTCATGAGATCCTAGTTGTAAGCAAAGACCCAGTGAAACCAACAAACTAGACAGTTCTGTAGATAGAAAATCAGCTTATTTGGGGAGTCAAACTGTTGGACCAAGGGGTGGAGACAGAGAAAAGCGGGCAGTGGTTAAAGCTTTGAGAGTTTTATGAGGACAGGTAGCAGTGGAAGGTGCGTGGCAAGAACGTTCTGGGATTTTAGCATAAGCGATTTAAACTGTTACAGCCTGTTTTGGTTAATCAAAAGCTAGATGCCCTTTGGCCAAGGTAGTTGTTATTGGGAGTAGATAAGAGAAGTAATGGCTTTTCCTGACAAACAGAAACCCCCTTCACTAGATTTCTGAGGCCAGGCTACCATTTAGGACAATATCAGCAGCACCGCCATTTGCCCACCCCCAGCATCCCACCCCACTCCACCCCACCCCCACCCCCAATTTGGGGAGAATGGAATGAACATCTAGGAACCTAACCTCATTGATCGGGTTGCAACTGTATATACTCCCAACAATGACGGGAGGCTGTGACTGCTTACCCAGATGTCATGTGCTCTCCACTGAGTCACCTGCACTGATTCCTGACATCTGGGGACACACCGTGTATGTTTGGGACACGGCTAAGCCCTTCAGCTGTGTAGTAGAGGAAACACTGGCCTCAGTGTTGACAAATCTAATTTCCTGACTCGCAGACATGGCTCTCGAACGAGCTGTGTGATGCTTTGTCTTTACAAAGACATTTAAACTGGCTTCTGCAAATGTGCAGGGGATTTGCTGGCTTGTGTCACTGACTTGAAAAATCAAAGAGTGCCTGGATTCCAGGAGAGGATTAACTGTGTTGCTGGGTTCCATGAGCCTGATGCTGTGCCTTAGCATCTTCTATTCATTCAAGTATGCTCGGAGTCTCCGGGTTCCAGAAGAGCCAATGCTATGCCTGAGACCTGAGTCACTTAGGGCAGGCTTCTACTTTTTATGAAAGCCCATCCTCAGAGTCCCTCTCCCCCCAGGAAGTACCTTTCAAATACAGTCTAACCCTAACCACCTCCCACAGTGGGCTTCCAGCTCCAAGAGGCAGTATGCCTGGCCCCATCACACTGGGACTAGATGCTAATCAGTGCTCAAGGAGGACACTAAGGCAGAAGGAAGAGAATTTGGGGAAGAAGTGTATGGCCCTAAGGATGCAGAGGATGAGGGCACATTTGGTTACAGTGTGCTAATGTATGCGTGGAGGATGTGCGATGAGAAACAGTCTTTTCTAGGAAAGGTAATTAGCCCGACAAGGGCCCATATTTCCCAAGCCCCTCCCTCTCCCTTTGCACTTATCAGTCAATCACAGATGGTGGACCAAGCTCCCACCAGTGAGATGAGACACACCACCTACGTGAGAGATAAACGATAGAAGCCATCTTGGCTGAGTATGCTCAGTAGCCAGCTTTGGGTTCTGGCTCATCTTCTCTGCAAGAAGAAATTGCCTTCCCAAATTACTTTCACTCCATTTGTATGTTCCTTCCTTTGTGCAACACTGAGATCATAGTTTTTGCCATAATGCCACCACCAGTAGCCCTTTAAGGACCCAGAGCCCGGAAATATAAAGTCTATGAACTTCCTTCGGAACGTACAAATGACACCTACCATTTGCCTCTATACCAGGGCTCCTATGAGTCTGTTAGAGGCTTAGAAATCTACTGGTGGGGGGCTGGCGAGATGGCTCAGTGGTTAAGAGCACCGACTGCTCTTCCGAAGGTCCCGAGTTCAAATCCCAGCAACCACATGGTGGCTCACAACCATCCGTAACGAAATCTGAGGCCCTCTTCTGGAGTGTCTGAAGACAGCTACAGTGTACTTACATATAATAAATAAATAAATCTTTAAAAAAAAAAAAAAGGACTCCAGGGTCAGGGGGAAAGGTCATCTGATGAAGCTAGAAATCCTAGCAGCAAGCTAAGGATCATGTAATAGATATCTGTGTTATAATTGCATTGCTTTAAAAAAAAAAGTAAGAAATCTACCGGTGGGCATGGCCTGATTAGACTACGGCTGAAAACCTAACAGGTGCCAGACAATGATGGACAATCCCTACATACCAGAGTACAGTTAAGTATTTCACATTGGCCAGTCCTGGCTTGCTTACTCTGACTCACCTCTTCCTGCACTTGGAAGGTCCCGAGCACTTCCCACCTGCCTTGACTGGTCACTGACTGATCTGTTAACACAGACAAATGGTAGGTACATTTAGCATCTGACATTTTGGCTAGATAATCATGTTTTTAATGCTAATAACTACACTAAGTGTTCTTACTGTTGTGACCATTTCAAGTGTGCAGCTGAGAATGTTAAACACATCCAGAGTGAGTCTCCATCACTTTTCAGTCCCCGCAGACCCCTGCTCAGGACTCCTCCACTCCCTGCTGACCACCATTCTTCTGCTTGCTGAACTGCTTTGTGGTGCTGGAGATCAGACCCAGAACCTTGTGCACACTGGGCAAGCAGATGCTTCTGGGCTACAGCCTCGCCCCTTGACGTTTGTTTGTTTTTTGTTTTTTGTTTTTTTTAATTGTGTGGCCTGGTCTCTATAGTGAATTCCAGGACACCCAGAACTATGTGGAAAGACCTGTCTCAAAACAAACAGGCAAAAAAATAAAAACTGTGTATGTGCAAATGTGTGTGTGTGTGTGTGTGTGTGTGTGTGTGTGTGTGTGTGTGTTCCGTCCTCAGGTTCTGTTTGTCTTGTTTGTTTGTTTGTTTGTTTGTTTGTTTGTTTGTTTTTTGGGGGGTTGACTCCAGTGTACATGAAAACCAGTAAAAAACAATACTGATTTAAGACTAATAGAGATCCTCTAATACCATGTCCACACTTACTCCATGACCTTGGGTACATTTTAGAACCTTTCTCCTTCATAAATGAGTGCAATTTATTTTGATTAAATCTACCCTTGACTCCCTCCACCTCTGACTCCTCCAGGGCCCCTCTTCCTCCCAATCTCACATCTGTATATGTAGGTGCATTTTACCTATGGGACCCAACTGGTGTTGCTCACACACACCTGGGTGTAGGGCTGTCCACCATAGCCTGAGCAACCTAACAGAGGTACCACTCCTGAAGAAAATTGATTTTGTCTCCCCTACAGCTGCCTGTAGCACCCCACTGTGGGGTGGGGCTTTGCAAAGGTAACACCCGTACTGGACTGTTAGCTAGACTGATCTTCTGCAGATCTTGTGCAGTCAACCCTGGCTGCCCAGAATTTCTGAGCACCTATACTTGTCATTTCTGGAAGACACTGTTTTACAGCTGTCTTCCCCAACCTCTGGCTCTTAACATATTTCCTACCCATCTTCTGTGATGTTCCCAGGATTGGGGTCAAGGCCTGGCTGCTGGATCTTCCATCCAGGCCCACCCTGGGTTGGGGCCTTTACTGCCTGGTTTTATGTCAACTTGACACAAGATAGAGTCATCTGAAAGGAGGGAAACTCAATCAAGAGAATGCCTCCATAAGATCCATCTGTAAACCATTTTCTTAGTTAGTGATTGGTGGGGGAGGGCCCAGCCTATTGTGGGTGGTCCCATTCCCAGGTTAAGTGGTCCTGGGTTCTAGAGGAAAGCAGTCTGCGCAAGCCACTAAGCAGCACTCTCCCATGGCTTTTGCATCAGCTCTCTCCTCCAGGTTCCTGCCCTGTTTGAGTTCCTGTCCTGACCTCCCTCATTAATGAACTGTTACCTGAAAAGTACAAATGAAATAAACCATTTTCTTCCTTTTGGTTGTGTTGTTTCATCACAGCAATGATAACCCTAACTAAGGCAGAATGGAAGGGTGTTGTGTCCAGCCAGTGGCTCACATGTCTGGGTTCTAGTTTGGAAAGGCATCTTGGAAACCTGGAAGAGAAGAGGGAGGTAGGTGGACGAGAAAAAGACGAAGCTAAGACAATATCCTGATCAAAGCTCAATTTTACTAATTTGTGCACCGAGTTATGAAGGAGGGGAAGGGGCCCGATTCCCGCCAAATCATCTTGGAGTAAGGTTGCAGGTGAACACGTGATGGCTCTGGAACAGCTGGGAGGCAGGCAGTGGGAGTGGCAGGACGATAGGGCGGCAAGCTCTGCCCCATGCTCTCTAACACCGAAACCTGAGCAAACAGGTTTCAGGCTGGGGAGAGGAGGTTACAGAAGGGAGCTTGCTGGGCCCCATCTTATGCTTTGGTCACGTTTCCCTGAATGTCTTTAATGTTAAGTTTATCACGTATGTGCAGCATCTCACTCGTCCTCAGGACAACCTCAGTGACTATTATTACACTCCTTTGAATGACCAGGAGATGAGCTCTCAGAGGAGTTAAGCTACCTACCCAAGGTCACACAGTAAGTGGCTAGGACAGGCTACCCCATTGGTGTAAGTGCCCCCCACCAGTGGCTTTACCTTACACACCCACTGCCAGAGAATCTCTGGTCCTCTTCAGTCTAAAACCTCAGTCATTTGGAAAGGGTCCTAAAAACAAGCTGAAGGTCCTTGCCTGTCCTGCCTCCCGGCTCTCCTGTCCTGCTTTGCATTCATGACAACATTGTTCTTGTTCCAACTCCAGGGCCAATGAGCTGTGGCCGGGATGAGCCTCTGAGTCACGGCACCTGCCAGACAGTGCTAACCTAATTTTCCAGGATCTTTGGGAGACATTTGGCTTCTGTCTCCCCAGCTAATAGCCCTGAGG
Organism: Mus musculus; assembly: GCF_000001635.26. Lineage (NCBI taxonomy): Eukaryota > Metazoa > Chordata > Mammalia > Rodentia > Muridae > Mus > Mus musculus. The sequence continues at coordinate 118,314,501 of NC_000073.6, read as the reverse complement.
AGAGTGGCAGCAGGCTAACAGGACCTGGGGCTCCCTGCCTGGTCCAGGAGAGCCCAGCCTGCAATATGACCTGATCCTGATTGGCAAAGTGGTCCTGACTTAGAGAGAGCCCTGTGCTGAATCACACTCTAAAACACGGGCGCCAAGCCACAAGGATGCTGCTAGAACATGCCTGGAAATGAAAGCAGATGGAGACAAGCACTGCTGGCTTTTACAAAGACTCGGGCTTGCTCGGATTGCAGCAGGATGGTGGAGCGCTATGCATGTACGAGGCTCTGGGCTCCACGAGAAAACAGACGGCGAAGTCGGAGCTCCCAGCACACACGCAAATAACCTAGCCTTCTATGAACACAAACAACACACCTCTAGCATCCAAAGGAATAAGAGGTAGTTTATTCTGTAGCCAAGTACATGTGACTATGGCTTGGAAATACAGTTTAGGTCACCACAAATCTCTGCCTGATGCCTATGAGGGCCTGAAGAGGGCATCAGATCCCCTGGGACTGGAGTTAACAGAGCACTGTGAGCCACCTTGTGGAGGCTAGGAATTGAGCCTGGTCCTCTGGAAGAGTAACCGGTGCTCTTAATCACTGAGCCGTCTCTGCAAGCCCTAAGGAAAACATATTATAAAGATTTTTATACTAACAGAACCGAGAAGGTCTTAAAATCAAGGTGTTTTTAAACTACATTGGTGGAAATATTAAGTGGGCAGTTACAGTATCGTAAGAAAATCACAGCTATTTGGTTTTTATCAGACAGGGTTTCTCTGCATAGCCCGGGCTGTCCTAGAACTCTCTGTAGACCAGGCTGGCCTTGAACTCAGAGATCCACCTTCTTCTGCCTCCCGAGTGCTGGGATGAAAGTTGTGCACCCCCACACCTGACTCCAAAAGGGGGTTGAATGCTTTGGCTTGTGAATTCACAGGATCTTAGCCTGTCAGGACAGGGGAGGCGTGATGGGTATTTTTCTGGTGATAAGAAGTGAGGTATTTTGGTGTATAATGGAACTTGTCTTGACTCCGACAGCACCATAAATAATGGCACAGGTATAAATCCATCCTCGGCACCGTTCTAAACTGGGCTGGTTACCCCACACCTGTCACTCAGGAGCTGGAGGGAGTGCAGAAATGTACCGCCAACCTCAGCAATGTAGTGAGTTCGAGTTCAGCCTGGACTGCATTAGACCTCGCGTCTAAAACTTTAAAAGTAAATAGTAAGTAATGAGAAATCAATACAACTTTCTATAGGAGCTCCTTCTGTAGCTGCGTGCCTACTGCTGTCTACACGGTGCGCTACAGAAACCCATTCTCTTCCCGTTGTTTGGCATTAGTTTAACTAATAAGGTTAAATACCTGCCACCAAAATGTCAGGATGGAAATCCACGACAACCCAAATCATCGATCAGAAAGCCTAGTTCATGGCTTCTGCGAAACAAACCTGTTTCGCGTGGGCCGCGCCGTCTTTTTCTAGTTAGGAGCCTGTGTGTGGAACTGAGGACCCACCCGAAAGCCTAGGTGTCTGGAAGGTGGCCATCACAGCTAAAAACCAAGTGCTCTCTGTCCATCTCGCCATCATTAAGACATCTAAGCAACGGCTCAAGGGGGCAGTGGCGGTGTGCCGGCCAGGGGCATCCATGTAGCAAATGGTAACTGAGCATGCCCCGTAGGTAAATGGCACCTAGGCACCCTAAGTCATAGCCCAAGCTCGGGGGCTTACAGGTGTTTTGACATAGCTGCTGTTCCAGTGTGAAAGCTAGAGTCTAAGGGATGTACAGACTCATTTAACAGTTGTTTAAACTTTAAAAATCTCCTAAGTAGCAAAGACCCACGGCTGCACTTGCCCAAAAGTTTGTCTGGTCTGCGTTTGCGGAGCCATCTCTGCGTTCACTCCTTTCCTTTGAAGTCCAGCCGAGCTCCCACAATTTTTATCCTGATTTGGCGTCAATGAACTCAATAAATTTCAACTTTCATTCTGGAAGGGGAGCCCGTTGCAGAAATACGTGGTGGGCATAGTTGTGCCTGTGCAATCCCAGCACTCAGGAGGTAGAGGCAGGAGAATCTTGAGATCAAGGCCACCGCCCGGATATCCATACTTCCTTTAGGCTTTGCCCCAGTCAGGGGTTCCCTTCTCCCCCCCCCCCACCCCCACCCCCGCTTTTGGTTTGGTAACAGCTAGAGTTGTACACAGGACTCTGATGTTATTTAGATGGACATTTCTGTGGTTACAAAGGATGTGACTCGGGAGCAGCCTAATGGAGGCACTAGGGAGCAAAGTGGGGGCCAGGGTCACCACCGAGTCACCCTGAGTCTGCTGGCTATATCACCCTCTTAGGGAGTTCACCATGCCCTGCCCGCCATTCAAGAGGGTCCATCACAGAGGCATGATGGCGTCAATCATTGGCCACTGGTGACTGAACTAAGGCTCCAGCCCCCTCCCCTCCCGGCAGAGGATGGAGAATGGAACTCAAACCTCCAATTTATAATCCCAGAAGCAGAGGCAGGAGTGTTAGCAGCTCCTAACCAGCAAGCTACACGACAAGACTCTCTCAAAATAATAATAATAATAAAAATAATTTATAAAAGTTCTAACTCCAATTCTTTCTTGTGTCTCTACTATCCAGTCCCCTCCCTGAAACTCCCTGGGGGCCCAAGGCCACCAGTGATCTTACTAGCACACCAAACGCAGCTTCAATCCTACGGCCTTCGGTGCTGCAGATGCAGTCAGTGTCTCCCAGGGGCTGAGGAGATAGTAAGCTGTGAAATATTTCATATAGAAGCGAGAGGCTTGAGTTCAATCCCCAACACCTGTGTAAAAAGGCTGGCACATCACAGTCAGCTGTAACCCCGGGCTGAGAGGGCAGAGACTGGGGGTCCCTGGGGCTTGCTGGAAACCATTCTAGACAGTCAGCTCTAGGTTCAGTGGAACACTCTGACTATAAATAAATAAATAAATAAATAAATAAATAAATGCGGGGTTGCAGGCTGCTGGCTTAGGGGGTTCAGTGGGTGAGAGCACTTGGCTCTCCACCCTGATAAACACAGTTTGTTCCTCTGGAAAAGAGCTGGATTCTGTGGCTCAGGTCTGTAACCTCAAGGGCAGCGCTCCTGCAGGGAGAAGAGAGGAGAGACCACCTCCAAAACATGGTGGGAAAAGAGAGCTGACTCCTAAAAGTCGTCCTCAGATCCCCATATGTGCAGTGTGGCATGCGTGCGTGCACACACACACACGCACTTACACACACACACACACACGCACACACACGCACACATACACACGCACATACACACACACATACACACGCACATACACACACACAAACACACGCACATACACACACACATACACACATGCACACATACACACACACATACACACACACACATACACACACGCACACATACACACGCACATACACACACACATACACACACACATACACACACACACACACACGCACATACACACACACATACACACACACACACACGCACACACATGCACACACACACACATACACACACACACACACACACACTACTCTAAATAAATATTTTAACAACAAAACAAACAAAAACAAGAAAATAAGGTGAAGAGCACCAACAAAGACACCTGAGATCACCCTCAGCCTCCACACACATGTGCAGATGCATATATGAACATGCACACATACATGCACATACACACATATACACGAGGTTGTCTTCCCATCATTTATAGCTTACAGTCAGAAGAACAATTCCAGTGAGCCCATTTAATCCTCAATCTTTTAAATCTTGTGTTATTATTATTACTATTATTTTATGTGAGTGTATATCACATGTATGTGAATGTACCATGAAGGTCATAAAAAGATGTCTGACCCCTTGTACCCGGAGTTACAGACGTTTGTGAGCCGACCAACAGGGGTGCTGGGGTCCAAGCTTGGGTCCTCACCATAGATCACAAAGCGCTCTGAACCACTGAGCCATCTCTCCAGTCCCACAAGTTCTATTTTTTAAACTGTAATTTTTTTCTTTAGGTTGGCTGAGTTGAGATTCTCAATACCATAAGCACAAATGAGAATATACAAAGTGGGCAAATACATGAATATGAAGAAAGACTGTGGCTGCGAGTGTGTGCAGCCTGGAGCCGAGCGCACCAGCTCTGTAAATAACCAAAGAGGGATTATGTGATAGAAGAAGTCGGTGTATTTTGGACTAAGCTGAAAGTCAGAACCAGCCCCGTAGAGTGGGACTTACATAAAGCAAATTTTCATTTATTCTAAGAAAAACTGCAAACAATTTGAGCTACTTATTGCTGGAAAGGGCTGGCCGAGGGGACAGAGAAGGGACCCAGACACTGAATTCATTCCTACAAGGATGGAGGGGGTCCTGGGCAGGTCTGGGAGGGTAAGATCAGGCCAGAAGCTCAAAAATGTGTACAGAATCTACAGGTGATGGTGTTCTAGCAGCTGTGCTGCGTGGGTCTGCAGTGGAGCCCAGAGGGTGCCTTCTAACCAACTCTGAGGAAGGCAGGCCCTGCTGCCCCATGAACCACACCTTGGGTAGCTCAGAACTCAGTAAGCTCTGTAGACCTTAGGACTCTGGGGTTCAGTGCCTGTGACCTCAAGCTGATAGGAACCACACCCATTCCTTTCCTTTTCTTCAGGATTATTTGTTTAATGGGGAGTGGGGAGCACACACCAGCTATGGCGCTCATAGGAATCCATAAAACGCCACGAATTCCATCCTCTCCTTCCACCGTGAAGAGCCCAGGGATCAAACCCAGGCCGTCAGGCTTGTCAGCAAGCCTCTTTTCCCTCTGAGCCACCTCCACAGCCCTCTTTTTTATTAAAACAATTTACATATAATATTTGTACGGAATGGCAGGCTTGTGGTATTTTCCCTTTTTTTTTTTTTTTTTTTTTTTTAGCATCAGTCTGTGTCAAAATCATCTGACTCTCAATCCCTTTGTCCCTTCCTTTTCTGCTGATTCTCCCACTCTCAAAAGGGTGTGTGTCACACTCCTGGAACCTGCTTTATTTACTTTTTATAATGCAAAGTTCACTTAAGACAGAAAACATACGCTATTTGTTCCTGGGTCTGGCTTATTTTCAGTTCCACCCATTTTACTGCGACTTCATTTCACTCTTTATGGCTGAATAACAGTCTGCACATGAGTATAGATGAGTGGCACACATTCTTCCTCCATCCATTAAAGCTGACCCGTCGTCTGTTATACTTCTAGAACTTAGCACAGTCCTTGGCACACAGTAGGTACTCAAAACCAAAAGCAAAATGTATTAAGTGCTACTCAGCAATAAAAAGAAACCAAGTGGTTCTTTTTGTTGTTTGGGGGGCACCGGGCTTGAAGCCGCCAGGCACAAAGCATGTCAGACAAGCCTATACAGTACTCATCCTATTTTTATTACACTAGTTTATTATATGTGTGTTGGCATGCTATAGAGGTCAGAGTCCAACTTTTAGGAGTCTCTCCTTCCTAAGGAGATTTAGGGTTCAGGAGTAAACCCAAGTTGTCAGGGCAAGATCCTTTACCAACTGAGCTGTCTCAATGGCCCCTCTATGACATTCTTTAAAAGACAATACTACACTGACATAGAATATATAAGAACTTGCAAGGAACCAAGAGAGGGAGGAGAATGTAATTATAAAAGAATAAATGGGAAGTTGGGGGTGGGCAATGAAACTGTTTATATTCTCATGGTGACTAAAGAAATCTCTACATGTATTAAAATGTACAGATATGCATTCCAAAAAGGTCAGTCATGCCGTGTGATCATTTTAAAATAAATAGTTTGTGATAACTATTATCACAACCAGGCATTTACTAAATACCTATCTGGAAACAAGCCAGATCCACGGGTGTTTGTTCAAGTCGACGTGATGAAGGCTGGGGCTGTAGCCCAGTAGCAATCGCTTGCCTGGCAAGTGAGAGTCCTGGACTCTAAAGCATCATCATCACCAACAACAACAACAAAAAGGATGTGAAAGAAAAAGCTGCCATGGGCTGGCGAGATGGCTCAGTGGGTAAGAGCACTGACTGCTCTTCTGAAGGTCCTGAGTTCAAATCCCAGCAACCACATGGTGGCTCACAACCACCCATAATGGGAATGGCATGTCTGAAGACAGCTACAGTATACTTAACGTATAATAAGCAGGAGCAAGGACTGAGCGAGTGGAGTTGACTGGAGCGAGTGGAGTCAACCAGAGTGGGTAGAGGTCCTAAAAAAATTCAATTCTGAACAACCACATTAAGGCTCACAACCATCTGTTCAGCTACAGTGTACCTATATACATAAAATAAATACATTTTTAAAAAGAAAAAGAAAAAGCTGCCACGTTCAGGTCCACCCTCATCCTTAAAACTTGTGTCTTGGGGCTGCTGGCAAGGCGGTCTAGTGGGTAGGGTCACGTGCTGGCAAGCCATACAATTTGATTCCCAGAACCCACGTGATAGGAGATAACTGATTCCCGAAAGCTATCCTCTGACCTCCATACACACACACACACACACACACACACACCAAAGTAAATAAGTGTGGAAAAACACATTTTATAAATTTCTTTATGGCAGTAACTAACCACCGAAAGCCATAAGGAACAATGGCAGCAGGGAGCAGCCTAAATCAATTTGTCATCCATATTGATTATGCTCTGTGCTTCTGAAGGCCATGGACAACTTGCTGGGCAGGCCACACCCATTGCCTATTCCTTCGTGCCCCCACCTAACATCTCCACGAGTTTGCCTCCAGACGAGCGAGCGTGGCCTGGTAAGCTGTAAAATCCATCCAAAGGCAAAGCTGATGTGCGTAATCCAGTCTAGCTGACAGATGTACGCCATCGAGCCTAGAGCCGACAAAATCTCTACTCAGGACCTGTGGTCATTGGGCCTGGGTGTGGCTCGGTCCGTAGAGCACTTGCCTAGCACCGTTTAGACCTGGGTTCAGTCTCTAGCACGTACTACATAAACCAGATGGTATGGTGGATCTGCTTAGACACAAGCTCATTCTAAGCTACGTTGAGCTCAAGACCCAGTTCAATATATGGGTCTCTGCCTCTAGAATAGCAGTTCTCAGGTTGTGGGTCACAACCCCTTCGGAAGTTGAACAACCTTTTCATAGGGGCCACCTAAGACCATCAGAAAACACAAATATTTATATTACAGCTCATAACGATAGCAAAAATTACAAAACTTCAAAAAAGTTTTAAAATAGCAATAATTTTTGTTTTATTTTATGAGACATGGTTTCTCTGTGTAGCCCTGGCTATTCTGGAACTTGCTGTGTAGACCAGGCTAGCCTCGAACTCAGAGAGCCACCTGCCCCTGCCTTTTGAGTATTGGTACTAAAGACATGTGCTGGGGCTGGTGAGATGGCTCAGCGGTTAAGAGTGCCAACTGCTCTTCCAAAGGTCCTGAGTTCAAATCCCAGCAACCACATGGTGGCTCACAACCATCCATAATGAAATCTGATGCCCCCTTCTGGAGTGTCTGAAAACAGCTACAGTGTACTTACATATAATAAAATAAATAAATAAATATTTTTTAAAAAGACATGTGCCACCACTACCCAGCACAAAAATAATGTTATGATTGTGGGCTACCACAACCTAAGGAACTATATTAAAGGGCCACAGCATTCCGAAGGTTGAGAATCACTGCTTTAGAGCAATGCAGAAAGTTATAGTAGCACACAGAGGCAGGTGGACCCTGTGAGTTCCGTAGCCAGACTTAGTTGTCCTCTGTGTCTACAGTGGCAAGTACAGGTGCGTCCCAGAACCTACCCCAGAACTACTGTGACTGACCCAGGAACGGCTGTGACTGATCCCGGAACCTCTATGACTGGCCCCGGAATCACTATTACTGAGTTACCTTCATGGCAAAGAGACTTTGTAGATCTCATGTGTTCTTAGTCTTGAAATGGAGAAGTTACCCTGCGTTATCCAGTGAGATGCAAGAGAGTTCCAAGAGTCTCTAAAATCCTGGGTGTGGTGATGCACACCTGTGATTCCAGCATACAAAAGTTAGTGATGCAGGAAGATGATAAGCTTTAGGCCAACATAGGCTCCATAGCAAGACCTCATCTTAAAACTTAAAAAAATGGGCTGGAGAGATTGGCTCACGTGGTGGCTCACAACCATCCATAATGAGATCTGATGCCCTCTTCTGGGTGTCTGAAGACAGCTACAATGTGCTTAGATATAATAATAAAGAAATCTTAAAAAAAAAAAACTTAAAAAAATAAAATTAAAATAAGGAAGAGGTAGGAAAAGGAACAGATCAAAGAAATTGCATGAGAGCCGTTTAGAGGGCTCAGCAGGCAAAGGAGCTTGCTGTGGACCTGATGGCCTGAGTTCAATTCCCAAGACCCACATAGTGGAAGGAGAGAACCAATTGAAGAAGAAACTTCAACTGCTATTGCTGGCTTGAAAAATGGAAGAGAGGGGCTGGAGAGATGGCTCAGCCGTTAAGAGCACTGACTGCTCTTCCAGAGGTCTTGAGTTCAAATCCCAGCAACCACATGGTGGCTCACAACCATCTGTAATGGGATCCAATGCTGGTGTGTCTGAAGACAGCTGCAGTGTACTCATATACCTGAAAACATAATCAGGTAGAAACCACTGCACCCCTGAAACCTACAAAGGGAACACTGTCCTGCCAATAGGCATGTTAGCTCCTGAGACCTACTTTGGATTTCTGACCTGGAGACCTGTAAGGTAATACTTTGTGGAAAGTGTTTTTAACTTATTTTGGCAAAACATACAACATAAATATTACCACTGTAATTCTTTTTTTCTCAAGATGGGGTCTCATGTGTCGCCCAAGCTGCCCTCAATTCCCAAGCTCCTAGGGTCTAGAGTAGATGGGTCTGATGGTGCTGGCCACACCCAGCTTAATTTTCATGGTCAGCTCAGTGCAGAGTAAGAAACCTCACTCCACCATCTCTCCTCTAAGGTCCCTCTCGTGCCTAGAGAGCACATTGAAGCCATCTTTGTGTACTAGCCCATTTTCCTCAAGAACTGAGCCCACAAATCTACAACAGCACTGGAAAGAAGAGAACCAACCATTAAACTTTTTGATGAGCTGTCTTTTGATTTTTGAGAAAGGGTCTCATATTCCAGGCTGGCCATGGAATGACCTTCGCCTACACACACACACTCTCCTGCTCCCCCCTCCCTCTCCCTTCTCCCCCTCCCCCTCCCTTCCTCTCCCCCTCCCCCTCCCTTTGTATCTCTATCTCACCGGGCCTTCACCCAAACTCCTGTAATTCATAAGGTTTTACAGGAAAAACCCAGGCTTCAGGAATGCTTGACCAGCAAAAGCCAAGTCACCTCGATGAGTTTTAAAGGGACCCCCCAGGATATTTTTTAATGTGCTGTCAACATAAAGTCATTGCTCAAACTTGCTGTGTTGTTCATTAAAACAGAGGCTTTAAAATGTAAAGCCACGGTGATGAGACGGTTCGGGAGTTCTCGGCCGTGTGTTAGCCTCGTGCGCCACCTGCTGTTAGACTTGAGAACATCAACACCATGTGGTGCTTGGTTTAGGCCTTGGGTTTTGATGTGGGTTGGTTGGTTGTTGGTTGGTTGGTTAGTTGCTTGCTTGCTTGCTTGCATGTGTGCTTGATTGGTTGGTTGGTTGATTGATTGATGATTGATTGATTGATTGATTGATTGATTGCAGTAGTAGCCCACTTGTACTCAGCATCCTTCATGTTCTGATTTCATTTCTTCAATAAACACATAAAATGAAATCCATTCTAGATAAGACTGTATTTTGAGGAACTGACCATTAAAACTTCCTGCTTTCTACCTTCTACCTTTTGCAAAAACAAAAAAACAAAACAAAAAAAAAACATAAAAATGAACTGATTTCGAAATTGCCATTTGAGAGCAATTGCTAAACACTTACTACATGCTAAGCCAAATGGGGTTAGCCAACTATAGCTACAAGCCAAATTTGTGCTTTCCCATTTTTTGTTAAAGTTTTGTTGCTTGTTCTCTCTCTCTCTCTCTCTCTCTCTCTCTCTCTCTCTCTCTCTGAGAGAATGATGCTATATATCCCAGACTGGCCAGTAACTCTCAACCTCTGGCTTCCCCTTGGGTATTAGGCTCACCACTCCTGACTTAGTAAATAACATTTTCCTGGAGCACAGCCACGTGTGTCCCTACATAGCTCTGTTATTTTCATGTCCTGAAAAAATATGAAATTACTCTCCGGATCTTTGTAGTAAAAGTTAGCTCAGGCCTTGGCCAAAGTATTCACAAATCAGGCTGTTTGGTTGGCCCTCGGCTACTCTTGGTAAGAGTGTAGCTGTTTTTAAATGTGTGAGTATGTACACACGTGCCTGTGAGCATGTGTGCACACACACAAATGTGGAAGTCAGCGGGCTGTGTGTGGTCAGTTCTCTCCTTCCACATTTATGTGGGCTCAGGAAATCGAACTCAAGTTTTCAGTTTTCATGGCAGCAATTTTCATGCATTGAGCCATCTCTCTACCCTAACGATGTACCTCTTGCCACCAGATTTTGTTTGACAATTTACAATTGATCAAATGTAATCCTTTGACCAACTACAAGATCATAAAGATCAAGCTGAGATGACTTCAAATTCTTATTCTTATTCTTGTTTTTTGTTTGTTTGTTTTTTGTTTTTCGAGACAGGGTTTCTCTGTATAGCCCTGGCTGTCCTGGAACTCATTTTGTAGACCAGACTAGCCTCGAACTCAGAAATCCGCCTACCTCTGCCTACCGAGTGCTGGGATTAAAGGTGTGCACTACCACGCCCGGCTGACTTCAAATTCTTGATCCTCCTGCCTCAATTACAATGCCAAGATGTCAGGCGAACACCTCACACCAGCCTAAATTGTAATTTTTTTAGTCCGCTAATGATATTAACCCCAAACATGACTTGTGGTTTAGATCACAATCATGTCAAGATTTAACACACTAAATTATATTAGAGATATTTGAAGGGGCTAGAGAGATGGATCCATGGCTAAGAGCATGCACTGCTCTTGGAGAGGACCAGAATCCAGTTCCCAGCATCCATGTCAAGTGCCTCACAGTCACTTTCAACTCCACCTCCAGGGAGATGCAATGTCTCTGGCCTCCTGGGATGCTTCACTCATGCACATTCCCACACACAAATACACATGCAAACACATTCCTAAAAATGATTTATAAATAAATATTTTCTAAGAAAGAAACTGAACTGAATATAATGCCACACGCCTTTAATCCCAGCACTGGGGAGGCAGAGACAGGAAGATCTCTGAGTTCAAAGCCAACCTAGTCAGCAGAGTGAATTCCAGAACAGCCAGGGCTACAACAAGAAACCCTATCTCAAAAAGAAAGAAAGAAAGAGAGAGAGAGAGAGAGAGAGAGAGAGAGAGAGAGAGAGAGGATGGGAGGGGAGGGGAGGGGAGGGGAGGGGAGGGGAGGGGAGAGGAGAGGAGAGGAGAGGAGAGGAGAGGAGAGGAGAGGAGAGGAGAGGAGAGGAGAGAAGAGAAGAGAAGAGAAGAGAAGAGAAGAGAAGAGAAGAGAAGAGAAGAGAAGAGAAGAGAAGAGAAGAGAAGAGAAAATGTGGTCTCAGCCCTGGCGAGCCTCAGTCTCCTGGAAAATCCTGCTTCCTAAAAAACTAGGCCACGCGCTGGCGTAATGGCTCAGCGGGTAAGAACACTAACTGTTCTTCCAAAGGTCCTGAGTTAAAATCCCAGCAACCACATGGTAGCTCACAACCACCCATAATGAAATCTGAAGCCCTCTTCTGGTGCACAGCTACAGTATATAATAATAAATCTTTGGGCCAGAGAGAGTGGGGTTGACTGGAGGTCCTAAATTCAATTCCCAACAACCACATGAAGGCTCACAACCATCTGTAAAGCTACAGTGTACTCATATACATAGAAATAAATAAAATAAAATAAAAGTCATTATTAAAAAAAAAAACAAAAAACAAAAAACTAGGCCACAGGCTCACACTAACATTTGCTTGGCAACTCTATTTTGTATTCTTTTCCTAATTAACACAAAAACTCTGTCACTCAACTTTTGGTAACTTCTTTCCCTCATCTCTTCTAAAAGACTCTCTTGGGCTGGAGAGATGTCTTAGAGGTTAAAAGCACTGACTGATCTTCCAAGGTCCTGAGTTCAATTCCCAGCAACCACACGGTGGCTCACAACCATCTGTAATGAGATCTGATTCCTTCTTCTGGTGTGTCTGAAGACAACTACAATGTACTCATATAAATAAAATAAATAAATCTTAAAAAAAAATAAAAGATTCTCTTCGGAACAATTAAAATAAACTTTGACACCTGGCAACAGATGATTTGTTTAAAAATAATGCCTTCTAGTTGGGACACGGTCAGTGTTCCAGGCTCTGTCTAGCATGCACAGAGCCCTAGGCTCCACCTGCAGCCCAAACGAAAAGTCATCCAATCATCCCACTTGTAACAGTGCAGCTGCAGCTGCCAGCGGCAGAGTCCCCAGACTCCAGGGAAGCTGAAATGACCCAGGGTGCCCAATGACACCACACACACTCATGCCACACACACTCAGGCCACACACACACACAGCACACTCACACCACACACACACACACACCACTCACACCACACATACACCACTCACACCACATACCACACACACACACACACAACATACACACACACACCACTCACACCACACAAACTCATGCCACATACACCACATACACACCACTCACACCACACAAACTCATGCCACACACACCACACACACACACACAAACCACACACACACACCACTCACACCACACACCACACAAACTCATGTCACACACACCACACACACATACATGTCACACACACACACCACACATACAAACCTCATACACATACCACACACATCCCTTACACACAACAAAACACACACACACACACACACACACACACACCCATAAGATCCAAGGATCATCTCTAGAGAAGAGGCTTCTGGTCAGATGGAATCTCAGAAGCTTTTGTTGTTGTTGTTGTTGTTGTTGTTTTCCTACCAGAGGATGGATTCTCAGATCTCACTCTCAGGAGTAAGACTCACAAGATAAAACTTCATGGTATAACCCAAAAGGTCCGAGTCACCTGGCCCCTCCCCCTCTCTGATTGCCATGTAATGCTCCCCCTGGTTGTGCAATGGTGATTGTCCGCCCATTCTAGCAATTGTTGCCTCCTCCTGGATGCCCTCCTTGTTTTTCCTATGCCTGCTCTCCTGTTTGTCTGTGTTCCCACAGGGCACTCGGAGCACACCACAGGTTCCCTCACTTGAGGCCCATGGCTTATGGGTCTCTCTAGCCTCAGCACCCAGCCCAGCGCTAGGTGGAGCTCAGTGAACATCTTGGGGGAAGAGAGGGAAGAAGAGAGGAAGGTTTCAGCTTTATCATGTCAATAAAATGTGTCCCTTCTGCTGCCAGGAGCCTGCCACGGATAGGCATCGCCAGTGAGGCTGAGGGCATGTGTCGTTGCTCCACTGTAGTCATTTAGAGGAAAGAGAACATAAGTGGCCTTTGATAGGGGATTGGTTAATGAGATGCAAAATGGACACAGCTGTTGGGTAATAGGAAGCAGATCTGGATGTGACCCAGTGGGATGCTGTCCAATGAGTGCTATAAAGAGAGAGGCTGTACTGGGACTGTTGATGTAGCTCATAGTCAAAGCATGTGTTCAGCCTGTGCAAGGCCCTGGCTCCCATTCTCAATACCAAAGGGGGGGTGAGGTGGGGGGAGATGAGCGCCTAACAGTGAGCAAACTGTGACCCCCAAAGGGCTGGAGAGATGGCTCAGTGGTTAAGAGCACTGTCTGCTCTTCCAGAGGTCCTGAGTTCAATTCCACATGGTGGCTCACAGCCACCTAACCTGAGATGAGATAGAGGACTCATGTGACTCCGAGTATGGAATTTAAAAGGGAGGAGCAAGTTGGCCAGCATTGCGATGAAGGTGCTTGCGCCAAGGCTGGCCACCTCCATCTCATTCCTGGAACCCACATGGTAGAAGAACAGAACAGGAGTGATCCCTGGAGTCAAGAGTGGTGGTATTCACCAGCCAGAGCTACCCAATGAGACCTCTATGGAAGAAAGGAGGGAGGGAGAGAGGGAGGGAGGGAGGGAGGGAGGGAGGAAGGGAGGGAGGGACGGAGGGACGGAGGGACGGAGGGACGGAGGGACGGAGGGACAGAGGGAGGTCCAGAATATACTCTCTCAAAGTGCCCTCCATCTCCCATCTATGCACACAGAACACACCTCCCTCACTCCCACAAAATCATTTGAGCAAGTTTTCTGGGATGGGATGGGCACAATACTGGAGATAGAACCTATGATATCATTGTATTGGTGACAAAATACCATGACCAAAGGCAACTTAAGGGTTTATTTTGGCTTACAAGTGCACAGAGACAGTTCCCCAAGGTGGGAAAGCATGTGCCAGCAGCAGGAAACGGGCTGATTACAGTTGGTGCACCTCAAAGCCTGCCCCCAGGGACACCCTTCCTCCAGCTAGACTCCACCTGAAAGGTTCCATAACCGCCTCCAATCAATGCCACCATCGGACGGACCGAGTGGTCAGAGGGGGCCACGTCACATGGAAGTCCCCACATTCATGCAAGCTCAGAGCTGTAAACGCCTGGGCACTAAATAAATGAATGAATGAATGAATGAATAAATAAATAAATAAATAAATAAATGTGTTAACACTTTTAAATAAAATAAGTAACAAGTTGAAGGGGCAGGGGTACAGTATGGTGGCACCCGCTTAGAAACCCAGGGATCAGGAGGCGGCCAGGTCGGAGCTCAAGGTTATCCACAACTACGTAGTAAGTTTGAGGTCATCCTGGGCTACCTGAAACAGCTCAAATAGCAGCGCGCGCGCGTGCGCGCGTGTGTGTGTGTACATAACACAGTTGATTTAGATACCCCTTCTTCCTCCCTGAAGTGCCGCATGCTGAGGCAAACTTTTAACTCCAACTCGGAAGTGGTGGCTTACACCTGTAATCCTAGTGCTCTGGCTGAGGCAGGCAGGATCCCCTCCTTTTCTTCTTTATAAAATGCTTTCTTTTCATTTTATGTGCATTGGTATTCTGCCTGCACGTGTGTCTGTGTGAGGGTGTGAGATCTCCTGGAATTAGAAATACAGACGCTTGTGAACTGCCATGTGGGTGCTGAATTGAACCTGGGTCCCCTGAAGATCAGCCAGTGCCGGTGCTCTTAACCTCTGAACCACCTCTCCAGCCTCCCTTTCTTTTTCTTTTTCTTTTTCTTTTCTTTTTTTTAAATTACATTAGCCTTAGCTATCTGTTAGTTGCATTTGGGGGTAATTCACCTTTTCCTCTGCTGTGGTTGCCTGCGCACAGTGTGGCAGTCTCAAGCTTACCTCAGCCCTGTTTCTTGAAGTAGTTCTAAAATGGCAATTGTCCTTTTTTGTTTTTTAAGATTTATTTATTTATTTATTTATTTTATGTATGTGAGCACACTGTAGCTGTACAGATGGTTGTGAGCCTTCATGTGGTTGTTGGGAATTGAATTTTTAGGACCTCTGCTCACTCCAGTCAACTCTGCTCGCCCAAAGATTTATTATTATATGTAAGTACACTGTAGCTGTCTTCAGACACAGCAGAAGAGGGCGTCAGATCTCATCACGGGTGGTTGTGAGCCACCATGTGGTTGCTGCCCCCCTTTCTTGTTCTTTATCCAAGCAGCCAGCCTGGACACGGTTCCTTTTTTTCTTTCTGTCTTTTTGTTTTGTTTTGTTTTGTTTTGTTTTGTTTTGTTTTTCAAGACAGGGTGTCTCTGTATAGCCCTGGCTGTCCTGGAACTCACTCTGTAGACCAGGCTGGCCTCGAACACAGAAATCCACCTGCCTCTGCCTCCCAAGTGAATTTGGGATTAATGCTGGGATTAAAGGCGTGTGCCACCACTGCCCAGCTTTCTTTCTGGTTTTTTGTTTGTTTGTTTGTTTGTTTGTTTTCCTTCCTTTCATCCCTTTTTTCTTCCATCCTTTCTTTCTTTCCCTCCCTCCCTCTTTCTTTCTTCCTTTCTTTCTTTCTTTCTTTCTTTCTTTCTTTCTTTCTTTCTTGAGACAGGATCTGTCTTTATAGCCTAGACTTGTCTTGAACTCGTGGTCTTTCTTGAGACTGGGGATGTAGCTCAGGTTTTACAGTGCTTGCCTAGCACGCACAAAGCCCTTGTTTCCAACCGGGCCACCCTATGTGTGTGTGTGTGTGTGTGTGTGTGTGTGTACGTGCGCATCGGTCATTTCATCACTGAAGAGGTGAAGATCAGAAGATCGGAGATCAGAACTTCAAGGTCATCCCTCGGATATTTAGAAACTAATAGCTGGGAGATGGTGTCGAGCTCCTTTAATTGCAGCACTTGGGAAGGAGAGGCAGGCAAATCACTGTGAGTTTGAGGCCAGCCTGAAAGAAAGAAAGGAAGGAAGGAAGAAAGAAAGAAAGAAAGAAAGAAAGAAAGAAAGAAAGAAAGAAAGAAAGAAAGAAAGAAAGAAAGAAAGAAAGAAAGAAAGAAAGAAAGAAAAAGTGTGTGTGTTGTCGGGAGCTGGGGGCTTAGTTTGCAGATGGCTTCCTGCATAACTGAAGGCCGGTCTCTCTTGGAAGAGAGCTGTTGCCCGACCTTCCACATATGGCCACTAGAGGACGCGCCGTAGCAGCCGAAGTCGCGAAGGACTTGGATGCTCCCCAGGAAGCATCCTGGGAAAACAAAGCGGTCTTATTTTCAAAAGGCTGAAGAGGCCCCTACAGAGCGCCCACACTTCGTCTCCTCATAAGTAAACAAACTTAATTACAATTTAATTTATTCTGAGTTGTATCAACAATTAAAAAGAAATTACCCTCCCGCTCTATTTTCTTTCTCTTTATTTAAAATAGGTTCCTCCTAACTTGAGCGATTTAATGTGGGGAAACAATTGGATTTTAATGACCTTCTCCTCGGAGCTCTGCCTAGTAGGTGGGTCCTGCCTCTTCCACCTGGCTTTGGTTTACATCTCCCAACATCTTAATATGTCATTTTTGCCTGATGATAGTTAGCCGACTTCCACAGACACGGACAGAAACACGTCCCTCTCCAGCCTCCACAGTTCACTGGTTCAAGCACAAAAGCTACAAAACAGCCCATTTCTGCCCCACCCTTCCCCACTTCTTGTTTGCCTCTCTGCATCCCTGTGGTCCACCATCTGCAAGCCTTTTGGAAGTGACTGTTATGTAAGGAAGGGAATAGAAATAATTAACACTTGATTCAACCGTAGCCTGTGCTTTCTAAGCCACTTTGGGGGAGATGATGCACGAGGTAAACAAAAACCTACGCTGTTCACAATCACCAAAGAGTAGGGTCAGCTCAAATGTCTGCCGAAGACTGCAATGAATAAACAGTGGGAGGCCTGTCTGTGTGCGCGTGCGCATGTGCGTGTCTGTGACCCTGACAGCTCAGAGGTAGGCCCCAGGCACACCTATGAGAGCCTCTGGGAATTGTCTGTGGGAACTGTCCTAAGTTGGCTGATGAGGACACTTCTTGATTGTGATGGAGACCATTCCCTGAGTGGAGATCCTGGACTGTATAAAATAGAGCAAGCCAAGCGCAAGCGTGCGAGCACTAGATCCATGCCTTCTGCTTCTGACTGTGGCTATAAAGAACCAGCTGCTTCAGGCTCCTGACACCTTTCGTCCCCAAAATGATGGATCAGCCGTGGGCGGGAAACTTTTCTCCTTTCAGGTGTTTTTGTAGGAGTTATCAGAGCTACACAAAACAAAGCTAAGACAGGGGAATACTGTTTCACTGAAAAAAAAAGAATATAAAGTGGGGACTGGAGAGATGGCTCAAAGGTTAAGAGCACTGACTATTCTTCCAGAGGTCCTGAGTTCAATTCCCAGCAACCACATGGTAGCTCACAACCATCTAAAATAGGATCCAATGTCCTCTTCTGGTGTGTCTGAAGACAGCAATGGTGTACCCATACACTGTGTGTGTGTGTGTGTGTGTGTGTGTGTGTGTGTGTGTGTGTGTGTGTGTGTGTCTGATATATGCTGCAGAAGAAAAAAAAAAAAAACCAGCCATGAGAGGCTCACCTCATAGTCCTCATTCCGGTAAGATGTCCAGAAGAGGCACCCACAGAAACAAAAGGGACATTAATGGTTTCCTGGGCCTGAGCACAGGGGTAATGGAAAGGGACTGCTTCCTAGGGGGTTTCTTCAGTGTTGAAAATAACCATGGGATTTCAGGAACTGGGCGTCTTCAGCCCCACTGTGTTGTAGAGTTTCCACTTCAGGTATTGATGGCAAGGTCCAGTCCTCAATCTGCTGGGTGCACACTGGAGATAAACCAGTAGATAAAGAGGTGACATATCACGTGAGTCTGAGGTGATGTGGAGACACAAAGTTCTAGTTAGCATTGCCTGCAGAGACTCTGGTCCAGTTCACATGGCCCTGTAGGTCACCTGACTGTTAATTTAGGCTAGCCGCTAGATGGGAAGTTCCAAACGAGCCAGAGCTACATAGTGAAACCTGTCTGGGAGCCAGGGAGAGGCAAATGTTAACGACTGCTAGGCTTTGTCAGGCTAATCATGTGCTCTACCACAGAGCTATCTCCTTAACCCCAAGATCTGTGGCGCTTTGGCTGGGAATGTGGCTCAGTTGGTACCGTGCTTGCTTATGTGCACCAAGTCCTGGACTGCATCCTCCACACCACAGAAACTAGTCATGGTGGCACTCACTTCTAACCCAGCACTTAGGAGGTGGAGACAGGAGGGTCAGAAAGTTTAGGTCATCATAGGCTACACAGTAAATCCAAAGTCAGCCTGAGAGTCACAGATGCTGGGGCTAGCACAGGGTCTCACACTGGGTAAGTGCCACTGAGACACAGCAAACTGAAGGCCTTAGCAAGAGGTCTGTTGGTCATCCTCATGTCTGTCCTTTTCTATTTTATTTTTAAATATTATTTATGTCTTCGGGTGTTTCCCCTAGTACATCACGTGCATGCAGTACCCACGGGGGCCAGAAGAGGGCGATGGATCCCTTAGAATTTCGGTTACAGATGCTTGTGAGAGGCTCTGGGCCTGTTCACGACTTCTGAGACATTGGACCAGTCTGGTGTCCGTCCTTCTTAAGCTTTATAGAAGTTTGAAAATGTTTATAATAAGACAGTAAGCCGGGCGTGGTGGCACACGCCTTTAATCCCAGCACTCGGGAGGCAGAGACAGGTGGATTTCTGAGTTCGAGGCCAGCCTGGTCTACAAAGTGAGTTCCAGGACAGCCAGGGCTACACAGAGAAACCCTGTCTCGGAAAAAAAAAAAAAAAAAAAGACAGTAAGATGGGTTGATCCCTCCCTGAATTTTTTTTTTCCTTATGAAATTCAAAACAGAAACCAAACTGAAAAGCCGGATGGGAAGGAAGATGAACTGCAAAGCACAGGCTTATTGTAAAGAGCCGTGAGACTGTTCTTCGTGAAAGCGTAATGACGTAATGACGCTTGCAGAGCGTGCATCCGTGAAACCCACAGGATGTGTAGACCAAGAGCAACCTGGATGCACTCTACAAACGTCAGTGAATGGCAGCAATGAGCTGATGTCAGCCCGCCAGCTGTCCCTCTCTGCTGGACTGTGGGGGAGTTCAGAGGGAGGGGTGGGCCCACCTGGGAAGCCCCTGTAGTTTCTTTTCCGTTTTCCTGTAAACTTGCTGCTGCTCTTATAAAATCGCTTTCTAAAGTCTATTTAAAAATCTAGTGTATAGTATAGTGGGTCACACCTTAAACCCCAGGATGTGGGCGGTATCGGCAGGCAGATCTCTGTAAGTAGGAGGCCAGCCTGGTCTACAGAGCAAATTCTGGGACAGCCAAGGCTACACAGAGAAACTCTGTCTCAGAAAAACTGAAGAAAAAGAAAATTAGGTTTTTTTATGTGTGTTTGTGTTTTGCATTTACACTACTTTTATGCAATGCCTAGGAAGGAGAAGAAGCCATTGAACCCTGACAATAGAATTACAAATGGTTGTGAGACACTTGGGCAAGCCAGGAGCAAGCCTGGTTCCTCCGCAAGAGTAGTAAGTGTTCTGAAACATCTCTCCAGCTCTGGTAAATTTTTTTCTTTAAAGTTACTGCAGCATACACCCACAGTCTCAGTTACTCTCAGGATTACTTGAGCCCGAGTCTGAGGACAGCCTATGCTACCTAACAAGAACACATCTCACTAGTCTGGAGGTGTGGCTTGTTGAGAGAGTTCACCTTCCAAAGCAGCAAGCCTGGCTTCCATCCCCCGGACTGCCGAAGCCATAATTTACTCTCAGTCGAGATCTAGAGACTTAGTGGAGGGGAAGTGAAAGAAGTATAAAATAACTCTCTCCTTTGGGCCTAATTAACAAATTAAAGGTCTGTGGTTGTTAAATGAGAATATAATGCCCAATTAACAGTGAGAGAACTGTAAAAAGAGTCTTCAGATATGTCCTAAAAATGATGCCTCCAGGGCCGAAGAGATGGCTCGGTAGTCAAGACGCATACTGCTCTTCCAGAGGATCTAAGTTCAGCTCCCACTCCCGACGGTAGGCAGCTCCTAACGCCTGTAATTGCAGCTCCAGAGGTTTCCAGCACCCCCTGCACCTTTTTAGGGTTCAGTTCCCCTGGCTTCTGCTGGCACTGCACTCAAGTGCACATACCCAGCTCTTCTACTGTGACCAAGGTAACTTCTTTTTTTAAACACACCTGACTGCCCTTACAGTTTCAGGAGGTCAGAGTCCACAATGGCTGAGCAAAGGCACAGGAGCAGCTGAGAGCTCGTATCTTGATCTGGAAGTAGGCAGCGAAGAGAGAGCACACTGGAGATGATGGAGTGCCAAGCTGGCGTGGCCCTTGTGGGGACAGAGTGACACTGTTCCTGGGACAGGGCTCTGGTATGAGCCTCTACAGGTGACAATGGCCGCTGTGGGTGTAAGTATGTATAATCATGTACATACTTTCTGGACCCACTAGTGGTGGAGGACTCTTTTCTTCCAAGGAATGTCCTCCCTGTTAATGTCAATGACTCCACGATAATCAGACAGCACAAGTCCAGGAGGCTACGTCTCAGCAAAATAGTAAACACTGGAACCTCCAGGACAGCCCTTAAGGCTTCAGGAAAGAACTCTAAATACATGAGTTCAAAAATATGTAATTTCTCAACTATGCAAGAAATAAGGATGCAGGATGAATGATACAAGGGGCTTCGTGAATCTAAAGGAACCAAAGCAGCTTCTCTGTAAGCCAACTTGTTAGAAAGACACCAAGGAAGGAGATAGAAAGATGTAGGGAGTGGTGATCACAGGAGATCCGCCCAGCTGAGTTTTTTGTTTATGCTTACAAAAGCAGATAGATTCCTCAGTTCATGGTCAGCCTGAGACAGAGCTAAGTTAGGCTCAGGCACGTGAAAATGGTCATTTTAGGGCAGGGTCCCACCCAACTAGCTTATTGTTTGTGCTTAACAAAGGCAGACAGATCTCTGAATTCCTTGGCAATGTTAAGGGGGGAAAAATGCATGCTTACTGTTTCCTAAGAATCAAAGAGCTGGGAGTAAACCTGGAGTAAACGACTGGATTGATATATAAAATTGTTATTAGACGCGTTCTCACGACCGGCCAGGAAGAACACCACAGACCAGAATCTTCTGCGGCAAAGCTTTATTTCTTACATCTTCAGGAGCAAGAGTGTAAGAAGCAAGAGAGCAAGAAGCAAGAGAGAGAGAGAACGAAACCCCGTCCCTATTAAAGAGAATTCTCCTTCGCCTAGGACGTGTCACTCCCTGATTGGCTGCAGCCCATCGGCCGAGTTGACGTCACGGGGAAGGCAGAGCACATGGAGTGAAGAACCACCCTCGGCACATGCGCAGATTATTTGTTTACCACTTAGAACACAGCTGTCAGCGCCATCTTGTAACGGCGAATGTGGGCGCGGCTCCCAACATCTCCCCCTTTTCTTTTAATAAGAGCAAATAGGCCACCCATATTAATGAGAGTGGAGATAGAGGTCAAATCCCCAGTGTGTAGGTAAAGGAGCCATGTACAGGATTAGCTCTTAGGCTCACAGGCTTTTACCCAGAGCAACCCTGACCTGTTCCCGTGTCGTTTTGCCTGGGGGAAGGGAACTAGGACACTGAACCTTCATGAAAGATGACATGTCTCCCTAGAATAGGCTCATATATGCCGCAGAGCCTTTCCATTGCAGTGCTTAGCCGTGCAACTCTCTCGGGCTGCTGAAGCACACTCACTCTATCCCGTGCAATGAGACTAGCCTCGTGGGATATAAGAGCTGAGTGGCCAGCGACCTATTGCCTAAGCATAGATAACCATATATCAGGGGGAGCACTATGTTCTAGAGCTGCAAGCGCCTGGGCAATAACCACCTTGTCTCTCCTAGTTTAGGCCTTAAGCTTACAGACCAATCAAAGAAGCAACACTAATCCACAGCAAAGTGTATCTCCAAATAATATTAATCCCACCCATTTTTTAAAGAAAGAAAATGCTGAGGAGATCCAATTGGGTAATCCTTTGGTCAGGGACAGGTCCAAGCGCGTGGAGTTGACCTGAAGTCTCAATTCCCGAAGGATCTGTTCAAATTCAGCCATCCAATTCTGTAACATATACTGAAAAAGACCTTTTGACAAATTAGCTGTCCTAGTAAATTTCACATACTGAATGGAAGTAACACACAATCCCGGAAAACTTTTGTTTACATCCCAGCTGAGTTATTTGTCATAATACATCTAGTTGTATCTGGACAAGATCTATGAGTTGATTAACCAGCATGAGACCTCTCTGTATCTTGACATTAGCTGAGGCCTGTTCATCTATGACTGTAGTCACTGAGGCTGACAAAGTGTTAATGGTGTCAGTCGTCTGGACCTGTCCAGACAGAGCCAAGGCTGTCTGAATCAAGGCCAAACCCAGTTCCTAGTTAGTGGTAAAAAAGCAGGAGAATACTTGAGCATTATACATCACCATCATTGGGAGTGGAAATGTCGACATTATCCCCCAACGCTGCTCTCTTTTTATTATTGACGCCCTGGACATCACCAAGACGAGGGACATTAGTATTTCCTTGGTCAGTCTGGATTTTTCGGGTGAGTCTTTCTGGTAACCAAAATGGGTTGTCTTCATTCTGTGGGAAAACACAGATAGCTCCCCTGGATCTTATCAAAATAGGATCCGGGCCATACCATTTATTATCAAGGACATTTTTCCATTTAACCATCTCATTGGGCCTATCTGGCTCTGTACAATGACGTTCAGCCGCAGTATGGCCATGAGCATCAATATTTAAAAAATTGAGTGTAAAGAGTGCCAAAGACACCGACACTCTTGGTGCTCGGGGTACAGTCTCCTCAAAAGTTCCCCTCTTCTGTTTTATAAGATAGGTTTTGAGGGTGCGATGCGCACGCTCAACAATACCCTGTCCTTGAGGGTTGTATGGAAGTCCAGTCAGGTGGGTCACGTCCATCTGACGGCAGAACTGTTGGAATTTTTGAGACGTATAAGCTGGTCCATTATCAGTCTTAAGGAGTCTGGGTTTCCCCCAAGCACTCCATGCCTCAAGGCAATGTTGAATCACATGTGAGGCTTTTTCTCCGGTTAACGGAGAGGCAAACATGATGCCAGAACATGTGTCAATGGACACATGGAGATATTGAAGTTTTCCAAAGGAAGAAACATGTGTAACATCCATTTGCCAGACCTGTAGAGGTCGAATACCGCGTGGGTTAATTCCCACATGAGGAACTGGCAAGAACTCACAGCAGCTTTGACATTGAGTAACAATGTCACGGGCTTCTTTTCTTGTCAAGGAGAAACGACTGCGTAATGTTTCAGCCGTCACATGAAAATTGTTATGAAAATTTCTTGCAGCCTCTACCGGGGATGATAGGGCAGCAGCCACCACTTTAGTGGCCTTATCTGCCAAATCATTTCCCAGAGCCATGGGGCCAGGTAGGCCTGAATGGGCTCTAACATGAGTAATATAAACAGGAGATCTTCTAGATAACAAAACTAATTGTATCTGCTGAAAAATATTGGCAACTCTACTGGAAGGCTTAATCACTCCAGCCACTTCTAAAAGATTTACTGCATTAACCACATAACAGGAATCTGACACAATATTAAGGGGTTCTAAAAAGGTTTTTAAAACTTCTAAGACCACTAAACATTCTACCACTTGAGGTGAATTTTCATTATACTGTTTGGATACCACTTTACCATTAGCCACATAGGCACCTATGCCAGTTTTTGATCCATCAGTATATACCACAATCCCATTTTTAAGTGGGTTTCTTACTGTTATTTGTGGAAACACAACAGATTGATTTTGGGCAAACTGTAAGATTGGATGTTTTGGATAATGGTTATCTATTTTTCCTGAAAAGGAGGTAACTAAAACTGCCCAATCATTAGATGTGGCTGCCAAGGTTTGAACCTGTGCAGCGGTATAAGGTACAATTAAAAGATATGGACTTTGCCCAAAGTGGGTGATTGCTGCTTTTAGGCCTTTAAGGGCAAGCTGTGCAATTGCATCAGGATACCAATCTATTATTTTAGCTGGGGATACGTTTGGATGGATCCACAACAATGGCCCATTCTGCCACAAAACTGCAGTTGGCAATTGTGCTGTCTTAAAGACACACAAACTGAAAGGCTGCGAATCCTCAATACGTTGTAATTGTGCATTCTGTAAGGCTTTTTCCACCTTTTGTAAGGCCTGGTTAGCAGCTAGAGTAAGAGTCCTAGGGGAGGAGATATGAGGATCTCCTTCTAAAATACTAAACAAAGGCCTTAACTCAGCGGAAGGAATCTTTAAAAAAGGTCTGAGCCAATTAATATCTCCCAACAGCTTTTGAAAATCATTTAAGGTATGGAGGTGATCTCTTCTTATCTCTACCTTTTGGGGCACAATCTTATCTGGGGACACCACAGAGCCCAAGAATTGTCCTGTATCAGAAATTTGGACCTTTTCTGTGGCTATCTGTAAACCCCACTGACTTAAAGTTTTAAGTAGAAAAGGATATGCCTTTTGTAGCATGGTAAGGTCTTTATGGCACAGGAGGATGTCATCCATGTAAAGGAGCAAAATTAAAGAGGGGAATTGTTCCCTCACTGGCAAAAGAGCTTCTTGTACATAAAGTTGACACATAGTAGGACTATTGGACATTCCCTGTGGTAAGACCTTCCATTGATACCTCTTATCAGGTTCCATGTGATTAATAGAGGGGATGGTAAAGGCAAATCTGGGCCTATCCCTTGGACACAAAGGTATAGAAAAGAAACAATCTTTAATATCTATAATAATTAAATTCCAGCCACGTGGTAAGGCGGAAAGTACAGGGAGACCCCTCTGTACTGGGCCAAATAAGTTCATTTGCTCATTAATGGCTCTGAGGTCATGGAGCAGTCTCCACTTTCCTGACTTTTTCTTAATTACAAAAATTGGAGTATTCCAAGGTGAGGTAGAGGGTTCAATATGGCCTAATTTTAATTGTTCCTCTACCAGTTGAATCACAGCTTCTAGTTTTTCAGAGGATAGGTGCCATTGAGGAACCCACACTGGGTCCCCTGTTTTCCATGGTATGGGTCGTGCTGCCCCAATGGCCACTAAGGAAAAACCCAGACCCTGTCTGTCTTGGTTTCCATTAGGTGAGATGGGCTCTATCCTTCCCTGTTCTTGATGTCCTAACCCTTTTCCTTCTTTATAACCCATCTTTGCCATGATATTTTTTGCTTTAGCTGAATACCCTCCCGATGGGGCGTTTTCATTGGACAAAATAAGGCCCAAATGCTGCATAATATCCCTTCCCCAGAGGTTAACCGGGAGTGGGAGCACATAAGGTATGAATTTCCCTTGCTGTCCTTCAGAGGATTCCCACGTCAAGGCAACGGAGCTTATAGTGGGACATGATTGATATCCTAGGCCCTGTAATGAATGAGATGACTCTGTGGTGGGCCATGCTTTGGGCCACCAATGTGTAGAAATTATACTTTTATCTGCTCCGGTATCAAGGATGCCTTCAAACTCTTTTCCATTAATCTTAAGGCGGAGCTTAGGTCTATCATTTAAAGATACAACCAAATAGGCAGAATCATTTCCTGAGGAGCCCATTTTCTTTATCTCAGGTCCTGCAAATTTCTCCCTGGTATTATCAGGGAGGAGCAGCAGCTGAGCTATCCTATCTCCTTTACTAATAGAAAAAACGCCCTTAGGGCTTGAGCACAGGACCTGTATTTCAGGGGAATGTTGACAATCCATAACTCCAGGGTGGACTACTAAGCCCTGCAAGGTGAGTGAACCCCGGCCGAGAATAAGGCCCATGGTTCCCGGGGGCAAGGATGGTATAGGCTCCACTGGCACCGGCTGAATACTCATTTGAGGCATTAATAGGAAGTCGGAGGCGGCACGCAGGTCCACCCTTGTGGGTCTTCCTGGGTCGCCTCTCTGACTGCTTCCTGGGTCCTGACAAACCGGTTCCCATATCTTTGAGGGCCCTGGGACCGAGGGCCCGATGACCCGTTTTTTGGCACATAAGCTGATTGACTATCAGGTGGGGGAAGGACTCTGCCCTTTATATCCCTCACAGAGCGACACTGGTCGGCTCTATGATAACCCTTGCCACACTTAGAGCAAAGAGTGAGAGTCCCTCCCTGTTTATCTGGAGCTCTGCAATCTTTCTTAAAATGCCCAGGCTTTCCGCAATTAAAACATGTCCTCTGATTATTTCTGCCCATGGAGCGGTTTTGAGATTGGAGGATGGCAGCCGCTAAACCTGCATTGCTGAGAGGTCCCCCAAGCTCTCGACAGACCCTGAGCCAGTCTTGTAAGCCTTTGTTCTTTCTTGGGGCTATGGCCGCTCGGCACTCCTTTGTGGCTTGCTCATAGATTAGCTGTTCTATCAGAGGCGCAGCTTGCTCTGACTCTCCAAAAATACGCTCTGCTGCCTCTGTCATTCTGGCCACAAAATCTGAGAAGGATTCCTGAGGTCCCTGGATTATCTTTGTTAACTGACCAGTGGTTTCACCTGCTCGAGAGAGCGCCTTCCAGGCCCTAATAGCCGTGGAAGAAATCTGGGCATAAGCTCCCCAATGGTAGTTTGTCTGATCAGCAGAATAAGCTCCCTGACCCGTTAACAAGTCAAAAGTCCAATCTCTCTGCTCTGGAGTCAAAGCAGCTGCGTTTGCTCGGGCCTGCGCTTGTGCAGCTTCGTGCCAAAGCGCTCTCCATTCCATATATTTGCCCATACTAGGGAGAGCGGCTTTTACAACCGTTTGCCAGTCAGCAGGAGTTAGTGCCATGCCGGCAAGCCTGTCTAACTGCACCAAGGTAAAATTAGCATTGGTTCCGTATTTACGGACCGACTCGGCAATTTCTTTAATTTGTAAGTATTCTACCGGAGCGTGGACACGCCCACCCTCGGCTCCTTCAAAGACCGGAAATGCCTGTTGTATTTTCCTTTGTTCCTCTCTGGGAATGAATGAGTCTGCGCACTGCCTCTCTGCGCATCTCTCTGCGCATTGCTGACGCACTACGCAGGGCGGGGACTCCGCATAGGGCGGACCTTGAAGCCGACTGCCCTGAGGCCAATCAGCAAACTGGCCTTCGCCAGCCGCTTTTGGCTTTTTTCTTGACCAATTAGCTGGCTGGTAATGGGCTGCTTCTTCCTCCCAGTCTGTTTCCTCAGAGGAGAATTCTTCATCTGCTTCAGAACTACTAAGAGCTGGCTTCCTGAGCTCATCTAGTGACGAGTATCTCCTAGAGACCTCCGCTAATCGATCTTTTTTCTTTTCTTTTTTCTTTTCCTTCCTTCTAATCTCTCCCCAGGTATTCTTACCTGACCTAAACTTTTCCTCGGGTTCAAGACCCTTGGAAAGGCCTGTATACTTATTTTGTGTACCATATTTTCTCTTTGCTCCTACTCTCTCTCCCCGCTTTACTTCTGATAGATTGTCCTGAATTTCATCTAGAATCCTCCCTGCCTTAACCACTTGATAACATGTGAAAAGGAACAAAAGGGCTTCTAACACCAGAAAAAATTCAAGGCCAAACATATTCCACTTTACTTCTGATAGACTGTCTTGAATTTCCTTAGAAAGTTCAAGATCAGACTTACCTCGTAAAGCTGTACTCACTGGTACTCTCGTTCCCCAGCTGAAAAGTTCTGAATTCATACAGTTGAATCCTTCTTAACAGTCTGCTTTACGGGAACCTTTATTACCGCGACCCGCAGTTCTGGTTCTGGAATGAGGGATCTTCCTTGCGCCAGTCCCGAGTTTTTTTTTCTCGTCCCGGAATTCGGCACCAATTGTTATTAGACGCGTTCTCACGACCGGCCAGGAAGAACACCACAGACCAGAATCTTCTGCGGCAAAGCTTTATTTCTTACATCTTCAGGAGCAAGAGTGTAAGAAGCAAGAGAGCAAGAAGCAAGAGAGAGAGAGAACGAAACCCCGTCCCTATTAAAGAGAATTCTCCTTCGCCTAGGACGTGTCACTCCCTGATTGGCTGCAGCCCATCGGCCGAGTTGACGTCACGGGGAAGGCAGAGCACATGGAGTGAAGAACCACCCTCGGCACATGCGCAGATTATTTGTTTACCACTTAGAACACAGCTGTCAGCGCCATCTTGTAACGGCGAATGTGGGCGCGGCTCCCAACATAAAATAAAAGACTGGACCTGTGTTTTGCAGGAGAAGAGCTATCCAGAGATTTTTTTTAGCATAAAAAGAGAGAACTACTTGAAGAATAGACACACACTCACAAGGAGGACCTGGACAGGGACCTCTTAGAATAGCAAGCAGGCAGGATATAGAAATTATAGATTTCTCTCCAGAGAAATCTCTGGAGAGAAAGCAGGACACAAAGAGAAGCAGACTGGAAAAGCTGCATCAAGCAGAGCACAGATCATCAGCTGAATCCACGATCTGACTTCAAGTCATTCTTTTCGGAGCTCCCAGACACCCCTGGGCTGGTACTTAGCAATGGAGGCTTTAACTCCTCAAAGCCCACCTCTATAACACACTTCCTTCAACAAGGCCACTCCTCCTAATCCTTCCCAAACAGTTCCACCAATTGAGGACCAAGTGTTCAAATATATGAGCCTATTGGGGACCATTTCCATTCAAACTAACTAACTAACTAACTAACTAACTAACACACACTTAAAATAAAGTAGAATCACTTCTCAGCCTTTTGGCTAAGATCAAGTGTAAAATAAAGTAGACCTTTTTTAAAATGATACTTCTGTCCTTTTGTGCTTAGTTGCAAGAGAAGCAAAGGTTAAGAGAATGAGGATGTAGCTCAGTCAGCATAGTGTTTGCCTAGAATGCATGGGGCACTCATATAATCCCTAACACCACATAAACCAGGTCTAATGGTACACACCTATGACCTCAGCACGTGGGAGATAGAAGCAAGAGGAGCAGAGGTTCAAGGTCAGCCTTGGCTACATACCCAATTCAAGACTATCCTAGACTAGAAACCCTGTCTTAAAATAGAGATAATGAAGGCTAGAGAGATGGTGCAGTGATTAAGAGCACTTGCTACTCTTAGGGACCTAAGTTCAGTTCCCAGCACCCACATGACAATTCACAGCTGTCTGTAAGTCCAGTTCCAGGGAATCTGATGCCTGTTTCTGGCCTCTACAGGCACCAAGCACACGGTAGAGTACAGACATACAGGCAGGCAAAACATCCATACACACAAAATCAAAATATGTAAGCATTTTAAATGATAATGAAAATGAAATCCCTTGGTCTGGGGTTGTCTGTTTGCCTAGCATATGTGAGGCCCTGGTTTTGATCCTCAGGCCCGTAAGATAATCAATCAATAATCTATCTATCTATCTATCTATCTATCTATCTATCTATCTATCTATCTAATCCCATTCACAGTGAAATCTCAGCCTGGTAAGATGACCCAGGAACCATCAACTGCAGGAGATCACAGCTCAGCATGGCATTTGCTTCCGCCAAGAAGCAGAGACATGCTAAGGCTGGAGGCAAGAGAGGTCCTGCAGAGGAGTCCAGGGAAGGAGTCAGTGAGCCTGGCAGAGAGAATGCCCAGCACAAGTGAGAACGTGTGCAAGTCCTGAGAGCTAGAAGTCACCCGACTCTGAATAAAAACTAAGCTGTAGCCAGAGATGACGCTGGAAAGTAGGCGGGGAGTCCTCAGGAGCTCCAGAGTCTCAGAGTCTTGTTCTAGCTCAAAGGGCCACCAAGGCTGTCAGATGTAGGTTGATTGGAGGGTCTCATATCCTACTTCCATCCTCACTTCCCCCCACAGAGAGAGGGGGGAGGGAGAGGGAAAAAGAGAGGGAGAAAGAAAGAGAGGGAGTAAGTCGGGAGAGGGGAGGAGAAGGGGAAGAGAGAAAGAGAGAGAGAGAGAGAGAGAAAGAGAGAGAGAGAGAGAGAGAGAGAGAGAGAGAGAGAGAGAGAGATTTGTTTTGTTGTTATGAGACAGGTCTCACTACATAGCCCTGGCTGGCATAGAACCTAATATATAGACCAGGCTATCCTCAAATCTGGTTAGAGATTTTGTTAGTTTATTTGTGTCTGGTTTTGTTTTGTTTTCAAGACAGGGTTTCTCTGTTAGCCCTGGCTGTCCTAGAACTCACTTTGTAGACCAGGCTAGCCTCAAACTCAAAAAAAAAAAAAATCTGCCTGCCTCTGCCTCCTAAGTACTGGGATAAAAGGTGTGTGCCACCATTGCCTGGCCTTAGAATTAAAACAAACAAAACAAACAAAACAAACAAACAAACAAACAAAAACCAGGTTGTTGACTCTGATCTAGTCAGCCAGCTACAAAGCGATCCCCTGGCTCAATACTCCTGGACTCTTGGCTAGTTGTGATGATAAACACAGGGTGTTTTGATCCTCCAACTACATGCTCCCCTTATAGGGAGGAGCAAGGCCCAATTTACACACATTTTTTTAAATACAAATACCTTTAGATTCCACTAATGGGCATTTGCCCCAAGCCCTGAAGCTAAAGAACTCTAAGAAGATGTTTAAGGAAGCTGCTTCATGCCATGGGTCAGACCATATCTTCTTGTACGACACCCAAAACCACAAGCAACAGAAGCAAAGACACAGGAAACTGGACTCTCAAAATAGAGATGCAGGAGCAGGATTTTAGCGACACCCTGGGGTTATTCCCTTGCACCACAAAAACAAATAAGATATATAGAGCTTGTTCCCCAAAATACAGATTTAAGTGGTCTGTAGTGGGGCCCAAGCATCTATTCTCTAAATTGTATTTATTTGTGCATGTGTGTGTGTGCATCCACACCTGCATGTGCGTGCTTTCTGTGGCCTTTGTCTGGAGGTCAGAGGACCATTTGCAGGAGTTGTTTGTAGTGTTCCTTGTCCCCCAACTCCACTCCTCCTTCTTCTCTTCCTCCTCCTCCTCTTCCTCCTCCCCCTCATGTGGTCTGCAAGGATCAAACTCAGGTTGTCAGGTTTGGTGGCAAGTGCCTTTATTGGCTGAGCTATCTCACTGCCCTTATTTATTTTTTAATTAAAAAGAAATTTTGAGATAGTCACACTTTGTATTCTAGATTGACGCAAACTCTCTGCAATGCGGTTAAAGAGGCCCCCATTGCTTCTATTCCTGCCTCGAGGGAGGAGTCAGGGGATCACAGGCAAATCTCTCATCTGAAGGTAAATATTGCCCCTGAGGATGGCAGGCATCTCCCTAGTCACTGATCCTACTTCTTAGACACAGGAACCCTTCCTGTCGGGGCTGAGCAGCAAATGCAAGGTCACCTGATAGTGAGGCAGGACGCAGAATCTCCCGTGGGAACGGAGGAGAGTCTCTTAGCAGTCTTTTTCTCTAGAGGTCTGTGGTGTTCAGAATCTTACTCGACCACACAGACAGGCCAACTGCCCAACACAGAGGCCTTCTCAGCCTCTCTTGGATGGAATCATTTCTTCCGTCTGTTTTGAGAGCCCTGTCGGGGTGAATATGTTTATGTCTTCCCAGGAAAGTCATGCCACACTGCCCTTTCCTTCACCACCCAGTTGAAGCCATCATGTCTGGACTTCCACTGGCACTGATTGTCAACCTGTGGTTTCCCCTCTATTCTGCACCTTGAGCTTATACACACACAGGAGATAAGCAAATATGCAGCCTTGTGTGGAATGCTGGCTTGTCTTCTGCTCCAGCCTGGAAGCTATGCGAAGGGAAGAACTATGTCTACTTTCTTTCTTGTTGTTGTTGTTTTTTAAAGATTTATTTATTAAAATAGATAAGTACACTGTTGCTGTCTTCAGACACACCAGAAGAGGGCATCAGATCTCATTACAGGTGGTTGTGAGCCACCATGTGGTTGCTGGGATTTGAACTCAGGACCTTTGGAAGAGCAGTCAGTGCTCTTACCTGCTGAGCTATCTTCCCAGACCCTATGTCTACTTTCATAAACATTATGAACCCAGAGTCTGACATGTACAGGAGCCAAGAAACCTACTTATCAACTATGTGAATGTTACTGAGTAAAAAGTGGTGTGCGTGTGGCACATGTGTAAGTAGTGTGTATGTGTCTTAGTTAGGGTTTTATTCTGTGAACAGACACCATGACCAAGGCTACTCTTATAAAAACAAGATTTAATTGGAGATGGCTTACAGGTTCAGAGGTTCAGTCCATTATCATCAAGGCAGGAATGGTACAGGAGGAGCTGAGAGTTCTACCTCTTCATCTGAAGGCTGCTAGCAGAATACTGGCTACCTGGCAGCTAGGATGAGGGTCTTAAAGCCCACACCCACAGTGACACACCTATTCCAAAAAGGCCACATTTCCAAATAGTGCCACTCCCTGGGCCAAGCATATTCAAACTGACATTGTGTGTGCGTGTGTGTGTGTGTTCATGGTATGTGTGCATGTGGTATTTGAGTTTGGTGTATGTATGTGTATATATGGTATATATATGTGTGGTGTATTTATGGTGTTCGGAATGTGTGTACGGTGTGTGTTATATGCACTAGTGTGCACATGCAGAGTCAAGAAGTTGAGTGTCTGTTCTTCACTGTATTCCTGTGAGACAGGGACTCTCACTGAACCTGACCTAGGCTAGCAGTTAGCAAGCCAGTGACCCTCCTGTCTTCACCCTACACAGCATCAAGGCTAGAGCTCCCCACTTCTCCCCTGGGCACACACAGCTATGTCCAGCTGTTTTTTATGTGGGCTCTGGGATTTGAGCTCAGGTCTTTGCATAGCACTCACTCTTACCCACCGAGCCACTCTCCAGATCCAAATGTCTTCATCAAGTTCAATGTTTTAATCCCAGCACTTGGGAGGCAGAGGCAGGTGGATTTCTGAGTTAGAGGCCAACCTGGTCTACAGAGTGAGTTCTAGGACAGCCAGGGATACACAGAGAAACCCTGTCTCGAAAAACTAAAAAAAAAACAAAAACAAAAACAAACAAACAAACAAAAAAACAAAAAAGTCAGGCAGTGGTGGCGAATGTCTTTAATTCAAGTTCAATGTTTGACATGTTTTGGATAGAAACAAATTGACCCTTTACCTAAAACATGGTTCTTCTTTGCCATATAATTTATAGTCTGCAAATGACATAACAGAACAAAACAAAAAAGCAATATTTAAAGCTCTCCAGGCCAAAAAAAAAAAAGAAAGAAAGAAAGAAAGAAATTAGACTTACCATACATCAATTCAGCCTGAGACCCCCAGTAGACCTGAAGGAGCTGTTTAGAAACAATTGCAAAAATTCTGTTTGTGGTGTAATTAAATAACCAGCTCTCTGCAGGAGTTTGAATGGCCAGCGTGAGATACCCAGAGAATATCAATGGCTTAACAGCCCAAGTTTCTGACTTAATGGCTTCTCGGGCCTCCAGCTGAATATATGTGTCATTTTCTATTTGGCAACTCTTTATCTGAGTAGAATGCTTAGCTTTAAAACGTGTTTGCAGGAGCTGGAGCTTATAGCTCAGGGGTACAGTGTCTGCTCAGCCCCACAAAGCCCCGAGCCTCAGTGCTCATCCCTCTCCAACCAAAAAGAAATATCGGCAAACTTTCTAAGAAGGTATATCACACAGTCCTGCTCCCAGTGGCCCAGCAACTTTTTACAACAATGTATGAGGTAGGGAATGGGAAGAGATGTCTGGGACGCCTGGAGAACAGCAGGCCCTTAATAGAGAGTAAGTGTCTTCCCACAGGCTTAGGACTGTGTCTTCAGCTGAGTGAGGATTAACCGTGCCTCCCGAATCCAGGTAATGGTCAGAAAGATGGCCCTGAAAGAAATAAAAAATACATAAGCAAAGGAAATGTCTCAGAGAGAGATAGAGATACAAATGAATGGTGTTTTTTGTTGTTGTTGGTTTTGTCTTTTTTTTTTTTTTTTTTTTTTTTGAGACAGCCCTGGCTGTCCTGGAACTCACTTTGTAGACCAGGCTGGCCTTGAACTCAGAAATCCGCCTGCCCCTTCCTCGGGAACACTGGGATTAAAGGCGTGTGCCACCAACGCCCGGCACGAATGTTTTTCTTAAAGGAGAATAACATTTTAAAATGTGGACCTCTTCAGGAATTTATACATCATCCTCACACAGGGACCATACTAATCTCTTTAATTGTTCCAATTTTAAATGCAAGCTGCCAAAACCAGAAGCACATGCATTTTTAGAGAATTTTATATAAATGATATTTTTATAGGCTGGTGCACCTCATCTCTGTGCCGTCTTCAAGCTTAGTGGATATGTAGCCTCGTGCTCTCTTTCTTTTTCTTCTCCCTCCCCCTCCCCCCTCTCACTTCCTCTTTCATTTAACACAAGAATAGTCACTGTTGCCCAGGCTGGCCTCAGACTCTTGAGCTCAAAGGCTCTAGCTTCCTCAGCCTCCAGAAAAGATGGTGATAGAAGAGCACACCACCACATCTTGTCTTCCCCTCTCCTCTTCTCAGCTTTATTGTTTCTTCTTCCTCCCCTGTCTCTTCGTCTCTTCATCATCTTCCTCCTCCTCTTTTGGTTTTTTTTTTTTTTTTTTTTTTTTTTGGTTTTGTTTTTTGTTTTTCAAGACAGGGTTTCTCTGTATAGCCCTGGCTGTCCTGGAACTCACTCTGTAGACCAGGCTGGCCTCAAACTCAGAAATCCTCCTGCCTCTGCCTCCTGAGATTAAAGGCGTGTGCCACCATGCCCGGCCCCCCTCCTCTTTTTAACTGTTGTGAAGAACATGAAAACTGGAGAAAACATTGCATTGGCTAGAGAAATAACTCCAGAATAATGACCTCTAAGTTTTCAGTGGCCTGACACATAGCATACCGGTTCCCAAAAGAGAACTCTTCTTTTGGACATCCACGCCCCTAGGGTTGGTTGCAGTTCACTTCCTCCACTCTTTGCTTACACAACAGGTAGCTGAGCCCTCTTTTCCAAAGGTGGGGTATTCAATTATGGTCCTGACTTGGTGGGGCGGACCCTAGCTCTCTGAGTCCCAGAATCCTCTTCTCCACTATCTGGGGAATAAGACAGCTGCTCACTGTTCTAGAGGGGCAACATTGTCCTGAACTGAGGCACATGGAGTAGATAAATCAGAGATTTAGCAAATCTTAGAGAGGCCACCGGCTGGTTGCCATTGATAATGGCTGTGACGCTCAATGGTCTCCTCTTGGTGATGATCTTTTCTATGTGATCCCTGGACTGGCAACTTCAGCAGTACCGTTAGAAATGAAGACCCTCAGGCTAGGCTGGACCTTCTGAGTCAGCTCAGAAGGACAGGGCTAGCTGACATTTTTTAAAACTAACCTACTGGAATGTTTGAGGCAGAGCCACTTGTAACTCAGGCTGGTCTCACATTTACTGTGTAGTTGAGGATGGCCTTCATCTCCTGCCTCTATGTCCTAAGCACTGGAACTGCAAGTTTGACTCCAAGCCTTGTGTTTATGTAGTGTTAGGGACAGAGCCCAGGGTTTCTTGTATGTGAAGCAGGCACTCTGCCAGCTGAGCAGCATGCCTTGTCCCTCTGACACTGCCTCAGGCCAATGCACATCAGACCCTATTTCACACCAGAACCTTCTTGGAAGCCCCAGACAACCCTATTGTTCAATCTTCCCCACCAACCCAAAACCAAGACCCAGGTATCAGAACTGTCCTAATTCTTTCTTGTAAGTCTATTCACGGCCCTGAGCATCAGTATCACTCGGGAGAAATTCTGAATGCCAAGTTTGGTCCCAAGGCCCATACAGACTACACTTCAATCTGGGTGATTCTCCTGACTCACTAAAATATGGGAATGTTTTAGCTATGGCTCAGTCCCAGGGCGTCCCTGATGAAGTCCCAAGTACCAGAGGGAAAAACGGTCAGTAATAGTCATAGAAAGGTTTGTGCTTCTATGCCAGTTGGCTTCTACCGTATGCTAATCTTGAAGCTGTCCCCTCCAGACCCCACCCTCCTGACAAAAGCCAGGACCCGGGTTATAAAAACTCAATTTGAGATGTGTCTGAAGCTTTTGGAAGTACAGGTCAATGTACCTCCCTGAAGCCAGTCCAGCTGCCCAGGGGCGGTTATTGGGTTTGTGGTGTTGTTTTCTGATTCTCTGAGGACCTGGCCTTCCAGTCCCCACCAACGGATGCGAACAACCTCAGGCAGAAGCATTAAAGTCCGTGAGCTCCTCCAAGGGGGCCCTAGAGAATAAGCCAGCAAGGAGGAAGCTCTTTAATTAACACTAGGGCTGTGACTCTGACCGCCATGTTATTAATTACTGCCTGTTACTCCCCGGTGGCATCCTCTGAACAAGCTATTGCTCACTCGCCCCGCCCAGCCCCACCCTCCAGCTTTCCCTTCTTACTCCTTACTCAACGTTTTACCAGACTGCTACGCAGTGATTTGAAAGTGAAACCAAGGCTGACTCAGAATTGGAACAAAGTTGCATCTGGACTAAGGGTTTCCTTAAACACGTAGAAAGTGCCACAGAGTGGAATGCGCAAAACTTGTGAGCGAGAGGGGCAGAAACCTTATTGTTCTGGAAGTTTCTAACTCACAAAAAACCTTTTGTGGTAATCTAGTCCATACCTTAGTTTACTTTTTTTGCCCTTTGCTTGAAAGTGATGAAGGGAGGAGAAATCTTGTTTTTAAAAACATGTGGGTTTTGTTTTTTGGTTTTTTTGGGTGGTGGTGGTGGTGGTTGGTTGGTTGGTTGTGTTTTATTTTTGCTTTGAGACAGGGTCGCATGTCATGAAGGCTGGCCTCAAACTTATTTTTAGCCAAGGATGATCTTAAACTTCTTCCTGTCTCCAGGGCTTCCAGGAATGTGCCACCACGCCCAGTTTTAAGGTGATTAAGTGGCGCATGTGCCGTGGGGTCTTCAAGCCTGCCTTCACCCTTCACTCCTGTCCCTGTGTGCTAGTGTGAAGCCGTAGGGGAGGGGACAATGGGGTAGAAAGTGGCTAGAGTTTGGTCACTCAGAGGGAGTCCGTTTACTGCCTCGGGTCTCAGTTTTCTCTAAAATAAGGGATGCCACAGGGTGTGAAGGTGCACACCTGTAACCCTACCCCTCAGGATGCGGAGGCAAGCAGGTTGTGATTTTGAGTCCAGCCGGGGCTGCATACCAAAGCTCTATCTCAAAAATAAAGCTGAAACTGGGTGTGGTGGCCAGTACTCCGAAGGAAGTCGGAGGCTGGAGGATCAAAAGTTCAAGGTCCTCAGGTACAGAGCGGTTTCACACCCTAGACACGTGACCACCTGTCAAATAAGTAAGTGAAGAAATACACAACATAAAGAAATTTACCAGCGGGTTGGTGGTGGCGCACACCTTTGATCCCAGCACTTGGGAGGCAGAGGCAGGTGGATTTCTAAATTCGAGGCCAGCCTGGTCTACAGAGTGAGTTCCAGGACAGCCAGTACTACACAGAGAAACCCTGTCTCTAAAAATAAATAAGTAAATAAATAAAAAGAAATTTACTGCTGGAGAGTACAAACTTTGTCAAAGGCTTACAGTGATGTCCCAGGAGTCTGTGCGGCTAAGAGAAGCCCTCCCCTCATCCTTTTCCCCTTGTTAGCCTCCAAGATTGTGGGTTGCAGATTTCAAGAGAGGGAGGGGGATACCTAGATAGATAGACAGACAGACAGACAGACAGAAGATAAGTAGGACTCTTTCTGGAGTTTGATTTGGGACTTCTCAGCTTTTACAAGTTGGGGACCTAATGCCTCCCTTTTCTTCTGCAGAATTTGGAATCCAGAGAAAACACTGAGGGCACAGGTCACCTGTAATGACCAATAAGGAGATCCCAGGGCTCCTTCAGAATCCAGTTCTGCCCGCTCTACGAACACACTACATGGCTGTGCCGTTGTAGCTGTGCCTGTTACATATATTCTGTCAGTAAGGAGTTGGGTATCCATTCTAAGCTGATAGTTAAATAAATGGGGAGAAGCCTGAGACATACCACCATAAATAATAACTAACTGTGCAATCAGACTTCCAGAAAAGCCTGAGGAAAAGCAGGTTCCGTTAGGCTGATCACTCTGGGTTCTGGTGCAGTAATGGGCAGTGGCACCTCCCAAGCCTACTGCAAGACGAGCTCCCTGTCTGTCAATCAAATAAGGCCCAAGGGATGACTCAAGTTTGTAAGCCTAGGGCTTGGGAGATAAAGTCAGGTGTATTTCTGTGAATTTGAAGCTAGGCTAGTCTACGTTAGTTTTAGCCAGGCTACATAGTGAAATTCTGTTTAAAAACAAACAAACAAACAATAGTCCAGACTCTGACTCACAAAACAAATAAACAAAGGAGCAGAGAACCATATGTACCAGTAGATGCTTGTCTTTGTGTGGGAGGCTACAGCGTGATGTTACAGACTGGGATAGACTGGCGGCTTACAAACAGCAATTCATTTCTCAGAATTCTACCATCTAGAAAGTCCAGTGTCGAGACACCAACAGATGCAGTGTCTGAGGAGGACCTAACTTCTATAACTTTTGTACTATACCTTCCCACAGTAGGGGTAATGGTTTGAATGCGAAATGTCCTTACAGTGTTTGAACACTTGGTCTCCACGTGGTGGCACCGTTCAGAAAGATTGGAGAACCTTACAATGTGGAACGTGACTACAGGAAGTGGATCAGTAGAGCCTCGCCTTACAGGTCATAGTCAAGCCTGTTTCTAACCCAAGTTCTTCCCCTCTCTGTCTCTGCTTCCTGCTCTGTGGAAATTTGAGGAATCCTAGACACATTCTCCACAGTGTGAAGTCTGTTGTGCCTTCTCTGCTGTTGTAAATGAAGACTGCTCAAACTGTAAGCCCAAATAACTCTTTCTCTTCTCTTCAAATTTTTTCACAGTAATGTAAAAAGGTAGCTATATCAGGGCGAGGCCTCTCTCTTAAGGGTACTAGTCCTCTTCTCGTGGACTCAGTTTCCACAGCCTGACCATCCCGGCCTCTACCTCTCAATGCTAGAATTGCAGGCATGCACCACCACCTGGGTGTTTGCCCCATGCTTTGGGAGGAACCAGGACTTCCTGCATGCCTGGCAAGCACTCTGCCAACTGAGCTAACATCTCCAGCTCTCAAAGCCTTACCTTCTAAAGCAGCGGTTCTCAACCTATGGGACTGCGACCCTTTTGGGGGTCACACAACCCCTTCACAGGGGTCACCTAAGACCATTGGAAAACACAGAGATTTACATTACAATTCATGACAGTACCAAAATTACAGTTATGAAATAGCAACAAAAATAATTTTATGATTGGGAGTCACCACAAAACAAGGAACTATCTTAAAGGGTCGCAGCATCAGGAAGGCTGAGAACCACTGCTTCTAGAACATTTTGGGATCTGGGTTTTCAACAGATGAGGCCAAAGGAGAAAGCATGTTGAGACCCTAGGGTGGCTCTGTGGATGCTGGTGACCTAAACTGCTTCTGTACTGACGCTGTCAACCCCTTGGAGTGAGGGGTGCTTCTAACTAGAATCACCTGTGGCAATTCCTAATGTGTAAGTTACAGGTTGGGTTCGAAAAGCTTTGCTGTCAGAGCTGGTTTTCCCCTAGGAACCGCAGCCAATGGCTCTTTTCTCCCAGGGAAGATCTGGAAATGCCTGGTCAAACTATGGAGTTACCCAAGCATTGCAAACCAGCCAGTTACGGAAAGCACCTGCTGGAGGAGAACACAGCCCACAGAGCAGCACATGGCTTCTCTCTAAATGGCTGATGGTAAAGGGCTTTCCTCTTGTGAAGGAGACTCTGCAGCAGGAGTAACTACAAAACCCACGATCGAACAAACGCTCCTGCTTGTTTTCAGGCCACATTATTATATAAACAGCTCCCAACTCTCTGCCTCCAAGTTGTCAAATTCCTCAAAGGGCGCTCAATTGAGAAGCCAATCCCAAGCCACATTTACTTGTCAGAAGGTCCATGTTGTGAGGACATGAATCTCAGAAGAATAGGACAGGCTGGGGATGTATAATAGCTCAGCAGTAAACATTTGTCTGGGGTGAATAAAGGAGAAAAGGGGGGAGGGAAGGGGCACACACAGAGCTCTAGGCTGAGGAAGCTCTTTGAATAATGTTCTCTTTAGAACAAAGAATTCCAGGGGTCTAAGGAGATAGCTTGGCTGGTAAGAGCAATTGCTGCACAAGAGAGAGTATCTAAATTTAAAAACCTGTAAAATAGAGCTGAACTTGGCCTTAGTATACCTGTGACCCCAGGGCTTCTGGAGTTAGAGACAGAAAGATAATTGAGGCTTACTGTCTACCAGCCTAGCTCTAAGTTCAATGAGAGACCCCGTCTTAAAGGATGAGGTGGAGAGTGATACAGACTACCCAGTGTCCTTCAGGCCTCTGCACATGCATGCACACATGCAGGCATGCATATTTATATTCTGTTTTGACCATCCTTTTTCTTTTCAGCTTTCTAATTTATCAGGCTCTGGTGCTCTCACAGACCTTGGGCAGGGCACTTTATTTCCCTGAACATGAGGTCCCTCATCAGGAAATGTTGGGAGCCGCCCCCACATTCGCCGTTACAAGATGGCGCTGACATCCTGTGTTCTAAGTGGTAAACAAATAATCTGCGCATGTGCCAAGGGTATCTTATGACTACTTGTGCTCTGCCTTCCCCGTGACGTCAACTCGGCCGATGGGCTGCAGCCAATCAGGGAGTGACACGTCCGAGGCGAAGGAGAATTCTCCTTAAGAGGGACGGGGTTTCGTTTTTTCCCTCTCTTGCTTCTTGCTCTCTTGCTTCTTGCACTCTGTTCCTGAAGATGTAAGAATAAAGCTTTGCCGCAGAAGATTCTGGTCTGTGGTGTTCTTCCTGGCCGGTCGTGAGAACGCGTCTAATAACAATTGGTGCCGAAACCCGGGACGAGAAAAAAACTCGGGACTGGCGCAAGGAGGATCCCTCATTCCGGAACCAGAACTGCGGATCACGTTTATAAAGGTTCCCGTAACACAGACTGTTGAGAAGGATTCAACTGCCGAATTCAGAACTCATCAGCTGGGGAACGACGGTGATAAAGGTTCCCGTAAAGCAGACTGTTAAGAAGGATTCAACTGTATGAATTCAGAACTTTTCAGCTGGGGAACGAGGTAAGTCTGATCTTGAACTTTCTAAGGAAATTCAAGACAGTCTATCAGAAGTAAAGTGGAAAATGGCTTTACAAGTTATGTTTGGCCTTGAATTTTTTCTAGTGTTAGAAGCCCTTTTGTTCCTTTTCACATGTTATATAGTGGTTAAGATAGGGCTGAAAATTCTAGAGGAAATTCAGGACAAGCTATCAGAAGTAAAGCGGGGAGAGAGAGTAGGAACAAAAAGGAAATATGGTACACAAAATAAGTATACAGGCCTTTCCAAGGGTCTTGAACCCGAGGAAAAGTTAAGGTTAGGTAGGAATACCTGGAGAGAGATTAGAAGAAAAAGAGGAAAAAGGGAAAAGAAGAAAGATCAATTAGCGGAGGTCTCTAGGAGAAGGAGCCTGTGCTCTGAAGAAACAGACTGGGAGAAAAAAGCGGCTCATTATGAAAGAAAAGGATACCAGCCGCCAAGTAAAGTGCTAACTAGTCATTTAAGGAAAAAGCCAAAAGCGGCTGGCGAAGGCCAGTTTGCTAATTGGCCTCAGGGCAATCGGCTACCAGGTGCACTCCCGCCCTATGCGGAGTCCCCGCCCTGCGTAGTGCGTCAGCCCGTAGTGCGTCAACAATGCGCAGAGAGGCAGTGCGCAGAGAGGCAGTGCGCAGACTCATTCATTCCCCGAGAGGAACAAAGGAAAATACAACAGGCATTTCCAGTCTTTGAAGGAGCCGAGGGTGGGCGTGTCCACGCTCCGGTAGAATATGTGCAGATTAAATATGGAATTAATGCTAATTTTACCTTGGTGCAGTTAGACAGGCTTGCCGGCATGGCACTAACTCCTGCCGACTGGCAAATGATTGCAAAAGCCGCTCTCCCTAATATGGGCAAATATTTGGAATGGAGATCTCTGTGGCGAGAGGCTGCACAGGCGCAGGACCGAGCAAACGCTGCTGCTTTAACTCCAGAGCAGAGAGATTGGACTTTTGACTTGTTAACGGGTCAGAGAGCTTATTCTGCTAAACCTGATAAGAGGTATCAATGGAAGGTCTTACCACAGGGGATGTCCAATAGTCCTACAATGTGCCAGCTTTATGTGCAAAAAGCTCTTTTGCCAATGAGGGAACAATTCCCCTCTTTAATTTTGCTCCTTTACATGGATGACATCCTCCTGTGCCATAAAGACCTTACCATGCTACAAAAGGCATATCCTTTTCTACTTAAAACTTTAAGTCAGTGGGGTTTACAGA
This sequence comes from Mus musculus, assembly GCF_000001635.26. Taxonomy (NCBI): domain Eukaryota; kingdom Metazoa; phylum Chordata; class Mammalia; order Rodentia; family Muridae; genus Mus; species Mus musculus. Next base: position 118,271,733 of record NC_000073.6, on the reverse strand, counting down.
TAGCCACAGAAAAGGTCCAAATTTCTGATACAGGACAATTCTTGGGCTCTGTGGTGTCCCCAGATAAGATTGTGCCCCAAAAGGTAGAGATAAGAAGAGATCACCTCCATACCTTAAATGATTTTCAAAAGCTGTTGGGAGATATTAATTGGCTCAGACCTTTTTTAAAGATTCCTTCCGCTGAGTTAAGGCCTTTGTTTAGTATTTTAGAAGGAGATCCTCATATCTCCTCCCCTAGGACTCTTACTCTAGCTGCTAACCAGGCCTTACAAAAAGTGGAAAAGGCCTTACAGAATGCACAATTACAACGTATTGAGGATTCGCAGCCTTTCAGTTTGTGTGTCTTTAAGACAGCACAATTGCCAACTGCAGTTTTGTGGCAGAATGGGCCATTGTTGTGGATCCATCCAAACGTATCCCCAGCTAAAATAATAGATTGGTATCCTGATGCAATTGCACAGCTTGCCCTTAAAGGCCTAAAAGCAGCAATCACCCACTTTGGGCAAAGTCCATATCTTTTAATTGTACCTTATACCGCTGCACAGGTTCAAACCTTGGCAGCCACATCTAATGATTGGGCAGTTTTAGTTACCTCCTTTTCAGGAAAAATAGATAACCATTATCCAAAGCATCCAATCTTACAGTTTGCCCAAAATCAATCTGTTGTGTTTCCACAAATAACAGTAAGAAACCCACTTAAAAATGGGATTGTGGTATATACTGATGGATCAAAAACTGGCATAGGTGCCTATGTGGCTAATGGTAAAGTGGTATCCAAACAGTATAATGAAAATTCACCTCAAGTGGTAGAATGTTTAGTGGTCTTAGAAGTTTTAAAAACCTTTTTAAAACCCCTTAATATTGTGTCAGATTCCTATTATGTGGTTAATGCAGTAAATCTTTTAGAAGTGGCTGGAGTGATTAAGCCTTCCAGTAGAGTTGCCAATATTTTTCAGCAGATACAATTAGTTTTGTTATCTAGAAGATCTCCTGTTTATATTACTCATGTTAGAGCCCACTCAGGCCTACCTGGCCCCATGGCTCTGGGAAATGATTTGGCAGATAAGGCCACTAAAGTGGTGGCTGCTGCCCTATCATCCCCGGTAGAGGCTGCAAGAAATTTTCATAACAATTTTCATGTGACGGCTGAAACATTACGCAGTCGTTTCTCCTTGACAAGAAAAGAAGCCCGTGACATTGTTACTCAATGTCAAAGCTGCTGTGAGTTCTTGCCAGTTCCTCATGTGGGAATTAACCCACGCGGTATTCGACCTCTACAGGTCTGGCAAATGGATGTTACACATGTTTCTTCCTTTGGAAAACTTCAATATCTCCATGTGTCCATTGACACATGTTCTGGCATCATGTTTGCCTCTCCGTTAACCGGAGAAAAAGCCTCACATGTGATTCAACATTGCCTTGAGGCATGGAGTGCTTGGGGGAAACCCAGACTCCTTAAGACTGATAATGGACCAGCTTATACGTCTCAAAAATTCCAGCAGTTCTGCCGTCAGATGGACGTGACCCACCTGACTGGACTTCCATACAACCCTCAAGGACAGGGTATTGTTGAGCGTGCGCATCGCACCCTCAAAGCCTATCTTATAAAACAGAAGAGGGGAACTTTTGAGGAGACTGTACCCCGAGCACCAAGAGTGTCGGTGTCTATGGCACTCTTTACACTCAATTTTTTAAATATTGATGTTCATGGCCATACTGCGGCTGAACGTCATTGTACAGAGCCAGATAGGCCCAATGAGATGGTTAAATGGAAAAATGTCCTTGATAATAAATGGTATGGCCCGGATCCTATCTTGGTAAGATCCAGGGGAGCTGTCTGTGTTTTCCCACAGAATGAAGACAACCCATTTTGGGTACCAGAAAGACTCACCCGAAAAATCCAGACTGACCAAGGGAATACTAATGTCCCTCGTCTTGGTGATGTCCAGGGCGTCAATAATAAAGAGAGAGCAGCGTTGGGGGATAATGTCGACATTTCCACTCCCAATGACGGTGATGTATAATGCTCAAGTATTCTCCTGCTTTTTTACCACTAACTAGGAACTGGGTTTGGCCTTAATTCAGACAGCCTTGGCTCTGTCTGGACAGGTCCAGATACAACTAGATGTATTATGACAAATAACTCAGCAGGGATGTGAACAAAAGTTTCCGGGATTGTGTGTTATTTCCATTCAGTATGTTAAATTTACTAGGGCAGCTAATTTGTCAAAAAGTCTTTTTCAGTATATGTTACAGAATTGGATGGCTGAATTTGAACAGATCCTTCGGGAATTGAGACTTCAGGTCAACTCCACGCGCTTGGACCTGTCGCTGACCAAAGGATTACCCAATTGGATCTCCTCAGCATTTTCTTTCTTTAAAAAATGGGTGGGATTAATATTATTTGGAGATACACTTTGCTGTGGATTAGTGTTGCTTCTTTGATTGGTCTGTAAGCTTAAGGCCTAAACTAGGAGAGACAAGGTGGTTATTGCCCAGGCGCTTGCAGCTCTAGAACATGGAGCTCCCCCTGATATATGGTTATCTATGCTTAGGCAATAGGTCGCTGGCCACTCAGCTCTTATATCCCACGAGGCTAGTCTCATTGCACGGGATAGAGTGAGTGTGCTTCAGCAGCCCGAGAGAGTTGCAAGGCTAAGCACTGCAATGGAAAGGCTCTGCGGCATATATGAGCCTATTCTAGGGAGACATGTCATCTTTCATGAAGGTTCAGTGTCCTAGTTCCCTTCCCCCAGGCAAAACGACACGGGAGCAGGTCAGGGTTGCTCTGGGTAAAAGCCTGTAAGCCTAAGAGCTAATCCTGTACATGGCTCCTTTACCTACACACTGGGGATTTGACCTCTATCTCCACTCTCATTAATATGGGTGGCCTATTTGCTCTTATTAAAAGAAAAAGGGGGAGATGTTGGGAGCCGCCCCCACATTCGCCGTTACAAGATGGCGCTGACATCCTGTGTTCTAAGTGGTAAACAAATAATCTGCGCATGTGCCAAGGGTATCTTATGACTACTTGTGCTCTGCCTTCCCCGTGACGTCAACTCGGCCGATGGGCTGCAGCCAATCAGGGAGTGACACGTCCGAGGCGAAGGAGAATTCTCCTTAAGAGGGACGGGGTTTCGTTTTTTCCCTCTCTTGCTTCTTGCTCTCTTGCTTCTTGCACTCTGTTCCTGAAGATGTAAGAATAAAGCTTTGCCGCAGAAGATTCTGGTCTGTGGTGTTCTTCCTGGCCGGTCGTGAGAACGCGTCTAATAACAAGGAAACTCAAGGAGTTCAATAAAGAACATGGTTCCTGATACTCCAGCTCCAGATAAAGGGCAGTGATCCATCCATCACCTTTCCCATCAGACAATAGGCACCAGCGTTTGAAGAAATATGTCAGAAAATAAAGGTAAGACTGCCTAGTTCTTATCATAAGCATCTCTCCCTTGCTATTCAAAACAGCATCCATCTCTGTAGGAGTGTTCTCTGAATTCCATTCTTTTGAATGTAGCCCCATATATGAAAATAGGACTCCTAAGTCAAAAAGTTGGGAAGTCTGTTAGGTCCCCATGTGTCTCTAGATTGAAACATCCCCTTCTGGAAGGAGGAGGGTATCTCAAGGGTATCTCATGACACTCAGAAGAAACTTGCAAGACTCTGGAAGTTCATGAAAATTACAAGACTCAAAAGGCCTCATCCTTGAAGTTATATGGATAATGGACAATTCTAGGGAAGAGCAAACCCTCTGGGAAAGATGGCTGCAAATTGTGCAGGAGACTCCACGATGCAGTTTTATGCTGTGTCTGCCACGTTGAGCAGCCTTTCTGGTGACACAGCTGCCATTATGCACAGTCTTCCATGCTCCTTATGCTCCCATAAAGAACGCCAATAACCCCCTTGACTCACAAGCTGGACTTGCGTAGACTCTTTTCTGTCAGGGCTGTCTCTACTGGGACGAACAGACAGAGACTCCAGAAAAGGTTTAGAGTGAGCCCCTCTTGGAGACAAACTGGGAAGCAATACCGACCTCATGCTTTTCACTTCCTTGACTGAAGAGCCCACTCCTCACTGGGTATTCATCCACATGTCACAGCACAGGGGTCCTTGTAAGCTCCTCTTTGGGAATCATGCCCTAGTATATGATGGTGTCATCTTTTGTTTTCTACATTCTTGGAAGAGAAAAGTTATGGAAATTGATAAACAAAACAAATTCAAAAGAGATGCACATTTTCAATCTCCCTGGCTTTCTAGGAAACACAGGAATGGCCGGCCTTGGGCTTGCTGTCAGGCAACAATAACGTTTGACGGGCTAGGTATTCATATATCACTCATTTATTATCAACGTATATTTTTTAACCATTGCATTTTATTTATTTTGTAGGTTTTGTTTTATTTTGAGGTGTATATGTATGTGTGTAATCTGTGAGTATAATATATACACCCATCTATGTGTTAACTATAAGTATAGTACATGTAAGCATATATGTGTGCATTATGTATGAGTGTAGTATATGCACACACATGTTGTCTGGGTGTAGTATATATACACATGTGTGCTGTGTGAATATAGTATATGCATGCATATGTATGTTGTCTATGAATGCAGTACATGCATGCTCATTTATCTATGAGTGTAGCATATGCACACATATGTGTGTTGTCCCTGACTGTAGTACATGCATGCATGGGGATGTCAGAGTAGGGCACTGGTGCCCTCCATTACTCTCCCCTTAGTCCTCTGAAGCACGGGTGCTCCCTGGACTTTCAATTGTTAAGTAGTATGGCAGTCAGCAAGCCCCAGCAATCCCCCTGTCTCAACTCCCCAAGCAGTGGGGTTACAGGTATAGAGGAGATCATTCCAGTCTGTTTCAAGAATGCCGGGGTCCAAACTCAGATCCTAGGCGACTGATCCTTAATGTCTGCTGTGGTGTGCACTAATGGGAACCAGGAAAGGTTGTGGGTTTCCTCAAGAAGCCAAAACACAAAATAAAGCCGGGCGTGGTGGCTCTCGCCTTTAATCCCAGCACTCGGGAGGCAGAGGCAGGGGGATTTCTGAGTTCGAGGCCAGCCTGGTCTACAAAGTGAGTTCCAGGACAGCCAGGGCTACACAGAGAAACCCTGTCTCAAAAAACCAAAAAAAAAAAAGTATTTATTTTATTTATATGAGTATACTGTAGCTGTCTTCAGACACATCAGACTCCATTACAGATGGTTGTGAGTCACCATGTGGCTGCTGGGAATCGAACTCAGAACAGAGCAGTCAGTGCTCTTAACCACTGAGCCATCTCTCCAGCCCCCAAGACCTTGTCTTAAAACAACAACAACATAGACTCAGTACATTTGCGTGCCAAAGAGTGTCTAAGATAATTCTATAAGGTCAGAAAATAGGGAATTGTTTTAGTTCATGAAGTCAAGATAATCTCTAGGCGAGAATTGAGTGGGCCTTGAGAGGGAAGATAAGACCCAGGAGGTAATTCTCAGAAAAGGTTGCCAGTCCCCAGCAGGCCTTGTGTCTGTCTGTCTGGGCAGTGAGCCTACACATTGCTTCATCTCTGGCACACTACACGAAAGGATACGATCCAACCCTTCATCAGGTCAGCTTCATGCGCAAGAAAATTGAGCCACATACATAATTTTTTTTTTTTTTTTGGTTTTTTTGTTTTTTTCGAGACAGGGTTTCTCTGTGTAGCCCTGGCTGTCCTGGAACTCACTTTGTAGACCAGGCTGGCCTCGAACTCAGAAATCCACCTGCCTCTGCTTCCCAAGTGCTGGGATTAAAGGCGTGTGCCACCACCGCCCCGCAATTTTTGTTTTTTTGAGACAGGGTTTCTCTGTGTAGCTCTGGCTGTCTTCGAACTCACTCTGTAGACCAGGTTGGTCTCAAACTCACAGAGATCCAACTGCCTCTATCTCCCAAGTGCTGGGATTAAACGTATACACACCACCACCTAGCCCAATATATGATCACCTATATAATCAATATACAATTACTCATACTCATGTGGTGGTTATGTGTGTGTGTGTGTGGAGAGAGAGAGAGAGAGAGAGAGAGAGAGAGAGAGAGAGAGAGAGAGAGAAACATCCATCTACAGCCTTATGGGGTTCCCCTATGATCAAAGGATGACCAAAGCAGAGATTGAAAGTTTCAAAGATTACGAGCAAAGTACATACTTGCCATTCTGGATCTGCAGGGGTTTGCGTCAGAACACTCACCAAACTCGTGCACATTCAAATCCCTGCACACAGAAGTGCTGTGTTTGTGTGTAGCCTGTGTGCAGCTGTCTGAGGAAGAGAAGACTAGGACATGGTCAACCTCTATGTGCTATGCAGGCAGCACACAGAAGTGGACAGATGCAGCATTATAACCCCTTCCTGGGACAGCCCTGCAGGACCCTGGAAAAGGGAAATATTCACGGGGCTGAATTGTGGGCAGTACATGTGGCTCTACATTTTGCTCCAGGCAAACTACTAGTATTGTATATTCTCAGTCCCCATAGTGTTCTGTGGCTAGCATCCTGTACTACCATGTATGTGTATTGTATGTGTGTGTGTGTGTGTCTGTCTGTCTGTCTGCATGCATGCCTGTGCACACTGATAGAACACAGGGTCTAGCATGTTAGGCAAACCCTGTAATTGAACTACATTTCCAGCCAATCACTATGGGAGCCTGGCCGAAGCCTCTCTAAAGTGAGAATCAAGAACTCCAAGCAATTAACATTTGCTTGGGGCCTTTCCTCCCTTTCCAGCTGTTACCCTTTAATTTCCCAGGAATCCCACTCCAAGTCCCCTTCACAGTGAAAGGTACTCCCTAAACCCTTTCTGCAATCCTAACAGCTCCTGGCTTTATCTTATCAGATATTAATCCCATCTAAGCCACCCCTGGAGCCACCCTCCAGTCTCAGTAATCAAAACGAAAACAGGAGAAGTTCTTGGCAAGCATTTGAGAGGTAACCTGAGAGTCACTAAGACAGTGTGTAAGGTCAGTGCTAAACCCCTGAATTCCAGCTCTCCTTGAGAAGGCCATCCCACACTTGGGTTTGTCATAGTCTTTCAGGGAGTATTGGAGTTTGTTGCTTTATGGGTACACTGTTCCCTTACAGAACAGGTCCTGGAGTGTTTATATTCAGAGCCATACCCCACCCCCCAATTAGGTAGCCCTGATGTCTTCTGAAGTTAGCATTTTCCACTGAGCTGGCTCTGGCTAGATTCAGATAGATTCAAATAATCTGAGTTATGGGCCTGAGAGTGGATGGTAGGAATGAGCTATTTCTGTGCTCAAAATGTGTGACACCAGATACATTCATTTTTACCCATGACCCAACCATCCAAGATGCCCATTCAATATACTTCTGACATTTACATCCGAGAGTTAATGCAGACCCACAGAATAAGGGGTTCAGTGCCCCAATATTGTCCCTATGTCAGATATCCATCACAAGCCCTAGGTGTTAGGAGAAAGCAACAAGAAGATTCCCTTGGTGAGTTGGGGGCCAAGGTGTCCCACTAAGAGATCATGGCACGAAAAAATCTAGCTCAACAGGTTTACTGGGGGAGGGGAGAGGGCAAAAGGCCAGAGTGGGAAGAGAGAGAGAGAGAGAGAGAGAGAGAGAGAACAAACAAGATGGAGTGAATGACTTGGGGTGCCTGGGACCTTTTAAAGGGGGCGCTTGTCACTATGCACCACACATGGTAGCAGCAGGTGATGACATAAACTAAGTCATTCAAAGACAGGCTGTCTGGCTGTAGTGTGCCTGATTTACAACATTATTTCTCACCTTCCAACAATAAATTGAGAGGTTTAGTTTTTTTGAAAAATTACTTACTTATTTGTGTGTGTGTGTGCACATGCACACACCACAATGTCTATGTGAGTCACTTGTGGGACAGAGGACAACTTGTGGGAGTTGGCTGTCTCTATCCACACTGTGGGTCCTTGACCTAATGTCCCATCCTCCTGGCTCTAAACTGGCGTTTCCTACAATTGCAACCCTTCCATGGAACTCAGAAAGTCACTTTTAAAAACCACTATTGGTTTATTATAAAGCATATAATTCAGGAATGGTTGAGTGGGTATGGAGAACAGGGCTGGGAACACATGTCTCTCTATGCACTACCCTTTTGGAACCTTCAAATGTTCACTTGACAGGAAGCACTCCCAACCTCATGTGGAGGGATTTTATTGAGGCCCTAGCACAGGTCTGAAAAAGCCACTAGCCACTGGCAACCGAATTTAGTCTCTAGACTTTGTCTTTTCCTTAGAGTTCCAGGAATGGGGTTTAAAGTTCCAACCTCCACCAAATGGGTGGTTCCCAGCCCCCATTCTGAAGCTATCTAGGGGCCCACCAAGAGCCATCTCATTAGCATACACTGGGGTAGGGTTAAAAGGGACTTGTGACTAACAAAAGCATTCCTCTCAACCTACCACTAAGGAAAATCCAAGGGTTTAGTATCTGTGGGCCAGCAATTGGGGGCATTCCTAATCTGGCCTGAGCTACAGCCCAGCAGTAGTTTTCTTGGCCAGCATATACAAGGCCCCAGGTTCTAGTATCACCAAAAAAAAAAAAAAAAAAAAAAAACCCGGGCGTGGTGCCGCTCGCCTTTAATCCCAGCACTCAGGAGACAGAGGCAGGCAGATTTCTGAGTTCGAGGCCAGTTTGGTCTACAAAGTGAGTTCCAGGACAGCCAGGACTATACAGAGAAACCCTGTCTTGAAAAAACAAACAAAAAAAGTGAAATATATGCCTGGCATAGTGGTACATACCTTTAATTCCAGCACTTGGGGGTTAGAGGCACAAACATCTGAGTTCTAGGCTAGCCAGAGATTCACAGTGAGAACTTGCCTCAAAAACAAACAGACCTCTCATTATATCACTAGGTCATGGGAAGAAAGAGAAGCTGCGGCATCTATCATCCTCCCGCTGCTCTCCCAGTCCTTCCAACAGCTGGGCCTGCCATATCTCTGCTTTCTGCAGAAGACCCCTCTACTGTGTCTGTGACCAGATACAGGAAATGCCTGGAGCTCGGATGACACCACCTTTCCCATTGTCCTCTCAGTTGTGGGGCTGGTGGGGGCTCTGTTGAGGGTGGAGGATGAGGGTTGTGAAGGCCCTGGCAGCCTTACTGGCAGACACGCTAGGAAGCAGGTGACATGCTCAAGGAGGGAACCGGAAAGAGAGCATCATAAAAGCCCTATCTCGGAGGTGTGGCTAAGGGTGTGGGAGGCTCAGAGAGGAGACTGAAGCATGCCAGGACTACATGCCAGGAAGGGAGCCTTTAGTTTGTTTGCTTCGTTTTGTTTTTGTTTTTGTTTTTTTCAAGACAGAGTTTCTCTGTGTAGCCCTGGCTGACCTGGAACTCACTCTGTAGACCAGGCTGGCCGCGAACTCTGAAATCTGCCTGCCTCTGTCTCCCGAGTGCTGGGATTAAAGGCGTGCACCACCACACCCAGCTTGTTTAGTTCTTTCTATATTTTAGCTTTTTAGCCCTCTATTGGATGTGTAGTTGGTAAAAATCTTTTCCCATTCTGTAGGCTGCTGCTCTCTTCCAATTGACAGTTCCTTTGCTGTGCACAAGCTTATCAGTTTCATGGGGTCCCACTTATTGTTGATCTTAGGACCTGTGTTGCTAGTGTCCTGTTCAGAAAGGCTTTTCCTGTGCCAATGAGTTCAAACTTATTTCTCACTTTCTCTTCTATTAGGTTCAGGGTAACTGGCCTTATGTTGAGGTCTTTGATCCATTTGGGGTAGAGTTTTCTGCAGGGTGATAAATATGGGCCTATTTTTCTATATGTAGCCATCCAGTTTAACAGCATCTATTGAAGATGCTGTCTTTTTTTTTTCCCAGTGTGTATTTCTGATTTCTTTATTTTAAAAAATTGGGTTCCATATGTATGTGAACGTGTGTCTGGGTCTTTAGTTCTATTCTATTGATCAATGTGTCTGTTGTTTTTGAGTTTTGCTTTTTTTTTTTTTTTTTTAATGTAAGTACACTGTAGCTGTCTTCAGACACTCCAGAAGAGGGTATCAGATTTTATTAAGGATGGTTGTGAGCCACCATGTGGTTGCTAGGATTTGAACTCAGGACCTTCAGAAGAGCAGTCAGTGCTCTTACCCGCTGAGCCATCTCACCAGCCCCAGTGTTGCTGTTTTTATTACTGTATCTCTGTAGTACAATTTGAGATTGGAGATTGTCTTAGATAGGGTTTTATTGCTGTGATGAAACACCGTGAGTAAAAGCAAGTTGGGAAAGAAATGGCTTATCTGGTTTACACTTTTACATCACTGTTCATCATTGAAAAAAGTCAGGACAGGAACTCAAAAAGGGCAGGAACCTGAAGGCAGGAGCTGATGCAGAGCCATGGAGGAGTGCTGCTTACTGAGTTGCTCATCATGGCTCTCAATCTGCTTTCTTACAGAACTCAGGTCCACCAGCCCTGGAGTGGCACCACCCACAATGAGCTGGGCCCTCTCCCATCAATCACTAATAAAGAAAATGCCCAGCAGATTTGCCTGCAGTCTGATCTTATGGAGGCATTTTCTCAATTGAAGTTTCCTCCATTCACATGACTACAGTCTGTGTTAAGAAATCTAGCCAGCACAAGGATGGTGATATCTCCAGTAGCTCTTTGGCTATTAAAGATTGGTTTAGCTATCCTAAGTGGGGTTTTTGTTGTTGTTGTTGTTGCTGCTCTGTGTATTTGCATATGAAACTGAAAATTGTCCTATTAAGTTCTGTGAAAAATTATGTGTTAGGTCTCAAACCTGGGGCCAAATGGGTAACTAAGGTGCCCATTTAACATATTAAACCTGACCTGGCTACCAAGTTCTTCCAGCATCTCTTGGTCCCTACCTATTATAGGGTATGGCTGGCATACTTTATGCCCTATCCTAAACTTCTCCAGCCCAAAGGCTAGTCTGTCCTTCCCCCAGCCTCCCTTCCCTATATAATCCAGCCACTTGGGTTACCTGGCCCTTCCTTTTGTCTACCTTTTACTCTCCTGGCCTCTTGACTCTCCCTTTTTCCACTCCCAAATCTCCTCACATGACCTACTCTAGACTCTCCCAGATGTCCCTGCCTCTGGCTGTGCTCTCCCACACATCTACAATAAACTTTCTCCTCCACCATACCCAGAAACAAATAATCATGTCCTTTCCTTTCCTTTCCTTTCCTTTCCTTTCCTTTCCTTTCCTTTCCTTTCCTTTCCTTTCCTTTCCTTTCCTTTCCTTCCTTCCTTCCTTCCTTCCTTCCTTCCTTCCTTCCCTCTTTCCTTCCTTCCTTCTCTCTCTCTCTCTTTCTCTCTCTCTCTCACTCTCTCTCGCTCTCTCTCTTCACTCACTGTGTAGTCAGTGGGTCTTACTGCAAAGGGGAAAATGTAGATCTCATTACAATTGTAACAATAAGGTTTTCAAGATGGAGTCAGCAAGACATCATACCAGAGTTCAAGTCTTTCTAAGAGATCAAATGGGACTACACGGGCCACACATTCATGAACCTCACCTAGTGACAAGAAGTACTCCAAGACGGTGCCCTGCGGGTAAGCACAGGTGCTCTGGGCGCTGTGGGTAGCAGTGGCTCTTCAGTGGTATGTATGTACTCATGGGTTTTCACCCCATGGCTGCTAATCATTTTTTTTTATATCTTGCCTATGTACATCTTAACAACACTTTCTCTTCCTTTCTTTTTGATGCTAGGGAGCAAACACATGGCCTCATGCAGGCGAGTGCTCTGCCACTGCAGCCCAACCCTTGTCTGTTTTGTAACAGTCTTTATCTCTGCCATCTGTTACATAGCAGGTGTGCAATATAACTCTTGGCTTCTGCTCTCCTTTGCTTCCTATTGCTGAGGTAAAACACCATGACAAAACACAACTTGGAGAGGAGGGTTTATCTAGTTTCTAGGTTAATAGTCCACCGTGGAGGGAAGTCAGGGCAGGAATTCAAGCAGAGTCCGTTGAAGAATGCTGCTTACTGGCTTGCTCTCCATGGCTTGCCCAGCCTGCTTTATTATACAACTCAGGACAGGGTGGAATGGACAGCCTTGGGTTGAACCCACCCAGATCAATCATCAAGAAAATGCCCACAGGCTTTCCTAAAGGCCATCAACTACTCCTCAGTTTAGGTTCTCTGTTCCAAGATGACCCTGCTCTGTGTCAAGGCAGTAAAACACGAGCTAGGACAGCTTCCTTGAGAGCTTTGGTAATATGTTGTACTATTGTTTCTCTTTGTTTAAAAAAAAGGGATTTATATTTTTAAACTATGTGCAATATGAGTGTGTGTGTGTGCGTGCCTGTGTGTGTGTGTGTGTTTATGTGCTTGTGAGTACAGGTGCTTAGAGAGACCTGGAGTTAGAGTTACAGGTGGTTGTATGCCACTGCCCTGAGGTCAGTGCTGGGGACTGACCTCAAGTCCTCCGTGTGAGCAGCAGTTATTCTTAACCTCTGGGCTGTCTCTCTAGCCTCCTTGTTTGCTTGTCTGTTTGAGAAAGGGTCTTCCTATGCAGTCCAGACAGCTTTGAACACTACTCACCTTTCTGTCTTAGCCTCCTAAGTGCTGAGGAATAGTTTCATGTAACCCTGCTGCCATGCGTGTACTGCATGTATATGGACACATACATGCTTATATTCGCCCTCTGTATGTTCAGCAGACACACGGAGTTAATGCTTGCTTTCTTTACACCGCTTATGTAAGGTTCTGATATCACCTTGACAATACCATGAAGTCCAGAGGGAAACCCTTAGCACTCTGAAGGTATAGGAGTTTCCACTGCGGTGGATGCTCCCCATTCTGCACGATCACATCCTGCAGCCATCGCAGAGCTGATGCTTCCATCAGCAGGCCAGGAGCTGACCAGTCAAGGTCTTGGCCCTGTGACCAGAGTGCTAATAAGAATGAGTTCAGGGCTGGGGGTGTACTTTAGTATGGGGGTGTAAGGTCCTGTGTTTAATCCTCAGCACCAAATAAGTCTATAAATAATATAAATACAAATACAAATAGAGAGTTTAATGATTCATACCTCTTGAGAACAAGAGTCTGTGGTTAGAAGCTGTCATTGAAATGCTAAAAATGCAAACAAAGAGCTGTGTGGAAATGCTGGCTTAAGAGCCTGCTTGCTATCACAGAAGTGAAGCCTTGAGCCTAGAGACAACTTCAACCTGCAGAAACTCACAGAAGCTTCTAGGAGCTGAGGGCTGATGTCATAATTTGAATCTACCCCCCCCCCCTGCCATGGGCAGGTCAAAAAAACAAAAACAAAAACAAACAAACCTTAAGGTAAATGGCTAATTGTGATGCTTATTGGCATACCGGAGCACAGTAGGCCTGAACCTGTGGGTCAGATGTTTACATTACAATTCTCAACACTAGCAAAATTGCAGTTATAGAGTAGCAATGAAATATTTTTATGGTTGGGGTCACTGAAATCTGAAGAACCATAGTCAAGGGTCACAGCACCCGGAAGGTTGAGAACCACTGCCGTAGCACAAGTGGCCTCTAGGATGACTCAGTACCTGTGGCTCCTCTCAGATCTCTCCCCAACCCCTACTCTAAATTTCTCTAGCTCACGGGCTTCCCTTCCCTTCTCATTCTTATTTAACCCTGCCATTTTGGCCATGCACTCTTTTGGCTTTCTCTTGCCCCCTCCCACCCTTCCCTTGGTCTCCTTTGCCCACACTCTACACTCTTCTTCTCCCTCTACCAATTGCTCTCTCTGCGGCTCTCTCTTCCTCTTATGGCCAGGTTCAGTCTGCTGGTCATGTTTAGTCTACTACTTTCTCTCCTTGCTATGGGATCTTCCAGATGTCTCTGGCTGTGCATCTCTCATATCTATAAGAAAAACCTCAACCATACCTTGAAACGGTCATGTTCTCACTTGATACATCTGGTCCAAACTTCTACCTAATACACTCATGTTTGAGCTAGTGACCTCTTGGAACTTCTAAAAAGTGAAGCCTAGCTGGGTGGTGGTGGTGCATGCTTTAATCTCAGCACTTGGGAGACAAAGACAGGTGGATCTGAGGCTAGCCTGTTCTACAGAGAACATAGAGAAACTCTGTCTCAAAAAACCAAAACAAACAAAATGAAACAAAATAACAAGAAAAAAGAAAGAAAAGAAATAACACCCCCCCCAAAGGAAGGGGCTGAAAGATGGCTCAGCGGTTAAGAACACAGGATGCATGTATATTAATGGATATTTGAACCTGTTTCTAGTTAGGGTATGACCCAGCCCTTAGCCCACACCTTTAATCCCACTGGCTGAGATTCAGACACGCCCTTAGTACTAACCTGTAATCTCATACAATGAAGGTAAAGTTAATTTGTAGAAGGAAGCACCAAGTTTGAAAGTGTTGCTTAACTGAATGGCGAAAAAAGCGACAAATCAGAGAAAGATTTGACAGACTAGGATACGCCCAACTCTCAAGAGAGGAGAGGGGAAAGCGAAGCTACTCAAGGGAGAGACAGACAGTGTAGGAGGAGAGAGCACAGCACAGCACAGGAAGACAGTAGAGTTCCTGCAGAGCGGTGCAGTGGAGTTGAGAGGGAGAGTGGAGCAGCACAGAGACGGAGAAGGAGGCAGTTTTACTGGGAGAGTTTTACAGAGACAGACTGAAGCGAGAACAAGCTAGACACCGATAAAGACAGAATGAGCAAGAGAACATGAAGGATCCAGACGATTAGAAAAGATTGTTAGAGCTAGTGGCCAAGCAGAGCAATTCAGAGGCTGAAAGAGAAGCCCATTGAATCAGGGAGAGGACTTTGAGCCAGAACAGCTGAGTTGAACCAGCCAGCCAGAGCTCAGAAAGAACTAGAAAGTGTGAGCTTATTCAGCAGCAAGTCTCAGAAGCTGAAAACATTCTAGATTAGATTGTACGGAGGTTTGACGCTTCTGGGACTGGGCCTAGGTTGGCAGACGGAGGCAGTAAGCCTCTGAGACAGCAATTACAACAGGAAAATACAAGTTAGTTTTACACATGTGGTTCACAGACATACATGCAGGCAAACTACTGTGTGGGGGACATTCTAGATTTAAACCATAGCACCTCAAGTGTCCTTGCGGAAGCAGTCAGAAAAGTGGAGTTGCTTCTTATGGACTGTTGTTGTATTCAGATATTTAAAAAAAGATGTATTTTATTTTAAATTATATATGTATATATGTGTGTGGGGGTGTATATGTGAGTGTTGGGAATCGGACTTGGTCCCACAGCAAAAACAGTATGCCTTCAACGGCTGAGCCACCTCTCCAGGCCCTGCATTCAGAGCTTCTATGGACTACATTGGCCCATCCAGGTTGAGTTATTTATCTTTATTTTACTCAGCCTACTAATCAAATGTTAATTTCACCCAGAGCCACCTCGAAGATATGCCTAGAGTCTTGTTTTTACCAAATATCTGGGTCTTCTGTAGCCTAGTAAAGTTGACACGAGGAACCAACAGTCACAGTGTTGCTTAACCTTTCAGCCTTTGCCCTGCCTGTACAGGCACAGGCACAGACAGACACAGGCACACATAGGTGATGACTTTGACTGCACATATATGAAGACTAGAGAGACAGCTGTGCATCTATTTGCCTGCAGCAATGTTATTATACTATAACTAAGTGCCCCATACCCCAAGACCATTTCCCCGCCCCATTTTTATTTCTTTTATTGGGAGGGGTAGCACATGTGCCATTTGGCTTGTATGAAAGCCAGAGGAGAACCTGCAGAAGTTGGCTCTTTGCTTTCACAATGTGGGTCTGTGGGATAGAACTCAGGTCATCAGGCTTGGCAGCAAGCCCCTTTAGCCTTGGAGTCATCTCACTGGCTCCAGATTTCCTTATGTGTATGAATGTTTTGCCTGCATCTATGTATGTGTACCACATGCTTGCCTGGTGCCCACAGAGGTGGGGGGGGGTGAAATACCCTGGAACTGGAGATATGGATGGTTATCAGCCAATATGTAAGGGCTGGGAACTGAGCCTGGATCCTTTGCAATAGCCACTCAGCCATCTCTCCAGCCCCCTATATGCTATTTCTAAACAAGACTATCTCTCTCCAGCCCCATATGCTCTGTCTAAGCCAGAATATCTTTCCAATCTGTTATGCATAGATCTTCCTCAAACTTTGATCCCTCAAAAGCAATTAGAAACCCCCATTTCTCTGTCCTCCTTTGGAGTCAGGGTCTCACTCTGTAGCCAGCATAGAACTCACAGAGATCCACCTGCCTCTGCCCTCTCACTGATGGGATTAAAAGCTTAAGCCATTTTTTTTTTTGTTTTTTTTTTTTGTTTTTTCGAGACAGGGCTTCTCTGTGCAGTCCTGGCTGTCCTAGAACTCACTCTGTAGACCAGGCTGACCTCGAACTCAGAAATCCGCCTGCCTCTGCCTCCCAAGTGCTGGGATTAAAGGTGTGTGCAGCTTAAGCCCTTAGTTTTTCATTCCTTTTTTCCCTCTTCCTCCTCTTCTTCCTGTGCTAGCATGGAGTCCATGGTTCACACAGGCCTCCAGGGTTTTCTCATTGAGCTCTCTTCCAGTTTACCGTTGATTCCTTAGTTCAACAATTATAGTAGGCGCCTAAGGTATAGTCAGTGGTAGAAAACAGACTTAACATGCGACCAAGTGCTTCACCTTCCAATAGAAAAAGAATTATTATTATTATTTCTTTGAATGCCCTGCAGGAGGTTTTTGGGTACCAGATAACTCAAAATTCTATCACTCACTGGTTGGATGAGTGGACCAAGTCACTCAAGTTTCTGACAGCAATTTCTTCCTATATAAAAGTGGAAATTTGATACTACTTAATTCCAGTGAGAAACCAATATAATAACAGTTTGTAGTAGGTGGCACTTGTTATTTTAATAAAATACGGCAAAAGGTAGTGCCTGCTTTCCAAGCAGGTGGCAGAGGGTCAGCCTGTCACTAGTGTACCTCCTGCATTGGTGATTGCCTGGAGCAAACGCTTCCCCAGTGCTTGCTATATTCAGAGACCGGACCATTCTTTCTCTACAATTCTATTATTTTCATATTCCTGCTTCTCCTCCCCGAGGTGATGTAATACCCGGCCATCTGCTGCTCCCTCATCTAAAAGCCACTGCAAACCACGCTTTTCTGCAAACCTCTTCCAGGACCCTGCAGGAAGCATCCCCGAGAGGCAGCATGCTGGGCATAGTCCAAACACCATGACCTTCAAATCATTTCGCACAAAAGACTATGCAGAACAAGCTCTCATTTGGCTCTCTGGCCTGGGAGGAAGGAATCATTTTAGTTATGGCACATATAGTCGTCCATTAGAGAGGCTAACTGGTCCCAGTACAGCAAGAAGCCTGAGGAAGATATACTCACTCCTTCCTGACTTAGTGAGCACGATTGATACGGACTTCTGCTCTGACGTCTGATTTCTTTTAAAAATACGGGCTACTCAGACAATAGGTTAATTGTTGGTTAAAGTAAATAATGCCAACTTGGGTCAGTTTGAGGAGTCCTTACCTAGTGTGTAGCAGGATTTGGGTTTGGTTTCCTGCACTGAATAAAAGCAAGCATGGAGGTTCACTCCTGCAATGCTAGCACCCAGGTGGCAGAAGCAGGAAACCACAGAGTTCAAGGTCACCCTTAGCTATCTAACCAATTAGAGCCAGCCTGGCTGCCTGAGACCCTGTCTCAATCTTTAAATTGAAATGGGAAGATTCTTCTCTCTTTCTTCTCTCTCTCTCTCTCTCTCTCTCTCTCTCTCTCTCTCTCTCTCTCTCTCTCTCTCTCTCCCTCCCTCCCTCCCTCCCTCCCTCCCTTCCTTCCTTTCTTTCTTTTCTTTCTTTCGATATATATTGTAGCTGTCTTCAGACACATCAGAAGAGGGCTTCAGATCCCATTACAGATGTTTGTGAGCCACCATGTGGTTGCAAGGAATTGAACTCAGGACCTCTGGAAGAGCACTCAGTGCTCTTAACTGCTGAGCCATCTCTCTAGCCCCCCCCCCCCCCCCCCCCCGTCTTGATCTTTAAATAGATTTCATGGTTTGCTTGCTTGTTTATTTATTGAGCCAGGGTTTTCATCTGTATCCTTGGCTGTCTTGGAACTCGATCTGTAGACCAGGCTGGTCCTGGATTCACAGAAATCTGCTTGCCTCTGCTCCTGAGTGTTGGAATTAAAGGTGTAAGCCATTATGTCTGGCTCAATTTAAAAAGATACAAGAAGAAATTATAGTTATGTGAGTTAAGTCTAGCTATCACCTGGGGAAGTTTCACCCTCTGTAAGCCTCTATTCAGAAAGTAGGAACAGACAGAGTGACTTTGAGGAGTCAGCAGACAATAAATTGCCTATAAAGCGACAGCATCTCACTGTAAGTGGTGAATCCAAGGAAATGTTACCCAGTGCTATTATCCTATCACCCACACTCTCCTCTACTTCCTCACCTTTTGACTTCCGCTCTGCTACACTCTTTCTCTCTCTTCTTCTGGTGCTGTACATTCTCCCCTTCCAAGAGCTGCTTAAGAATGCTGGAGCTGGTGAGGACAAGGCACCGCAGGACAGGCCGATAGGCCCTGGGGCCCACATGTGGAAGGAGAAAAGTTCACCTCTGACCTCTCCCTGCACCCTCACCAGAAATAAAGATTGCTTGAGTGTGCTTGCACACATGGACAGCCTTGGGCTAAAGCTGGGCTTGCAGACATACAAGCTAGAGAAAGAGAAATACACAGGGTACCTTGGAAAAACATTGGGTGATAGCTGTGTGAACAGCAAATAGGAGGAGCTGCCAAAAGACTTTAGTTAAATAATTTGCATCTCACATACATCTTGATGCTAATTTCATTAGAGTCTATATGTTATCCACATAGAGTAGTGCCTGCCTGCAAGTCTAGCACTTGGGAGGCTGAGACAAGGCCAGCTTGGGCTGTGCAGGAAATACTCTCAAAAAGAAAGGAGAGGAGAGGAGAGAGGGGGAGAAGGACGAGGAGGAGGAGAGAGAGGAGGAGGAGGAGAAAGAAGAGGAGGAGGAGGAGCAGGAAGAGCAGGAGGAGGAGAAAGAAGAGGAGGAGAAAGAGGAGAAGGCAGGGGGGAGGGCAGGGAGAGTATCTTTGGGTAGCAAAGGGCAGCCAGGGGAAATCACCTCTCCACACTTCATGTTCTCCACTTTATAAGCGCACACAACGTCACATGAGTGCTCTTTATTTGTTTGGAGAACACAAAGGTGACCAGCCACAGCACGTCTTGTGCCCTGATTCACTGGAACTTGGCCTCTGCTGCAGGCTGAGGCAGCCTGGGTGGAGGTTTCAAATGTGTCATGAGGTTTCCCAGCCAAATTCCTCCTGTACCAACTTGAAAACCACTATAAAAATAGCCCTTACTGAGGCAGCCTGACCTGTGACAAAGGCTTCCTAGCTTGGAAAAGAACAAGAAAGCTGCTCGGTTTTATCACCACCACTCCCTTCTTCCGCCTCTCCTCTCCCCTCCCCTCCCCTCCCCTCCCCTCCCCTCCCCTCCCCTCCCCTCCCCTCCCCTCCCCTCCCCTCCCCTCCCCTCCCCTCCCCTCCCCTCCCCTCCTCTCTCTCTCTCTCTCTCTCTCTCTCTCTCTCTCTCTCTCTCTCTCATCTACACACATCTATGGAATGAATTTGTTGTGTTTTAAAAATCACCCTTAAAAACAAGAATTGAAGTCATCACCCTTAGACCCTTAGACATGAGTCTCCTGTTTGAGGATGAATTTCCACAGTTCTTAGTGTGTAGTTGGGGCTAATCCTGGGCCAGATGAAGGGTTTAAAAAGCAAAAGGGAATGCTTCTTTCTGTTTTGTTCACAGGATGGCTGGATATCCTGGTCAGGCATTTGGAAGGCCTCCAAGAAAGTCATGATGAGTAAGTGAGTTGGGCTTGGTTTGTGTTCAAGTCCTGAATTCAGGGCTTTTCAAAAGAAAAGGAAAACTCCAGGAACTTTCCTTTCCAAATATCTTAAAAATGTAAGGAACTTTTGTGGGTTAAAAAAAAAAAAAGATAAAAATAAGAGACTGGGTTCAGCTCAGTGTTAGAGTCTTAGTATGAGTGAGGCCCTGGATTCCATTCCTACATCAATCAAACAGTAGATTTAAGAAAGTAAATAGGCCAGGCAGTGGTAGCGCACACCTTTAATTTCAGCACTTGGGAGGCAGAGGCAGGCAGATCTCCAAGTTCTAGGCCAGCCTGCAGGTGAGATGGCTCATCAGGTAAAAGTGCTTGCTGCCTAGCCTGAGGACGGGAAGTCCATTCCCAGGTCCCAAATGTCAGAAGATGAGAACCAACTCCAGCAACCTGCTCTCTAACCTTCACACATGTGTATCCCAGACACATATAAAATATAACAAATGATGTAATTTTTAAATGCTGAAAAAAGAGAGAGCAAATAGCATAGAATTTGTGCTAGAGCTCACAAACTATATTTATTATATAGCGTAAAAATGCTGTGTGTGTGTGTGTGTGTGTGTGTGTGTGTGTGTGTGTGTGTGTGCGCATATTAAGGCTGGAACCCAGGGCTTCATACATGAAAGGTTACTGCTGAGTTACATTCCCAGCCCCTGTGTTGTATTTTGTTTATTTATTGCTTAAGGGGCAACTGTAACACGTTGTACTTATCTCTTTACTAGGCAGTGATCTCATTTATATGTGAATGCATGTCCCTTACAGGCGTGTGGACACTTTAAAATCCAGACCCCCTTCTTGCTCTGTGTCTTTAGGGCTCAGTGTGTAAACTCATTGGCAACATCAAAGGTTGAAACCTGAGGCCTCTGTCACATGTGAGGTTGGGGCCAAATGTGCTTGCAGTCCCTGTCTCTGCTCTTCTCTGCCTGGCCCTGTCTGCTCTGGCTGGGTGACCTTGAGCAAAGCAGTTAGGCTTCAACTCCATAGTCCTAGTCAGTAATTCCTCATTGGCACCCACCTCATAGTGTGGTTTAGACAACTCCCATAGTATTGTTCATTTGGCTCAGGGGGAGGCATAGCAAACGCTTAATAAATATTAGTTCAAGTCAGTCACTATTATTGGAACCAAGACTCAACGCCTTGTCCAAAGTTCACTCAATTGGTCTGTGAGGCTTACTGCCCCACCCTAAGAGTGTTCATTCTGAGTTCAGTCAACACATACTCTTCATTGAATGACTGTTTATTTGTATGGTAGAGTTAGTTGATTCTCTCCTGTCATGTGGGTTCTAGGAATAGAACATAGGTCATTAGGCTCGGTAGCCAACTGATTGGTCACAATTGGTCAGGCTATTACCCACTGATCCTAACAGCCTTTTATTCTACTTCTGTGATATTCTGCTGGGTACCAGAGACAGATGGGGTAGGGCTGGGGCATGTGTGGCCTTTGCTTTTACAAAGCAGGATCCTAAGGGACAAGCAGATGATACATGTGCAAGGAAACCTAACACTTGCGGATGGTGACAGGGACTACCAAAGAAGTAGGGAGTATGACAGCACTGCTTAGCTTTTTTGTGGGACACAGAGGTTAGAATAAAACTCCTTCCTGAGAAGGTCCCATGAGCCTTCTAAGACAGGGCAGGGCCACAGCAAGGCAAAGAAGCTGTTTAGAGCCTCAAGTTGAAGGATGGTTCCACTTGTGGGATTGTCCAAGTGCAAGCCTCTCCCTAGTTACATTTTGCACCCAAGCACTGTAGTCACCTGTCTGTTGGTTCTGTTACTGGTGGGCATTGAGTATAGGAAGGGCATTTCAGGCAGAAGAGGTGCAGGCACAAGTGTAGATGCTGTGTGTATGGTGGCACAGGACCCTTGAAAATTCCAGCTCCTTGGCAGGGAGAAGCAGTTTTTAAGCAAGGCCTGTCTGAACTGCAATGTGAGTTTGAAACCAGCTTGGGCAATAGAGTGATGAAAGTCTCAAACATTCTTTTTTTTTTTTTAAGATTCACTTTTCTTTTCTAATGATGTGTAATGTGTCTATCTATGTTGGGGTTGTTCGTGGGTGAAGACATATGCACCTGGAGTACAAGAATGTCAGTATTCCCATTTGCGGAAGTTACAGGCTCTGTGGCCTATCTGACATGGATGCTGAAAACTGAACTTGGGGCCACTGGAAGAGCAGGAAGCTCTCTTAACCACTAGCCATTTCTCTAGCCTTGCCTCAAAATTGAAAAAAATAAAAACAAATGGGGGTAGCACACACCTTTCATCACAGTATTTGGGAGGCAGAGGCAGACTGATCTGAGTTTGAGGCTAGCCTAGTCTACAGAGGGAGTTCTGGGATAGCTAGGGCTACCCTGAGAAACCCTGTCACAAACAAACAAGAAACAAAAACAAAGAGAGAGAGAGAGAGAGAGAGAGAGAGAGAGACTGGGAATTTGGATCAGTGGTGTGGTAGAGTACTTGCTTAGCATGTGAGAGACTTAGGGATCAATCCTCAGTGCCTTACAAAAAAAAAAGAAAGAAAGAAAGAAAGAAAGAAAGAAAGAAAGAAAGAAAGAAAGAAAGAAAGAAACAAGACCAGCTGCTGGACAGACAATATTTGAGGTCCACAAATTCCATCCTTAAAACAGGAATGGGCTAGAAAAATGCTAGTAGAGCTAGGGAGGCAAAACCACCAAAAGAAATGAGGAAAAGACTCTGAAAACCTTACGTTTGACATGAATAGTTGTATTCAAGTAGCAGTTAGAACAGGAGTGATCAGAGGAGGGCTGCCTGCCTGGGGTTTGTCAACTTTACACAAACCTAGACATATCTGGAAAGAAGAAAGAGACAGGGCTTATCTGTGTAACAGCCTTGGCTGTTCTGGAAGTCAGACCAGGCGGGTCTGGAACTCACAGAAAGCCTCTGTCTCCCAAGTGTTGGGATTGAAGGCATGTGCCTCCTCCACCCAGCGAAACAAGGAATCTTAATTGAGAAAAGGCACGCATAATATTGTCCTGTAGGCAAGTCTGTAGGGCTTTTTCTTGATTGACCATTGATCATTGGAAGGGCCCATGTCATTGTGGGTAGTGTCATTCCTAGACAGGTGGTCCTGGATGATACAAGAAACTTGGCAAAGCAAGACAGGACAACGAGCCACAAAGCAGCATGCCTCCACTGCTTCTGCTTCAATTCCCATCTCCAGGTTTCTGCCTTGACGTCCTTTGAAGGCGGATTATGATGGTTAAGTATAATAAAATAGGCGAAATTAACCCTTTTCTTCACAAGTTGCTTCTGAGCATGGCATTTTATCACCTCAAATAGAAAGTTAACTAAGAGATACTGTTGCTTCAGAGGGCCGAAGTTCAGTTTCCTACACCCCTGTAGGGAGGTGCACAAGGGCCCTTAATTCCAGCTTCAAGGGAATTCAACGCCTCTGGCCTCCGAGAATACATGCGCTCATGTATACATACCCCCACCATAACCACATACACACAAAAGCAAATAAACCTTAAAAAAAAAGAACGAGGCTCTCAATTTCCATTCCCTTATCCTCCGGTGGTTTATCATTGCCTTTATAATTCACAGTGCTTGGAGGGCGGTGGGGTAGAGAGGTACTGAGAACTGCTTCACCACTCAAGGGCTCTCAAGTGGTGGGTTATCAACTGTGGCCACCCCTGGGAATGCCATAGGGAGGGAGCCGAGGAGTCAGCTCAATGGGTAAGAGCATTTGCTCTGAAAGCATGGTCTGAATTCGAACTTGTAGCATGTACATTAAAAGCTAGACAGTGCCCCTGTGACCTCAGCCCGGGGGCATGGAAAACAGGAAAGCATGAAAATGTACACACACACACACACACACACACACACACACACACCTTGTGCTTGAAAATGTATACGCAGAGGCAGCCCTGGGGAAGTATAATCACTGATGTGTGGGACCTACATTCAAGGCTTCTGGTCAGTGAGTGTCTGAGATGAGGCTCTTTTTCTTACTTTTAAAAACATACTTCAGAGGATGGCTTATGGCAGTCAGGGCTCTCCCTCCAGCCTTACGTAGGCCGTGGGATTGAACCTGGGTGGCCAGGCTTTCGCGCTGAGTGCCAGCTCAGCAAGTTCCTTCCTTGTAGGTTCCCACAGCAGCATTATTGAGGAAAAGATATTAACCATTTGGGATGCAAACTGCTAAAGTGGTTTCTAGCAAAGGTCTGCTGAGTGACACTCTCACACATACTCCAGCCTCACAGTGCCCTTTGTTAGCACTGCTTGCGAAGGGTTATTTCTAAGATGAAGCACCCACAATCATTTGGACACACACACACCCCAAACAGATAAGAATTGAACAATGGGATGTAATTTCTGCTCTCTCTCTCTCTCTCTCTCTCTCTCAACACCTTCCAATTGTCAAACCAATAGCCATATGCTTCAGAAAAACTACAGACTTGACTTTTAAAAATGTATTTACTTCCTCTGTGTGTGTGTGTATGTGTGTGTGTGTGTACGTGCCCCCGAGTGTGTGTTTCTATGAACACATTGGGGCACACGTGGAGGTCAGAGGACAACCTGCAGGTGTTGGTTTTCTGCTACTATCACGTAGATCCCAGGATCAAATTCAGTTCTTCAGTCTTGACGATAAGTGCTTTTCCCTGCTGAGCCACCTCAGTGGCCCATATATCTGATCTTTACTAAAGGATTTCTGATTCTAGTTCTATGGACCTGCATAGAGTCTCTAAGAAGGCAGTACAACTAACATCTCCATTTTACAGTAAGAGTCAGGAGCTTGCTAACACCCCCTCTTCTTGTTTAAGTCAAAGTATGACCTTGGAGCTGTCCCTTGGATCGCTTTGATTGCATTTTGTGATTTGAATAGGTTAAAAGAGACGTGTGAAATTTTTCTTAAAAGTCTAAGGTTCTGGTTATTCTGCTGTTAATCGATTTGGGGCTCTAATAATTGACATATTATGCTTGTCATTTGCATCAACTACTTAAGGAAGGCAAAGAGATTAATTGGACATATTAACCCCTTCTTAATGGGTTGAAATGAGAAAGAGGCAGGATCAGTTCATCTGGAGCAGAAAAAGCAAGGACTCTGAAGTAAAGAACTAGGAACATAGTAGACTACTTGCCTAGTATGCATGAGACCTTGGATTTGATCCCTAGTAACATAAAAAATTGGTCCAGCATGGGCTATATAAAACTCTGGCAAACAGACAAACAAATGAACAAACAAACAAACCAACACACTGTGAGGGAAACAATCTAAAAACCAGACTTTGGAACTGAGGAATGGCATCAGGCAAAAGGCACCTGCAGCCAGACTGAGAGCTGCTCTAGCAGGGAGCGAGAGGGGACCTGAACAAATTGGAGGACTTCAGTCAGTTCTCATGATAGGTCCTGCCCTTAGTGCTTTCTCCCTAAGCTTCTTGAGGGCTGGGTGCTGATGGCTGTCCTAGTGTCAATTTCTTGGTTAGTAGGTACTCCATCAATTTTGCTGAATTTCGACTAAAAGACCAAACCATGATTAGATGACATATTAGAATGTACTAAGGACTGGGGCTGGAGAGATGGCTCAACAGTTCAGAATATGTACCCCATCTATATATTCTTATTATGTAGTCTGGCTGTCCTGGAACTCTCTGTATAGACTCACACTCACAGAGATTTCCCTGCCTCTGTCTCCGATTCCCCAGCTTAAAGGTGTACTTTACAATACAGGGCTCAAGAACATACACTGCTCTTACAGAGGACCTGAGTTTGGTTCCCAGCACCCACTGGCTGGCTCCAAACTGCCTATAACTCCGGTTCCAGGAGATCCAACGTTCTCTTTGGACTAATAGTACCCTATTAGTATTTGCTACTCCCCACTCCTATAATTAAGAATAAAATACTTAAAAAATACTAGATTATGTGTTTATCATTGCTTCTATAATTAAACATATAAGTAACAAAACAAGAATACCTTCTAAAAATCCAGGCATGGGGCTGGAGAAATGGCTCAGCGGTGTTCTTACACCGGTTTCTCTTCCAGAGGTCCTGAGTTCAATTCCCAGAAACCACACGGTAGCTTAAAACCATCTGTAATGGGATCTGATTGATTCCCTCTTCTGGTATGTCTAATGACAGCCACAGTGTACTCATATAAATAAAATAAATAAATCTTTAAAAAAAAGGCAAAACCAGGCATAATGGCACATGCCTGTAAATCCAGCACCCAAGAGGCAGATGCAGGAGAGTTATGAGTTGGAGCCCAGCTGTGCTTTTTAACTTATGCACCTGGTGGGTCCCTTCCTTGTATCCTTTTTTCAGTGAGAAGTAAATTGGCATTTATGAAGATGCCCAGAGCAATTTCAGTATGGAAGCAATCTTATTGAAGTAACGATCATTATTTTACAGCACTGGCGATTGAACAGGAGGCCTCAAACATGGTAGGTGACCAAACTGCTGCAACACTGAACTACTTTCCAGCTCCATTATTGATTTTTTTTTTTTTACAGTAGGTTGGTGACCAGGCCTGGGTCTGGCCAATTCCTTGTGGGAATTTCTGTCTTGAGTCAAAGATCGTATTTTTCAGAAGACTTTCCCCCCACTTCTTCTGCAATGGTGGGCAATGTGGGTGGCAGAAAGAGAAAAAAAATCATTTGATTGTCTTTTGGAATAGCAGGATCCTCCTTCATTGACGGATTTGTGGGCATACTCAGGATCAGATGGTGGAAAAATGTAAGGGATATACTCATAGGGAGATATCGCCTGATAATTAAGTACTTTAGTGATAGTTTTATTTCTTGGGGGTTGGGTAGGCAGTGTCCCATGTAGGCCAGGTTTGCGGAAGGTGAGCCTGAACAACTTCCGGTTTCCATTTCTTGAATGCTAGGGTTACAGACACATCGTCATGCTGCATTTATGGGGTGCTGGGGATGGAACCCAGTGATTCGTGCTTGCTCCTGCTTTGAGCATTCTACTTTCTGAGCCATGTCCTTGGTAACAATTTTGAATTACTTAAGTGATGTATACATACTTCTCTTGTGAGGCAAAACGATGGATGGCCTAAAAACTTTATGTGGAAAAGGTTTAAATACTTGCTTGATGTGTATCTCGGCTATTTTTAAAGTTGAGCCTGCAGCTAGGGAGATAGCTCAGTCATTAAAGTGCTTGCCCCGCACACACGAGAAACCACCTGAAAAAAAGCCAGAAATGGTGTCACCGTTTGTAAAGCCAGCGTTGAGGAAACAGAAGATTCGTGGGGCTCTCTGGCCAGCTAGTGAGAGAGAGACCTTGCCTCAAAATACATGGTAGCTGGAGGCTTATGAGCAACACTTGAGGTTGTTCTCTGTACTTCACATGTAAACACGCACACAAAGGAGTATATTGCGTTCACATAATGTGCCCAGTGCTTTATCGAATTCTTTCAGGAGAGTGTGGGTAACAGGCCTCTTACTACTAGAAGGAACCAGATTACAGAGCACAGTTCATGGGGCAGGAAGCAGGCGTTGTTTTTCACTTTTGGAAAATATGTACCAGGACTGCATGACATTTCAGGTAGGGGTTGAAAAGGTGTCGCTTTCACTTCCCCTTCCTCGATTTTACTATTCTGACTTTTTCCCTTAAGACGGTGGCAGGCAGGTGGACGCACGTGAGCGCCAAGGGCACATCTGTGTGCGCGCATTAGCGCTCAAGGGCACGCTCCCCCTCCTGTCCTCCATTGGACGCCTGTTCACACCTGACTGCCGGTCCTCCGAGTGTATGGGAGGGCGTGTGTGGACCCGGGGTGGAGATCCCCTCTCCCATGATGCCCCGCGACGAGTCCACATTGCTCTCTACCACCCGCAGACAGAGCTGCTGCTCAGGAGGCCCAGGGAGGTCCGCTCGGGTCCCTGCTCTCCAGTAGTTCTCGCCTTCTCCTCAAAGCCCCACCCCTTTTAGCTACGCGAACGCGGACCTCGCCTTGAAGTCTAGGCTCTCAGAACTCCAGTGCCTCTCGAGCAGGTCCCGCCTTTTGACTTTCGCCCCTCCCCTCTCCAGGTTCAGCAGCCACAGACCACGCCCCAACTAGTCCCGCCCTTCTTCTCCAGGCTTGGGGCGCGCCGGCACCGCCCCTCCTAGGTGACCCTACCCCTGTCATAAGCCCCGCCTCTAGTCCATATTCTGTGACCAATAGCCCCGCCTTTCACCCCGAGCCCCGCCCCTCTCCAGGCTCCTAGGGCGCCGGCACCGCCCCTCGCTCCCAGCATGCCGTGCGGCAGCGGCGGCGCGGCGGGCGGAGCCGGGAGGCGGGGAAGCCGTGGCCGTGTGAGCGTGAGGAGCCGCCGCCACCGCCTCCTCGCTGTCCTCGTCCTCCTGGGCCCCAGCGTCGCGGGCCGCGCGCTGCCCTGGAAGAGACGTCGCCTCGCCTGCCTCCGCCTCCCCCTCGCCGCGCCGCTCCCGCCTCCTGCTCCTGCGTTGCGGGCTCCAGCGGAACCCGGAACGGCCGTCCGCCTCCCCCGCCCTCCGCCGCCCCCTCCGCGGCTTCCTCCTCAGCCCCGGGCCAGATCGCAGTGTCGGCGGCGGCCGGTTCAGGCGGCGACTCGCGCTTCTTCGGGCGGCGGCGCTTGGCCATGTCGTGTCGGGGAAGGTAATGAGCCGCAGAGCCCCGGGGTCTCGGCTGAGCAGCGGCGGCGGCGGCACCAAGTACCCGCGGAGCTGGAATGACTGGCAACCCAGGTGGGTGACCGCGTCGAGCCTCGCCTGGAGCTGGCCGAGGCCTAGGCCCGCGGGACTGGGAGGCGCGGCCTAGGCCCGCGGTCCCTGGAGCCGGGCGCGGCTTCCTGGGTGTCCTCCGGGCCTGGTCCGGCAGGAAAGCTGCGGGCAGCGGAGGCCTCTGTGCCCGGCTGGCCGCCTCAGCCGGATGGCTGGAGCAGTGGCTCTGAGCTTGGGTGGAGGAGGACGTTCCACTGCCGTCTAACTCCAAGTTGAGATTTGAGGTCCAGGAACCCTCCCTGTTACCTATTAACTTCCTCGGCTCCGCGTCCAGTCCTCATGCCAAAGACCACCTTAACTCTGCGTCCTTCTGGACTCCCACGTGTTAATTAATGTATTTTAAAAGCTGAGAACTCTACCGAGGTCTTCCTCTGACTTTAGACAGGATGTTAGTCGACCAAAAGATGAGATTATGGGACTGTGAATGAAATCGACACAATCAGGCACTGGGGCATTTTAAGTTTTCCCCAACTGCAGAAATAGTTTTTCTGGAAACAGTAATTTCCCAGGGCGCTTTGGAGTGAATTTGTATTCTCAGGAGTAGAGAAATTTCGTTTTGCATGAAGGAATTGGAGTCTGGTTGGATTTAAAATATTAAGAGAAAAATACGAAAGAAAAACTATTTCTAGTCAGTTCTTTCTGATTATGGACTGGTTATACTTAATGTAGGTTCCCATTCTTTGCTGAGTAAAGGCTTCAAGTATTCAGAGACTACTTGAGCTTTAACAGTGCCTAGGACTTCCTAAATGTATAAAACCTGTCTTTCAGTAGAAGTTGATGTATTCTTTGAAGTACACTCCGTTGTTCAGAATGGCCACGTGAATGGAAAGCGTACACTTTTTGGTGTTGGTCTTGCTTTCTAGTAGATCCTCCTAATTTCAGAACAGCTTGGAAGTGGAGTATTTTAGAAGTTAGTGTGTTACATTTTAAGAGTTGGTAGAGAAATTAAAATGCTCTTTGGCTAATAGGGGTACACTTATTTTGTTTAACGTGCATTCCTAAACATTGTGTCTCTTGAGAACTGATGTTTGTGACTAAATGATTGTAAAAACGAATGCCTAAGTCTAGATTTGAGATTTGAAGCAGTTATAAGGAGTGTTTGCAAAATCATCGCTTTGACTTGCCCTGCATGAAGGTTTGTGCAGTGCGTTAAATAAAACAAGTTGACATTCTTTTCATTGACATGCTTTGATTTCACTGTTATTGAAATGTGTGAGGTTTGATTTTAAGCAGCTGACACATTAGGTGATAAATGAACTTGAATTTGACTTTTGATAGAGCTCTTATTTAAAAATGGATTCTACAGCTGGCTATGGTGGTGCACACTTTTAATCCCAGCACTTGGGAGGCAGAGGCAGGTGGCTTCCTGAGAGTTTGAGTCCAGCCTGGTCTGAGTTCCAAGACAGCCAAGATAAACCCTTGTCTCCTGTCTCGGAAAACAATGGATTCTACTATATT
The DNA here is from genome assembly GCF_000001635.26 of Mus musculus. NCBI lineage: Eukaryota > Metazoa > Chordata > Mammalia > Rodentia > Muridae > Mus > Mus musculus. Next base: position 118,241,710 of record NC_000073.6, on the reverse strand, counting down.
TTAGCATATTATGACCTGTATACACACACACACACACACACACACACACACACGCACACACAAAAACACACACAGAGCAGAATGGCTTATATAGTTAAGGAATATGTGCATAGGTTGTTAGTTAATGTCACCTATGTTTCAAATATTTTTGTTTCTTGGCATAGTGAGGGTGTATGGGGAAAGGATGAAAACTTTCTATGAGCTCTGATTGAATTCTTGGATAGAGAGTACGACTATGATGAGGTGCACACGTGGGTTTATGGAGTACAAGGCAGGAGTACTTGCTTTCTAGAGGAAACAGGAATATACACATACCTCATAGCAAACTTGGTTTATTTGTAACATGGTCAGGATTGATATGCTAAATAGCCAGTGGAAAAAAACTCAAGTTTGTAGGTCATAATTTTCATAGTAAAAGTTGAAGTCATTCTCTCTCAGAAAGATGAATAGCTAATGATAGAATGGAGACACCCCCCCCCCCAAACACACCTTGGCCAAGTGCTTTTTCCAAATATTTTCTCTATGTACTTACATAGAGACTATAGTTTATTCAAATATTAAAAAAAATCTTTTATTTATCTGTGTGGTCATGTCTGCCACAATGAGCCATGAGTGGGTGAGTGAATAGAGATCAGAGGACCACACATAGTCTGTTTTCTTTTTCTGCCATGTGGATTCTGTCAATTTAACTCAGGTCATCAGGCTTGGCAGCAAGTGCTGAGGAGCCATCTTGCTGACCCTTGAATCTTTTTTTTTTTTTTTTTTTTTTTTAAGATTTGTTTATTTATTATATGTAGGTACACTATCTTCAGACACTCCAGAAGAGGGCGTCAGATCTCGTTACGGATGGTTATGAGCCACCATGTGGTTGCTGGGATTTGAACTCTGGACCTCTGGAAGAGCAGTCGGGTGCTCTTACCCACTGAGCCATCTCACCAGCCCTGACCCTTGAATCTTAAAAAAAAAAAAAAAAATTACTAGTTTTATGTGTATTTACATGTGCCCATAGTTTATGTATGTACACCATGGGTGTGGTAGGAGCCAGGAGAAGTTTGGTGATGAGGGAGTTAGGTCTCTGGACTGAAGTTACTGGCAGTTGTGAGTCATCATGTGGGTGCTGGTAACCAAACTCTAGTCATCTGTAAGATCAGCAGCTGCTGAGTTCTCTTTCTAGGCCATCTTCTTCTTTTTTTTGGGGGGGGGGGGTCTTGTTTAGCTGAGGATGACCTTGATTGAGCTCCTGATCTTATTTCCACTTCCCAGGTGCTAGCAGTTTAAGTGTGTTACTGCCAGGCCTATTTTTTTATTCAAATAATTTTTATTAAAAACAATTATTCGTCCTTTCTGTACCATTTCCCCCCCCCTCTGATTTTTATGGAGGGGCAGGTGAGGAGGAATCAGACAACTGAGAACTTAATTCTTGGGGTGGGAATGCATGAAGCAGCCCTGGGTTTGATCCCCAGCCACATAGCCAGGGTGTGGTAGTTAGTACATACCAGTAATTCCAGAAGTGATGTTTTTCATTAGATCAGAAATTCAAGGTTATCTTCAGCTACGTAGTGAGTTCCAGGCCAGCCTGAGCTACACAAGACTCGTGTCTCAAAACAGAAAAAAGAACAGCAGTTCTTGTCAGCGTCTTTAAATATTAGTTTGGCAGTTTGTCCTGTCGTAGTAGAAGTAATCCCTCTTACATATCCACAGGTAGTGTCTTTGGTCTTTAGTAGCTGAATAGTGGGCTACTGTGATAAGAGCAAGCTTACCAAGACCACTAGAAACAGTCTTTAAGAGTGTTTACAGAGCACTGGGCTTGTAGTCAATCATGTGTCCTCCCAGGGTTTCTCTGTGTAGGCTTTTCTGGAACTTAATTCTGTAGTCCAGGTTGTCCTCTAACTCAGAGATCTTTCTGCCTCTTCCTCCTAAGTGCTGTGATTAAGGTCATGTTCCACCACTGCTTGGTTGTAGTCTTATTCACTGTACTCTCCTACAGAATGGTTAGGTAAGAGCTTTGTGGGCTGTGGTGTCTTATACCTATAATCTCAATACTTGGGAGGCAAAGGCAGGCTGTATAGCAAAGAAAGAAATGAGTGATGTTAGGTTTTATTATTATTTACTTGCAACCTGTTATTATCTTAGACAAAAAGTTGGGAAAATTTTAGGATCTTCCCAACCATTTTGTGCTGAACAGAGACCTATCTTTGCCACTAGCCAAAGTGTGCTATTTTTGGATTTTTACCTGTATGGAAAATACCTAGTTGTATCCGAAGATAGAGATCAGAATGCTTCAAGAGTTTTTTGAGCTGGGTGTAGTGGTATACACCTTGAATCTCAACACTCTAGAAGCAGAGGCAGGTGGATCTCTTGAGTTCATGGCCAGCCAAGGAAAGCTACAGAGTGTGTGACCTTGTCTCAAACAAAAAAAAAAATTTTTTTTTTTTTGAGGAGGTGGAGAGTTTGGTCAGTGAGTAAAAAACACTCAGCAGCAGGCCTGTGACTTCCATATAAGCACGAAGGCACACATGCACCTGTACTCATGCATGCACACACATAGGGTCTCATATAGCCCAGGCTGACCTTGATACACATCTGTAATCTTAACCCCTTGAGTGCTGGAAGTTACAGGTATGTGCCACATGTCCTGCCAGAATTCTTTGTTTGAAAGTTAAATGTGGGGCTGGAGAGATGGCTCAGTTCTCAGTACTCACTTTGGGCAGCTCACAATTCTCTGTAAATTTGGCTTCAAGGCATCTACACACACACATACACACACACACATACACACATATACATATTGAAGAAAAAAAATGCATTCAATAGGTCTTATTCCTATACTTGGAAGTCTTAGATGTTTAGCACATATGTATTGTTGTATTGTTATATATTAGGTAGCTTGTAGTGCCCAAGTTTTACCTGTCTAGATATTTTTTTGAGACATAGTCTTACTCTGTAGCCCAAGCTGAGCTCAAGCTTCAGGTACTCTTCCCTCAGCCTTGAGTAGCGGGAGTTACTGGGATGTGTCACAGTGCCTTTCTATTTCTAGGCTTCTAAATGAATGAAACAGTACTAGAGCTAGTTATCATTTTTAGTACCATTTTACCAGGTCAAAGTTCTAAGGAGTATAAAACTCCATGTGAAAGATTAAAAAATAGAAGTGTTGGGCTGGAGAGATGGCTCAGCAGTTAGGAACACTGACTTCTTCCAGAGGTCCTGAGTTCAGTTTCCAGCAACCACATGGTGGCTCACAACCATCTGTAAAATGATCAGATGCCCTCTTCTGGTGTGTCTGAAGACAGCTACAGTGTACTTACATATAAATATATAAAAATAAATAATTTTTTAAAAGTTGTGAAATTAGTTACATTTAAATATATAAAAATAAATAATTAAAAAAGTTGTGAAATTAGAGTTAGAATTTTATGTCTGGTATGAAAAGTTGGGTTTTAAGCTGGGTAATGATGATGCGTGCTTTTAATTCCAGCACTCTCTGTGAGTTCCATGACAGCCTTGTCTACAGGGTGAGTTCCAGGATAGCCAGGGCTATATATGCAAAGAAACCCTGTCTCAAAAAACAAAACAAAATAAACAAACAAAAAGTTAGGTTTCTAATTTGGAGACAGGATTCTCACTACTATAGCCCAGGCTTATCTTAATGCTCCTTGCTCAATCAGCTTGTGGAGTGCTAGCATTACACAGGTGGGCAGGCTGTATAGCCTGGCTGACCTGGAAATCTCTGTGTGGACCAGGGTAGATCTGCCTGCATCTGCCTCCCGAATACTGGGATTAAATATGTGTGCCACCTCTGCTGGCTGATATTAGGTTTATGAGATCAGAATTGTATGTTATACTTTTTTGTGAGTTTGTAGAAAGTCTGGTGTCCACAGATTTGTAATATACTGAATAAAAAACAGCTAAAACTGAACAACCACATATCTCATTGCTATGAATGGAACTTTAAGTAGAATCTAATAATTATGTTTGAATTTTTGTTTGGTCCTTCTCCGTCAACCTCCAAGTATCAGGAAACATAACTGCAGCCCACCAAACTCCATTGATTATCATTTTTATCAGTTCTATATTACAGATTCCTGAGTGCATTGAGAGTTTTCAACTAATTGTATATGAGTGATTTTTTTTTTCAGAACTTAATATTTTCATTATCTTATAAAAAACATTTGGCAATTATATTTTTAAGCTGAATGTTTTTACCCTTTAATTCCTTAAAAGAAATCTTTGTGTGTAAGTGAGAGAGGGGGTAGGAGGATAGAGAGACATACATGTGACACAATGTGCATGTGGAGGTCATAGGACAAAGTTGTGAAGTCAGTTCTTCCCATCCACCTTTATGTGAGTTCTGGCAATAAAACACCAGCCAACCATCATGGTTACTGACAGCAAGTACCTCAGCCCATGAGCATCTTGTTGGTCCTTCATTCCTTTCTAAAATTGCAGAGAGCCTGAACTTCAAATTAGTATTTAAACTATTAATTTTCATTTTTTTTTAAAAAATAGTGTGTGTTTTGTATGCCTGTGAAACATGTGCATGCAGTGTCCCCAGAGGCCAGAAGAGGGCATTGGATCCCATGGGATTGGAAGTCAAGATGATTGTGGGTGCTAGAAATTGAACCTGAGTCTTCTGCAAGAGCAGTCAGTGCACTTAACTGCTGAGCCTTCCTTAAATCCCTACTTTAAATTTTAAGAAATCATAAAATAGTTTTAAGTGTGTGAATATGACCTCACCAGTAAATATTGATACTTTTTAGGGATATTTTTGACTTGCAAGTGTGAGAAATAAAGAATGCTTTTAAAAATGACAGCATACTATACTCTAAGGCCTTATCGACATGTATTTGATCATAGAAACTACTGAACTGTTCTCCAATAAAAATGGCAAGGTATAGTAACTATTTCTATATTAATGGTTTTAGAGGAGGAAAGCTATACATCTTAGTGGAAGTCAGTAGGGTGATGAAATTGTTCTATATAGTTTTCATGGTAAGCTTGGAGAAAATCGGAACCAAACAAAGCTGCTGTAAAATATAAGCTGTCCTCAATAAATAATATTTATTTAGAGGCAGAATGCTTGTAAGGAGTAAGCTGGTGAAGGTGTGTGGGGGTGGACTGGAACTACACTTGTTGGCTTTGGTCATAGTTGAAGTGTAATTGGAATGGTTTGAGGAGCTGTTGTTAAAGTCTTACTAGCAGCAAATTGGCTTCAGTTAGGATGATTTAGTCTGTTGGTTCTTGAAGGGTGTGTAAGTATTGTAAGTACAGTTGGGAAAACCTAGACAAGAGACTACCGAGGACCTAAGTCATGTATTCTGTATTCTGTTTATAGTACATGATTGAAGCTCAGACAAAAAGTGTTCCCAGTATGTAGAAACTTGGGCTAGCATAAGCCCTTCATTTGTTGTCTAGTGTTGGTTAAGGGTGACTACTTATGTGAGCCTTTCTGCTTGCCCACACTTAATTCACCTTAGTAAATATGACATGTCACACCTATAAAACAGATGTGACCATATTGTCTTTTAAGAACACTGAATTCTTACAGTGCTAGGGTTTTCTGCCTCCCCTATCCTAATTACCAAAAAAACAGATCCAAGGAGTTCCTGTCACTGAACTGTCCTTGATGGAGTCACACAAACTGTATGTTTCAGTTCTTTTCATACTGTCATTATTTTGATTACCTGAAATTGGCTTCATTTTCTCAAAGCTTGTTGTGTTTTTGGAACTACAAAATAAGGAAAGAATTTCTCTTGTATCTAGACCTAAAGGCAGAGTTTAGAAAATTTGTAGTTTAACTCTTGTTTTTGTTTTGTTTTTTTCAAGACAGGGTTTCTCTGTATAGCCCTGGCTGTCCTGGACCTCACTTTGTAGACCAGGCTGGCCTCAAACTCAGAAATGTAGTTTAACTCTTAACAAAATACCTCAGCTTACTATATCTTGTTTTGTCTTTAGAGTGTAACCAGCTTAGAACACTTTGTTTACTCAGAACTGTTTGGCTTTAGAAAGTTCTGTTCCCTCTTCTGTTTATCGAGTGAACTCTTATCATGTATGTATGGTTCATTTTTTGAGTTAGTGACTTTTTTTTTTTTAATGGATGTGAATACCTCTGTAACCACCACTCTCGACCAGGAGACTCACTTTTCAATTGGATTCCTTGTCCCTGACATTGCTGCCAGCACCAGCATATGGTGAGAGCATACAATGACATTTGTTTTTTACATTTTTAATTAAAAATTTTTTTTAAAAAAGATTTATTTATTATTATATGTAAGTACACTGTAGCTGTCTTCAGACACTCCAGAAGAGGGCATCAGATCTCATTACGGATGATTGTGAGCCACCATGTGGTTGCTGGGATTTGAACTCAGGACCTTCAGAACAGCAGTCAGTGCTCTTACCCACTGAGCCATCTCTCCAGCCCCTACATTTCTAATTTTTTTGTGTGTATGTATGCGTGCACATGCACACAAAAGTGCCTCATCTCATTTGTGGAAGTCAAAGGCTGTCAGATGTGGTATTAAGTGCCTTTAACCAATGAACCATTTTATTGGTCCTACCATAAAATCTTTTGCAGAGAGGATATCTTTACATGGTGTGTCCAGGATTTATTATAAGTTTGGACTTTATTAGGTTTTTGGGTCTTACTATTTTCAGTGTGTCACACTATTGCTATAAACATTGCTTGCTTGCTTGGAATATCTGAAGAGTGCTGTGACATATCAGATGGTAGACCTACAACATTATCATTTTTGGGTATATGGGTTCTGGACCACATAGGTCCTCATTTGGCTAAGCTTATTCTAGGAGCTACAGATTCCTGGCCCTCTAACCACACTCTTCCTTTTTTTTTCACATATCAGATATTTACATTTCAGTTCATAAGAGTAGCAAAATTGGCCGGGCTTGGTGGCACACACCTTTAATCCCAGCACTCGGGAGGCAGAGGCAGGCGGATTTCTGAGTTGGAGGCCAGCCTGGTCTACAACAAAGTGAGTTCCAGGACAGCCAGGGCTACACAGAGAAACCCTGTCTCAAAAAAAAAAAAAAAAGTAGCAAAATTATAGTTGTGTAGTAGCAATGAGAATAATTTTATGGTTGGGGGTCATCTCAACCTGAGGAACTGTATTAAAGGGTTGTAGTATTAGGAAGGTTGAGAAACACTGGGTTAGAGCGTCTCTGAATGTCTTGTGTTCTCATTTGCAATGTCAATGTGTGTTGATTAGAGAATGCTAGCCAAAAAAATTCCACTGTACACTGTCAGTGCATATGCAGTGTTTTTCAGGTACACTTTGGTCATAGGTCATAGATTGGTAGAGGCAGGACTTAGAGCTGGCAAGTTTTTTTCCCTCTATAGCTCCTGAGTTTATAAATCTGTTACCTTAGAAAGCATTTGAAGGGGATTTGTTCTTGTAGTAGGCCAGTTAGCCTCAGGCAGTAAATTATACAGCTGATTAAACAGTTGCAACCAGGTCCTTAATAGAAGGAAGGATATGCTAATTAAAATTCATAGGTTTTATTAATCTTGAAAAACACCTTGCTCTTATTTTGAAATTCTTTTCTACATTAGTCTCTTACCCCATATCTGCTATATCTATCCATATTGCTTAAAACAGTCCATTCACTAAAATACTAAGTACTGGGTTGAGGTTGCTGATGTCCTGGGGCAGTGGCAATTCTGCACTTGGTTGGAGGAATGAAACCCTGCTTCCCAGAGCCAACAGATTCATTTTGATGCCTATATCCTTTCAAAAAGTAAAAAAAAAAAATTTTTTTTTGAGACTTGTAGACCAGGCTGGCCTCGAACTCAGAAATCTGCCTGCCTCTGCCTCCCGAGTGCTGGGATTAAAGGGGTGTGCCACCACGCCCAGCCAAAAAGTAAAATTAATTCTGGTAAGCTAGTACTCCACATTATTCATCATATAGCTGGGACCTTGCCTCTTTTCTGACTAGATCACTGGTATCACAGAATTAATATCAATATTTAGTTGAAAAGAAAGCAATCTAGAATATGTTGTAAAAAGGCCAGATGCACTTCTTGTCTTGTCTTTACTGTTCTGAGGAAAAATGAAGATGGAGTAGGTTTTCAGTGGCAGCAGGCCCATGGAACTTGATTTTATTTTATTTTATTTTATTTTATTTTCTGAGACAGGGTTTCTCTGTATAGCTCTGGCTGTCTTGGAACTCACTTTGTAGACCAGGCTGGCCTCGAACTCAGAAATCCTCCTGCCACTGCTGGGATTAAAGGCGTGTGCCACCACACCTGGCACATGCTCTATTTTTAAAAGATGCGGTTGTACATGTATATGGAGTACAAAGTGATGTTTAGATAACTGTACTTGATGTATATAATGCTGATCAAGCCAACTACTTTTTGCTTTTTTGGAGAGGAGAAGAGCTCTTTGAAATGGACTATTTTTTTATTTTTTATTATTTTGGTTTTTTGAGACAGGGTTTCTCTGCATAGCCGTGGCTGTCCTGGAACTCACTCTGTAGACCAGGCTGGCCTCGAACTCAGAAATCTGCCTGCCTCTGCCTCCCGAGTGCTGGGATTAAAGGCGTGTGCCACCACTGCCCAGCGAAATGGACTATTTTTTAATTTTATTTATTTATTTTTTTACTGTTGATTGATTGATGCAGGGTTTTCACTGTGCAGCTTTGGCTGGCTTCAGATTGACATCTTCCAGCCTCAGCTTCCCACATGCTGAGGTACAGGTGTGTACCACACATACCTGCTTTTGAAATGCACTTCTTTTGGAGTATTTTGAAGTACAAAGCACATTGTCTCAGACAAAGTCATTTTTTAAATAGCAAGATCTGGAAACATTTTTTTCCACTTGAGACTTTGTACTTCTTTACCAGCAACTTCCCTTTTTTCTCAACTCCTGTGGTTTACTTGCATTTGACAGAGGCCAGTTTTTTCAGCTACACTGGAGACTGAAGTAGGAGGATGGAAAGTTCAAATACTGCCTGGCCTGCAGAGCAAGTTTAAGGCCAGTCAAGGCAACTTAGTAAGACTCTGTCTCAAAAAAAAAAAAAAAAAAAAAAAAAAAAAAGACCCTGTCTCAAAGTAAGAGTGAAAGATGGAGATAATGGTAGCATATTGACTTAGCATTTGTGATTCCTCAGATTGGATCCAAGGCAGCAAAGAAGGTCTACTTGGCTGTATTAGCATTGGTATTAGAAATAGAATTGTCAGTCAGGGCTGGTGAGATGGCTCAGAGGGTAAGAGTACTGACTGCTCTTCCAAAGGTCCTGAGTTCAAATCCCAGCAACCACATGGTGGCTCACAACCACCCATAATGAGATCTGATGCTCTCTTCCAGTGTGTCGAAGTCAGCTTACAGTGTACTTATGTAAAATAATAAATAAGAGCTAGCACGGACTGAGCAAGTGGGGCCGATGAGAGCAAGCAGAGGTCCTAAAATTCAATTCCCAACAACCACATGAAGGCCCTCAACCATCTGTACAGCTACATTCTACTCATATACATAAAATAAGTAAAAGAAATAGTATCACCTTGTTTTAGAATCTATTGTACATGTTCTGTACTGAGTCCTCATACATCTCTTAGGAAAGACTGGTGTCATGAACTAGAGTAAGGATGGGAAGACAGGAACCTCTTCAGTTGGCATATAGTCTGAAGATCAGATCCAGGTTAAAGATAATGTTTGGGAAAACTTTCAAACTGATAAAAGCACCTCATAAATGTGAGCTCCTGGCCGGGTGGTGGTAGCACAGGCCTTTAATCCCAGCACTTGGGAGGCAGAGGCAGGCAGATTTCTGAGTTTGAGGCCAGCCTGGTCTACAAGTGAGTTCCAGGACAGCCAGGGCTATACAGAGTCTTGAAAAAAACCAAAAACCAAAAACCAAAACCAAAAACACACAAAAAGTGAGCTACTATGTCTTTAATTAATCAATTATTATTATTTTTTTATTATTATTATTTGTAAGGGGGCAGTGCTGGGGATAGAATGGAGGATCTTATTCAGACACCCTCACCCCAGCCCCATATTTGGAATTTTAAAGAACATTCTGTTATCTCTTCCTCTAAATGTTTTAGACACACACATACACTCTCACACATGTAGGTGCACATACACTCGTGTGTTATGTAGCTATAAATTTTGATAAATTTTCATTGTTTTTTAAAGGATGTATGACATTAAATTTAAATCTCTTCTAAGCACGTGGCATTTTTGGTATTACTTAGCTATAAAATATGGTGGGTGATAGATTGCACTATAGTGTAATGGTATGTTTCATAGTCTGTGTCCTTGAACCAGAAACCAATTTTATATTGCTTAGTAAGGGATTTCAGCATATGTGAATCTGCTTGCTTTTCTCTTCATGTCTTACCAGTTCATTCTAAGAACCTGCTACCAAGTGCTGGCCATGGTGGCATGGTTTTAGTTTCAGGACACAGAGGAGGTCGGATCTCTGATTTCAAGGCCAGCCTGTTCTACATAGGGAGTTCCAGGCCAGTCAAAGGTTACATACACATAGGGAGACCCTGATTCAAAACAACATTAAACAAAACAAACAACTGGCTACTGGTTGAAAGTATAAGCTAGGGAAAATAATCTAATCTTTGTAACGTTGGATACATTTGGAGAGCAGGGGCATGGATTAAATCGCTACTTTGTAGGTTTATAGGTAGTGTGTAGTTTGTTTAACTTTCATCATGCAGTTAAACTAATTCTTTAGAGAATCTTTCCTCCTCTAGTCTAGGGCCTGTGTGAATGTACAGTTTTAATAAAGTAGTAAGAGGTGACAGTGTCATGGGAAAGTTGTATTTGAGGTGGCACAGCTTTACAGCCTTTGTGTCTTTTAAAAAGAAATAAGATTGATTGAGGTGGTGTATCAATGTAAGAATGTGTGTGCACTACTAGGCAGATTTTGGTAGGATTTAAAATTGTATAAATTTATTGAAATTAGCAAATAATGCCTTTTCTAAGGAGCTTCATATGTACTTTTTTATCTTTTTGTACAAGGAAATTATAAAAGTTTATTTTAAATTAAATGATTAAATGTGTTTAGTATAAAATATAACAAAAAAGGAGTTTGTAGATTTTGTAGGTCTGAAATAACTTAATAGGTGGTGTTAAGATGTTTCTAGCTTCCTTAAGTTTAAGCTAACCGTTAAGTATGTCAGTATTTCTGTGGCCTGCTGAGCACAGCTGGACTCTCCCACCTTTCCTTCTTGGACTCTGATACTGTTTCGGGTTTTTAGTAAGTTCTGTGCAACTCTCTTCAGTTAATGTGGTATAATAGTGTGATCTTGTGTCTTTTCTTAGTAGTTGATTTATAATATGCCTTCTGAGATTTATCTTTTTTTATTAAAAAAGTTTAAAAAGTGTGTTTTGTTTGTATGCACTACAGCGTGTTCATGAGGATCAGTGGGAGCTGCTTCTTTAACCAATTGTGTCCTGAGAGGGAGATTGAGCATAGTTCATTAGCCTTTTTAAAATTTTTAAAGAATTACTTTGTGTATGGGTATTTTGCCTGTGTGTATCATCCAATGCTCTTAGAAGCCAGAAGGTGGTATTGGATTCCCTCTGGAACTGGTGTTACAAATGGTATGAGCTACCTTGCAGGAGAAGTTGAAGTCAGGTTCTCTGGAAGAGCAGAACTGCGCTGAGCCTGCTTTCCAGCCCTAGTTCATCTAGCAGGCACCTTACCAGCTCCCAATACTTGTTTTTTTAAACAGTAGTTGGAAACCTGTTTGCTACCCCAGAATATTTAAGGAGATATGTCCTGTGGGAGTTACTAGAGATGTTGAATCAGTCAATTTAAAAATTTGCGTATGTCTTTGTATGATTTTATTGGCAAAGTTAGAAAATCAAGGTGTTCTATATGCTTTTACAAGGTTATTTTAATGTGCAAACTGAAAACTGCCTCTAGATGTTTCTGGAGATGTCCCCTGTAGAGAGCCACTGATGTAGATTCTAAGCTTAATTAATGCCTCTTCTTGTTTGTCTTAATGTTTGAACATGTTTCAAGTTAGGCTGTATCAGGTAGTTGCTTAGAAAGGTTGGTGCTGGAGAGAGATGGCTCGATGGTTAAGAGCACTGACTGCTCTTCCGAAGATCCTGAGTTCAAATCCCAGTAACCACATGGTGGCTCACAACCACCTGTAATGAGATCTGATGCTCTCTTCTGGTGTGTCTTGAAGACAGCTACAGTGTACTTAGATATAATAATAAATAAATCTTTGGGCCAGAGCGAGCAGAGGTCCCGAGTTCAATTCCCAGCAACCACATGATGGCTCATAACCACCTGTGCAGCTACAGTGTACTCACATACATAAAATAAATAAACAAATCTCTTAAAAAAAATAAAAGGAAGGTTGGTGCCCCTGACCTGTGGTATACCATCTCTCATGGTCATACTAATTTGGTAAGATTCTCTTTCTCCTTTCCTCCTTCCTTCCTTCCCCCTCCCTTCTTCCCCCTTCTCCGTTTATAGAATTGCATGTTTTATGTGTGTAGTGTTGCTCATGTGTTCATGTCTGTATCATATGCATGCTTGGTGCCCAAGGAGGTCAGAAAGTGTCTCATCCTCTGACAAGGTTGTTGTGCTAGAAGTTTATAACTGTTTATTGTTGGTTTTGGCAGCACCTGGATGTTACTGATCCAAGTTTTTCTGGGTGCTTTGACCAGATGGAGTTATGGATGGTTGCTAGTTGCCATGTGGGTGCTGAGACTTGACCCTGGGTCCTGTGGAAGAACAGCACATACTGTTAACAGATGAACCATCTCTCCAGTCCAAGAGAGTTTGTTGTTTAAGTGTACATGTCCAAGTCTCCAAGTGTATTATCCTGAACATGCTCCATCTCATCCTAAAGTGACATGTTCAAATTACACATTATCTGTAATTTTGTGGCACCACATCCTTTTTTTTTCTGCTTTTGTCTCACATGAAAATTAGCATCTTTTACATAGCATTTATTTTTATTTATATTTATATTTTTTATTTTTATTCATTTATTTTTTGGTTTTTCGAGGCAGGGTTTCTCTGTATAGCCCTGGCTGTCCCGGAACTCACTTTGTAGACCAGGCTGGCCTCGAACTCAGAAATCCGCCTGCCTCTGCTTCCTGAGTGCTGGGACTAAAGGCGTGCGACGCCACGCCCGGCTCATAGCATTTATTTTTGCTGTTTGTTTTTAAGACAGAATCTCACTGTGACTCAATGTTTAGCCCATCTAGCCTGGTGCTGCTTTAGTGCTGCTTAAATTTTTAATTTTGCATTATCCTTTAGTGGTTCGTTAATGAGAATTTAGACTATTCATTTATCAAAATAGGTGATAGACTGTTACAAACTTATGGATTTATTATAACAATAATTACTTATTTTAAATAAGGTGCTCTGTGGACTTTCAGAAGTTTCTCAGTCATTGTCAATGGCAAAGTTGCTGTTGTGCTAGAAGTTTATAACTGCTTATTGTTGGTTTTGGCAGCACCTGTCTTTTTCTGGTTCAAGTTTTTCTGAGTGCTTTGTCCAGATGTAGCTTGCAGCTTCAGTTCTTCCTATGGGCTATTTCTGGGGTCAGCAACTTGTTTCACTGGAGTATAGTGACATTAAACCAGTGGGATGGTGCTTATGTTTTCTTAAAAAGTGGGCAGTATAAGGCATGGTATCCTGAATTATTCAAAACAAAACTTGCTTTCTTTGAAAACCTTACCATAAGAAAGGAGTTTATTTTTTGAGGTGTTGAACCTAGGGCATCATGTATGTTAAAAGAGTGTTCTACCATTGAGCTTCTGCCCTAGCTGAAGGGCAAATACTGAAAAAATTAAAATGACTTTGATGGAAGTGATGCTGTGTAGTTCTTTTGGTTTTGACAAATGAATATAGTAGTGTAACTACTATAACCAGGCTATAATTATTCTCTTAGAAGCCCCTGTGTCCTTTTGTAATAAATTTCTGCACCTAGCCAGTGCTTCTTCATGGTTTAGAATATCACAAATAAGAATGTGGTTGGTTTTGAGGGGGTGGTAAAATGTATATAAAACGTGCCATTTGTTGACATCTCGATGTTATGCAGTCATTGAGCACTTGTATTTAGTTTGAATAACCCTATATCCACTAAGCAGTCACTCCACGTTCTCACTGTGATCCAGAACATGACAAGCACAGCCCTACCATTGTGAATCTGTTCAAATGAGTAGAACTGTGCAGTATGTGGCCTTTTGTTTCTGGCTAATGTCGCTTAGTCTGATGTTTCCCACTTTAACTCAAGGTGCTGCATGTGTGAGCACTTCATTCCTTCTTACTGCTGAATTATATTTTGCTGTATGATGCCTTGCATCTCTTTCTTCTCATATAGATGTCCACCTCTTGACTAATAATGTAACTGTGGTGGTAGAACTTTGTGTATGCTTTTATTGCAACATGTATTTTCAATTTTGGGCATATATATACCTTGAGAGATTTGCTGGTCTACTTGTAATTTTCTGCCCTTTGAAGGATGGTCAAACTGTTTCCTGAAGTGGCTGTAATATTTTACATCCTCATAGCAATGCAGAAAAGCTCCAGTTTCTTCTCTACATCCACATAAAATTTTGTTCTTTTTGTTTTTATTTTCAGTTTTAAGATTCTGATTATTGTAGTTAGTAAATTTCCCTTGTAGTTTTGATTTGCATTTTCCTAATTATAGATGTTATTGAATATTTTCATGTGCTCATTGACCCTTTGTCTCTGTCTCTCCCTTTCCTCTCTCCTTTATTTCTTGTTCTTGAGTCAGGCCTCCTGTATAGCTTGGCTGCCTGGATCTTGTGTTCTTTCTGGTTCTCCTACCGCAGCCTCCTGAGCCCATGCTCCATAGTGAAATTAGATCTTTGTAGTTAGATCTTTAAGCTAAAAGATAAAACTTAATACATGTCCATTCACCATCATCTTTTTTTTAAAGATTTATTTATTTGTTTATTATATGTAAGTACATTGTAGCTGTCTTTAGACACTCCAGAAGAGGGAGTGGAGTCAGATCTCCTTATGGATGGTTGTGAGCCACCATGTGGTTGCTGGGATTTGAACACTGGACCTTCGGAAGAGCAGTCAGGTGCTCTTACCCACTGAGCCATCTCACCAGCCCCCACCATCATCTTCTAAACTCCCATTCTTTCTTCTGCCTTCTTTTCTCCTTGTAGCAAAAACTGCATTTGGTCTTCTAATTGGAAGAGCATGTGGTTGTATGATAGTGCCTCTTGTTGTTAGTGGTAACATCTCAAGCAAGTGAGCAGCTAAAACCATCCTATAACTAATTAGCTAGCTAGCTAGCTAGCTAACTAACTAACTAACTAACTGTGTGAGTTTGAAAAAGGAGCTAATGGTGGGATTTTTTTTCCTGAAATTACATACCATTTTTATACCCTGTCTTAGTCACTGTTCTATTGCTGTGAAGAGACACCATGACCAAGGCAACTCTTATAAGAGAAAGCATTTAATAGGGGGGCTAGATTGTAGTTTCAGAGGTTTAGTCTATTATCATCATGGCAAGGAACATGGAGGCATGCAGCAAAAGTAGTTAAGAGCTACATCCTGATGGCAGGGGTTGGATAGGGGCAACTGAACCAGGTGTAGGCTTTTGAAACATCAAAGGCTACCCCTCCAGTGACACCCTTCTTTGAGCAAGACCACACCCACTCTAGTAAGTCCACACCTTCTCATCCTTTCACATGGCTCCATTGCTTTGTGACTAAGCATTCACATATATGAGCTGATAGAGGTCATTCTTAATTCAAACCACAACAGCATTTAGATTATGCAATTTAGAGTAGTCTTTTTTCTAGATTTATTTATTTTGAGACTGAGTCTGGTCTCTCTATGTAGCTCTGGTTGACCTGTAAGTTAGATACCTGCTTCTGCCTTCTGAGTGCTAGAACTAAGTCATGTGCCACCATGCCTATCTAGATTATAGATTCTTAGGATCCTGAATTGGAAATATCTTTTGTAATCTTTTAAAAGATGTGCGTGAGCCGGGCGTGGTGGCGCACGCCTTTAGTCCCAGCACTCGGGAGGCAGAGGCAGGCGGATTTCTGAGTTTGAGGCCAGCTTGGTCTACAAAATGAGTTCCAGGACAGCCAGGGCTATACAGAGAAACCCTGTCTCAAAAACAAAAAAACAAAAAACAAACAAAAAAGATTAAAAAAAAAAGATGTGTGTGAGTGCTTGAGTCCTCTTCTGGTATGGAAGTAGAGCTCAGAGGGCAACTTATAGGAATTGGTTTTCTCCTTCTAACGTGCTTCTGAGGTTGATTGAACTAATGTCACCAGGCTTGACTGCAAGTGCCTATACTCTCCCTAACCCTTTTTTGTAGTCTTTAGCTCTCAGTCCCTTTTGTAAAAGGTCCAAGAAAATGTTGGTATTCTTCCTTCTTTGTTTTGTTTGACAGTTGGGGACTGAACCAAGGTTCTCATGCCTTCTGTGCCATGTGCATTACTACTGAGCCCAGAAATGTTGATTTTCCTGGAAGGATTTGGAGAGGAAGTTTAGATCGCAGCTGAATTGCAAAGTTGAACAAAAAGCCCCAGTGACTTAATTTAGTCAACATGTAATTTTATATGCTGTCTAGGCATTGTGATACCTACCTAACAGGCCTCTGCCCTTCTGATGTTTTATACATTTTTTTGTAGAGTACATACAGTTAGTAAGAACTGAGGGAAAAACCATTAGGCCTTCTAAACTGCACAAATGATGGCTTCTAAGGAAACATGAGAAACTAACTTTGGCAAAGGAAAGTTGAATGAGGCTTGGGAAGATAATGAGAAAGGCTGAGGGAGCAAGGGCTGAGGACAATACTGTTTTGGCAGGCAGAAACTAAATTCTGTCTAGACACCAAAAAGTTAAAACTTGAGATCATAGATAAGTTAACTTGGAAAGGAACATATACAGGATGATGATGATGAGAGAGTGACATTAGTTTTGTGCCTTAGAATTATTTTTTGCATTGTGTAGAAGAGACGAGGGTGGTGGTGGTGGAGCTGAGTATTGGAGATGAGATATGTAGTTTGACAGATCATATAGTGCCTTTTATTAGAATACACCTGAAGGTGGCACTGTTTATTCTGTGGGCAGATACTGGGAACAAAGGAGTCAGTTCTGTTTGAGGTCTTAGAACATTGAGAGTTTTTGTTTGTTTGTTTGTTTGTTTGTTTTATTTTTGAGTTAAGGTTTTACTATATTGCCCAGACTGGATCTAGCTTTTGAGTTCAGGTTAGCTTCTTGCATCTGTTTCCCAAGTAGCTGGATTGCAGATGTGTTCCTGTGTCTAGCTTGAGAAGGTGGAATACACAGGCCTGATACTCAGAATGGATATATAGTGAGACCTACATGTGCAAGTTGATGATATGCAGATGATACTTTGTCAGCAAGGATTAATGTCAGCAAAGGTTAAAGAGAGTACAAATCAGGTGGCTTCCCAGAGAGTTTAAGGCTAGGCCTTTAAGAGTCTGCAAGGATTGGTGGTTTGGCAAAAGAGCCTGTGAGAGGATCAGGAGAATCAATTGTTCCATTCCCTCAAGATGTGAGTGTAAGTATTGTTTTATGAATTAAAAAAAATTAACTTATGTGTATGTGTGTGTGTTTTCATGATTGTTATAGTGCCTATAGAGGCCCAAAAAGGGTATTGGGTCTCTTGGAGCTGGAGTTTCAGGTGATTCTGAGCTGTCAGATACAGATGTTGGAACCCAAACTTTAGTCCTTTGGAAAAACAGCACAGTAATTCTTAAACATAGCTAAGCTGTTTCTCCAACCCATAATATAAGGATATTTAAAAGAGGGAGTTTTCAATTTTTTTTTCTATCTCATTTTTCAGGCAAAACTCACAACTCTACTTGTAGTCCTGTGAGAGCCCGAGAGAGTGAGTAGATTTCAGACTTGAAAGTAGATCTTGGATTTAGCAACCTGGAGGGCAGAGGCATGAGCAGAAATCACATCAGGTAGGAGTTGAGAAGCTGGAAGGGGTGAAGAAATGGGTGAGGGGAATGCAGACACTTGAATAGGTTGGCCACAGGGAGCATTGTGAGTGTGTGTGTACTCATATCTTTTAAATGAAAGACATTAACTTAGGAAATTTCACATATTTAGGAAATTTAGCTGTGTTGGGAAGAGAAGTAAAGTAAGTAAGTACCTGAAAAATGGAGAGGAATTAGAGGAGCTGGAGATGCAGGATTGAGTGTAGATTTGTTACCATATACCTCTTCTTGGCAAAGGTTGGAGTCTATGGGTTGGAGATAGGATGTTTTGGAATCAGAAGAGAATGGGAAGGTCTGAGTAGTTTGTTGGCAGTGTTATGCTTCTGAGTGAGTAGATGATCATTGGATTTATTTGGGGTTGTGGTTTTGCCATCTTAGTGTAAAGAAAATCATAAGCAAGATTAAGGAACTCTGCAAGGCTATTATGTCACAGTCTAAATTGGTTGCAGGATGAAGTAAGTAAAGAGGTTGTTTGGACTATATTGAATTACAGAGCCATTGTATCTACAGCCACTTTAAAGAATCAAACCAAACAAGACACCAGGCAGAGCAGCATTGAGAGAACATTTGGAAACTGAAAAATGGATATGGGGCTTTAGCTAAAAGAGTGAAATGAAGTCAGACATGGTGGTGCATGTCTTTAATTTTAGCACTTGGAGGCACAGGCAGGCAGATCTCTCTGAGTTTGAGGCCAGCCTAGTCTATCTAAGTTCTAGGACAGAGATTCTGTCTTTAAATACACACACACACACACACACACACACACACACACACACACACACAGAGCTCTCTGTGGCCAACCTATCCAAGATGTCTGCATTCCCCTCACCCATTTCTTCATCCCTTTCAGCTTCTCAACTCCTACCTGATGTGTCTGTCTGTCTGTCTGTCTGTCTGTCTCTCTCTCTCTCTCTCTCACACACACACACACACACAGGGAGGGAGGGAGGGAGAGGGCAGGGAGAGGGAGAAGTGTACTGAAAGGCAGCCCTTAGAGGTGAGTGGGGTGAATGTTTTTCTTTTTCTTTTTTTAAACAGATTTATTTGTCTGTCTATCAATCAATCAATCAATCAATCAATCAATCATATGTAAGTGCACTGTAGCTGTCTTCTGACACACCAGAAGAGGGCATCAGATCTCACTACAAATGGTTGTAAGCCACCACATGGTTGCTGGGATTTGAACTCAGTGCTTTTAACCACTGAGCCATCTCTCCAGCCTCAGGGTGAATGTTTCAGTGATCTGAAAAGTAAGGTGAAGTTTTTAGGAACTTGGCTTTGAAGAATCTGGACGGGCTGGAGAGATGGCTCAGTGGTTAAGAGCACTGACTGCTCTTCCGGAGGTCCAGAGTTCAGTTCCCAGCAACCACATGGTGGCTCACAACCATCTGTAATGGGATCTCATGCCCTCTTCTGGTGAGTCTGTAGACAGCTACAGTGTACTCATTTATATACATACATACATATATATATATATGTGTGTGTGTGTGTGTGTGTGTGTGTGTATATATATATAATATATATATATATATATATATATATATATATATATATATATATATATATAATCTTTAAAAAAAAGAATCTGGACAATAACTGATGAGATGGAATGTGCAAGACAGGGTCTCATGTGACCTAGTCTGCTCTTCAAATTGCTATGTAGGTGAGGCTGTCCTTCAATTCTTGATCCTCCTACCTCCACCTCCTAAGAGCTAGGATTCCATATGTGACCCTTACTAGATATTTAGAAGGAAAGGAATCCAGTTACTTGTACAGGAGTGTTGTTCATGTGCTCTTGCAGGTATTGTGAGAGTAGTTAAGTGGAAGAGTCTGGCCTACAGAAGGGAAAAGTGTTTGGGAGACAGGTGAAACTTAGGGTCTAGGTGACTTCTCTAGGAAAGAGCTTTATTTATCTAATGAAGATAGAAAAGGCTACATGGAGGTGAATTTGGATTTACAGGGAGAAAGTTTGTAGTCACTAGTACAACTGGGAACCTCAGTCACCCAACCCATAAAATGCAATTAAGAGGGTTGTGGTAAAGATGGAATGCAATGGTAGATGTTACTCTACTCACTGCCGTGGTAGACATTTGACAAAAGCAGCTCAAGGGAAGAAGGATTTATTTTGGCCCATGGTTTCAGAGTGTCTCAGTCCATCATGGCAGGTATGGTGGCCAAAGTAGAAGAGTGTGATAGGAAGGAGTCAGGGACCCAAGGACCTGCCTTCAACGAACCACTTTTTTTTTTCTTTTTTTTCTTTTGGTTTTGATTTTTTGAGACAGGGTTTCTCTGTGTAGCCCTGGCTGTCCTGGAACTCACTCTGTAGACCAGGTTGGCCTCGAACTCAGAAATCAGCCTGCCTCTGCCTCCTAAGCGCTGGGATTAAAGGTGTGCGCCACCACTGCCCAGCAACAACCCACTTATGGTGAATTCCTAAAGCAGTGGTTCTCAACGTTCCTAGTGCTGAAACCCTTTAATACAGTTCTTCATTTTGTAGTGACTCCCAACCATAAATTATTTTTGTTGCTACTTCATAAGAGTACTTTTGCTACTATTATGAGTTGTAATGTAAGTATCTGTGTTTTCCAGTGGTCTTAGGTGTGCCCTGTGAAAGAGTTGTTTGACCTTCAAGAGAGTTTCACCCATAGGTTGAGAATGCCTGTTCAAAAAGTCCTAAAATCTCCCAAAATAGGACTACCTGATGGGGACAATGCATTTCAAACATGATCATGTGTGTGTGTGTGTGTGTCAGATGTGAACCTTTAATTAGGCTTGTTGCTCTTAGTAGGAGCTCATTGTGTTAGCACCTCTTAGAGTGAAAGTATAGTCTCTAAACCTGTGTAGCATTGAAGGTTTTGTTAAAGATTACAGCAGAGCAAAGGAATATGAGGGAAGTGTTTACTAGGCTTTTCTCTGAAGACAGGCACATGAAGCAAAGGTTACAACCTAAAATAATTTCTTCTTAGTGATTATACCTTCCCTTTAATCAGATTAGCTGTCAACAGGGTATTTGAAGTGTCTTGGGAGTCCCACATTTATCTGGTACTATTAAAATTATACTTTACCAAGAAATTGTAGGGCTGGTGAGATGGTTCAGTGGGTAAGAACACTGACTACTCTTCCAAAGGTACTGAGTTCAAATCCCAGCAACCACATGGTGGCTCACAACCACCCATAATGAGATCTGATGCCCTCTTCTGGTGCGTTTGAAGACAGCTACAGTGAACTTATAATAATAAATAAATCTTTGGGCCGGAGCAAGTGGGGTTGGCCAGAGCAAGCAGAGGTCCTAAGTTCAATTCCCAACAATCACATGAAGGCTCACAACCATCTGTACAACTACAGTGTATACTCATATACATAAAATAAATAAATCTTAAAAAAAATTTTAGTAAGTACATTTTTAATGTTGCAAAGTAGATGCAAATTCATTTGTAATTGTGAAGTGAAACTACATTGTTTTATTAAACATGAATATAGTTTTTTAAAGAAGAGTTTTGTAATTTTTGGGTGAGTATATTCAGTGTTTTTTTTTTTTTAAATATAGGTACAGGTAGAGGCAGTATAGTCTCTAATACTGTCCTTCCTTCTGATGCTAGTTGCAAGTAAAGTTCTTATGTATCAGGCTTATAGTTTATTTATCACAGAAAGTGTTCATATTAATATTAGCGATGGACACATAGGACAGAGTTCAGGAAAGTTCCAGATATGAAACTTGTAGTTGTCCTTTCCTTGGAGAAACACAGATGGTATGACTTCCTGTTGGTATCTATGTTTAATAGCTTTTGTGGGAATTTTTATTGAAGCTCTGTAGCTAATTGCCTGCATAGTTATCTTAGTTTCTAGCCCTCTGGAGTTTGATCTATGCAATTCAAATGTTCTACAAAGTCATATCGTTCCACTTTGTGGTATGGTTTAGATTCCTCCAGGTGAACAAAAAGAGCCTTCCTAGGCAAGATTTTAGAGCCTACCTACTAGAATCCATGGCTAAAAGCTAGAGCTTCCTTCGGATAAGGTAAAAAATATATTTTGTTTTCATTCAGTCTAGACTTACTAGCTACTGAGTTACAATAAAAATAGGTTAAAAAAAAAACCCCTTATAAATAAGTAATTAAAACTTGGTGTTATAGTCACTTAGTACTTAGATAGTTAAGGAAAATTTACCAAGAAATTATATTACTTACATTTTTAATATAGCAAAATTGATGCAAATTCATTTATAATTTTGGAATGAAAATAGATTCTGTTAATTTGGACATTACTACCACCACCACCACCACCACTACTGTTTTGCTTTTTGTTTTAGGGAGACAGGGTTTCTCTGTGTTAAAGAACAACCTTGGCTGTCCTGGACTTGCTTTGAAGACCAGGCTGTCCTCAAACTTGCAGAGATCCACCTGCCTCTGCCTCCTGAGTGCTGTGTGTCACCATGCCCAGCCCTGAATGCAAATTTTTTTCAAGAGAGTTTTGTATAAGTCTCAGAGGGTTTGGAAAGCTGGCTAAGTGATGAATAAGACTGGTTACTCTTGCAGGGGACCCAGGTTTTATTTCTAACACTTAATGGCAGAATTCCAAATCCAAGGGAAACTTATACCCTCTTTTGGCTTCTGCAGGAACCAGATATGCCTGGAGTTTACATATATACATACATGCAGGCTAAATGTTCATACACAAAGAATAAAAAAGTAAAATTAAAAGGAAAGTGTCTAAGCTTGTCAAGTAATCTTTCCGCCCTAGACAATGGTGTTTTTGAAGCCCTAAGCTTTTTGTCCTTTCTTCCCCTTCACGAAAACATGTTTGAATCCAGGTGAGTAAGAGACTGTCCTGGTTAGTGTTTGGTCACCTTGACACTAGCTACAGTTATTTGGGAAGAGGGAACTTTGATTGAGAAAATGCTAGATCAGATTGGCCCGAGTGTAAAGCCTGTGTGGCCTTTTTATTTTTTATTTTTTTAAACGGACCCAGCTCACTGTGGGCAGTGCCAACCCTGGGCAAGGTGATCCTGAATTTTATAAGGAAGTCAGTTGAATCAGTTTCCTCCATGGTTTCTGCTTCACTTCTGCCTCAGGTTCTTACTCAGACTTCTCTTGGTGATGGAGGTAACCTGAGAGTTGTAAGCTGAAGTAATAACCTCCTTTCTTCGCCTGGTCGCTTTTGTCATGGTGTATTATCACAGGAGCAGATAGAAGCCCGAAGACAGAGACATTACAGGGACAGTATTAGATTTAAGCTTTAAAAGAGACATCATTTTCATGCAGACTGAGCTCCTGGCATCTCCTTCAGCTGTCTCTTGCGTATCACTGTTGCAGAGAGTATATATTCTTACCCCATAGCTCTCATTTCCTGGTTTATGTCCATTACAGAATAGCTCAAGCCCAGGTTAAAAACAGCTTAATGTGATGATGCTTAGTCCAGTGGCACCACTAGATGTGTGTTTGCATCAAGTCTTTTAGGGTCCTTTATGGAAATGCTTCCTTGTAGGGAATTTCCTGACTTCACACTTTCTAGAGGTGGCTTTTTGGGGGGAATGGGGTTGCTCTATGTAATGCTCATAGGAGCTGTACCAAAGACTATCCAAAAGATGCTGTCTCCTGTCTGTGGCAGATGTATGAGGGCTAAAGAGTTGAGTCAGCTGAGGTGAATGGCCTTCTGGATTTATACTTTTTCTGGGTTTCGAATATAAGTAAATAAAATGATTGGTAACTGTATTCACACTCGCGATCTATATGTTACAGTTAAATTTAAATTCTTATGGATTCACTTTTTTTTTGGATTGCCACTTAAAGAGTCTTTGTCCTCCAAGGCAGAGTGGCTTTCCATTGGGATTTTTGCTTCAGTATTTGAACTTACAGTGGCCATAGTTAATGAAAAAGCACTGAACCCATGAGTGAGATTTGCTTCATGTTTGAACAAATGTTTTAACCCACTGTCTTCACTAATACTGTAACTGCTGTCTTACAGATTGACTTGATGCAAAACACCACAAAGGCTCCATATTACACAGTATGCGATTTTTGAGGTATGAGCTTTAGAAACTTACTACCTCTCATGTGGCATGTACATCAGCTGTAACTTCAGTTGGATCATTTTGGGGGAAATTTATGCATTTCTTCTTTTTTCCTCTTCACATTTTTAGAGTATTAAAGGGACTGTGGAAATATTTTTGGATCCTTGTGAGGATTCTTAGTCTAACATAATTTTCTTTCTCCACAAAATTGAAACACTGATTCTGGTAGATAGCTTTTTTAGCTCTTCTAACTAGCTTGCTTAGCACTGATTCCTACCTCATGGAGTTGAAATCTATATTTTCTGTTTTGTGCTTTGCTAAATCCTAAGTGCTTATTTCTGTTCTTAACAGTTATTTTTTAGACTGTGGTTGTCTTGTCTTGTTGGTGCTACCAGCTAATACTTTCTGAGACATAAGCAGAATAGATACTGTAAAAGTTGCTGTTTTATAAGAATGCTCAGCCATTTTGTATTTTGTGCATTTTGTGTCAGAATACATGTGCTCAGTGCAAGTTGGAAATGCACATTTGCATTAGAAGAGCCTGACCAGGAGGGCATTTGGGGCTGTTCTCATAGAGTGGCTCTGGCCTAGGGAGTTCTTGTTATTGTTAAATTTTTTACTTTATGATGAAAAAAACTTATGTTCATAACTTTTGGGAGTCAAAAACCTTTGTTTCTAATGAATTGGGAAATCATTCTTGGTTTTGTAAGCATACTGTGAAATCACATGAATCTAATAAGTTAAAATCTTTTGGTAGCAATACAGTGCTTAATTTCTTCATTGAAGAGCATAGGCTGCTTTACATGTATGTAAGAACTTTGTATTGCATTTACATGCTCAAGGACTGCTAATACATGCTTTTAGCTTGGAAAACTCGAGTTTATTTTGAATTATGGCCATAATTCCTACTGTGTGCCCTGCAAGCTATGTATTTGTTAATAATTCTGAATATGAGCTTTGTAACAGCCTTGCATGTTAGATAGGTATTAATTCACATTTTATACAAGAGAAAACAAAGGCCTGGAAAACAACAAGGGACCATGCTGTTAAAATGCTAGGACTGGAGACTTAGCCCAGATGTTTTTAACTTGCCCAATCTACAGTCTTATGTTACTGCTTTTTCCACAGAAAGCCCTAGTTAGGATAGTATGGGCCACATGTGCGCATACTGAGAATAGGAAATGCCGCATATATAAACATTGATAAACAAGTTTTGTATATCAGAATTAGTCATGTCCTTATCTGATTGTGCATTTAGTAAGTTATTATTTTTTTGTCAGATTGAAGTAGGTGAAACCTCACTCTTAGACCCTCTCCTCCCCTCCCCACAATCCTGCCAGGAAGCCCATAAGCTCTCCCTTTTTTTCCAGTATTTTTTGAGAAAGTAACAATGTATTAGTTGATTATAGGCAAAAATTTAATATACTGTTTTTAGAGATATGAAGGATTATTTTTCAATTGTTTAATACATCTTTATGCTCCACTGAGCATTCTTAGTGGCTGACTTACTGCCTGCAATAAAGTATCTCCAATCCCCCCGCGCTCCCCGCCATTTCTTGGACGATTTTATTTCTCTGCAATCAAAGAATTAGCTTTGTTTGTATGGGCACAGACTCTTTGTACTTGGACGTAAGGATAAGGACAGTCTATCCATAGCAGTTTTAGCTTGCTGTGTTGTGTTGCTTACTCAGATTTTCTAGTTAGGAGTTCAAGTTTAATTGGCCCTGTTCTGTGATCTGTATCAGCAGGAATTGCAGTAAGTACAGACCAAGGAGTCCAGCTTGTGGGGTTAAGAACAGGATGATAAAGTAAAAAAGAAGCATGTATGCAAACTCCTGCTGCCTCATGAGTTCAGGGTTTTGGTTTGTTTGTTCTGTGGTACTGGGTATTAAGCCGAGAACCTCACCTTGTTTATAGTAGCCAAGGAGCTCTAAACTGCCCTTTACCCTCCCACTCGCCAATCATCAGAGTTTTTAAAGATTTATTTATTTTTATGTGCATTGATGTTTTACCTGCACATATGTATGTGAGGGTGCCCAACACTCTAGAAGTGGAGTTACAGATAGATGGTTGGGAGCTGTTGTGAGTGCTGGGAATTGAACCTCAGTTCTCTGGAATAGCAGCCAATGTGGTTTGGTTTTGGTTTTGGTTGTTATTTGTTTTTAAAAGATTTTATTTATTTTATGTATGTGAGTACACTGTAGCTGTCTGCAGACACACCAGAAGAAGGCATTGGATCCCATTACAGATGGTTGTGAGCTGCTATGTGGTTGTTGGGAATTGAATTCAGGACCTCAGTGCTCTTTACCGATGAGCCATCTCTCCAGCCCATAATTTTTTTTCCTTTTTTGGGGGGTGGGGAAGGTAGATTTCAGGGTTTTTCTGTGGACCCCTGGGTGTCATAGAACTCACTTTATAGACCAGGCTGGCCTTGAACCCAGAGATCTGACTGCCTCTTGAGCCTTGTGATTAAAGGCATTCACCACCACCTCAGACTTTGGGGACCACATGTTAGAAGGAGAGAATTGACTGCCACAAGTTGTCATTTTAAACTTTTATATGTTTGCTGTGGCACTTGTGGGCACATGTATATACCCACCACTGAGGGTTACACTCACATTAAGTAAGCAAATGTAATAAAAAATCACATCAGATTTTTATGAGGCAAGGTGTCACTGGTTGGCTTTGGGGCCGAACTTTGTGATCTTGCTTTTATCTGAGTAGTTAAGATTGTAGGTTTTATCACCAGCCCAGAAGTTTTTTTTTTTTTTTTTGGTTTTTCGAGACAGGGTTTCTCTGTGTGTAGCCCTGGCTGTCCTGGCACTCACTTTGTAGACCAAGCTGGCCTCGAACTCAGAAATCCGCCTGCCTCTGCCTCCCGAGTGCTGGGATTAAAGGCATGCGCCACCACACCCGGCTTCAGAAGATATTTGTAATAGAGAAATTACTGCTATTACTACTATTTTTTTAAAGGAATTTCTTTTTCTTGGGACAGTCAAACAAGCAACTACTTATTTGTATTCTTATGCTAAAATAGAATATTTGGTTTTCTTCTGTCTTGACAATTTATGAGTGATACCTAGAAGAATAAGACTTACGAAATTCTTGTAGGTTGCCTTGGTTCTTTATTTCACTTACGAGGAAATTGAGACATAGAACTAATAGGAGCTAATAGGTGGATAAAGATGTTGAGTTTTGTCTTGAGCTACACCACTAGTTAATTCCTAAGTGTCAGGCATTATTCTGACAGTAATTACATTACTGATTCCAGTCCTCAGAGTCAGAATGTCTGGAATTCTGAGACCTTGCCTTCTCTTAGCATTTTGTTTGCTGGGCTGGCAAGATGTGTGTAAGTGCTCTTGTTGTCAAGCCTGATGACCTCAGTTCAGACTTTGGGGACCACATGTTGGAAGGAGAAAATTGACTGCCACAAATTGTCATTTTTAACTTTTATATGCTTGCGGTGGCACTTGTGGGCATATGTATATACCCACTACTGATCTTACACTCACAATAAGTAATTAAATGTAATAAAATTTTTTTATTTTATTTTAATTTTTTTTTGGTTTTTCGAGACAGGGTTTCTCTGTGTAGCCCTGGCGTCCTGGATCTCACTTTGTAGACCAGGCTGGCCTTGAACTCAGAAATCCGTCTGCCTCTGCCTCCCCAGTGCTGGGATTAAAGGCATGTGCCACCACGCCCTGCTAAAATTTTTATTTCTTACTTTTCAAATAAGTTTAGTTGGCATTCTTTTTGGCAAAGGCATTGAAATATAGCTGAGCATAAACAAAATCTTTCTTTTAGTTAGTGTTCTTATAGCCTACTTGTTTTTCAAATACCAGTGCATATTTTCCTGCTAGATAATTGAAGATTCCATTGAGAGCTTGGTAGATATTGCTACAGGCACTAACTTTACAAGAAGTTTGGAACACACTTTGACATGCTGACACTATTTTTTATTTATAACCAGGAAGACTGACCACTAAACCTTTTCTGGAAGGATTGTGTAGGAAGAATTACTTTTTAGAATCACATCATGGGAGCGAATCCTTTAGCTAGAGTGACCAGTTGTTTAGTTTTTCTGGGACAGGAAGCATGCAAAACAAGAAACTCCTTGGGCTGAGGAGGTAGCTTTCTCCATAAAACAATTGTTGCATATGCACAAGGACATGAGTTGGATTCCTAGCACACACATAAAAAGCTGTATGTGGTATGTATGTTTGTAATTACAGCTCAGGGGAAGCAGAGAGAGGCAGATTTGTGGAGCTCCCTAGCCAGCCAGCTCCATTATTGTATCTCAAGTCCCAGCAGGAGACTCCCAGGGGGAATCAAAGGTCTGAGGGGTAACACCTGAGCTTGGATCGAAACCTGTTCGTCTCTACACATATGCACCTATGGATATGCACATATACACATTGGCACCTGCACACATCTCCCTTCTTTGAAAAAAGCAAATTAAGTAAATGAACAAATTAACATCAGTATAATCCAGCAGGAGAGCATGAGCCACAGGCAGTTCATTGTTGACAGTCTCTTTGCTGAAAGGCTTACTAGACAATGGAGTGCTTATATAGAGTTATGGCTGAGCATAAAGGGTAGAGGGGGAGATGCCATATAGCTTTGGCTATTGAAATATTTGCTTAAAGCTGTGATACTAATATTTTCTTTTTCTTTTTCAGAACTGATAGTGCATCAGCCGACCCAGATACTTTAAAATACTCCTCATCTAGAGATAGGGGTGTTTCTTCCTCTTATGGACTGCAACCTTCAAATTCAGCTGTGGTGTCTCGGCAAAGGCACGATGATACCAGAGGCCATGCTGACATACAGAATGACGAAAAGGGTATATAGATTTTCTCCTGTTGGGGCATGCTTCTGTTTTAGACCTGCTTCTCTTTTTTTTTTAACCCTCCTTCCAGGTAACATCTGAGGTTCTTCCAGGCTACTGTCTCATTTACTCATCCAAAATGTGCTTAAAGCATCTGTCTGAATTGAACTTTATTTCTCTACTCATCTTGCAATGAAGGGATCAAAATGGTTTGGAGTCAGGTAGCACAGGGGAGATGAGAGAATTAGGTTGTAAATGGGTAAGATCCTGTTAGCTGAGGGAATGAAACAGGGCCCTGTTAATATAATGTAAACATTGCTGTTTTCAGGTGGCTACAGTGTCAATGGAGGATCTGGGGAAAATACTTATGGTCGGAAGTCGTTGGGGCAAGAGCTGAGGATTAACAATGTGACCAGCCCTGAGTTTACCAGTGTTCAGCATGGCAGTCGTGCATTAGCCACCAAAGACATGAGGAAATCACAGGGTAAGACTTGGAGACCAGGGTTGACACATTACCCCTGATGTCCATGAGCAGATGAGTGCAGCTGGCAGCCATTTACATTATATTTCTGTGAACTTCTAGCTTGTAAGAAAGGGTTACAAGTCTGGGTAATATAGTATTTATTTGCTTGTTTGAGACAGGGTTTCTCTTAACAGCTCTGGCTGTCCCAGAACTCACTTCATAGACCAGACTGGCCTAGAATTCAGAGATCCACCTACCTCTGCCTCCCAGGTGCTGGGATTAAAGATGTACACCACCATGCCCAGCTTCTGAATAGGCAGTGGATATGGTAAGCGGAGTCTTTTTAAAATTTAAATATACTCACACCTTGCCTTCTTTTGCAGATTTTTGAGTATAAATAAATAAAGTGCTTTCAACATTCAGAATATTAAAGATAATGTGTATTCAAGCCAGGCATAGTGGTACATCCCTTTAATCCCAGCACTTGAAAGGCAGAGATCAGTAGATCTCTATGAGTTCAAGGCTAGCATGGTTTGCATAGTGAATTCCAGGACAGCCAGAGCTATATAATAGAGACCCCCATCTCAAAAACAAACAAACAAAACCAAACATAATGCATATTTCTTTCATTAAAGGGAAGTAAAATTTTATTGGTAAAGCTTCATACAAAGTTGAGGGGTATGTGTGTGTGTATGTGTGTGTGTGTGTGTGTGTGTGTGTGTGTATATATATATATATATATATATATATATATATATATATATATATATATATATATATGGTTTGTTTTATACAGTTGCTTTTTGCACAGCGTACTTTGTTTTATGTGTACCTTGTTGAACATTTTGTGTGGGTACAAATATACCACCTTTAAGAAATGCATTTAACTTTAAAACAAACAAACAAACAAACAAACAAACAACTGATTTCTTGGGCTAGGGAGATGGCTCAGTGCTTAGGTACAGTTTTTATTCTTATACCCGGGTTTGATTCCCAATACCCTTCTGTCCAAACTAGAGAAGTGATAATGTGAACAAGCTGTTTCCTGCAGAGGCATCTCTTGAGAAATAGAAACATGGTCTTTTCTGCCTATAGAGACATGTCTCTGGCTTAGAGTCATTGCCTATTTTTGTTTTGTTTTCCTCTCCCTTGTTTTTTAAAATTTTTTTCCTTTTTTTTTGGTTCTTGTTTTTTGTTTTTTCTTGAGATGACTTCTCTGTTTTTCCTTAATCTCAAAACTTATGAGCTCAGAATAGTTGGTAGGGTTTGTGACTGCAGTTAACTGACACCATGCCCCCTTTTACCTGGGTCTTGAAAATAGCTTGAAATGGAACTGAAAAAAATGACTTCCTAAGCTTTGTTTTTTTTTTCTTTCTTTCATTCATGTCATCTTTGACAAGAGTTTTTGGGGGTCTGTGGAACTGTAAACAGGCATTCTCCTGTAGATACAAAGAGCCGAACAAAGGAGAGACCAGTATACCCTGGTTTTGATGCACTTCAGAACACCTGATGTACACTTCATATTTTTAGTGTACTAAGTGGCTACAAAATATTTATATTCACAGAGCGATCGATGTCGTACTCTGATGAGTCTCGACTGTCGAATCTTCTTCGGAGGATCACCCGGGAAGATGACAGAGACCGAAGACTGGCTACTGTAAAGCAGCTGAAGGAGTTTATTCAGCAGCCAGAAAATAAACTGGTGAGTAAAGTGCTTGGAGTTGCTGAGGGTTGTCAGGGTTTTCAAAGCACACACGTGGTTCTGTGTTAGGATTGCAGGGCTTGATTTGCTTCCAGGAAGAAAATGAAGGGCTTCCTTACCTTGCATCTGGCCTATGTTAAGGTGCCTTGAATGATAGGCCCCTAATGTGTTGTTTATCTGTGATGGCTATTGTTGGAGTCACTCTGGTGTCTTTCATAAAGTGCATTAAATACTTTTTAAAACATAGTTTAAGTTGTGGATAATAGCCCTGCTTGCAACCATCTGTAATGGGATCTGATGCCCTTTTTTAATGTGTCTGAAGAGAGCGACAGTGAACTCACACATAAAATACAACATAAAATACAACAGTGTACTCACACATAAAATACAACATAAAATACAACAGTGTGCTCACACATAAAATACAACATAAAATACAACAGTGAACTCACACATAAAATACAACATAAAATACAACAGTGAACTCACACATAAAATACAACATAAAATACAACAGTGAACTCACACATAAAATACAACATAAAATACAACAGTGTGCTCACACATAAAATACAACATAAAATACAACAGTGTGCTCACACATAAAATACAACATAAAATACAACAGTGAACTCACACATAAAATACAACATAAAATACAACAGTGTGCTCACACATAAAATACAACAGTGAACTCACACATAAAATACAACATAAAATACAACAGTGTGCTCACACATAAAATACAACATAAAATACAACAGTGTGCTCACACATAAAATACAACATAAAATACAACAGTGAACTCACACATAAAATACAACATAAAATACAACAGTGTGCTCACACATAAAATACAACAGTGAACTCACACATAAAATACAACATAAAATACAACAGTGTACTCACACATAAAATACAACAGTGTGCTCACACATAAAATACAACATAAAATACAACAATGTGCTCACACATAAAATACAACATAAAATACAACAGTGTGCTCACACATAAAATACAACATAAAATACAACAGTGTGCTCACACATAAAATACAACAGTGAACTCACACATAAAATACAACATAAAATACAACAGTGTACTCACACATAAAATACAACAGTGTGCTCACACATAAAATACAACATAAAATACAACAGTGTGCTCACACATAAAATACAACATAAAATACAACAGTGTGCTCACACATAAAATACAACATAAAATACAACAGTGAACTCACACATAAAATACAACAGTGTGCTCACACATAAAATACAACATAAAATACAACAGTGTGCTCACACATAAAATACAACATAAAATACAACAGTGTGCTCACACATAAAATACAACATAAAATACAACAGTGTGCTCACACAAAATACAACATAAAATACAACAGTGTGCTCACACATAAAATACAACATAAAATACAACAGTGTGCTCACACATAAAATACAACATAAAATACAACAGTGAACTCACACATAAAATACAACAGTGTGCTCACACATAAAATACAACATAAAATACAACAGTGTGCTCACACATAAAATACAACATAAAATACAACAGTGTGCTCACACATAAAATACAACATAAAATACAACAGTGAACTCACACATAAAATACAACATAAAATACAACAGTGTGCTCACACATAAAATACAACATAAAATACAACAGTGTGCTCACACATAAAATACAACATAAAATACAACAGTGAGCTCACATATAAAATACAACATAAAATACAACAGTGTGCTCACACATAAAATACAACATAAAATACAACAGTGTGCTCACACATAAAATACAACATAAAATACAACAGTGTGCTCACACATAAAATAATTCCTAAAGAAAGAAGGGGGAAGCTGGGCATCTCAGGTTAAGGATGTCTCTTGCAAAGGTCTTGAGTTTGGTTTCCAGCATTCGTGTTGGGCACCTCACAATTGCCTGTAACTCCAGCTCCAGGTGATTGGACACCTTTGGCCTCCAAGAACGCTTCTTCATGAATGCACATACACTTTGAAATAATAATGGGAAGAAGTGGAAAAGCCCTTAAGACAAACTTCAAAAGCAGTTAGAAAATATTCACTCTTAAATAATTTTCCTGATGTTAAGAACTTGATAGAGAAAATTACAAAGACTTAATACAGTAAGGCGCCTCCCCTCAAATTTCATTATTAAAAGTTTGATTAAAGAGCAAGTAGAAAGATGCGCAGTGAAGCTCTTGCTGTCAGCCCTAGAATCTGTCATCGCTATGTCACTGTATTCCTTTATTACGTCTCTCAATCCCCTTGCCATTCCATGTAAATGCTCTCCAGAGGCTGCCAGTTAAAATGAGCTTGGATGTATCTCGAAACTGATTATGACTCTTATTTCCTGTGAGTCAGTTTCTTTCATATCCCGAAGAGGGAAACATGCCATCCTCATGTGATTGAGGAATCTATGTGAAAGAGAGTCTTCTTTCCTAAACATTGGCTTCTGG
The DNA here is from genome assembly GCF_000001635.26 of Mus musculus. Classification (NCBI taxonomy): domain Eukaryota; kingdom Metazoa; phylum Chordata; class Mammalia; order Rodentia; family Muridae; genus Mus; species Mus musculus. Next base: position 118,208,241 of record NC_000073.6, on the reverse strand, counting down.
AAAGGCGTGAGCTGATGCGCTATGAATGAAAGTTACTATTCCAGAGAGTTTTATACATGTAAACTGAGATGCTGCATAATCTGAATGGAAAGATAAGTTAAAGAATGTATACAGTGCTGTTTTTAAGTAGAATCTGAAGTTTCTCTCTATATTTTTTAAGGTACTAGTTAAACAGTTGGATAATATCTTGGCTGCTGTTCATGATGTGCTCAATGAAAGGTAAGTAATAATGGTCACATTTAGATGATTTTGAAGGTAATTATAAAAATAAAGTAAACATGATAAACTGTGGACCGTATCACTAAGACTTCTAACCTTGTTATGTAAGTTAATAATTATTGAATACAAATGGAATCTACTCAAAAGAGGCTCTTGTCTCCTAGACACTGGCTTGTGGAAAGACATGAGCTGATGCTTTCATGAATGAAAGCTACTGTTGCAGAGAGTTTTTAAAAATGCTTAGAGAGCAATGGGAAAGGGGAACTTTATTCTTTAAATAATCTCTAGGCTTTGCATAGGTGTGCAATGATTCCAAAGATTTGCAGTACTGAAATACACTCAGGGCCGGGCGTAGTGCTGCACGCCTTTAATCCCAGCACTCGAGAGGCAGAGGCAGGCGGATTTCTGAGTTGGAGGCCAGCCTGGTCTACAAAGTGAGTTCCAGGACAGCCAGGGCTACACAGAGAAACCCTGTCTCGAAAAACAAAACAAAACAAAAAACAAAAAAAAAACAACAGAAAAAAAGAAATACACTCAGTGTAGCAGATCACTGTTTTAGTTTACATAATTACTTAATGCTACACTTAATTGTAAGTTTGTGTGGTTTAGCTACTAAAAAATTTCCTACATTGGAGTCCTTACTTGGTGGGTATTATAGAGAAATGGAGTACATTTTCTAAAAACTCCCTCATGCCTCTTTCTGTGAATCAGTTATAACCCAAGCCTGGATATTAGCACTTCTCAGCTTTTTAATATTTTTTTAGTAAATGATTTCCTAAAGAAATCTCATGTCTGATAAAGGGACTTTTGAGCATTGTAGAACTCAGGAGGATACAGATGTAGAATGGGTAAAATTCCACCTTTTTATTTAGTTTGAGCTTTGGAAAGTTATTTAGGAATTCTTTAATACATGGGAGACAGTCTTTTGTAAGATGTATCATACTTTCATCCTTGAAAATTGATGCCTTTTGTATGTTTTTTGTTCCATTTGCATTAAAACAAACACAGTAGTAAGTTGCTTCAGGAGTTGAGGCAAGAGGGAGCTTGCTGTCTGGGCCTTCTCTGTGCTTCTCTGAGCTACGAGGCTGAGAAGATCTTCAAGTGGATTTTCAGCAAGTTTAGCTCATCTGCGAAAGATGAGGTGAAGCTCCTCTACTTGTGTGCCACTTACAGAGCGCTGGAGACTGTGGGGGAGAAGAAAGCCTTTTCTTCGGTGATGCAGGTGAGAGCCAGGGACCCACAATGCAGTGCAGTGAGGTAAAGGGCAGGCCTAGCTGCCTCCTGTTGAGGGCAGCACTGTGAAAATGAATGCCTTTTAAGTCCAAGTAAAGTTAGGGTTAAAGTAACTGAATTTTAGACATTTATGTCTTTTTAGTTTTTAGAAGCTTCCCTTTGAAGTTGCTTAATACTAGAGTGACTTGCAGATTTGAAAGTAGGAACTCTACTGTGAGAGTTCAGTCAGAGGCCGTCAGCATTTGAGAGAGACTAACGCTAAACATCACAGCTAATTTCTAAATCTTTCCCCCCCCCCCTTTAAAATTCCCTAAATTTAGATTTGATGTCAAAAATTATAAATCTAAATACTGCAAATACTTCTGAATATCTGGATATATAGAAAAGCTCATTCCCAACGTAGGTTTTTTTCTTTCTTTTTTGAATATAAGATGTCACTGTCTGCGCCACTGTTCTCTAATGTTTTACCTTTCTGCCTTGGCCCTGAGAGCCAAGGCTCTATGCTGGATCTGAGAAATATTTATATAACATTTTTGTTGAGGGAATGTTTGAAAAAAATAAGTTATTTTGTACCTGGAATAGCTGATGTCTATTTATTTATTTATTTGTTTAGAGGCAGAGTCTTACTATGTATTCTGCTTAGCTCAAAACCAAAGAGATCCTCCTGCTGCTGTCTTTTGAGTGCTGGGACTAGAGGGTTGTGATACTATGCCTAGCTTTGTTTGCTTTTTACAGCTCTCAAACTGCTTTATTTTGAGTAATTTAAAAAATATATGTATGTGTGTTTGTTTGTGTGAATGTATCAAAAACTGATATACATTTTTCCTTGATTATAGAAACTTATGAAAGTTTATAATAATTACTTGTAACTAAACAACATAGTAGCAAATTGGTCTAATTTTACATATAGTAGTATTTTCTAACTGCAGTTTGAAAGATTCCAAATCCACAGGAAGATATGTAGATCACTCTTTGTTTTTTTTGTTTGTTTGTTTGTTTTCTGAGACAGGGTTTCTTTTTACTAAGAGAGCTTGCTCTAGAACTTGCTCTGTAGATTAGTCAGGCCTCTGCCTCTAGTGTACTAGGATTAAAGAGTGTCACTCTACCTGCCTTAAATATTCTTTAACTCAGGCTTATCACTTTTTTTTTTTTTGTGGTGGGGAGTCAGGTGTTGCTGAAGATTATAATTATACCCCAGGCCTCATGTATATTAAGAATAGTACTGTGGAGGCATTTCGTCAGCCCCCACTTAATCACATTTTGCTAAAAGCTGTTTTATTGGTTTACTTTTTGTTTTTTAAGTCAGGGTCTTACTCTATATAGCCCAGGCTGGCCTGGAACTCATGGTGATCCTCCTGTACCTGCTTCCCAAATGCTGGAGTTACAAGGGGTACTACCGTATCTGTTTTTTTTCTTTATCTTTTTTGGTGTTGAGGTATGTGTGGTATTCACTTGTTTGGAGGACAGAGGTAGGTTTTGTTTTTTCTTTTGTTCTCCACCTTAGTTTTTTGAGCCATGGTCTCTCACTGCCTGGTCCATAAACCCCAGTGACCGCCTGTCTCCAGCTCCTCCTCCCATCATAGTGCTTGAGTTACAGACATTTGTCATTACATCTAGCCTTGAGTGGGTGTTAGCAAGCGAGCCCAGGTCCTCATGCTTATATGACTGGCACTTTACCAACCTAGCTTCCTATCTTCCATCTTCCTATCACTTACAATTGATTTTCACATACACACTTTACCAACCTAGCCATCTTCCTATCACTTACAATTGATTTTCACATACACATTTTTTGAGGAAGTATTTGAAGATAAATACATAATGAAAATTCACCCTGTTACTATTTTAGTACATATCACCGAAGAACAAGCCTATCCTCTTCTTTATCAGCAGTATTATTCATCTAAGGAAAGGTATTTTATTTTCTATACACTATGTGTCCAAATTTCTATAATTGTTCTTAAGGCACCATTTATATTTATGGTTCCTCTGACCCAGGAACCCACTTAAGATTCAAGCATTGCCTTTGGTACTGTGCTTTTAAAAGCTTCCTTATAAAAATAGTTTTACACGATCACTTTTTGTTTTATTGTATGCCAGCAGCCCCCCGCCCCCCCCCCCCGCGGCGTCCCCCCCCCCCCCCCCCTTGATGCATTGCAGGCAGGTTGTCCCTCTGTGGGACTTGAAGAATGATTTCCTGATTAAGGGGATGATCATCAGATCTTATTATGAAGCTTCAGTTTTCCTTTCAAATAAGCAGTCTGGGTCTGATGTCTTGATCTTTTGATGTCGTGGTGTTTTGGTAATGTTACATTCAGTCCAGACTGTTCAACACTGGCTACTGCACAATGGTGATTTTAAAATTCTAGCTTTACCTTTTAAAAAGATTCATTTATAATATGTTTATGAGTGTTACATATGCAATCATGTACTTATGTGGTGTCTGTACAGGGTATAAAAAGGTATCAGATCATCAGATCCCCTGGAATTGGAGTTACAAACATTTGTGACCTGTTCTGCATGTGTTAAGAACTGAACTTGGATACAGCAGATGTTTTAGCTACTGAGCCATCTCTCTAGCGCTGCATTATACCTCTTCATTGCATGTATGTGTACACATGTGAGCATGCACATGTACATACATGATAGGTCTATTGTCATTATGTTTTCTTAGTAGAAAGAAAAATGAATGTCATCTATGGGGTGCTGTGCTAATTCACGCTCTCCAGATCATTTTAATTAGAAACAAAATGCATATACTTTGCCTTAAAGCATATTAATTACCTAACATTTACTCTGAAAAAAATTTTCCTTTTGTTCTTTGGTGTTTTAAGAAAGGTTCTTGAGGCTGGAGAAATGGCTCAGTGGTTAAGAGCACTGTCTGTTCTTCCGGAGGTCCTGAGTTCAAATCCCAGCAACCACATGGTGGCTCACAACCATCTGTAATGTGATCGGATGCCCTCTTCTGGTGTGTCTGAAGACAGCCACAGTGTACTTACATATAACAAATAAATAACTCTTTTTTAAAAAAAAAAAGGAAAAAAAGAAAGAAGGGTTTTTTCTTAGTAGCCCCGGCTTTTCTAATCTATTTTTCCCCAGCCTCCCAGGTACTGTGCCACATCTCCTAGCTTTACACTACATGCTTAATTCTAGAGCAGCTGAAATGTTTTAAAGAAATTAGATTCAAGTACATCTTACTTTTTTAGGGGTGTGGTGATTTAATTATGTGTCCCTGTCTGGTATGGAGCTTTCTGTGTAGACAAGAATAGTCTTAAACTGTCAAGAGTTCATGTGCCACCATGTCTAGTTATATCTTACTTTTATACTTTAAATTCAGTCATAGCCATAGTTCCTTATGAATAACATATAGAGTTGTTTAGCACTAAAGTTAGTTGATAGGATAGGGATAGTGTTAAAGGCCATTATAATAGAGAACAGTGTTGGTTTTCAGCCTAATATAATGAATGAACTTTTACTTAAAAAAATTAAAGCAATAGAATTTTATTTTAAAATACTAAGCTTGAAGTATTTAGATAAAAGTGGTGGAATTTTACACTCTCTAGTTTTATGTTTTATTGGCATCATAATAAGTTGTGAAGCAAATCTTTTTATTTTCTTTCTACTTTGTCAAATGTTTATGATCTTAACTTTGTTTTTCAGCTTGTGATGACCAGCCTACAATCCATCCTTGAAAATGTGGATACACCAGAATTACTTTGCAAATGTGTTAAGTGCATTCTTTTGGTGGCTCGTTGCTACCCTCATATTTTCAGCACTAATTTTAGGGTGAGTTTCTCATACTCTGGTGTTATGGTTGTGTAAAGTGGGACATCCAATGGAAAACAAGCTCCCGATCCTTCAAATATATGATCAGTGATGTTTTGGGGGCAAAGGAGTTGATTGGTCTGCTCTCCTAACAGTGGTGATGATGATGACAATGATGGTTATGTTACTTTTATAAGACATAACTGCAGTTCTCTTTCTGACATTAATACTTTCGCTATAGAAGGGAATATTTCCCTCAGCGTCATGACTAACAATTCTTTTATTTTGTCTCTGTAGCTCACAGGTAAATCGAACAGCTTTTTCTAGGGTCTTTTAATGTGATGTGATCTCACTGATGAAATAGCAGTGAGACCTTAAAATGACTGGCCTCCTGTCTTTTTTTTTTTTTTTCCTCCATCAAGGATACAGTTGATATATTAGTTGGATGGCACATAGATCATACTCAGAAACCCTCCCTCACACAGCAGGTGTCTGGTAAGTGTTTTAGCTTGTGTTCTTGTACATACTGTGAAAAGAAGAGTTGATCTGATCTAGAAAAAAGGGTTGCTTTAAGAAGGTATATTAGCTCATAATGTTGTTCCACCTATAGGGATGCAGATCCCTTCAGCTCCTTGGGTACTTTCTCTAGCTCCTGCATTGGGGGCCCTGTGATCCATCCAATAGCTGACTGTGAGCATCCACTTCTGTGTTTGCTAGGCCCCAGCATTGTCTCACAAGAGACAGCTATATCTGGGTCCTTTCAGCAAAATCTTGCTAGTGTATGCAATGGTGTCAGCGTTTGGAAGCTGATTATGGGATGGATCCCTGGATATGGCAGTCTTTAGATGGTCCATCCTTTCGTCACAGCTCCAAACTTTATCTCTGTAACTCTTTCCATGGGTGTTTTGTTCCCAATTCTAAGAAGGGGCACAGTGTCCACACTTTGGTCTTCGTTCTTCTTGAGTTTCATGTGTTTAACAAATTGTATCTTATATCTTGGGTATGCTAAGTTTTTGGGCTAATATCCACTTATCAGCGAGTACATATTGTGTGAGTTCCTTTGTGATTGTGTTACCTCACTCAGGATGATGCCCTCCAGGTCCATCCATTTGCCTAGGAATTTCATAAATTCATTCTTTTTAACAGCTGAGTAGTACTCCATTATGAACTAACCAGTACCCCGGAGCTCTTGACTCTAGCTGCATATGTATCAAAAGATGGTCTAGTCGGCCATCACTGGAAAGAGAGGCCCATTGGACTTGCAAACTTTATATGCCCCAGTACAGGGGAACGCCAGGGCCAAAAAGTGGAAGTGGGTGGGTAGGGGAGTTGGGGGGGTAGTGTATTGGGGACTTTTTGGATAGCATTGGAAATGTAAATGAGGAAAATACCTAATTAAAAAAAATTAATTCTAAAAAAAAAAGAAGGTATATTAGCTATTAGATTTTATTTATATATATATATATATATATATATATATATATATATATATATATATATATCTCACTTGATAGCTCTTGATCTTTTCAAAGCATACTTATGCAATAAATACTAGTTAGGAAAAAATACAGATCACAGTATAGTGCCTGTGAGAATTTAAATACTGTATCTCAGGTCATCTGTAGTATGTATAGCAAGATAAAGTCAAGAGATTGGAATACTCTGAAAATTAGAATAGAAGATTCTGGTCATAGGTTGTTTTAATTGTTGCTTTTCTGGTCATTTTAAATAAACCACAAATATTTGGAAGATTGTCATAAATAATAGAGAACAAATGATAACTGAGCTAATCTGTACACACCTGCATATTCCACTTGGCACAGTTTCTCCCCCTCTCTGCGTATTTGGTGTAACTTTGGAAAAGAGTATATGCCAGTGAGAGTAGATGGTGTCATTCCTGCTGTGAAGCTAAATACACATCTTTGACAACTAGTTCTGACCCTGGAATAGAAAGCTAGGTTGATAGTACATGGTGGCACTTACACAAACACACACACACACACACACACACACACACACACACACACAGTAGATATTAAAATAGCTAAAAAAAATCACGCAAGATTACATGCTGATTTCTGAAGGTTGTTAATTTCTGTTATATTAAAAGAGGCTTGATTAATTACTAGCATGCTTTTAATGGGAGTCCTACTATTATGATACAGATCATGCTTTAATAATCAAGTATCTTGATCATTTTTAATTTTGGTATCTCCCCCCCACCCCCCTTTTTTTTAAACCTCAAAATTTCTTCTCCGATGTCAAGGGTGGTTGCAGAGTTTGGAGCCATTTTGGGTAGCTGACCTTGCATTTTCTACCACTCTTCTTGGTCAATTTTTAGAAGACATGGAGGCATATGCTGAGGTAAGTTGTAGAAAGCCAATTCTAAGTGATTCTTAAAGTGTTATAATAAAGAGCCAGGCAGTGGTGGCGCACGCCTGTAATCCCAGCACTCAGGAGGCAGAGGCAGGCAGATTTCTGAGTTCAAGGCCAGCCTGGTCTACAGAGTGAGTTCCAAGACAGCTAGGACTACACAGAGAAACCCTGTCTCAAGGGGGTTGGGGGGGGGGGGAGTGTTATAAAGAAAATTCAAAGATTTTAAACAGAAGTAGATTTCTTTTAAAAATAATTAAGACTGACCTTTAACTAGAACTTACAAGATCATTGAGGTTAGATTTTATTTTATTTATTTATTTTTGGTATTTTCAAGTTAGAGAAAAAAATGTTTCTAGGTTGATATGTAAAGTTTGAATATTCTTAATAGCAGATGTTTTTCTTGAAGGCAAATCCCATAGTTGCTACTTGGTTTCTGTTGGTTGTTGTTACCAACAGCAGATGCTATCCAGAAATAAAAACTGGCCCTAAAGATGCTACTCTAGGTTATTCAGAGACTGTCATATCATGCTGTCCAGGGCAAAATTGGGTTTACTGCACTGGAGCCTGTGCAATTACTGTCTGTGACTGTGACAGCGTTCAGGGTTCTTCCTATAACCTTTGCCCTTGCTCTGGCCTTACTGCTGTGGCTTAAGCCTTTGTTGTCTCCTGTGGGGGTACCATAATTTCTTTTTGGTGTTAAAAGCTGTCTGAAATACTAAGTTTGCTTTAGTTCTTTGCTGCTTCTAATTAAGGTTCATTATTCTACCACTTTTATCACTGGAGTGTTTGCTCTTTTCAGGGAGAATAAATATAATATTATACTTTGATTCCTTGGGACATACAGGATGCAGGTCATCTCATCTCTCTATCTCACCCCCCTACTCACCTATACAGATGATTATTAGTCTTTGAAAAGGTACCTGTTCTTACAAGTTTAGACACTTAGGTTGTTTTAATATCCCTCCTCCTTCCCTCCTTCCCTCCCTCTGTATTCGTTTGTTTTCTTCCTCTCCCTCTCCTCTCTTTTCTTCCTTCCTTCCTTCCTTCCTTCCCTCCCTCCCTCCCTCCCTCCCCCTCCCTCCCTCCCTCCCTCCCTCCCTCCCTCCCTCCCTCCCTCTCTCCTCTCCTCTCCTCTCCTCTCCTCTCCTCTCCTCTCCCCTCCTCCCCTCCTCCCCTCCTCCCCTCCTCCCCTCCTCCCCTCCTCCCCTCCTCCCCTCCTCTCCTCCTCTCCTCCTCTCCTCCTCTTCTCCTTTTCTCTTCTCTCTGTGCATAACCTTATCTGGTTATGTAGACCAGTATGGTCTTGAACTCACAGAGATCCCGCTGCCTCCCATATATTGAATTAAAGGTGTGTGCCACTCTGACTCCTTTCCATTTTTATTTTATATGTAATTATCTGTAGAAATATGTTGATTCTAACACCCAGTTTTAATCATTCTCTCTGGGTATATTTTATACTTCCAACTAGATTATAAGTTTATAGAGTAGTTCCTTAAATTTCTAACCTCATTCCTTTGGAGTACATGCTATTAATATATTCTTAATATTTTGGTCAAAGATTATATAGAATGAGAATTTAGTAGACAACAGTTGTAGGAATGGCAAAACTTTACTCCATTTGTACTTAAACAGTAATATATGCATAAAGGTTTGGTCTTTTTCCAACTCCTCTGCATCGGTCGAGATCATTTTCATAATTTTATCTGGTTCTGTAAGGAATGATTTAGAGAACTTTAGGCATATGCAATTTGGTATTTCCTCTTTTAGGCTAAAATTTCTCTCAATTGGTAACAGTCTTTCTAGGGCTTGGTGTGGTTGAACATATCTTTAATCCCAGCACTTGGGAGGCGGAATTGGGTGAATCTCTGTGTGTTGGAATTCAGCCTGGTCTCCATATTGATTTTTCAGGACAGTAAGGGCTACTTACACTGTTTTAAAAGGGGGAAAACAAACAAACAAACAAACCTGCCAGCATTAACTGACTAAAGAATTGAGATACTTACAGGATAAGTCTCAGCTATCCAGAGGCTGAGATTAAGAGACTCAATTGAGCCCATAAGTCTTGGCAACATAGTAAGACTCTTATCTCCAAATGAATAAAGTGTTAAGGGTATCTGGGAATAGATTATAAAGAAATAGGGATGGGAGTAAAGTTTACTGTTGAGTGCTTACCTAGTATATGCAAGAGGTTGTGCTTGATTCCTGATTGATTTCCAGTATATAGCAATGAAGCCACAGCAAATCTTATACTACTTCAGTAAGAATGTTGTGTATTCACATCTAGGACCTCAGCCATGTGGCCTCTGGGGAGTCAGTGGATGAAGATGTTCCTCCTCCATCAGTGTCATTACCAAAGCTGGCAGCACTTCTCCGTGTGTTCAGTACTGTGGTGAGGAGCATTGGGGAACGCTTTAGCCCAATTCGGGGTCCACCAATTACAGAGGCATACGTAACAGATGTAAGTGTCTTTTAAAATCCAGGTTGAATTGTGAGGGCCTCCTGTACCCAGTGAACTATATTGAGCTTTATTTGCTTAACATGTTAAGTGTGCTTGTCTCTATCTACTCTTTACTCAGAAAAGTAGGGAAGCCTGCTTATCAACCACCATCCTTGAACTCTCACCTCACCAAGAGAGGGCCATCTTGATTTCTTACGTACCCTTGAAATTTCCTTACGGAGTTCCTTCATAGATCAATGTATTCTTATTTTTTTTTGTTGTACTGAGGATTGAACTTAGTACCTTGCACAGGCTCTATCCTCACCTGCACTTCATAAAGCATTGAGATTTTTCCTCAACCTGTACTTACTTACTATTTTAATATCTACTTTTAAAACTTTAAAAAATAATATTACCTTTTCTTTAAAAACTGATTCTCCTTGCTTGGCATGGTGGTGAATGCCTTTAATCCCAGCACTATGAAGATAGAGGTATGCAGATCTCTGAGTTCGAGACCAGTTTGGTTCACAGAGTGAGTTCTAGGACAACAAGAACTATGTGGAGAAACCCTGTCTCAAACAACAAACAAACAAATAAGTTGAGGATCCTTTTAGTTTCAACACAATAAGAATCATATACTATAAAATGTTAGAAGTCATACTATTGGGTTGAATGTGTAGTTTGTGGTTAGAGCTTTTGCCTTTCATGGAAGTCCTGAATGTCATCCCCACTACTGCAGTGAAAACAAACTGGTCATTTTCTTTGAGCATGAGGGTGAAACTCAGGAGTCATATGTTTGTGTATTTTTTGATGTAAAGAGACACTTTTTAAAAAAAAAATATCAACCTAAAGCCAGGTATGAGAAGTGACCAGACCACAGCACTTGAGTGATCAGTGTACAGTGTAGTCTAGCAGAGAGAACTGAGCCATGATCACTGCTGTGGAGTGAGGAGGGAGATGTGTTAGTGGCAGCCAGGGAAGACAGTCTACATGACTGAAACATGCTGCTGTTCACGCACTTTTTAGGAGCCTGACTTTGGACACATTGCTAGATAAATATTGTGTCATTTTTGGTAAGATGGTGGGTATTAGCAGAAGTATCAGATTATACATACATATAACTAAGACTGCATGTTGATAATTCAGGACTTCAGAATGGTTTAGTTTCTTCCCTTTTTATTACATAAAAGGATGTTGCTTCAAGAGTGGTGTTGAAGTAAAGAAAGTTAACTCAAATGAAAAACAAAAGGAAAGAAACATAAGTCTTCTCAGAATAGTTATATTTTGAATATGTTATGAAGGTCTTCAATTTAGGCTTTTGTGAATAGCATTAAGGAAACTTCTTTACAGGTTTTAAAGACAACTGGGTATTATTGATTGATTGTTAAAGATCTGTGATACTTTGTAGCATGGACTTTCCCATTTTTCAAAAATCTCATTTACTAGAAATGTAGTACACAAATACTATTAACAGTTTAGTGATTTATGTGTGTTGGAAATTACTTGTGTCTTGTGGTCCTTAATGGGATTGTGCATATTTGGAGTTCTTATTTTGAGAAAGAACTTCCAGGGTTCAGTTGTAGAACACTTGGCTATCATGATCACTGATACACAAACTTTAATATTAGCTTAAAAGCAATTTTAGTATTTACTTTGAAAAGATTATTAAAAATACAAGATCTGTGTTTAAGCAAGTGTGAGTAGGACATTCCTAAGTATGCTACATTGTGATGTATATCACAGCGATAAAGATACTGAGCTTTTTATCCAGCCTTGGAATAATTACATGAGTAGAGGAAGTGTGTAATTGAACTCAAGGGCGACAAACTTCATTTCTTGTCATGATAGGAACTTGGAATACATTTTAGCCAAGTTTTTTCTTTTCTTTTCCTTTAAATTGTATTAAAGATGCCTATATCAGCTACCAAGAATTAGGGACTCAGCTGTGAACTGTGGTGGTGCACATCTGTAAAGACAGCCTGGATTATGGATTATTCTTTTTGCCTCATCTCAGTCCAAAAAACAAAAAAAAACAAAAAAACCCCAAGCCCACAAAACCTCAAACAAGACTGTTAGTTAACAAGATATTTTTGAGTTGAAACTGCATTAGGTAGAAAATAGTGGTGTAGAGAAGCCTGTGAGTGTTTAAAAAGGTGCTTGTTTTCCCCATTTGCAGGTTCTATACAGAGTAATGAGATGCGTGACGGCTGCAAACCAAGTGTTTTTTTCTGAGGCTGTGTTGACAGCTGCTAATGAGTGTGTTGGTGTTTTGCTCGGCAGCTTGGATCCTAGCATGACTATACATTGTGACATGGTCATTACATATGGATTAGACCAACTGGAGAATTGCCAGACTTGTGGTACCGATTATATCATCTCAGTCTTGAATTTGCTCACATTGGTATGTGAATTACTGTTTTTGTTGTTTTTAAATTGTTTATGTCTTTAAGTTGATGTGAGAGAAAGAAAGAGCTTTGCTTCTTGTGTTTTAAGTAAGGGATTGCATTTTAAAGAATCCTTTGATAATTCTCATTTTTCTAGTCCAGTATGGTTTTTTTCCTAGTATCAATTTGCATTTAGTGTCTGGTAGCTCACTTTAGTCTAACTTCTCTAACTTTGTATTTATGACATGTCCCCATTTTCCTGAGACTCAGTAGTGCTCCTGATATGTACCTTATGGGAGAATGTATCTATATTTAAAGACCTGCTTATATTTGATTTCTTAGAAAAAATTCAAATGATTTCTCTTTAATTTCTCTTTACTTTATTAGCTATATAGCCTCTCTCTCTGAAATCTAATGGAATAGTGAGTCTTTATACTGAGTACTCAGTTCCTGTAATTAGAAACACATGGCCTGTCTTCTTCACTGGAGGCCGCTGGTTGTCTCTTGCTAGAACACTGTCCAATTTTAGAGTTGTAAGGTCTCCAGATCCCTTGCTCTCTCCCTAGTTTCCCCTTTTTAAAGAATTGCCAACTTTAATTGACACTTTTTTCACTTGCAATGTGCATCTAAGGTTCTTCCTTGCCTCTTTGTAACTTAAGTAAGCTTATTTTAAAATTTTTGTTCATTTAGATTGTTGAGCAGATAAATACAAAACTTCCATCGTCCTTTGTAGAAAAGCTTTTTATACCATCATCTAAACTACTATTTCTACGATACCACAAAGAAAAAGAGGTAAGTAACACATTGATAACAGCAAGTGGATTCTTTTTGACATTGAACTTTTGCTGGTTAGTAGACTATGTCACTGTGAAATAATACTTGATGCTGAATATAAACTGATTACAATGAATACTTTTGGTTAATACTTATTATCATACGAAGTACTGTCATGACTGAAAAATTCTTATAAAGGCAAATCGAGTGACAATCTTGGAATTTTGGTTTCTTTTAAAAAACATAGAAACATTATAAGAATGTACTTTCGTTTTAATCCCAGGTATGGGGCTGCTTCAGATTGTCCATAGCAGCTGACTATGATTTGTCTTGTGCTCTAGCAGTGGCATGATTTTGCCAGCTCCAGATACTTTCTGCCATCGTGTAACATTTGGAATTCTGGGGACTTTTCATAGGATATATAAATGCTAGGGCTCTGAGAGGTGGGTTGGGTTGTTGGTTTATTGTTGGTGGTCATGAACAAAGAAGAAATAGTAAGAAGAAATTAGATATCCTGACTGCAGATCAAACTTGCCCTAAGGAACCTGACACCTCTAATGAGCAGAAAATAGTCTTAAGGATGATGATGCCCTCTTTACGACACCTGACTTTATTCAGGAATCTCTTTCCTTTCCTCTCTTTTTCTCCTCTTTTTTTTTTTTTTTTTTAAAAGATTTACTTATTTATTATACGTGAGTGTCTTCAGACACACCAGACGAGGGCGTCAAATCTCATTACAGATGGGTGTGAACCACCATGTGGTTGCTGGGATTTGAACTCAGGACCTTCGGAAGAGCAGTCAGTGCTCTTAACCACTGACTCATCCATCTCTCCAGCCCCCCCTTTCTCCTCTTTTATCTAGTGTTAGGATATAGTTAGTGAAGACGAGTGGAAGAAAGAACCCACAGAGTTGCTAAATCCAGCAACAGATGAAGAGTCAGATATATTTCTAAGTTCAGAAGTATCGCATATATTAAAAATAAAATTACTAGTTACTAATAAGCTGGCACGCCAAATTGACTATAGATCTCAATAGATGGGGGAGCTTAAGCTGTTGTTTGTATATGTGTTGGCATTGACTTTAAATCAAGATAAGATTCGTCAATGCTCCTTGAAAATCTCACATTAGCAGCGTTTGAGAGCATTCATTATTTATAATAAATTCATAGAGCTTTGTTAAAAAAAAAAAGTAACCTACATACAGGTTCCTTAAAATTGGTCTTCTGAAGTGAACCTTTTGGGTGTTACGTGTCTAAATCTTGAAGGGTCATCTCCCCAGCGTGCTGCATGCATATAGTGATTTTTAACCAGTTCCCTGAATTTTTCTTTTGTAGGTTGTTGCTGTAGCTCATGCTGTTTATCAAGCAGTGCTCAGCTTGAAGAATATTCCTGTTCTGGAGACTGCCTATAAATTAATTTTGGGAGAAATGACTTGTGCACTAAACAATCTGCTACACAGTCTCCAGCTTCCTGATGCCTGTTCTGAGATTAAACATGAGGCTTTTCAGAATCATGTGTTCAACATTGACAATGCCAACTTTGTAGTTATATTTGATCTCAGTGCACTGACTACAATTGGAAATGCCAAAAACTCATTAATTGGGGTAAGTCATTAATTTTATAGACTTTGTTATTATGTTATTATTTATTTATGTATTTGTTATTTATGTATTTTGTATTATTTCTGGTTTTGAGACAGAGTTCTGCTCTATGGCCCAGATGGGCCTTGAGCTTCCTGTGTTCTTGGCTTTAGCATTCTGAGTCCTGGGATTACTGACAGATACCACCATTCCTGGCCATAAATCTATCCATGCATGCTTAACCTCTCTCTACCCTTCCATACCTCATTTACTTCTTTTTCCTCTTCTTTGTAATAGAGTTCTTTGTAGACTACTAGGCTTACCCTAGGTGCTGAGATTATAGGTACGCATCACCATGTTCATTTATAACTTCATATATTTTGTTTGTTGGTGGTAGGGTGGGACAGGGACAGAGTTCAACATTCAATACCTTCTTTAATTGCTCTCCATCTTATTTTTTGAGATAGGGTCTCTCATTGAACCTGGAGATCACTGATTGAGCTAGCCTGTTTTTGTCTTGTGAGTGCTGGCATTACAGATGTTTGCCTAGTTTATGTGGGTGCTGGTGCTGGTTGTCCTTTACCCACTGAACCATCTTCTTAGCGTGGGTATTTGTTTTGTTTTGTTTTTCTTTTTGAAAGAAGAGTCACCCTTTTCTAACTTCAAAAAAGGACCTGGAGAGATGATGGCTCAGCTAATGAGAGCAAGTAATGTTCTGTTCTTGCAGAAGACCCAAGTTTGGTTCCCAGCACCCTGTCAGGCTGCTCACGACAGCCTGTAAGTCCAGAGTCCAAGTCTAGCACATGCACTAACTCATCTTCCTCTGCGCTCACCCTTCCCCCCCAATGTAATAATAACAAATGGGGGAAAAATCAGCCAGATGCAGTATATGCCTACAATTGAGTACCTAGAAGGTGAAAACAGGAGGATTACAGGTTCCAGCCTGCCTGTGTTTAGAGACCAGTCTACACGGTGAGACTCTGTCAAAAAAAAAAAAAAAAAAAAAAAAAAAGAAAATTCTTTACCTCTTCCTGGGGGATATATAGAATTAATAGTTGCTAAAGAGAGAGAGTCTTTGTGTATGTATGCCTCTGGTAATGATGTAGCTTATATTTCTCTAAACTATACTACTAAATTTGTTAAGGCTCAAAACCAAACAACCAAAAGGACACACAGTTGAAGTGAAGAGTGTGAGAAGAAAAGGATTAGCGCAAGGGAATAAGAGGGTAATGGAGGAGGGGATATGTGATCAGAATACTTTTTGTGCGCGTATGAAAATGTCCTAACGAAGTCATCAACATACATGAAACATGCCCAGTGTATAGGTGGGGGAGGGAGAAGGCTGGGCATATAACTAAGTGGCAGAGTGCTTGCCTTGAATTCAATCCCATCATTACACACACACACACACACACACACACAAAAGGATACAAGAAATTTGATGTGGCATCATTTTTGATATTTCTTTTTATTTGAATTAGCTCTATAGCTCTGACTGGTGAAAAAAAGAGATCTGCCCACCTTTTCCTTTGCTTCCCAAGTATTGGAATTATGCTGTCTGATTTTGATTTTAGGATTACTGCACCTAGTTTATATATTTCTTCCTTCTATTGGACCATACAGAGGTGAAAACAATTTTAGTAGAGAGCAATGTTCTGTGTTAAATGATAGTTTTGTGAGAAGGAAGAAAACTTGATGCTTGTGCCTGCTTTCTCCAGCCTGTGTGCTCAGAGTGCCTGCACTGTCCATAGATGCTCCTTCCTCCCTGCTCTTTCACCTCACCTTTGATAGCTGTTGGAAACGTCCTTTCTTATACATCTCTGTTTTATTTTTGAGGAATTCATGTCTTATATAGATTGGGAAAGGTTTATTCTCTCCAATTTGTCAATGAATGTAGCAGTTAGTCAGATGGAGCATTGTGTCCTAGAGGAAAAGAGATGGGCAGAAAAGGCTCAGGGAGGTGGGATTGCTAGCTTTGTCATTGAACAAGATACCTTGCCATTTGCAACAAGCTGATGGTTGAGGAAATATAGGCTCTACGGTATCAAAAAGTACAAAGGGCTTTGCTTAAACTAGACATCAGCTAACTGATCCTTTGCCCCAAACTTAGTTGTGTACCTGCTTCTTATTTGTGTTTTAAATAGCTTGATTGAGATATACTTCACATAGCATACAATCCCTTCTTACATTTTACTAGTGTTTACTGACTTGATTACACAGCGTGGTTGTGAACATTACCATGCTGTACTCCTTTCGTAAAGAAAGCAGTATTAGAAGCAGCTTGTTATGGCATTCCTTGTTTTGGCTGATGATGCCTCATGACAGTGGAATAGTTGAGGAGTTGCTGGGTTAAGCAGAGATGCCACTTGGCTGCAAAACCTAACTTGAGAA
Source organism: Mus musculus (assembly GCF_000001635.26). NCBI lineage: Eukaryota > Metazoa > Chordata > Mammalia > Rodentia > Muridae > Mus > Mus musculus. The sequence continues at coordinate 118,191,082 of NC_000073.6, read as the reverse complement.
ACTATTTGGTGAGGACTCCAGCTTTGTGTATTAGATAATTTCCAAGTTTCAGGCCATCACTTTTAGGTTTTCAGTGTCTAAGCACACTTGATTTTAAAAAGTAGACTGTTCATCTATGCATGTGTATGTCTTGGAGCCATAATTATACTTGGTTTTTACCTTGGCAGATGTGGGCACTGTCTCCAACTGTATTTGCACTGCTGAGTAAGAATCTGATGATTGTGCATAGTGACCTGGCTGTTCACTTCCCTGCCATTCAGTATGCGGTGCTCTACACCCTGTATTCCCATTGTACCAGGTACTGTGCTCACTGTCCTCAGAATTTAAAAAAAAAAAAAAAAAAAAAAAAAAAAGCAGGAATGTTTTGTTTCTTGACCTTGCTGACTTTTTTTTGATGACAGCTGAAAAGATGGTCTCTGCTTTGCTTTTCAGGCACGATCACTTCATATCCAGTAGTCTTAGCTCTTCATCCCCTTCCTTATTTGATGGTGCGGTGATTAGTACTGTAACTACAGCCACAAAGAAACATTTCTCAATTATATTAAATCTTTTGGGAATATTGCTAAAGAAAGATAATCTTAACCAGGACACAAGGTACCTAAGTAATTTTTAAAAATAATATTTAACTCCTAGGTTTATTAATTTATTGTAATTTGACGTTAAGAAATGTAGTTTATAGTTCCATTGTGAAGCATCTGATTTGATTCTGTTACTTGATTTCTGTGTAGCCTGCAGGGCTGTACTTTGATTTCTGTGTATCCTGCAGGGCTGTACTTTGGCGAGCTTTTCCAGTGGCTGCTGCTTTGCAGACACAATATCATGAGACAGAAACAGAATTCTTTAGACTTTGCTTTTTATTTACAGACTAAGTTACTTGTTAATTTTATATGTTTTGTGTATCTCTCTGTGTGCAAGTGAGTGCAGTGCTCTTGGAGGCTTGCAGTGTTGGATTCCCTGTAGCTGGAGTAGCAGTGTTGTGAGCTGGCTTATGTGGGTGCTGGAAACTTGAAAGGGCAGTGGCCACTGAACAGTCTGTCCAGATCCACTTTTTAAAAAAAAAATTTTTTTTTATTATTATTACTACTTTTGTTGTTTGAAAGATAAAGAGAAACTGATAGAAGAGAGTGTCTTGTTGTTTTTGTTTTGTTTTAATGTAAAGCCAACTTTATTTTATGTTTCAGGAAATTGTTAATGACATGGGCTTTGGAAGTGGCTGTATTAATGAAGAAGTCTGAAACATATGCACCTTTATTCTCCCTTCCATCTTTTCATAAATTTTCCAAAGGCCTTTTAGCCAACAGTAAGAGACTAATGTTTTAATTTTGTTTACCTTTAAAATAATATTGGTTAGCAGAAGGCTGTTAGGTCAGCACTTTAGGATGTGAAGATGCGTAGTCCCTATTGTAGTGCCGTTCAGAGTAGATTATATTTCATTCTTAGTATTTGAAAAATAATTGAATTGCCAGATTTTCAATCTTATATGTTAAGTTATCCCATGAAGTTGAAATCTTTTCTTAGGATAAGGTTTACATGAGGGATGGTCAACTTGATTTTGTTGAGTACTAATTTCCTAGGTATTACTGTCAGAAAGGATTCCAGGCAAGGGTAGGGCATAGTCCATAGTTGGTGATGTCTGTTTGATGAGTGAGTGGGTGAATGAATGAATGGGTTCAATAGATACATACACTTTTGAATGTGTGGTGTCACTGAAAGTAACTTTTCTTTTTTAATAATAGCTCTTGTTGAAGATGTGAATATCTGCTTGCAAGCATGTAGCAGTCTCCATGCGTTGTCCTCTTCTTTGCCAGATGATCTGCTACAAAGGTACGGAGGAGAGACCACATCTTTGACTCTGACTATACTGTACATGGGAATACTGCCACATGTCCTTAATCTGTTATTTTTCATAGGTGTGTTGATGTCTGCCGTGTTCAGCTTGTCCATAGTGGAACTCGTATTCGACAGGCCTTTGGGAAGCTGTTGAAGTCAATTCCTTTAGATGTTGTACTAAGGTATAACTATTTTAGCTCATTATATTTTACCACTTTGTAATTGTTTACCATAGCAAAAGAGAAATCACTATATTACTGTATTAATTTTATAGGCTACATGGCACTTAGTTATCAAAGAGATGTCTGAGAATAATTTTGGAGACCTAGAAGAAGAGAAATTTTTATGATTTTCATCATCTTACAATTGGTGGAGAATAGTTTATGTAGTACCAAAATGTATTTCTTAGTAGTTTAGATTCTCTTCCTCCCCCCCCCCCCCCCGACCCCTCCTTTGGTTTGGTTTTACAAGACAAGGTTTCATAGATTTTTTTTTTAATTATTATTATTTTTAATTATTTATTTTTGTTTTGTGTCTGAATGTTTTGCCTGTGTGTACATCTCTGTACCACCACGTGCATGCCTGCTGTGTCTACTGAGATCAGGACAAACGTGTTGAATCCCTTGGAACTTGAATCACAATTTGTTGTTGTTTCTTTTTTTCTTTTCTTTTCTTTTCTTTTCTTTTCTTTTCTTTTCTTTTCTTTTCTTTTCTTTTCTTTTCTTTTCTTTTCTTTTCTTTTCTTTTCTTTTCTTTTTAAAGATTTATTTATTTTATATACATGAGTACACTGTAGTTGTCTTCAGACACACCAGAAGGCGGCATCAGATCCCATTATGGATGGTTGTGAGCCACCTTGTGTTTGCTGGTAATTGAACTCAGGACTTCTAGAAGAGCAGCTAGTGCTCTTAACCGCTGAGCCATATCTCCAGCCCCCATCATACGTTTTTGAGCTGCCTTGTGGGTACTAGAAATCAAACCCACCTCCTCTGCAGATCAAGAAGTACCCTTAGTAACTGAGTCATCTCTAACCCCATTAGTTGAAATATTTATTTATTTATTTATTTATTTATTTATTTATTTATTTATTTAGCTTTTGATTAAGCTCATTTTGGGAACATTTGTTTCATTTTTGATGGGTTTCAGTTTTCCCAGGGTAACCTCTAACTTCTTGTGTAGCCAAGGAGAATCCTAAACTGCCTACTACTACTACTACTACTACTACTACTACTACTACTACTACTACTACTACTACTACTACTACTACTACTTCTTCTTCTTCTTCTTCTTCTTCCTTCTTCCTTCTTCCTTCTTCCTTCTTCCTTCTTCCTTCTTCCTTCTTCCTTCTTCCTTCTTCCTTCTTCCTTCTTCTTCTTCCTTCTTCCTTCTTCCTTCTTCCTTCTTCCTTCTTCCTTCTTCCTTCTTCCTTCTTCTTCTTCGTCCTCTACTTTTTCTTTCCTTCCTTTAGAGTGCTGGGATTACAAGTATGCATCACAGTGTTCAGTTTGTTGGCAAACCTAGAGCTTTGTGTATATTGGCCAAGCATTCCACTGACTAAGCTACACCCTCAGTGTGCACCCTTTTCCCTCCCTCCCTCCCTCCCTCCCTCCCTCCCTCCCTCCCTCCCTCCCTTTCCCCTTTCCCTTTCTTTCTCTCTTTTTCTTCCTGTCCTTTCCTTTCTTTTTCTCTTTCTCTTTCTCTTTCTTTTTCTCCCTTCCCCTTCCCCTTCCCCTTCCCCTTCCCCTTCCCCTTCCCCTTCCCCTTCCCCTTCCCCTTCTCCTCTCTTTCTTCTTCTTCTTCTTCTTCTTCCTTCTTCCTTCTTCCTTCTTCCTTCTTCCTTCTTCCTTCTTCCTTCTTCCTTCTTCCTTCTTCCTTCTTCCTTCTTCCTTCTTCTTCTTCCTTCTTCCTTCTTCCTTCTTCTTCTTCCTTCTTCCTTCTTCTTCTTCTTCTTCCTTCTTCTTCCTTCTTCTTCTTCTTCTTCTTCCTTCTTCTTCTTCCTTCTTTCTTCTTCTTCTTCCTTCTTCCTTCTTCCTTCTTCCTTCTTCCTTCTTCCTTCTTCCTTCTTCCTTCTTCCTTCTTCCTTCTTCCTTCTTCCTTCTTCTTCTTCCTTCTTCCTTCTTCCTTCTTCTTCTTCCTTCTTCCTTCTTCTTCTTCTTCTTCCTTCTTCTTCCTTCTTCTTCTTCTTCTTCCTTCTTCTTCTTCTTCTTCTTCCTTCTTCTTCTTCCTCCCTTTCCCCTTTCCCTTTCTTTCTCTCTTTTTCTTCATGTCCTTTCCTTTCTTTTTCTCTTTCTCTTTCTCTTTCTTTTTCTCCCTTCCCCTTCCCCTTCCCCTTCCCCTTCCCCTTCCCCTTCCCCTTCCCCTTCCCCTTCCCCTTCCCCTTCCTCTTTCTCTTTTTCTCTTTCTTTCAGGCCTGGGTGGATAGGTAGGTATTTATGGAAGGCCCAGGTTTGTAGTTCAGGCTGTTCTTGATCTCAAGATCTTCCTGCTCTCCAAGTTCTAGGATTATAGATGTGTAGTAGCAGTCTTTTTAAAAATAGATTTTACTTAGTGTATGTGCAAGCCTGGTTTTGTGTGCATATATATGTGTATTTGTCCCCTGTTATTGGATTCCTGGGACCTGGAGTTATGGGCAGTTGTGAGCCCCTGTGTGGGTATTGGGAACTGAACTCAGGTTCCCTGGAAGAGCACCAAGAGCAGCAAATACTCTCAACATTGAGCATCTCTTTAGCCCTCTGTACCAACAATGTGAGAACTTTTAAGATTCTAAAAGGATGACATTATAATCACCTCCTGTGTATGTGCATTTTGTCTTTAAAGATAGATTCTCACTACATAATCTTAACTATCTTGAATCTGCTTTACAGACCAGGCTGACCTTTAACTCCAGAATCTACATGCCTCTGTCTCCTGAATACTAGGATTAAATACGTGGACCACCATGCCTGGTGTTCTCTATTCCATTTTTAAACCTTGGTTTTGTTTGTGCTTTTAGTGATGTACAGTATCTCATTAATAGACTCTGCTACCCTTTCTCCTAAAACGTGTTACATGTTAATAATGACTGTTTTCTGTTAACAGCAATAATAATCACACAGAGATTCAGGAGATTTCTCTAGCATTGAGAAGCCACATGAGTAAAGCACCAAGTAACACGTTCCACCCTCAGGACTTTTCTGATGTCATCAGTTTCATTTTGTATGGAAACTCTCACCGAACAGGGTAAGACTCTTTCATTAGAAAAAGGTACTTCTCTTAAAAAGGCCAGGATGATAATTACATCCAGATTCGAGAAAATATTATCCAAGGTGCCAAATTGGAAGGCAATATTTTTTGCTAGCTCACTTTGGTTTTCATCAGGTTTAGAGAGAGTACTGCTTTGAAGATTGTATTTTTATCAACAAAAAGGGGCTGTGACATTCATTGATGATTGGCAGTTGACTGATCTGATTAACATGAATCCTTTGGAGGGAGGGTTGGAGGTGATGGTATTGTCAAAATGTTCAGTTAGAGTGGATGAAATGTAACCTGGCAGCCAAATTGCTAAGAGCTGTGCACCCCAGCCTATTCTATGATGCAGTTTTCTTTTGGTATGAAAAATTGGTCCTTACTCCCATGTACCTTGCACTTGTTTTGATTATTAAAATGAAGTTGTCATTGTCTGTTACATATGAAACTACTTTTCCCAGGAAGGACAATTGGTTAGAAAGATTGTTCTATAGCTGCCAGAGGCTGGATAAGCGTGACCAATCCACAATTCCCCGCAATCTTCTAAAGACAGATGCTGTCCTTTGGCAGTGGGCTATTTGGGAAGCTGCGCAGTTTACTGTTCTTTCAAAGTTGCGAACCCCATTGGGCAGAGCTCAGGACACGTTCCAGACAATTGAAGGTAACCAACAATTTAGCATTCTTCAAAATTTGTGATGCAGGTGACTTTCTAGGTTTTTAACTTTAGAAACCTTGGCTTTCTTATACTGAAACAGATTTCAGAGTTGGGTTTTTTTTTTAATTGAATAATTTCTAGATCTTTTTAGATAAGCTTTGTTAGTTGAATTATTTGCACATCTGCTTTTATTCAAAAGCTTAGGGGATTATATGGACAAACGGTTTCCTCAGAAAGTGAGAGATTTTTAATTTTTGTTTTAAATTGATGAATATATAAATAGGATATCTGGTAAATTGATTTATTAAGAGTTGTCTCTGATTCAGAATGTTGCTGTTTTTGTTTTCAGGCATCATTAGAAGTCTTGCAGCCCACACACTAAACCCTGACCAGGATGTTAGTCAGTGGACCACTGCAGATAATGATGAAGGCCATGGAAGCAATCAGCTTAGACTTGTTCTTCTGCTTCAGTATCTGGAGAACCTGGAGAAATTAATGTATAATGCCTATGAGGGATGTGCCAATGCATTAACATCACCTCCCAAGGTTGGTGTTGTGAAATAGTGGTGCTTTGTAATAGATTGTGAAACCTGGTGGGGTTGTATATGGCTGAGATCACAGTCCATCTGGATTCTGTTTATGTATATATGTATATATGTATATATTTATGTATTTAAGGCATCTTCATCATGATTGGAACTAGTCCTGAATCCTTTTCTTTTTTTTTTTTCAAAGGTCATTAGGACTTTTTTCTATACCAATCGACAGACTTGCCAAGACTGGCTCACTCGGATCCGCCTCTCCATCATGAGGGTTGGATTGTTGGCAGGTCAGCCTGCAGTGACAGTGAGGCACGGCTTTGACTTACTTACTGAAATGAAAACAAATAGTCTAACTCAGGTAATGTGGTGTATTTGGGATGCATTTTAACTGATTGTAGGAATTTGAGTTTGGTCTCTAATGGAGTTATATATAGCTCTCTCTCCCTCTCCCTCTCCCTCCCCCCTCTTCCTCCCTCCTTCCCTCCCTCCGTCCCTCCCCCCTCTCCCAATAGATATAGATATCTATAGATAAGTTTACTTTAGTTCTTTTTCTAGGCTTTATCCAGTATCTTACAAAACTGGTGACTTTTCCATTACAAACTTTACATCCCATTACTTCCCCATTACTGATCATAAAATTTACTTATGTTTTCTATACAGAACATGTTAAAAATATGAACGTCTTATTCCTAAAACCTGGGACTTTAGGAATAGTAAGGAATTTGTCTGTGGAATACATTATAATGTGTGGGAAAGTTCTTTAATTAGGTTCAGAATAGATGTTTTGTGATGATTCTTAAGCTATCTAAGCTATCTAAATATTGTGAAAATAATTGTTAAATATATATATATATGGATTGTGACCAGATGTTGTAAGTTCAGTAGAGAATTGAATTTCAGTGGTATCGAGAGGTAATCTTTTGCCTGTTGTTTCCAGGGGAGTGAATTGGAAGTAACTATCATGATGGTGGTAGAAGCACTGTGTGAGCTCCATTGTCCTGAAGCTATACAGGGAATTGCTGTCTGGTCATCTTCAGCTGTTGGTAAAAACCTTCTCTGGATTAACTCAGTGGCCCAGCAGGCTGAAGGGAGGTAAGTTATAAAAAAAGAAATAAGTAATGGTGTTTTTATGTCCAAATTCTTTGTATTGTATAATATTGAAAATGGCTTTGTCCACTTTGAGTGTTGTACTATAATCACTTCAATAGGGGAGGCATCTTTCATTTGGTTTTTGATTCCAGCCATGTATGAATGTCTCATTTAAGAGGTTACGAGAAATCATACTGGAAAGCAAGGTCTTTCAGCTTCATAAATAGTTTTAACATGATTTTTTGATTGAAAACCAAAACTCTGGTGTGATATTGTGTGTTGCTGGAGTGTTTGCTCACAACGTTGTGGATTGATTACATGTGCAGATTGATTCAGTTTTGAGTGAAGAGCATACCTCAGGCATTTAAGTAGTTCTTAGAAATTTGGAGAGAGAAACAACCACTTAAATTTGGAAGAATAAATAACCTGGTGTCTGCAGGTTTTGGTGTGCCTATAAAGCTCCATTTGTTATGTGGGTAGTGTTTTCCTCCCCTACAGAAACAGCAGTATACCTATGGAGCTGCATAGCTTTTCTACACAACAATATTCTAAAACATCTAATGTGGTAAATATTCCACAATCTGATTTTTCTTAATTGATACTGCTATGTATCTGTGAATATATGATAATTTGACATACTTTATTTGTGGACGTCAAAGTTGTTATTGATCATTTCCAGTAGTTGTTCTATACTGTCTTGGTGTGAGACAGAGATCTAATTTCCTCCTCCAAATAACTGACTCATTGTCTTGCAATTCATTGAGTAATTCATTTTCTCGTCATTAATTCTTTTAGGATCGAGATACATTTGAGTAATTTTTTTTAAGAAATAAGGCTTCTATATTTGCATTTAAGGTTTGAAAAGGCCTCTGTGGAGTACCAGGAGCACCTGTGTGCCATGACAGGTGTTGATTGCTGCATCTCCAGCTTTGACAAGTCTGTTCTCACGTTGGCCAATGCTGGACGTAACAGTGCCAGCCCCAAACACTCTCTAAATGGTGAGCATTCAGTGTTTACATTTAAAATATGCCAAAGATACCGTTCATTTGTGCAGGTAAACTTCCAGGGGTCTGCCTTCTTTTCATGGTATATTAACAGTTCTCAATTTTGTCTTTTTTTTTTTTTTTTTTTTTATTTTAACAAAAACAAAAACAAAACCCTTTTAGGTGAATCCAGAAAAACTGTGCTATCCAAATCAATTGACTCTTCCCCTGAAGTTATCAGCTACTTAGGAAATAAGGCTTGTGAGTGCTACATCTCTATTGCTGACTGGGCTGCTGTGCAGGAGTGGCAGAACGCAGTCCATGACCTGAAGAAGAACTCCAGCAGCACCTCACTCAATCTGAAAGCCGATTTCAACTATATCAAGTAAGGGCTGCGTTTGCCAGTTACGGGTCTGTGTTGTCTGCCATGTCAATAAGTAGCCTTCCTCAGTAGTGAGAAATACCAAAATTGGTTATATTTATAACAGGAAGCTAACAGTCAAGGGAGAAATCTGCTTAGTGGGAAGATAGAATCATTATACATAAAAAGGTCGTGCTGGGCTGGTGAGATGGCTCAGTGGGTAAGAGCACCCGACTGCTCTTCCGAAGGTCCAAAGTTCAAATCCCAGCAACCACATGGTGGCTCACAATCATCCGCAACAAGATCTGACTCCCTCTTCTGGAGTGTCTGAAGACAGCTACAGTGTACTTACATATATTAATAAAATAAATCTTTAAAAAAAAAAAAAAAAAAAGGTCGTGCTTTAGAGAGGCTCACACAGGGAAGCTGTGTTTCTGAAGTACTGTTGAATAGTTGAAGACATTTAGTTTTAAGGATGAGAGTTTGTGAACATCTATATTATTTTTCTTCATTCCTCTTTAATTATCCTTCTCAAAATTGGGAATTTACTGCATTTTAGTCACATGGCTGGTAGGGCAAAGTTCATCAGAGTTGGCTTGCTGTCACCTTCCTAAAAACTGAGAACAGTCTTTGTGTAGCAGGACAAAACACTGTTTTTAGCTCTTCAAAATGGAGAGTGAAGAAACAGGAGAAAACACCTTGACAAAACATTAAGTAAACTTATCTTTTCTGTGTCTCAAGGAAAGCAGTTAGTCATAGACAGTTTAGGATAGCTGTGGTAGATTGGAGTTAGGGCAGAAGAAATCAAAATAGTAAGTTTTGTTTTGTTTTGTTTGGAAGAGGAGGGCAGCTGAAAGTCAAAAACTGTAGATTAGTGGGAACATGGGGATCCAGCCACCAGAAAACCCAGGGTCTTGTTTTGGTCACTAGACATGAACAGTTTATCAACATCCAGTACTTAACTCTGTCTCACTTGAGAAACAATTGGTTATACTGGTCTAGGTTGGAGCAGGAGTTGGGTAAGACAGCCGATGAACATTTCCATTGCTGTTTTTAGACCTAGTGATAAGAGGGACCAGTGAGAGAGGCAGATAAGGAGAGCATGGGAGTTGGGGTGGCTGGGAGTGGGTGAGTGTAGGCAGTAATCTCAGCGCATGAGAGGTAAAGTCAGGACTTTCATCCTTAGTTAGATAAGTGAGTTCCAAAGCAATGGAGAGCTCGTCTTACAAAAGATAGAAGAGAGAGATGGAGAACATAAATCTTCCTCCTGGTTGGAGAGTATCTGTGGTAGGACAGTGGAGTAGTGTGGAGCTTAGTGTGACTGAGGCATCTCATTTTGGCATTGACAGTGGAGTAGTGTGGAGCTTAGTGTGACTAAGGCATCTTATTTCGGCATTGGAGCACCAGGGCCATAGGAAATGGCTGCAGATAAGAAAACAGAAAATTGGAATCTCATAATAAAACAGGATCTCAGTGAAGGAGTCAGGGCTAAGGTACAAAACTTAGATGATAGGAGACTTAATAGGAAAAGAGTGTAGGCTCTCAATGGGGAGAGAGGCCAGCTGGCTGGATGCAGTGGCTTGGAGAGAGCAAGGATTGAAGACATATTGTAGAGTCTATTGCCAGTATATTAACAGGCACCCGGGTCACTCACTACAGAAAGAAGGAGGAGACAAAGGGCAAGCAAGCTCAACTAACTGGTTGTCATAGCTAGGACCATGTTTTCCTGTTTGCCTGTCATTGCAGCTGTAGTGTTACTGAGGTCTTGGGAACCACATCAAGATAAAACGGTGCTTTGCTTGTAAATGCCATTTCTCTAGATGGCTGCTTCCTCCAGTGCTTGTTCTCCCTGTAGTCCCCAGTGGTTATACAAGCTGGTAAGGCCTAACCCAGACTGATGGACATTTTAATTACAGGTCACTAAGCAGCTTCGAGTCTGGAGAGTTTGTTGAATGCACTGAGCAGTTGGAATTATTACCAGGAGAAAATATTAATCTACTTGCTGGAGGGTCAAAAGAAAAAATAGGTATTTGGGAATGGTTTTAATTTTTTTTTCATTACAAGATTATTCATTATCTTTTCCTAGGAAATGCGTAAGTTTCTGTCTGTTTATTTAGAGTCCTAGACTATTTGTAAGTTTCTGTTTATTTATTTGGAGACCTAGATTATGCAAAGAAATAGAATTAGGGTTGTGCTAGTAATAGTTTATAAAGCAAATGAAAAATGGCTCAGTTAGAACTAAACTAGAAAGATGTGATATTGATACTTTGAGATGAATGTAGACATTTAGCTTGACAAAGTACCAAGCAGTGTTTTGGCTGCAGTTTTCTTCTTGATGAGCACACTGCACACTGCTTTGTGACGTTGAGACGTCTGCTGTGTTTTGAGAGTAGCTGCATTGTGTAAGGCTCTCAAGTACTTCTGGAGAGCTACACAAATGCACCAGGGACATTCTTGATGTGTATAACTGAAAAGGCAGTTTCCCTCTTGACTTAATGTGTCAGTTTTGTTTCCACGTAATTAACCTTTTGTTAAAAGGTTAAAATTGAAAAAGCATTCAATTTTAAGAATGAGAGAAAAATTTATTTTAAAACTAATTTTCCTTTCTGAAATTTTTGTGTGTGTCTGTTCCCTTGGAATTCAGTATGTCGACTTTGCCTGAATTCATGAGATCCTTTTACCTCAGCCTCCTGAGTGCTGAGCTCCACGGTACCTGGTGGTTTGGTTTCTTATAGGAGGTGCTAGATTAGTGGGTTGACTTGTTAAAGAGTATTCATCTCTGAACTTGAATTTCAAGTCTGTAATAATTACAGATTACTTGTTTTAGAATTATTTTAGTTTTTCTGGTATAAATGAATTTGCTACACTTACTTAGTTAAGGATATACAAATAAGTTTGAGATTTAGGAGCTTGCTCAGTCACTAAAATGCTTGTCACACAAGCATGAAGAGCTGAGTATAGGATCTGTGTCAAAAAGCTTTGTATGATTGGATATGCTTGTAACCCCAGTGAAAGGCAGGTAGAGTAGAGTGGCCAATGAGATACTGTCTCAAAACAAACAAAGATGGATAATAATACTCAAGGAAGAATACCAGAGGTTGACCTCTGGCCTCCAGGTGCACACACAGTGCACACCACTAAATAAGTAAAAAAATGAGCTTAAATTTCATGAACTAAAGTGGAGGAAAATTCACTGAAATGGTTAAATCCTTTTTAGAATCAAGTTTTAGTCTATTTTTGAGCAAAGTATGGATATAAAAAGAAGGGTGAAAATAGGTTGCTTGCTAGTGTTTGCGCTTTTAAGGGCAGGTAATTCTTAGAGTCAGGAAGTATAATTTTATGTTAAATAATGCTGTTTATATTGTGATCTGAAATGCTTTATGTTTAACTACCTAAACTCAATGAAAGGAAGCTTTCATTAATGATAATTAAGTATTGCTAGAATATATTAATACTTGTGTACATTAGATTCAAATTAATTTATCTAACTTGTTTAGATATGAAAAAGCTGCTTCCTAACATGCTAAGCCCAGACCCACGGGAGCTTCAGAAATCCATTGAAGTCCAACTGTTGAGAAGCTCGGTTTTCCTGGCAACTGCTTTAAACCACATGGAACAAGATCAGAAATGGCAGTCCTTAACCGAGTGAGTCTCTAGTGTACATTGGCTTCAAGGGATGCTGTGATTGGCACTATAGATGTACAGAAACCCCTAAAAGTATATGTCTGTCTTTGCTCACAGTCTACTATAGAGCAGGCTACTTTTTCTTTCTATGACCCCTGATTTTTGTTGCCAAATGATAATGCCTTAGTGACTTGATGTTAATGACTACAAGCTAAAGAATGTTAATTGACAGCAAATACATTCTTTCAGAAATGTGGTAAAGTACTTGAAGCAAACCTCACGCATCGCTATTGGACCACTAAGATTGTCTACTCTAACGGTGTCACAGTCCTTACCAGTACTGAGCACCCTGCAGCTGTACTGCTCATCTGCACTCGAGAACACAGTTTCTAATAGACTTTCAACAGAGGTAGGTAGATTATTTGTTGTTTGTTTTGTTTTTGCTTTTTCCTTACATTTTTTAAAAATTTAGTTTATGTCTATGAATGTTTTGCCTGCCTGAATGTCTTTGTACCACTTACATGTTTGGTACCTTTAGAAACTGTAACAGGGCATTGGATCGATCCCTTAGGATTCGATTGACAGATGGGTGTGAGCCACCATGGGGCTGCTGGGAATTTAACATGGGTCTTCTGAAAGCATCCTTGAAGTGGCTTTTTCTTTTTCTTTTTCTTTTTCTTTTTCTTTTTCCTTTTCTTTTTCCTTTTCTCTCTCTCTCTCTCTCTCTCTCTCTCTCTCTCTCTGTATTTTTGTAAGCGTTTTCTGTGAGTATTAATAAGATAGTATAGATCAAAATCTTCATTTTTCTCAGTTTTTAAAGTAAAATTTATAATTGAATAAACTGGTGAACTCAGAAGTCTAAAATAAATTTCTAGACAGATTTTTTTCCTTTGTTTTTTTTCCCTTTTTTTAGAATAATTTTTATTTTATGTACATTAGTGTCTTGCCTGCATGTATGTCTGTATTGAGGATGTTTGATCCTTGAATTATAGACAGTTGTAAGTCGCTATGTAAGTGCTGGGAATTGAACTTGGGGCCACTGGAAAAGCAGCCAGTCCCTTCAATCACTGAGCCATCTCTCCTGCCCCTCTAGGCAGATTTTCATTTGTGATAGTATAAGGCAGACAGAAGAACCTGAAGTTTTGAACTTTTGGTTTTTCTTACAGGTAAATTTTGGATTTGACTCTAAATAAAGTAAGCTTCAACCAAAGAGAGAACCTTTGCAAAGGAGTTGCAATCTTGGAAAGTTATAGAATCAGTAGTTTAATGCTTTTCTCGAATTCTGGTTTATAGTAACAGATGTTTTTACAAATGTACTTTTATTTAGTAAATATACTAACAAATTGTACTTAATATCCTGGATTTATTTAATAAAACAAAGGTTTTCTGTTTGGGTGTGGCTTAGTTTCTTTTTCATTGCTTTAATTTTATACCATGACCAAGGCAGCTTATAAAAGAAAGTATTTGATTTGGAGCTGATAGTTTCAGAGGGTTAGAGTTCTTGATGACAGACTATAGGCATGGCTGCCGAGACCGTAGGTTTTGATTTCCAGGTTGGAGGCAGAGTAAGTGAGAGACACAGAATGTTGAAACTTCAAACCCTACCCTCATTTACTCTATTCCTTCAACAAGACCATATCCTTATCCTTCCCAAACAGTTCTACCAGTTGGGACCAAGAATTCAAATATATTAACCACAGGTTGCAAGAGACATGGTGGAAGGTTGTAGGAAAGTTGGAATAGATCTAAAAGGCTATAGTCTATCCCAAGCTTATTAGGTGAGATTGTTTTACACAGTGTTTGTCTATCTGGCAGGACTGTCTTATCCCACTCTTTAGTGATGCTCTTCGCTCATGTAAGCAACATGATGTGCGGCCATGGATGCAGGCACTGAGATATACCATGTACCAGAATCAACTGTTAGAGAAAATTAAAGGTAACACATTCCCACTTCCCCTTCCCCTTCCCTCCCTATTCTCATCTCTTGCAGCAACCCCTTCCGGAACTTACTGTGTAGACAAGGCTTACTTCAAACTCAGAGATCTACCTGCCTTTCAAGTACTGCGATGAAAGGCACATGCTACGTCTTGGCCCAATTTTCTTTTTCTTAAAGTTAGCTTCACTGAGATGTAAATTACACATTTAAGTGTGCAGTTTTTTTCTCCCATCTTCCTCTGTGTACCCAGAAAAATCCCGTGTCTCTCTGTTCATTTTCTTACTGTTGCCCCATCTCGGGCAGTTGATGATTTGCTTTCTATCACTGTAAATTAGATTGATCTTTGCTGTGTCTTCACATAAATGGAATTGTACTGCATGCTACTATATTTGGTGTCTCTAGCTTACATGATATTTTAAAGGTTTTTCCATGTTAACTTGTTAGTCAAGTGGACCTTCTTTATTATTGTCCAGTAGTATTTCACTGTATGGATGTGCCACCATTTGTTTATTTTTCCATTCTCTGGTATGAGTTTGTTCTCAGTTTTTCTAGTTGGGTAGCTAAGCATGAAGCTGCTATGAACATTTGTATTATTTTTCTTGCTTCAGCTAAAACCTGACAATAAACTTAAGGAAAGAAGGGTTTATGTTGGTTCAAAGTTCAAGGTACAGCTCACTATAATAGGGAAATCATGGAGACAGAAATGCAAGGTAGCCACCAGGAAGCAGAGACAGATGCTAATGCTTAGTTTGCTTTCTCCTTTTTGTTCCCATAGATACTGTAGTGCCTAGACTGTTTTTTGGGGTGAGTTTTCCCATTTTAAAAGCTAAACCTTTTTGGAAACACCCTCACAGATGTATTCAGAGGTCTATTTCTGTAGTGATTCCAAATCCTGTCAAGTTGACAGGACAAACGGTTACTATATTTATGTTCAATACCACAGTCAAATCTTGGGGCTTTTTATCTCTTGAGTTGAAGTGTAGGAGTGAGATTGTTGCATTATTGGTTTCTACTTTGTAAATAATTCAGTATTTCTTAGATAGTGGTTATGCCTTTTTAATGTTTTTTAGTATTTATGAAGGTTCCAGTTTTTGTCTTGTTCCTTTTTTTTAGTCACCGAGGGGTATAATTTTAGTTCATGATTTTAGTTTGTATTTCTCTGGTGCTAGTGCATTTCCTCATTTTCTTTGCACAGATACTATTTTGTGCTTTATGTTTCAAATGTCTCTTGACATCTTTTGCCTGCTTTTCTTTTTTATTGGGGGAGGAGGCAAGATCTATCTTTCTGTAGCCCTAGCACTTGATATTCAGGCCAGGCTTGCCTTGACCTCACAGATATTTGTCAGTCTTTGCCCCTGAATGTTGGAATTACAGGTATGACCACCATGGCTGGCTTTTCTCTAGTTTTGGCAGGGTCTCACTGTGTAGCTCCGGTTATCTTTGAATCGAGAGTAGACCAGGCTATTCTTGAACTCAGAGATACAGTGCTCAGATTAAATGTGTATGCCACCATGTCTAGCATCTTTTGCTCATTTTTAATGAAGTAATAAGGCTTGTTTATGTGTTCTATGTACAAGTTCTTTAGCATTTAATATGTGCTACAAATGTTAAGGATTTTCAAATGCTTCAAATGAAAAATATTAGAGAACGAGTATGCAAATTTTATCTTTTTTTTTCTAAAAGGAAAGTGTCTCTTTTATTGCTATAGAATAGTACCTTGCCTCAACTCAGTTCTATAGTTTTAGTTAATTATATGTGACTAAAGTTAAAGTATTAAATGTTAAGTAAATCCACTTCCAAAATAGGCCTTGGATTACTAGACAGTTATTGGCATCTGCCTACGATAGCCTCTCATTGGGTTTAAAACATTGGTTCAGCATTTGCACATTGAGGGCCCTTAGCCTGAAGCATTTCCAAGTTGCCTTCCTTGTAATTTATGTGAGAATTATCCCATTTTTGAGGTGAGATATATAGAAGTCTTAGCACAGGATGGAGGCATAAACAGGGTTGAAAATACCACCATGTCTTTTCCTTGCTATATGTATCATTGGAAAGTCAGTAACCTAACTTTTTGATAAACAACTTCATTCCCAATCAGTTTTATTCATTAGACACAATCTAGAAGTAGTAGTTTGTAGCATTAGTTAGCAGATAATGGCAAGCAAGATGGGCCTTTTGTCTTCATTGTTACAACCAAGGAGATTTTAAAGTCCAGCAGGGAGAACTGAGCAGTGAATGAATGAACACCACAGTACTATGCTGCATGGAAGCGTGGAAGTACATATATAGGCAGCTAAAAGAGCATGCAACAGGCATCTCTGATCTGACCATAGGAATTCGTAGAAAACTTGTGGAGAAAGTATTAACATTTAATCTGAAATTTGAGGGTAGAAATGAGAAGAAAGGAAGGGTGCATTACTTAGGTAGGATATGAAGGTTAGAGACTGTATAAACAAATTCTTAGGTGACTCAGTTTACCTGAGTAGAGCTGGGTGAGATTTTGGTGGGATGTCAGTCAGCATAAGGCATCAGTGGAAACTCCTCACTTTGAGGGGCAGCAGAAAGAAAGGGCTCTGTGGGTTTTTAGGAAAAATAAAGTTCCAGGTTTACTTGTGTGTAATCACTTCAGTTGAAAGTTATCTTGTGGATTAGAATGGGGTAAGAGTGAGGCAAAGGGACCAGCTTCCTGCTGCTAAGCAAGGTACTTAGGAATGACATTAAGGAGGGAAGAAGCAAATTATTTGTGGAAGTTGAAAGTAACTGCTCAGGCCTTGGGCCTTTCTTTGAGAAAAGGTAAACAGAAAAAGGGTGCAGTTTTAACAAGCAACAGGGAATCCACTTAACACAGGTTCCAAGGCCTTTAGAATGTAGGTGTTCACTTGGCAGGTAGGACTCTGCTCTCTGTTCTGGGCTACACGTTTAGGAATCATAGTATTGGTACGGCTTTAAAGCCACAGGATAGATGCCTTGTCCAGGAGTCAATGAAAGGGAAGGGGTCTTTGACTTCTTTGACCTTTATTTATTCTTTTTCCTGCTGTTTGGCCAAGATTCTTCATTTCCTCTTCCCCCTCCCCCCCTCCTTCCTTTTAAATGCACTGTGTTCACCATTTAAAATTTTTTTTAATTTTATGTATATGAGTGTTTGTCTGCATTTGTATATGAAATACTACATGTGCCTAGAGGCCAGACCTGGAACTGGCATTACTGGCAGTTATGAACCATCCCGTGGGTGCTGGGAATACAACTGTCCCTGCAAGAGTAGTAGCAAATGTTCTAAACTGACAAGCTGTCTTCTCCAGGCTCTGATGGAGCTCTTTTCTGACAATTCCAATGTTACAAGGTTAATTTCTTGTAGAGAATGATTTTCTCTTTGCTCTACTTGGTAGTGTTTCTTCATTTCAACACTGTTCTATGCTAAGCATTGTGCTAGCTGTTGGGGTTTGAGGGTTGAGAGATGGTGAAGAAGAACATGCTTCAGAAATACTGCCTGGAGTCAAGTGAGTTGGGAACTAATGAAACATTTTCTTCTTTCCAGAGCAAACAGTACCAATTAGAAGCCATCTCATGGAGTTAGGTCTGACAGCAGCAAAATTTGCTAGAAAACGGGGGAATGTGTCACTGGCGACAAGACTGCTGGCACAGTGCAGTGAGGTTCAGCTGGGAAAGACAACCACTGCCCAGGACTTAGTCCAGCATTTTAAAAAACTGTCCACTCAAGGCCAAGTGGATGAAAAATGGGGCCCTGAGCTTGATATTGAAAAAACCAAATTGTTATATACAGCAGGTTAGTAAACTGAATGCGTGCTTCTGTGCGTGGTATAAAGAAATATTTTATAAAAACAATTATTTCCAGATTTTGTAGAACATTATTTATGGCATGCTGGTGTTTTATAGTTGATACTTGAGTTTCCAAAATATTTAAGTTTAATAAAGTGTCCTTTAGTAAGACATATTTTCAAAGATCCTTGATTGTTCCTGGATTTCATTGTTTCCTTTTGGGGAATGTGGTGTGCCTACTTATTTGTCTTTGTAGGAGCCATGCCTACATATAAGTTCAGTTCATGTGTGTGTGCATGTGTGTGTGCATGTTTGTGTGTGGACCAAAGGTTGACAGTGGATGTCCTTGATTGTTATACATCTCATATTACTAAGGCAGGATTTTTTTCATTTGAACTCCTATCCATTCTCAGAGAGAGTGCTAGGGTTACAAGCAGTCTGTCGTGCCCACCCAGCATTTATGAGGATTCAAACTGTAGTCCTCAGTGCTTACACAGCAGGCATTTAACCCACGAGTCCATTTTCCCAGCTCTTGAAGTTTTTATTATTGTCACTATTAACAACTTTCCTAGCTGGCCTGAAACCCACTATGTCAAGCAGGCTGACTTCCTCTTCCTGAGTGTTGAGATTAAAGACGTGTTACCATGCCTGCCAGACTTTATGATATTCTATTTTATTTTGTCTTAGTTTTTGTTACTTTATTTATGTGTTGAGTGCCTCCATGCATATGTATGTACCACATACATATGTGCCTGCTACCCCAGAGGCCAGAATGTGCTGGATCCTCTGGAACTAGAGTTGTAGGAAGTTGTTTTGTTTGTTATTTTTTTTTTCCAGACAGGTTTCTCTGTATAGCCTTGACTGTACTAGAACTTGTTCTGTAGACCAGATTAGCCTTGAACTCAAATATCTACCTGCCTCTGCCTCCCAAGACCTGGAATTAAAGGCATGTGCCACCACCTTGAATTTATGTTTTTAAAAACAGAAAATAAGTAATTACTTCATCTTGAAATAAATTATTTACCACTATGGGTAAATTATTGGTTTTATATGTATATGTGTTTTCTCTCTCTCTTTTTTTTCCCTGTAGGCCAGTCAACACATGCAATGGAAATGTTGAGTTCTTGTGCTATATCTTTTTGCAAGTCTGCGAAAGCTGAGTATGCAGTGGCTAAGTCAATTCTGACCCTGGCTAAATGGGTCCAGGCAGAATGGAAAGAGATTTCGGGACAGCTGAGGCAGGTGTACAGAGCTCAGCAGCAACAGAACCTTTCTGGCCTTTCTACTTTGTCTAGGAACATACTCGCTCTAATAGAGCTACCATCTGCTAATACAGTTGGAGAGGAGCACCCTCGGATTGAGAGTGAGTCTACAGGTATGGTTTCATTCTTTTGTTAGCTTTAAAAAATACCAACTTCATAAATGTAAAATCAGTGTTATGTTAGCTATAATTTGCCACAAAAAGTTCAACTACAAAATGTTGCCTTGCAGTAACTTATTGTGTGTCTAATCTTTGAGATGCAAGTTGTTGTCCTGACTAGATGGTATTTTTACCTTGTTTCATGAAGGAGTTAGTGTCAGGAACAGCAGACATGTAGCAATAGCTTGTATTACGTTACATATGGTTGTTGGAACATAGAAAGACTCAAGTGTCTTATTGTGTCTGACAGTGGCCAAGAAATAGATGGTTGATTCATCTAAACAGTTGATTTTTTTTTTTTTTTTTTTTTTTTTTTAGGAGGGGAAGGGTGTTAGAGATTGAATCCAGGTTCTTGGGCATGCTAGCTATAGGTTTATTTTATTGTCACACATAAAAGGAAAGGGGAATTTTCCAATTGTTTCCCAATAAACAATGTGCCTGTGAAACTGCAGTAAGTCTTTAATCCTTGTTGCTTTGACAGCAGGAGGGCTGGTCCCTGCAGAACTGTGCTCTAGGGAAAGGATCCATGCTTCTATATATAAGTAGAATTTTTTTCCCTCAGAAAAGTACCGCACCTCTTGTGGGGGTCCAACAGAAAAGCAGTTTTGTTTGTAGGGTGTCTCCTGCAGGAATGAGCAACTGGTCATAGCTGTGTGGAATTAGATGAACTAGTCTGCACACATACCATTTTCAACACATAAGGGAGGCTACTACCAAGCTCCATCCCCAGTTTCTGGTTTGTTTTGTTTTTCCCCCTTTTTTGAGATAGAGTCTCCCTTGCCTTAGACCCTCTGGATCCCTTTTTTTTTGCGTGGAATGGGTCTCTAGTCTCAGGTGGGCAAAGCGTCCGATGGAATGACAGAGAGATGCACACAGGAGAGGTTGTGTAGAATCTGAATGTAATTTTCAAATCGAGCATCAAACTTTTTATACAGTAGAAAATAAGGAAGTTGGGTGACACACCAGCAAGGCACAAAGAGGTTACTGGATTCTTACATAAAATAGAGGAATGCAAACACAGAAGGTCTAACAGGAACCACCTGGGATAGAATTCATTGTTAACTGCGATCAACAAGAGCTCCACCTAAGATTCACTTAATCTTAGAAGCCAGGGTCAAGGGCTTCGTGCCCTTGCCATAGTTCCTATTTTAGTCTATTGTATAGTCCACCTTTCCCCTAGGCCATTGTAAATACTTGTGTATGGGTGTAACTCAGCTATCTATAGTTCTAAGTATCTATTCTGGTTCCTCTTTAGGTCTCAAACTTCCTTCTTCCTAGTGGATGGTAATTCCTGTGTAGGGCAGTGACCTAGCTTTCATTCAAAGTGAAAGTGTAATACCAGAGGCAATTCTGAATGTCACTGAATAGCAACATTCTTACTGAATTCCAAGCCCTTGGTCTGCTAAAGGACTTTCTAGGACTGTTGGAACACTGGTAAAGGCTTAGCTATGTCAGAACTCAATCTTAAAAGGCACTTATAATAAGATAATACTAAAAGAGAGCACGTGGATCCATACACCAGACTAACTCGGGAATGGAATATTAATGTATGGGTTAGAGAGAACGCCAGCCTCCAGGAGGTGAGTTTCCATGAAACTCTTTGCCTCGTGGGTGGCTTCCAGGCCTCTCAGCTTGTCAAGTTGACTCCACTGGAGTGCGTGGCACTCCCTATGTAGATCCACTGGCCTAGAACTTATGTAGGCCAGACTGGCCTCAAACTCACAGAGATCCTCCTGCCTCTCTTGCCCAACTACTATGATTACAGGAATATGCCACCACACCCATCAGCTTTATATTTCTTTTGAGACAGTATCTTCCTTCCTACAAAGCCTAGCTGGTCTCACACTCAAAACTTTCCTTCTTGAGTTTTCTAAGTGCTGACTTATAGGGAGGCCGCACTGTCTCCCTCCCCTGACCCCTCATCCCCCCCACCTTCACGTTTGTATATTTTACTAGTTACAGACTCTGTGCCTCATGCATGCTATGTTGACGTACTATTGATTTATTAATCAGTTTGGAAGATAACTAATCTTTTAACTGACAAAGGAGAATTCACCTCCATTTTATGCTGAAGCTTGGGGTTTAAATTTTGTTTTTGTTGTCCACTAGTTTTTATAATTCTAGTGTGTATCTTAACCAGGTCTTTATGTTTATAAGGGATAGGCCTTAAAATCAGTGTATGTCATGGCGTATGAACTCACTAAACCAGGCAGTTTTCTTTATTTAATATGAAACTAAAGATCTGTCAAGCCTGTGGGTCTCTGTGGTTTGCTTTTCACCTGTTCATTGTTTTTCCAAATGTTTAAAATGATTCTATTCATTAGGGAATAACCGCTCAAAAGCAGGATTTAAGACATTCTATATCATGTCTGACACCTGAGCTGTTGCTAAAGATTAGTGTCATTAAAGGTACAGATGTTTCTACAGATGCTTATGTAAGCTGATGGGAGAGGCTGATGTCTATTAGTATAGTCATGTTGCAGAAAAGTATCCAAATTTTGTTTATAACAAATTATGAACTGTGATAATGGGCTTTTTGCTTGTTTATAAATAATAAAATCTTCACAGGTCAGTCAGAGCACCATTAGATGTTTCTGCATGTGACACTGAACTCTTGTTCTTTTCCCTGTCATGGCAGTGCATATTGGAGTTGGAGAACCTGACTTCATTTTGGGACAGTTGTATCACCTGTCTTCAGTGCAGGCACCTGAAGTAGCCAAATCTTGGGCAGCATTGGCTAGTTGGGCTTATAGGTGGGGCAGAAAGGTGGTTGACAATGCCAGGTATGTATGTTTCAATGTGTAGTTGATATAACCCTCTGCAAAATGGAGGTATAAAATGTTATTGGGAGAGTTTGGTAGCTGAAATATTTGATGACTTGTTTATTTTTATAGTCAGGGAGAAGGTGTTCGTCTGTTGCCTAGAGAAAAATCTGAAGTTCAAAATCTGCTTCCAGATACTATAACTGAAGAAGAGAAAGAGAGAATATATGGTATTCTTGGACAAGCTGTATGTCGGCCAGCAGGAATTCAGGCAAGGAAAACAGAACACAGTGCATCCTGGGGGAGTAGTGCCAAGATTCCTGTTACAACTCAGTTTTTTGGGAATTGGCTACTTTATTAAATAGTGAATGAGGTTTAGGCTGATTGTGTTGCAAATACAATTGGCTTTGTTGATAAGCATATTATAGAGAGACGCTTACTACTGGGTTTAGTATTTAGTGTGTCATATGTGAGAAAAATGTTCCCACATGATAGTCAGATCATGTATCTTCCTTTTCAAGGTAAGTGTTATTCTATGCCCACATTTTCTTTAGGATGAAGATATAACACTTCAGATAACAGAGAGTGAAGATAATGAGGACGATGACATGGTCGATGTTATCTGGCGGCAGTTAATATCAAGCTGCCCTTGGCTTTCTGAACTTGATGAAAATGCAACTGAAGGTGTTATTAAAGTGTGGCGGAAAGTTGTGGACAGAATCTTCAGCCTGTACAAATTGTCTTGCAGTGCATATTTTACTTTCCTTAAGCTAAATGCTGGTCAGGTAGGTGGCACCGTCTTCTAAGGGAATTCAT
The DNA here is from genome assembly GCF_000001635.26 of Mus musculus. NCBI lineage: Eukaryota > Metazoa > Chordata > Mammalia > Rodentia > Muridae > Mus > Mus musculus. The sequence goes on along the minus strand of NC_000073.6, from coordinate 118,168,062 downwards.
TTGGAATTTCTTTTCTATAGACAAAGAGTGGTAGCAGAAATGGTTTCCTTATCCCCTTAATTGTTCACTTAGGTTCTGTTAGATGAGGATGATCCCAGGCTCCATTTAAGTCACAGAGCAGAGCAGAGCACTGATGATGTGATAGTGATGGCTACCCTGCGACTGCTCAGGTTGCTAGTGAAGCATGCTGGTGAGCTCCGGCAGTATCTGGAACATGGCTTGGAGACAACCCCGACTGCTCCATGGAGAGGTAATGGCCTAAATAAAATGCCCTGCCTTAGTATATATGTTTCTGAGTGGGATAGAAATAGTTTGTTTCTCTGTGTTATGTATTTGAAAATGTTAGAGAATATCCATGCTACTTCATAGAACAACCAGAACAGTTTGGTGTCTCATGAAAAGCTCTCCTCTTTCCTACTTTGTAGAGATCTGAAAGTCTAGAAGGCAGAAGCTTTTCATTATCAAAAATTAGTTTTGGAGAGGGTGGTGAAAATAAGTGTTGAGGACTTAGTATAACCATTTGTCACAGTTATTTTATTTATTTTTTTTTTTTGCCTTCTTTGAGGCATATGCTGAACATTCAGTGCTTTAATTCCTCTAGACTTTGATTATAGTTCTACACTAAACAGACTTGCAAAGCAAGTATCATTTCATATGGGCCTTTGTCATTACACAGAGAACTTGGCCTTTAGGATCTTTGCTGATACTGACATAATCAGGTTTTTTCCTTTTGCATTCCTAAATTTCATACATTTTATTAACTTTGTTTTCTCCTGAAGGCATTATTCCACAGCTTTTCTCACGCTTAAACCACCCTGAAGTGTATGTGCGCCAGAGTATTTGTAACCTCCTTTGCCGCGTGGCCCAAGATTCCCCACACCTCATATTATATCCTGCAATAGTAGGAACCATATCACTTAGCAGTGAATCCCAGGCTTCAGGTATGCAACATTAAAATGTATTTATTTATTTGGAACAGAGTCTCACTATATCACCCTCAGTAGCCTGGTACGCACTATTTAGATAGCTGGTTTTGCACTTACAGAGTGCTGAGGTTAAAGATAAGTGCTCCTTTGCCTAGCTAAAATATTGCTACTTTAAATTATTTTACCAGTAATTTTTAAGTGTCATTTTGTGTGATGTATTTTTGTTAATAATGGCTGGGACTTGGTGAAGAAGCTACTATGTGTCTAAGTGTTTTGCATGTTATTCCTCCTTACCATACCGCAGGAGCTTAGCATAGAGCTGTTTAAGATAAACATTAGAGAATGGTCTACACACTCTAGGGAGGCTTCCTGTTTGCTTGCCATCTTCCCCAGCTTTTCTCCAATAGTTTACATTATTTATGAACATACATGAAAAGCATCTTGTAAAAGTACAGAACACCACAGCCTGAAGCTTCGTGCACAACACTGTGAACTAGAGTACCCTTGCATTCCATACCCAATGTGTGCATGTACTCCTGTTCCATCCCACTGTAGGAAATAAGTATTCCTCTGCAATCCCAACTTTACTTGGAAATATTCAAGGAGAAGAACTGCTGGTTTCCGAATGTGAAGGAGGAAGTCCTCCTGCTTCTCAGGATAGCAATAAAGATGAACCTAAAAGTGGTTTAAATGAAGACCAGGCCATGATGCAGGATTGCTACAGCAAAATTGTAGATAAACTTTCCTCTGCCAACCCAACGATGGTTTTACAGGTATAAGAAAACTTATTTGTTTGTTACAAAGTAGTGTTCATTGCAAGCCCCTCTCCCCCAAATCAAAACTAATATCTCTTAGGAGAATCATATCATAGAACCAAAGCTTTACAAATAATTGGAATTGGTTTCACTAGTCTATATTGATAGTGCTGCTGATAAATTTTTGAGAAATGAGCATTACCTCTGTATTCATTGGATGCTGCCTTGTGAGCCATGTGGATGTGTTGTGTCTGCAGGTCCAGATGCTTGTGGCAGAGCTTCGTAGGGTCACTGTACTCTGGGATGAGCTCTGGCTGGGAGTTTTGTTACAGCAGCACATGTATGTCCTGAGACGAATTCAGCAACTGGAGGACGAGGTGAAGAGAGTCCAGAACAACAACACCTTGCGCAAGTATGTCTTCACTCCTTTGCTGGAAAGATGGGGCTGCTGCTTTTGTCTTTTAGATTTATCTGTTTTATGTGTGTGAGTGTTTGCCTGCCGATATGTATGTGTATACCTTATGCCCATGGAAGTCAGGAGAGAGCATTGGATCTCCTGGAACTGGAGTTAAGAATGGTTGTGAGCTGCCATGTGGGTGCTGGGAACGGAATCTATGTAAGAGCAGCTGGTGCTCTTAACTACTGACCCATCTTTCCAGTGCTCTCCCTACTTTTTTCTTGTTAATGTGTTAATCAGCACGTCATAATTCGTAGTCTTAACCATATTTAACTGTAGAGTTTAGTGCTGGCCGTATTATGCCTTCATTACCACTAACCTCTCCTAGAATAATTTCTAACCTCAGATAGGTGTATAGTTGAGTGCTCACAGTACTGTGCCTTCATTACCACTACCCTCTGCTAGAATAATTTCCAATTTCAAATAGGCTCTGTACTTAGTAATAAACTCTGCCCCTCATTACCTCTAGTTCTTATTTCTTGCTCTTGCTTTATGAACTATCTTGCTTTAGGTGTCTCATATCAGTGGAATCATTCTTTTGTAACTTTTTCATTTAGCCCTAGGTTTACAAGGTTTACCTTGCTATAGCATGCATCTGGTTTTTTGTTTTTCATGATTATAGAACAGTACTGAATTGTATAGATTCTCCAGATTAGGAAATTTTTATCATTTATATATGTGTGAATGCTGTTCATATGCAGATCAGAGGAAAACTTGTGCAGTAGGGTTTTTCCTTTTTCCATGTAGGTCTTGGATAAGTCTAATAACTTTTGGTTATCAGCAAGTACCCTTACCATGTGAGCCATTGTGTCAGCCCTCATAAACCATATTTTACTCTTTGATTCATCTGTTGGAGACTTGGGTTTGCTTTTAGCTGTGTGACCACTGCTGCTCTGAACATTAGTGTATAGTAACTGTCTGAGTCCTTGGATTATTCAGTATGTTACTTGGTAAATTTACTGACTAATGTGATTATCTTGTTAAGCCAAGGAATCTTTTCCACAAAATTTTTGCCATTTTATGTTCCTATTTTCAATGCATGAGGATTCTGGTTTTCTCCTATTGTTGCCAACATTCATTCTTTCTCTTTCTCTTTCTCTTTCTCTTTCTCTTTCTCTTTCTCTTTCTCTTTCTCTCTCTCCCTTTCTTTCTCTTTCTTTCTTTCTTTCTTTCTTTCTTTCTTTCTTTCTTTCTTTCTTTCTTTCTTTCTTTCTCTCTCTCTCTCTCTTTCTTCCTTCCTTCCTTCCTTCCTTCCTTCCTTCCTTCCTTCCTTCCTTCCTTTCTTTCTTTCTTTCTTTCTTTCTTTCTTTCTTTCTTTCTTTCTTTCTTTCTTTCTTTCTTTCTTTCGGTTTTCGAGACAGGGTTCCTCTGTATAGCTCTGGTTGTTCTGGAACTCACTCTGTAGACCAGGCTGGCCTCAAACTCAGAAATCAGCCTGCCTCTGCCTCCCGAGTGCTGGGATTAAAGGCGTGTGCCACCATGCCTGGCCAATTTTGCTAACATTTAATTGTATATTTGTATATATGTTGCATGGTGTGTATACATTCACACCATGGCCTTTCCAAAGAGGTCAGGGGACAGCCTTGAGTGTTGGGCCTCATCTTCCACCTACTTAATGCAGAAGTTCCCTCACTCCCACCCATTTTCTGCTGTGTACACGAGGCTAGTTGGTCCATGAGCTTCTGGGGATTGTCCTTTCTCTACCATGTGTCTCTCTGTCATGTGTCTCACTACTTTTTCTGGCTTTCACATGACTTCTGAGGATTCTAACTCAAATCCTCATGCTTATGTAGTAGACTCTTAGCTACAGAGCCATTTCTCAGTTGGTAGTTTCTGGGAGTTCTGTTCACAGTCCTCATGTATGCTAAGTTATCTCATTGTAATTTTGATTTGTGTTTTCCTAATGAGTAGTAACGTGTAGCTTCTTTTTGTATCTTAAGTATTGAGTGTGTATGTTTGAAGAATGTTGAATTAAGTTGTTTTGCTGTTGAGATGTAGGATTTAAAAAAAGTCGGGGTAAGACCTTGGAGATGCATGATTTGCAAGCATTATTAGCCACTGTTTTCAGTTGTCCGTTTGGTCTGTGTGGCACAATATTCAAGGAATTACAGATAAATCTATTGTAAAGATCCCCTTCCCTTATGCTTTTGATAGTTTTAGTTTTTCTGCATCTAGATATCTGGTCCATTTTGCATTGTTTTTGCTTATGATTAAGATTAGGGCTCAGGCCGGGCAGTGGTGGCCCACACCTTTAATCCCAGCACTTGGGAGGCAGAGGCAGGTTTGAGGACAGCCTGGTCTACAGAGTGAGTTCCAGGGTAGCCAGGGCTACACAGAGAAACCCTGTCTTGAAAAACAACAAACAAAACAAAAAAAAAAGATTAGGGCTCAGATCATTTTCACTAACAAAATTGAAAGGCAAAGCAGTCTCTCTTATTTATTGATTTTGGTTTTTTTTCCTTAAACAGCATTAGGTAGTAAGTTATTTGTCAGTATTTTACTTCTCTTTTGATACTAAATAAATTTTTGAATGAAAATGTCTTTGGTCAGAGAAGAGAAAATTGCCATCATGCGAGAGAAGCACACAGCACTGATGAAGCCCATCGTGTTTGCTTTGGAGCATGTGCGGAGCATCACCGCTGCCCCTGCAGAGACACCTCATGAAAAGTGGTTTCAGGATAACTATGGTGATGCCATTGACAATGCCCTTGAAAAACTAAAGACGCCATCAAATCCTGCCAAGCCTGGAAGCAGCTGGATTCCATTCAAAGAGGTGCATAGTAGTTGTAAAAGTGCTGTGAGCGTGGAAAGTCCCCCATGAGACACAAAGTTAAAACAGCTTGCTGACTTCGGAACACAAGATGAAAGTTTTATAAGCCCGTTGAAGTTATCTTGTTTTTATTTATTGGTCAAGAAAAGGGAGAAAAGTGTTTTACTTATTTTGAGGGTCTGGGAACCGGGAGGCAGGGAGGATGGCAAACACAATGCCTGTATTTTACTAAGCATGTCCTGTAAAGGCATTAACTTTAGCTGCTGTTTTGTATTCTTTTTTTATAATAATAATAATAATAATAATAATAATAATAATAATAATTATTATTATTATTATTATTATTATTATATGTAAGTACACTGTAGGTGTCTTCAGACACACCAGAAGAGGGAGTCATATCTTGTTACGGATGGTTGTAAGCCACCATGTGGTTGCTGGGATTTGAACTCAGGACCTTCAGAAGAGCAGTCGGTGCTCTTAACCACTGAGCGATCTCACCAGTCCCCTGTTTTGTATTCCTTTAGGAGATAAGGATGCTGATGTTTTTGCCTATAGTTTTTAAGGGGACAAATAGGCATTTCTTTTTTTCAGATTCAGCATCACAAATTTGGAATGCTCCAAAAATCTAAAACTTTTGGAGTAATACTCAGATTTTTTAATTAGTGGTTTACAGTAAGACTAATGCTGATATTTTAAAATCTGACGATCTATGAAGTCTGAAGCACCCCGAGTAATAAGATGGATTAATATTGACCTATTTTGTCATCAATCTAGCAATGTATTTTGCTGATTGAAATGATTTGTGGATTCAGATATTTGAGAATCTTTGTCTTGTTTTCCTTAATTCTGTTTTCTCTGTGGTCTTTTTCATAGCAATGGCACCATCACTCAGAGTATCTTTGTATCATACTTTTTCTTGTTTTTCTCCTTTCTCTGACACTTAGGATTTTAGCTGGTTTCTTTGTTGGGCTTTACTATCGTGGAAACAAGAAAATACAAATCTAAACAGACGTAGGAACAAAAGTTCATACACCTTCAGTAAATGAAAACTGCTAACTCATTGGGCATGGTGGTTATACTTAACCTTTAATCCCAGCACTTGGGAAGAGGAGGCACACAGAAGAGTTCAAAGCTAGCCTGGTCTACAAAGTGAGTTGTAGACTATCTAGGGATGACACAGAGAACCCTGTCTGGGAGGTAGAGAGGGAGAGAGGGAGAGACTGGGAGGTAGAGAGGGAGGGGGGGAGGGGAGAGAAAAGAGAGAAAGGAAAGGAAAGGAAGGAAGGAAAGAAAGGAAAGAAAAAAAAATCCTGAAATACTAGATAAGAAAAATCCTGAAAACTCATAAAAAATATGGTGTTTGTTTTTACAAGGTTCTCTGTGTAGCCCTAGCCGTCCTGGAACTCCCTCTGTAGATGAGGCTTATAGAGAACCACCTACCTCTTCCTCCCAAGTGCTGGGATTAAAGGTATATGCCACCATATCCACCTTACTATGGTGTTTCTTATGCCCAATCAGCTTATTAGGTAGGTCCAGGTTTTGAGATTCAAGACCAGATTCTTACTTGTTTTTATTAGTTAAAAACCTGGAGGAGATGTATATGAAATAAATCATTGAGAAAAGTTTTTAAGATTGTAGTTTAGGCTATAGAGATGACTCATTGGTTAAGAGCACTGGTTGCTTTCCCAAAGGACCTGGGCTTAATTCCTATCACCCACATGACAGCTCACAGCTGTCTATAATTCCAGTTCTGGGTGGGGGTGGGGGTGGCTGACACCCTCACAGCGACATATAGGCAGGCAAAACACCAATGCACATAAAATGGAAATAAATATTTATTTATTTTTAAAAATTATAGTTTGTTGTTGTATGTTGATAGCATTGGCTGTCAAAACTAAGGGGCCTTGTATGTTAGGTTAGCACTCTACCATTCCTAAATCTCCAGATTTTCCATCCCTGCTCCATGTTTGACTAAACATAGTCTCTTTATGTGAACATGGTAGTTTATTTGTTACTTTCTCTTGATTAATGGGAGATTTTCTAGTTTGTTTAATTTTTTTTAAACAACTTACTGAAAATTGCTTTGAAAGTTTATATATTAGTTTGTTAATCCAGATATACATTAACAGGGGTAGAGCTTTGCTTTATTCTTTGTTCCCCGGGGATTGATCTGTGTTTGATACATTCATTGCTCCCTGTGGTTATTAGCAGTGGTTCTCATGTTTGTTAGTTTGTTTTTTCCATATTTCAGGTGGTCATCTTTAAACTGTTACTTTTGTTAAAATATTGTCTGGTACAGTGTTATCTGTGCTGTTTAGTTTGTACAGCCTCTTATAAATTCATAATAGAGCTGTATTTTTGCTTATAACTTTGTATCAGTAACTTAGCAGGTGGTTTCCCAAGGCTGTCTCTGCTGTTCTACTATGGCAAAACTGATAGATTACTGAGGCATAGTCCGCGGCTTCATAGAGACCCTCTGTGGGAATTTCTCCCATGGCTCCTCTTGATTCTTGTTTTATTTGGCAAACAAAGGATGGCGTCTTAACAAAGTAATCATGTACAACATATTAGCACAGCACTCCTTACTTCAAGAGTGGTCCTCATCCCTAGCATCAAATCAGACCTAGAGACTAAAACAGCAGGAATATATGGGGGTGTTTGGGTTTATCTTTATGCCAGGTACAGTGAGAAGAAAATATGCTACACCAGAATGCAGACTTCTTTTTTTACCTTGTGAACATAGATAATGCTGAGTTTGCAACAGAGAGCGCAGAAACGAGCAAGCTACATCTTGCGACTTGATGAGATCAGTCCTTGGTTGGCTGCCATGACTAACACTGAAATTGCACTTCCTGGAGAAGTCTCAGCCAGAGATACTGTGACAATTCACAGTGTGGGTGGAACTATCACCATCTTACCAACTAAAACCAAGCCCAAGAAACTCCTCTTTCTTGGATCAGATGGGAAGAGCTATCCTTATCTTTTCAAAGGTAGAGCTAAAACTAAGTTGTATTTTTTAAGACAAGTGTGTGACTGACTGTTAATGATATGTGCGTGTGTGTCCATGTGAGTGTGCATGCACATTAGGATAAGACTGCTATTGATGAATTCTGTATTTCTTGTGACCTATGTGATTTTGAATGATTGGTTGGCTGTATGTCACAGTGTTTCTCCCTCTGCACCTTGCAAGTACAACTCAGTGTTAATAACTAGTTCTAATACCATTAAATTCAACTTGCTATTGTTCTTAAGTCTGCTTTACTGTGTTCATTGCTAACTGAAAATGTAAGAAGTAGTATAGTCCCTGGTAATTTTGATTTTGTATTCATAGGACTAGAAGATTTGCATCTGGATGAGAGAATCATGCAGTTTTTATCTATTGTGAATACTATGTTTGCTACAATTAACCGGCAGGAAACACCCCGCTTCCATGCACGCCACTATTCTGTAACACCACTGGGAACGAGATCAGGGCTGATCCAGTGGGTGGATGGAGCCACACCATTGTTTGGTCTTTACAAACGATGGCAACAACGGGAAGCTGCCTTACAAGCACAAAAGGTTTGGTAAAACTCAAGTGCACCTGTGTTCTTACTGGACTATGCATGAACAAGTGTGTATCAGGGCATTGTTAGTGACTATGTGAAGTTAAACACATGTACATGTGTCTGGGTTAGAGTAGGCAGAGTTGATGCCCTTACTAAGTGGTGGTGAGGAAACTACTCACGACTTTATTGAAAAGTAGTTTTTTGTTTTTTGTTTTTTTGTTTTTTTGTTTTGTTGTTGTTGTTGTTGTTGTTTTTTTTTTTTTTTTTCGAGACAGGGTTTCTCTGTGTAGCCCTGGCTGTCCTGGAACTCACTCTGTAGACCAGGCTGGCCTTGAACTCAGAAATCCTCCTGCCTCTGCCTGAAAAGTAGTTTTAAAACATATGTAGTTCCTAATAGCTCAGCAATTTGATATTTCCTATCTTAAATGCTCTTAAGAGCTTTTGAGTTAAACTTGTAAATAATAAAATGCTTTGAAATCCAGATTTAATATTCATTATTTAAATAAGAACATTGACTTGTTTGATCAGTACAGTATCCTTTTTTTGTACCTGTGAAATTTATATGTGAAGCCGCAGAACTGCGGAGGAGGCCCAGATCCAGTACATTGCAGGCAGTTACCTCAAGCTGCTGGAGCTTAAAAAGAATCATGCTTTTCTTCTCTTTTTATGTATTTTTGTGGTGGAATCTAATTCCATGGCTCCCCAAATGCTAAGCCTTCCTGTACCTTCAGCCTGGGAAGCTAAGTTTCAAAAGCAAGCACAGGTCTATAGTCAAGTTATCAAAGAATAAGTTAGAGAGCTGGAGGAGCTGTCCCAACATTGTGGAATATGTTTCTTAATAGATTATTTATTTCATATTGAGTAAATCATCAGGGAAGAATCAAAATATGCACTGGTAGATTATGCCTTTAAAAGTGAATTGTGTTATAAAAAATATAGATTGGATTTTATGTTGGACCTCAAGAAAACTTAGAGTCCAATCTTTAAACAAACTCAATCACAAGAAAGAGAAGATAAATAGTCCAGAAGAATTGATTTTTGATTTTCTTTTGTTTTTAAATATAAAATGTAGACAGTTAGGTGGAAAACACTATGAAAAATAAGTTTTTAAAAGTACTTTGTAATCCAACAATAATGGGCTCTTTTGTGTCTCTAAAACCCTACACAGTATTTTAAGGAATTATTATACAGACCAAATCTCATCTGAGCTCAATATAATGCTAGCCTGTGCCTAAAATGGTTATTTTTCCTTCTTCATGTGACCTATGAAAATAAATGAATAATAACTCAAAAAAAGTACTTTGTAGTTTTTGTCTTTCCTTAAGTAAAACTAATCTTTTCTTTTAAAAAATTCTTTTAAGGCCCAAGATTCCTACCAAACTCCTCAGAATCCCAGCATTGTACCTCGTCCTAGTGAACTTTACTATAGTAAAATTGGTCCTGCTTTGAAAACAGTTGGCCTTAGCCTGGATGTGTCAAGGAGGGATTGGCCCCTCCACGTGATGAAGGCAGTGTTGGAGGAGTTAATGGAGGCCACACCCCCAAATCTCCTGGCCAAGGAACTCTGGTCATCTTGCACCACTCCTGATGAGTGGTGGAGAGTCACACAGGTATGCAGCATGTGGGGGGTTAGGTGTCACCAATGCTACCCTGGCTTTGATCAGATTCTCTTTGTTAGTTTTTGTAGTCTTTCTCTTTCCAGACTTTGTAGTTGATTCCTGTACTTGAGTGGTACTTGAGAGTTATAAAAATGTGGCAGTGATTGTAAGGGAAGGGTTGTGGGGATGATGGATGGAATTAAAAAGTAAATATGAAAAGAGCTGAAGGTCTTTATTTTAAAACCTAGTCTTCTCGGCTGGTCAAAACCCCCAACACTCAGGAATCAGAGGCAGGCAGATATCTATTAAAGGGCAGCCTGGTCTACATGGCTAACCTGTCTACGGCAAAACAAAACAAAACACAACAAAACTACCCACATTATTTCTGGGGCTTGTGAGGGAGGGGGCTTAGATTCTAAGAGTATGTAACTGCTCTTTCAGAGGACCCAAATTTGGTTCCATCACCCATATCTGGGGGTTCACATTTGTTGTTACTCTGGCTCTGGGGGATTCAGTGCCTTTTGTAATGACTTTCTGGACTGCACCAATGTGCACATGTCCACACATAGACACATAATTAAAAATTGAACCCCTCTCCCAAGCTTTCATCATATTCCTTAGATCTCAGTGTTAAATGCTCCTTATATGACTATCCTGGTAGCCATGTGCAGCAGTCTTAAGGAGTGCTTTGTGATTATTGGTTTATTTTAGAACAAGGGAAGTGGGATTATAGAGTTGTACTGACCTCAGATCATCCGGTGCCTTTTGGAGGAAGATTGGCCCATAATGTTTACCTGCTTCCTTCTCTTTAGTCCTATGCGAGATCCACCGCTGTCATGTCCATGGTTGGCTACATAATTGGTCTTGGAGACAGACATCTGGATAATGTCCTCATAGATATGACAACTGGAGAAGTAGTTCACATAGATTACAATGTTTGCTTTGAAAAAGGTAAGATGAAATGGGCTTCTTCATTTATTTGAAGGTCAGGTTATTTGGTGTTAAGGGCAAAAGTAAAATGATTTGTCTTTTTAAGGTAAAAGCCTTAGAGTTCCCGAGAAAGTGCCTTTTCGAATGACACAAAACATTGAAACAGCACTGGGTGTAACTGGAGTAGAAGGTGTTTTTAGGCTTTCCTGTGAGCAGGTATGCCTTTCCTCTTTTGTCCTGTAGTGTAACTGTATAATGAGCAAAATCCATGGGAGGAAGTCATAAAACATTTTCATATGGAAACTTGTGTTGAGTTTACTGAAAACACTTCTAAAAATAGGTTCTCCACATCATGCGGCGAGGCCGAGAGACTCTGCTGACACTCTTGGAGGCTTTTGTGTATGACCCCCTGGTGGACTGGACAGCTGGTGGTGAGGCTGGGTTTGCAGGTGCTGTCTATGGTGGAGGTGGCCAGCAGGCTGAGAGCAAGCAGAGTAAGCGAGAGATGGAACGTGAGATTACCCGCAGCCTCTTTTCTTCCAGAGTTGCTGAGATTAAGGTGAAGCCCAAAGATGTTATGTCACTCACTGTCCGCTTTTTAACATAGCAGATGTACCTAAGGGTTGATTTATGTTAGGGTTTTCTGGGTGTGAGGACTCCTTGTCATCTCTATTAGACTGTCCTCCCACACAGACACATTCACATTCCTTAGAGCTATTCCAATGAACATATCAAGTGTCTAATGCAATAATTGAATAACCTTTTCCCCTGTTCAGTAGTCAGAGATCTCAGGCTTATTTTCTGTGGCCCGTGAATCTGTTCACTTAATGGCGGTGTAAATGTGAATGTATTGATTATCAAAGGTAGAGCAAGAAACCACTATCTTAGTTGGGATTTTAGTTAAAGCAGCACACCCAGATGTTCCTGTACTCACTGTTCCTGATCACAACCTCCCCCAGGTGAACTGGTTTAAGAACCGGGATGAGATGCTGGTTGTGCTTCCCAAGCTGGACAGCAGCTTAGATGAATACCTAAGCCTGCAGGAGCAGCTCACAGATGTTGAAAAACTGCAGGGCAAACTGCTGGAAGAAATAGAATTTCTAGAAGGAGCTGAAGGAGTGGACCATCCATCTCATACTCTGCAACACAGGTTGAAAATAATAATTGATTTGTGCTTCTGGACATGTGCTGTTACAAGAGAAATTTTGTATTCGTGTAAACACTGTCAGCTTGAAATAGAATTTTTAGCAACTTTTTAAAAATTTATTTCCCCCCCCCCCCCCAAAGACAGTGTTTCTCTGTATAGCCCTGGCTGTCCTGGAACTCACTCTGTAGAACAGGCTGGCCTTAAACTCAGAAATTTGCCTGCTTCTGCCTCCCAAGTGCTGGGGTTAAAGGCATGCACCACCACTGCTCAGTGAATTTTCATCAACTTAGTATAAATTCTGTTAATGGCCATGAATTCAAAGTGCAGATACTCAGCTGTTTACTTATATTTTTTTACTTTATTGTAGTTAATTCTGTGACAAATTATTGGATGGGACTGTATATATAGTGAGTAATTAGAACACTTAGATTTAGAAAACCTAAGGCTTGGTTTTCTCTCTGCTGTGTGTGATGAGTCCTTTATTCATTTGGGCAGTGGCAGTTATCTGCTTTCTTGACTTTAAAAATAAAGCATGCGGGAGGCAGAGGCAGGTGGATTTCTGAGTTCAAGGCCAGCCTGGTCTACAAAGTGAGTTCCAGGACAGCCAGGGCTACACAGAGAAACCCTGTCTTGAAACACCCCCCCCCCCCCCCCCGAAAAAAAAATATACAGGAACCAGAGAGATGTCTTAGTAGTTACCAGCACTGTCTGATCTTGCTCAGGACCTGGGTTCAGTTCCCAACACCCACATGGTATTTTCCCACCTATAAATCCAATCTCAGGTGCTCTAGTCCTCTCCCTTCCCTGGGCTCCTGCACATAAACTCCATGTAGTCATACATAGACATAATAAAAGTAATAAGTAAATAAACCTTTTAAAAGCATAACACACAGAAGGTAACAAGTTATCGAATATGTGTGTCTACCGTTGCTAGAGGCTTTTAGTCTATAAAAATTCAGCAATTTTCCTTCAAGAAATCTCAGACTCAGTTAGCGCTTATTTAAAATGTGAGCATAGTTAAGGAAATTGCAAGTTGGAACAAACCAGAACAAGGAGTCATTTGAACAGTGTCCTTGAGATTTAAAAGGAGCTAACTAATCTAAATATTTACAGTGTCATACCTTAACTAGATAGAAGAAAAAGCTGCAAATGGCCTTTGACTTTGGTTTCCTGGTTAGGTATTCTGAGCATACTCAACTACAGACCCAGCAAAGAGCTGTTCAGGAAGCAATCCAAGTGAAGCTGAATGAGTTTGAACAGTGGATAACACATTATCAGGCTGCATTCAATAACTTAGAAGCAACTCAGCTTGCAAGTTTGCTTCAAGAGATAAGCACACAAATGGACCTTGGTATGTGAGCACGTGGATTCTGTCATTGTATGTTTGAGAGGATGGGGGTCTAATTTTTGAGCCTTAAAATTGAGTCTGCTATCAATGATTACTGACTTGAAATGGTTTCGCTGTGACTGTCTTTAGGTCCCCCAAGCTATGTACCAGCAACAGCCTTTCTACAGAATGCTGGGCAAGCACACCTCATCAGCCAGTGTGAGCAGCTAGAGGGGGAAGTTGGCGCTCTGCTGCAGCAGAGGCGTTCTGTGCTCCGTGGCTGTCTGGAACAGCTGCATCACTATGCAACAGTTGCTCTGCAGTATCCAAAAGCCATATTTCAGAAACATCGAATTGAACAGTGGAAGGCCTGGATGGAAGAGCTCATCTGCAACACCACAGTAGAGCGCTGTCAAGAACTCTATAGGAAGTAAGTTGAAGGCATCTCATTGCCTACATTTAACACCGAGGGAAGCAGGGCTGTGTTGTAAGTTGCTGTCTTACTAGTTAGAGCTTCTTTCTGTTGCTGTGATAAAGACCATAACCAAAGCAACTTGGGGAGGAAGTAGTTTTTTATATCTTACCATGTATAGTCCAGCATGAAGGAAACAGGGGAGGAACTCAAGGCAGGAAGCCTAGAGGCAGAACCTGATGCAGAAACTATGTAGTAAGTAGTCTTCCTCCCTTGCTTCTCAGCCTGCTTTTTCATACAACTCATCCACCTGTGCTTTCCCACATTAATCATTTATCAAGAAAATACTCTCCAGACATCTTTACAGGCAGGCAATCTGGTGGGGGCATTTTCTCAGTTAAAATTCTTCCCAAATATGTTGAGGTTTGTGTCAAGTAGACAAAACGAACCAGCACAGTTGCATTTGTATTTTATTTTTCTGAAAAAAATGGTTAACAGATGAAATTTCAGTGAAGTACCTTTTGGGTGGGTTTTTATTTTTTTTTATTTTTTTTGTCATTTTTTTTTTTTTTAATACAATGTGGGAAAGCACCAGGGTTTGGCAAGGATGAGTGTGGATCCTCCAAACACGGGAAAAGTTTTTCAAATCCTCTCCTTGCAGTATCAATGACCAGGGCACCTGCAGCCCACAATCACTTTCAAATACAGGGGGTCATTTGTTTTTTAATGCTTTTGGGAAAGTCCGTCCTATGTTACCTTTCCAAGTAGCTGAGATTACAGAATTGTGCTATCAACACCAGATATCTTGGTGCATAAGAGGGTGCTTATTGCAAGTTTGAAGCCAGCCTCTTCCTGACTCAAACTCCTCAGGGCTTGCGTTTGATCCAGTGCTAGATATGTGGAATATCTACGTTTGCAACGTTATGGACTCCATTCCTGCAGTACTGCAGAGGGAGAAAGAGGATATTAATGTGAGCTCATTCAGGGTTTCTCTTGCAAGATAAATCGTTTCTCCTAATTAGTAGATGAAAATGTTCACATGGTAGGATTGTTCCAGGAAGTTATTAAGTCATTGTATCACTCAATAAGCTATCTTATGAAATAGCTTGTGTTCTTGAGACTTTTTGACTTTCTTGAGACTTTTTTGAGAGTAGAATGCAATTTTCTCATTTTGCAGTGTGAATGTTATTTGTATACAGGGGTGTATTAATATAAGCAAGCACCTGCTTTATTTTTATAGGTATGAAATGCAGTATGCTCCTCAGCCACCTCCAACAGTGTGTCAGTTCATTACTGCTACTGAAATGACCCTTCAGCGGTATGCAGCAGACATAAACAGCAGACTTATTAGACAAGTGGAACGTTTGAAACAAGAAGCTGTCACTGTGCCAGTTTGTGAAGATCAGTTGAAAGAAATTGAGCGTTGCATTAAAGTTTTTCTTCATGAGAATGGAGAAGAAGGCTCTCTGAGTCTAGCAAGTGTCATTATTTCTGCCCTTTGTACTCTTACAAGGTGAGCTAGTGCTTCATACTAGATCATCTTACTGTCTTCATATGTTTTATTTTAATCCCAGATTTAAAACACTATTATACTTGGCCAGTGTTTGTCACTTTGAGATTTGAAGTCTTCTCTAGTCTATATGCACTCAATCAAATTTGTTTTCATTGTCTACGTAGGCGTAACCTTATGATGGAAGGTGCAGCTTCAAGTGCTGGAGAGCAGCTGGTTGATCTGACATCCAGAGATGGAGCCTGGTTTCTAGAGGAGCTGTGTAGTATGAGTGGAAATGTCACCTGCTTGGTGCAGTTACTGAAGCAGTGCCACCTGGTACCACAGGACTTGGATATTCCCAACCCAGTGGAAGCATCTGAGGCTGTTCATTTAGCCAATGGAGTATATACATCTCTGCAGGTGAACACTTTTAAGTTTGGTTGGGAATATAGTTCAGTTGGTAAAGTGCTTGGCTAGCATGCATAAAGCCCTAACTAAGTTTGATCCTGAGAGACGCAAAGTCAAGAGTAGTGTCACAAGCCTGTAATACTGGTATTTGGGCAGTAGAGCCAGGAAGATCAGAATTCAAGGTCAGCCTCAGCTGTGAGACTCAGTCTTAAAACAACAAACAGCCCAGCGGCAAAACAGATTATCAGGCAATGGGGGTTCCCACTTTTTGGCCCCAAATTTTTTATAGGTCAAGGTTAGATATTAAACAGTCTTGCTTAGGTTCTTAATTCAAAGAGCAGTTTGACTGTTGAATGTTACTTAAGCAATTATTTAAAATGTTGCTATGGCTACATGTGTGTGCATAAAGCAGGGATTGATATGAAGTTTGTAATTAATTTGACTGTTGACTGTTGCTTAAGCAGTTATGTAAAATAAGGATCAGGGGCTAGACAGTTGGCTTACTTGATATGAGCACTTGTTGCAAAAGACCTGGTTCAATTCTCAGCACTCACATGAAGAAGGTTCATCTCCTCTTCAGGCACCAGCATGTATATAATGTAGCAGTGAGTTTAGGCTATACCACTTTGGATCCCTTCGCATTGTACATGTGCACTCACCCAGGAGCTATCTTTGGATCTGCAATGACAAGACAGACAGACAGACAGACACACACACACACACACACACACACACACACACACACACACACACACACACACACATACCCCAGTTAATTTTAAAATGTCTTGGCTACCTCAAAGGCTGGGCACTCCTAAACCTTTTCCTGCTACCCTAGACCCAATTGGGGAAGTGCCAGTGGCCACTTACCTGAATTCTTACATGACTTATTGGTCTTATCTCCTGAGGCTCCTATGTCCATCTGCATCCCATGGCTTTGTGGTAACCTTTTTCCTCCCTGAGTCCTAGTGGCTGCTGGCATCTTTATTGATTGATCATAAACCAGTTCGGGACAAAGGACCTTTAACATTTGGATACACAGATTCCTGATTGAATCAAAGCATTAGAACCAATCTCTAATTGGTTCTAATTAATTTCTGTCCAAATTAGGAAAAACACCCAAAACTCTTCTCTCAGACATAAATTGAATATAACATACCAATTATGTAAATCATAAGGGTATGATACACAGTTAATGTCCAGTCTATCATGTTTGTCAGTTACATAGAGTACTCTACCATCATTCCTAATTTAAAGCATTTATGATTCTATACCTGAATTATGTTTTGATTTTTTAGCCATTTCAGAACCATGTTTTCAACTCTATATCACATCTCTCAATGCTAAACAACCTAAGTTTATGAGACTATAACTAGTCTTCAACCCCATCAGAAATCTAAAAACAAATTATTACCTGAGTATTTAAGAAGCACTAGACATAGCCTCTAAAACAGTTGTAGAGACAGCTGACTACCTGGACAGCCCCTATTCCTTATAATGTTGCAGCTACTGTCTTTAGCCTTCTGGCCTTGAACCATCTGATAGACTTTGAAATGGAGCAGGAACTATAAAGGGCTAGTTTGTTCTGTCTTGGCAGAACTAAACTGTCAACTCTCTCACATTATGTGTGCTTTCATGAGCACTATTTTTTTTTTTTTTTTTTTTTTTTTGGTCTGTAGATGGATAGAGCAGTTTTTGCCATGTGGCTTGGCTTACCTTACCTTACCTTGATAAGCAACATCACCTGGAGGTAAAGATGTTCAATTTTTCTTTGAAGGAGAATGGGAAGCGTCAGGAGCAGACATGTCTTGTCAAATGACCTTTAATAATGAAAGCATATTAAATGTCATATTTTGTGGATTTCTGATGGTTTTGAAGACTACATAAGATATATTTGAACTGTTACACCTTAGATACTCTTAGCCATTTCTATTTGAGTAAATTGAAAGCATTTTATTATAATTAAATTAGAATCTAACCAGATAGTTTACTATCTGACCCTTGTGTTACTTAATCCTCTTAAATAGTTTGTAATAGCAGCTATTAGAAGGACTGGGTCAAAACCTTGTATTCTTGAATGAGTGTCATAGGGCACAATGAATATCTGAGAGTATTAATTTTAATTTAAAATTTGGTATCAATAGACAGATTTATACCAATAAGATTATGGCTACACAATATTTTGTTCAAGAATAAAATTTAGTAATCTATTCCATCTGTTTCTTTTCTGTTCAAAATTATGACCATTTCCAAGTTAGCCCTAAAAATGACAACCAATCTATAATTTATAATATAACCATAACCAGACACCCAAACCCAGGGAATTGGACTGACATCTCTCCATGGCTTCTTCCTTTTGGAGATTGGTTTAATGTTTTGATTCACTTGGGAATCTGTGTGTCTAACTAAATACTAAAGATCCTTGTCCCTAATTGGGTTTTGATCGATCAAGAAAGATGCCAGTGGCTAATAACTGGGCAAAGAGAGATGGAGCAGGACCCTAGAGTTGTGTGGGCTAGGATGCACGGGGAGGAGGGCAAGGAGGAGGAAGAAAGATTGCCATGAAGCAGTGGGACAGGAGATAATGCTAATGAGCCATGTAAGAATTTGGGAAAGTGGCCACTGGCCCATTGGGCCTTTGTTAGTATGGGAAGGTTTAGGAGTACCTAGCCTTTGAGATAGCTAAGACATTTTAAAATAACTGGTATGTGTGCATGTGTATATTCATGTTCAGTGAGCCAAAGCGGTATAGCTTAAGCTCTCCACTACTGTAGTGCATACACGAACCAAAATACTCATACACATGAAATAATAAAAATAAAAATCTAAGGATCAGAGTGTGGCTTTGTGTAGGTTGGCTTTTGTTGTTGTTGTTGTGTGTGGTTTGTTCTTTCTCTGTCTCTGTCTCTGACTCTGTCTGTCTGTCTCAAATAGGGTCTTATTATGCAGCTCTGGCTGGGGCCTAGATCTCACCATGTGGTCCATGCTAGCCTCTAATTCCTGCTTCTGCCTCCTAGTCCCAAGGGCTAGGATTAAAGGTCTACCATCATACCCAGCCTAGTTTTGTTTTTACATTTTGGGCTTTTTGGACACAGCATCTCTTTTTGTAGCCTTGACTAAGGTGGAATTTTCCATGTGATATAGGCTACTATCAAATTTATGGCAACCCTCAAACTTGAAGAGCTCCCTCAGGCTCTGCTTCCTGAGAAGCCACCATTACAGGCTTGTGCCACCATGCCCTGCATGACCTGGGTTTCAGTTCTGGGACTGCATTATGAAATGTATAACACTTAGCAAAAGCATTAAAATATATATTCTTCTTTTTGTAGGAATTAAATTCAAATTTCCGGCAAATCATATTCCCAGAAGCACTTAGATGTTTAATGAAGGGGGAGTGCACCTTAGAAAGTATGCTCCATGAACTAGATAGTCTGATCGAGCAGACTACTGATGGAGTTCCTCTGCAGACTCTGGTTGAGTCACTTCAAGCCTACTTGCGAAACACAGCCATGGGACTTGAAGAAGAAACTCATGCTCATTATATTGATGTTGCCAGGTAATGTGTTAACCAGCTATGTTCTGTTTCAGCAAAAGAGAGATGGCAAATCAGCAATAGTGACACATGCCTGAAATACCAGGGCTTTGGAGACTAAGGGAAGAACATGGTTCATTTGAGCCATCCTCTCACAAAAAGAGAGGTGGTAGGAATTAGGAGATAATCAGGTAATGAGATTCTGAGCTCTAACCTAATTAACTTTATTTTTAATTTTTGGGACAAATCTGATTACAGATGAATGTTTATGATATAAAAACAACAATACAAGTCCATTACTTTATGATCAGCTTTACTACAGATTGTCTACAGTCCTGTGCAAGCTCATCTTTAGTCTGACCTTAGTGCATGCTTTCTTCACAATAACAGTGTCATGAAATGGGCGGTGGGAAAGTCATGGAATGTGCTTGTATTTCACTAGTAACACTCTTTGAGTGTCTGTGCCCTTTAGTAGTTTATGCAGCTCTTTGTTGTACACACAACTACCCTATTGTTGCCATGGCTACCTGTGTGTACATAAAGTTCAATGTGTGTATATGGGGGGATTATTTTTTGTGAGAGGTGGGGGACTGTCACACTTGATGGGGAGGCCGAAGTCACTTGCCACCGTGCATATGTGGAAGTCAGATAACAGCTTTATAGTCAGTTCTGTGCTTCCATCTTTTTTTTGTTTGTTTGTTTGCTTTTTTGTTTGTTTGTTTGTTTGTTTTTGAGACAGAGTTTCTCTGTATAGCCCTGGCTGTCCTGGAACTCATTCTGTAGACCAGGCTGGCCTTGAACTCAGAAATCCGCCTGCCTCTGCCTCCCGAGTGCTGGGATTAAAGGCGTGCGCCACCACTGCCCTGCCATTGTATTCTTCTTTAATCCTGAGAAGCAATTTGACTTTGGAAACTTTTGGGATTGCATAGCTCTGCAAACATACATTATAGCTATGCTGAGCCCTTAGAGACTCAGGATCATTTCCTTTGTCATTCTGGTATATAAGTTTAGTGCAGAAAACATAACTAAGGGGACAGAAATACTGCCCTCCTGGTTTCCTCACATGGAAAATTGCAAGTAGAGAGGAGGGAGGGAGAGGAGGACTTGTATCCACATGGGAAGTCATCTGCACAAGCTCATTCTGGTTTATGTTCTGTTCCTTGTTAATTTTGTTAGATGCTGCTGTGGAGGGTGTACATGCTAGTGTGCACATACAGAGGCCAGAGAATTGCTTTGTGGAGTCCTTGTGTCCACCTATATTAGGGTTGTGGATTCAACTCGTGTCATCAGGCTTCCATACTCTGATAGTAACTGCTTTAGCCATTGTGCCATTTTAACAGCTTTCCCTTAGTTATTTTGAAGTAGATTTTTTTTTCTTAAATAATTCAAGAAACACAATATGCATATAAACTTTTGTTGTTCCTTCAACAAAAAGGTAGCAATAATTCCTTCCTGAAATCAGTGCTGCCTTTAGGAATCCTCTGTTCTTTCCTTTTTAGCTGTAGTTGTGTAATAGTGTAACTAACAATGTAGACATGTTTCAGCTAAATGTGGCTTAAACTATTTATGTAATAGCAATATCATCATTTCAAGGAACGGTTACAAGTTAGGTTAAAGCTGTGTATGATTTACTGAATTTCAGACCTCTCCGTGATGTGTAGGTGTGGGTGCAGGTACATGTGCTCATGTATGTCCATCAGAAGTTGATGTCAAGTGTTCTCCTCTCTTGCTCTGCCCTTTTTTTTTTTTTTTTTTTTTAATAAATTATAAGAGTCTCTCATTGAGCCTAGGACTCTCTGATTGCCTGATTCCCCTGTCTTAGCTTTCCATTCCTGGGGTCAGAGGCAGATGGCTTCATGCCTTGCCATTGATGAAAGTTGTCATCTGACATGTTCTAAATCACACAATATTTTTATTATTTTAAGTTTTGAAGTGTACATAATCCAAAACTGTATATACTACAAATGGCAGGTACTTCCATTACTGACTAAAGTTTGTTCCAGTTACATTGCTGTAGCACCATTGCACCTGACAGTTGTACAGATCTACATTTTGGAATTAGGTTATTAGGTTATTCTTGATGTTCTTATATATTATATAGTAATTTCTAAAATGTCCTTCACGTTTACATAAAATTGAAATCACATAAATAGGTATTACACATAACCAAAACTGAGCTGGACTCATTGATTTCATGATAGAATTGTCACTAATACCATTTTCTCATAGAAGTTAGCATAATGGTAGCATGTTTCTATAGACTTTGCATAGATGTCTCTTAAGACTCAGACTTTTGTATTCCCCAAACAAACTCTCCTTCAGGTGAGGGTTTTAACACCAGTTTCTTTTTCTCTAGAATGCTACATGCTCAATATGGTGAATTAATCCAACCAAGAAATGGTTCAGTTGATGAAACACCAAAAATGTCAGCTGGCCAGATGCTTTTGGTAGCATTTGATGGCATGTTTGCCCAAGTTGAAACTGCTTTTGGCTTATTAGTTGAGAAGGTAAACATTAACTTTGCTTTATGTAAGGTGTGAGTGCAATAGTCATTGAATGTGAACAGAGGAAAGTGAGCATTCCTTTTTCCATTTGCATAGCTAAACAAGATGGAAATTCCTGTTGCTTGGCGGAAGATTGACATTATTCGGGAAGCCAGGAGTACCCAGGTCAATTTTTTTGATGATGACAATCACCGGCAGGTGCTAGAAGAGATTTTCTTTTTAAAAAGACTACAGACAATTAAGGAGTTCTTCAGGCTCTGTGGTACCTTTTCTAAAACATTGTCAGGTAATACTAGCATTCCTGCTTAGGTTGCCTCCATAGTACTATAGAAGGAATCATTTGGAGTATGCTTCATTTAACTGTGCACTTGTGAATTCTTTTTTTTTCTTATATGATCTTATTTCTTCAGGACCCATTTTAAGATAATTTTCATTTTCTTTCTATTTTTTTAGGATCAAGTTCACTTGAAGATCAGAATACTGTGAATGGACCTGTTCAGATTGTCAATGTGAAAACCCTTTTTAGAAATTCTTGCTTTAGTGAAGACCAAATGGCCAAGCCTATCAAGGCCTTTACAGCTGACTTTGTAAGACAGCTCTTGATAGGACTCCCAAACCAAGCCCTCGGACTCACATTGTGTAGCTTTATCAGTGCCCTGGGTGTTGACATCATTGCTCAGGTAGAGGCAAAGGACTTTGGTGCTGAAAGCAAAGTTTCTGTAGATGATCTGTGTAAGAAAGCTGTGGAGCACAATATCCAGGTAGGGAAATTCTCACAGTTGGTGATGAACAGAGCTACAGTGTTAGCCAGCTCCTATGATACAGCATGGAAGAAGCATGACCTGGTGCGCAGGCTGGAAACCAGCATTTCTTCCTGCAAGACAAGCCTGCAGCGGGTGCAACTGCACATTGCCATGTTCCAGGTAAGCAATTTGCTGTGTAATTTTCCTTACAGTTCGTGTATGAGAGTATAGAGAAAATATGTAAAGTACCTCAGCTGTGCCAAACCAAAGTGAACACTGTCAAGGGTTTTTTGTTTTCTTTGCAATTACTTTTTTTTTGTTTTGTTTTTTGTTTTTGCTTCTTGTTTTCAGTGGAATGGAGTTGGTTTCATGTTTAATGTCCTTTGACTTTCTTTTCAGCAGGACTGCATGATAAGCATTTTATATATTTATGTATTAATGAACAGTGAGTATTGTTTGTGAATGTAGTTTATAATGGTTGTATTTATTCATGGTGTAGGTAGGTCTGCATCCTGTATTGTTGAGTTTGTAATTAAATTTATCTCAAAATAGGTTTCACTGATGCTCTAAAAATACAGTGCATAGCTTTGGGTCTAAGTAAATCTGCCTTTATTTTGAAAAGTGTGTTTGGAAGAAGCCTCTTTTGTCAAAGCACAGGCTTTGGGATAAGATAGATGTGTATTACAGCCAAACCTAGTTCCGGCACCCTGCCTGTAGGTTGAGGGCGGAATCCCTTATGGAGGATGACTTGTGAGGGTTAGGCAACAATCTGTGAAGATGGTAAGAATGTTGTAATGGAACGTTGTAGCTTAGGAATGGCTTTCTTATTTATTCTTTTATAAATGTTGGCTTTGACATTATCAAAAGAATGCCAGTTTTCTTGAATCTGTTTTGGCATAGACACGGTTATTTTGTTTTACTTTTGTCAGTGATCAGAAGGAACTATGTTTCAGAGGATCTATTGGCAGTTTCATCATTGCTAGCTATTTTCCTACTTCATAAGTTAGGAAGAGAAGTACGTTCACCCTGAATCACATTGGCTGTGTATTAATAGTCCTGCTTCTTGCACATTGTCTATGGATTGGGGTAATGCTTTATGACTTCTTTCTTTGAAATGCTAAACATTTTGGATTTTATTCCCGTAGAAATGATCAGTGTTGGGGCTGAGGATGTAGCGTACTTATAGTTGGTAATGCATGCTCAAGGCCCAGGACACCCAGGAGTGCACAGACTGAACTGCGCTATATACTTGTTTGGCTGAAGGATCAGAAGTTCAAGCTTATCCTCCGCTATATGGCAGGGTTAAGATCAGTCTGGCTACATGAGACTTGGTCTAAAACCTTGTCTAAAATAATAGTAAGAATAGTTAATGAAAAACAAACACCAGACATTTAAAAGTGAGAGTTAATGTTGAGGGAAACTTGTTTAAATATGGGCACACTTTAAAATTTTAAGCATAATATATAACTACTGGATTATTTAGCTGGTGCTAGAAATTATGATTTCTACACGTTATGTCAGGCACATCACTAAACTACCCTAGCTCCTATAGAAGTTGTTGTCCCAATGACCCTTGTAACATTAAAAGGAAAATGTTTTAATAGTGTGTCAGAGTTTTTCTGTGCTATTATTTCTTTCAGTCTCTATCTAGTCTCCTTGCTAGACTCCAATACAAGTTCACTGCATCTTCTTATCTAGAGGTCCTCACACACACACACACATCACCAAGATAAGGGATTGTTGTTGTTTTGAAATGAAGCTCAAACTGACCTGGAAGTTGTTAATCCTCTTTTCTCCAGCTCACAAGTACTGGGATTACAAGTTTTTTTCCACCCGACCTAGAAAGGTCAGTTTTTGGGATTAGGTGCGCCAAATGTACTTACCAGATGTCTTAAGAATTCCTATTTGAATCCCATACATTAGTGATCTGTGATGTTTAACAGCTATCTTTCATGTCAGAGAAGTTGTCAGTTAGATGTGATATTTCTTTTATTCTCCCCAACTAATTGCCCCCTTATTGCAACTCAATTTTCTCCCAGTCTCACCTCATGTGGCTCTTTCCTTATTTATCCGAAGTTTTATTCTAATGGGTCTACATTCTTCTTTTTCTTTGAATAGTGGCAGCATGAAGACCTCCTTATCAGCAGACCACAAGCCATGTCAGTCACCCCGCCTCGGTCTGCAATCCTGACCAGCATGAAGAAGAAACTGCATGCTCTCAGTCAGATTGAGACTTCAATTGGGACGGTTCAGGTGTGTCTGACTGTCCTCCTACCAGCACATTCTGTTATACAAGTGTAACTTAGCATATCTGTGCCTATCTTCAGCTTCTAAGCCAAATAAATATAACTTAAGTCCTTTTCATACAGTATATTCTGATCACAGTTTTCTCCCTCATTTCTTCTCAGAGTCTTTCCACCTCCCCTCCCATACAACACTATGCCTTTCTCTCTTAAGAAAACAGACATGTGTTTTTGTTGTGTTTTGTTTTGTTTGTTGTGTCCTTTTCCAAGGCCAAGGGCTAGTAACTATTTATCTGGCATGTCTGTCTTGTAGATAAAGGATTAAATCTGTCCAGTGGAGCAGAGCATGGTTCTAAGTGATGGTTGACTGTATGCATCATCTCTCTGTGAAAGCTAAATATTTAGTTAATATTTTTAAAAAAGAAATTTGTCTTAAAGCTATATATTTGTGTGTATCCTTCATTTCTGAGATATTTGGTGGCATTCTTTTCTGATTATATAATTTAATAATATGAAATTCAGTACTAACATAGTATTTTAAAATTTGAAGTGAAACTTTCTGATATTCGTTCTTTCAAGTTATCCAGAAGTCCGCCACCTGGGCATGTCCTCAACCATGTTTTCTTTCCTTCCTTTCCTTTAATTTTAAACCTTTATTTTTCTTGTGGTGAGGATTGAACCTAGAGTCTCATGTTTCCTAGGCACGAGTTCTACCTCTCACATATATCTCCAGCACTGTTCTCTCTCCTCTCTTCTCCCCCCTCCCCTTTTTTAAAGAGACGACAGGTTGACAGGTTCTTACCCTGTAGCCTAGGCTGGCTTGGACCCGGCAATCAGCATTCCCAGTGCTGAGGTTACGAGATTACAAGTGTACCATCACCATTCAGAGTCTGTATTTAATTTTTAAAAAAAAATGCTTTATGGGGCTGGAGAGATGGGTAAGTGGTTAAGAGCACTGACTGCTCTTACAGAGGTCCTCAGTTCAGTTCTCAGCAAGTACATGGTGGCTCACAAACATCTGTAATAGGATCTGATGCCCTTTTCTGGTGCGTCTGAAGAGAGCGACTGTGTTCTCAAATACATAAAATAAGTAAATAAATCTTTTAAAAAGATATTTAAAGAAAAAAGAATCACAAACACTGCAAAAAAATTAAGCAAACCCCAAAGAACACAAAAGAACACAGATTTTAAGTAAGTCAAAAGTTATTTTCTTACCCAGCCATCCTTGGCCCTTAAGTACTCAAAATCAAGACTAACTCTGAAACAAAGGTATTAGATATGTTTTCTAAATTAAACATGCCCACCCGTACTACTGCTGAATCCGACCATAAAATGTTCAACAAGTAGGAAGTGATGAGAGTGGTAAAGGCTCAGGGTTTCTTCTGGCTTTTATAGGAGAAACTAGCAGCCCTTGAAGCAAGCATTGAGCAGCGGCTGAAGTGGGCAGGTGGTGCCAATCCTGCCCTGGCACCAGTACTACAAGATTTTGAAGCAACAATAGCTGAAAGAAGAAATCTTGTTCTCAAAGAGAGCCAGAGAGCAAACCAGGTATGGCTCATTCCTCTCAGGCTTCTAGTTCAAGACATTTGAGCTTTGTCTTCAGGTACTTTTAGCTGTCTCAGATCTTGTAAATACTGACAAAAATTAAAATGTGCTACTCAAAGCCTTTGGAAGTAAGTTCTCAGGACCTCTAATCCAGATTCTAGAAATGTGCCATGAGTGCTGTTTTTCACATCATCATTTTTTCCACCCCAATGTGGGTTCTCTCTTCTTCACAGGTCACTTTTCTCTGCAGCAATATCATTCATTTTGAAAGTCTACGAACAAGAACTGCCGAAGCCTTAAGCCTGGATGCTGCCTTATTTGAACTAATCAAACGGTGTCAGCAGATGTGTTCATTTGCGTCACAGTTCAACAGTTCAGTTTCCGAGTTAGAGCTTCGTTTATTACAGAGAGTGGTGAGTCCTATGGGAGAAACTAACCGCTAGTGTCTGAAATGAAAAGGCCAGGAACCTAAATTAAGGTTATGGTTATTGGAGACTGAGTATATGTAACAAATTGTTACAGGAATGCAGTGATGATTAAATCTTGCTTTTAGGATCCATGGAACTTGACTGTTCAATAATATGTTGAATGAAAAAGATATTGTGGCTTATGTGAAAGTTCTGAAGGGGCAAAATGTGTATAGTATTGCGTTCAGTGTGCCAAGAGAGTAGGACAGCCAACTGGGAATGGCTGCTGAAAAGGTGAGCTAATAAGCCTGAACGTTCCAAGTTAGTGAGCTCAGTGTTTGAATGCTATGGGAAGGATTTATCTAGGCTGTTTTAGGAAGTTTTGTCTTAATTTTAAAGAGTTATTTAGGTTAAGTTTAGAGACTTTGTTATAGATAATTGTCATTCCAACTCTATTACTGTCTTTCAATCATATATTTAAAGCATTTATATCCTGTATGATACGCTGAAAAATTAAAATTCTTCTACAGACTTGCAATTGTTAAGTGTTGTCTTCTAAGTATCATCAAATCAAGAGCCAACAACTGAGAGTTTGTATCTCTTGCTGATGGTTATAGGATTTATTTATTCCAAGTGAATTAATGCTTATTTTATTTAGGACACTACTCTTGAACATCCTATTGGCAGTTCTGAGTGGCTTCTATCAGCACATAAACAATTGACCCAGGATATGTCCACCCAAAGAGCTGTTCAAACAGAGAAGGAGCAGCAGATAGAGACTGTCTGTGAGACCATCCAGAGCCTAGTCGACAGTGTAAAGACTGTGCTCACCGGTCACAACCGGCAGCTTGGAGATGTGAAGCATCTCTTGAAAGCCATGGCTAAGGTAATGAATCCCACTGGCTTAGTTTCCTGTCTCAAGATAAAACTTTGTGGAAAGATATGATATTATATAAACAAAAATAACTTCTGAATTTATGTTTTGCAACTTGTTTGTAACTGCATCAAAATCTATTGTTTTCATCAATTATGCTTTAAAGCAGGCATTCTGATTTTTGTATAGAAAGAATCTGAGGCTTAAATTGGTTAATTTAGTGTCATTAAGTGGGCATTTTGGTTTTCAGTCTTTTCTTCTCTACCTGTATTTCCAAACATAATAGCTTGCCTCCAAAGTGAATGAACTATGTATGGTCTCTTGCCTCCAGTACCCTACTCAGTGGGCTACAACAGTCATTTTGGTATTTCTTTTTGTTTGACATAAATAAAGATGCTAGAAACAAAGATTCTATAATAAAACTGATCTATAAGCAGATCAAACACAGTGACATTTAGATCACTTACTAGCTTTTAATCAAGGGGTAACTGTCTTGAAAGGAGTTGCTGAACAAATGAGTCTGTTTCTAATGATTTATGTATGCTTTGGCGGCAGGATGAAGAGGCTGCTCTAGCAGATGCTGAAGATATTCCCTATGAGAGCAGTGTCAGGCAGTTCCTGGCTGAATACAAATCATGGCAAGACAACATTCAGACGGTTTTGTTCACACTAGTCCAGGCCATGGGTCAGGTTCGAAGTCAAGAACATGTTGAAATGCTGCAGGAAATCACTCCCACCTTGAAAGAATTGAAGACACAAAGCCAGAGGTAAGGGTGCTCCCTGGCCAGCTCTAATGAAATAGAAGCAAAGCCTGAGAAGTGTAGCTCCTGTCATTTTTATTTCTAGTTTTGTTCATATGTTTGTAAACAGTTCTATGGCAAAACATTCCATAAATAAATATTTCATAAATTTTGTATTTCAGTATCTATAATAATTTAGTGAGTTTTGCATCACCCCTAGTCACCGATGCAGCAAATGAATGTTCAAGTCCAACATCATCTGCAACTTACCAGCCATCCTTTGCTGCAGGTATGAAAGATGTGTTTATACATACAGGTTTAGGTGTTTAGCTATGGGTGAAGGTTTATTGTATTTGTAGTCACCGCCTTAGAGTTTTCTTTAACACTGCCACATACTGGTTCAATGGATTTTAGAATTAACAAAAATTTCCCATAACTTTAGCTCCTAAGGATCTGATGCCTACTTTGCCCTCTTCCTGTGTGCTACACACACAAGGAGTGTGGGGGTAATAATGGCATCAAATCTGTTGAGGTTTAATATTGTTTTTTATTTAAAAATGAATAGATTGATTTCCTTCATAAAGAATAACTAAGTCAAACATATTGGTGCATACCTATACTTGGGAGGCCAAAGCAGGAGGCTTGCAAGTCAGGCCTAAATGATCTTATACTTCTTTTTTCTCCTTTCCTTCCTTTTTCCCTCCCTCCCTCCCTCCCTCCCTCCCTCCCTCCCTCCCTCCCTCCCTCCCTCCCTCCCTCCCTCCCTTCTTTCTTTTTTTTTTTAATTTTATTCATCATTCATTTGTTTAATTTTAGATGTTATCTCTCTACATAGCTGTGGCTGTCCTGGCACTCACTATGTAGACCCAAGCTATCCTTGAACTCAGAGATCCACCTGCCTACCAAGTGCTGGGATGGAAGGCGTGCGCCACATGCCCAGCTTCTGACTGTTTATTATGATTTAGAATTTTATTCTTAGCTTAGCCGGGCGTGGTGGTGCACACCTTTAATCCCAGCACTCGGTAGGCAGAGGCAGGCAGATTTCTGAGTTCCAGGCCAGCCTGGTCTACAAAGTGAGTTCCAGGACAGCCAGGGCTATACAGAGAAACCCTGTCTTGAAAAACAAAACAAAAAAAATTTTTTTTTATCCTTGTTGAGACCTTTAGAGTACTATATTAATAGGAGAAAGGGATTTTTGGAGTCTTCTGTCCAAAATAAGACAGGAAAACTACTGTGCATATCTGTAGGGTCTTTTAAAAATTAAAAAAAAATTTAAAAAAAATGTTAGCACATAGACATCAGCATCATTTTCCTTTTTTACAGTTAATATTGATAATTGCTTGATGTAAAGTTTATACATGCCCCAAAAGTATGTGGTTCTGTGCTGATACTTATTTTTAAAGGATAGCATTTCACTGCCAAACCTTGGTTGGCCTAGAACACCTAGTTTCCTGCTTCTGTCTCCAGGGAGCTGGATGCAAGGTGTGGCCATCAGTTCATTTTTTCTTTCCTGTGTTCTTGCTGCTATTCCTTTCTTCCTCCAGTGTATTTTGGGCATGTTTTTTCCCTTACCCTCAACTCCTTGCAGATTTCCTCCTGCCCTACCCTAATTTCATAATTTTTTCTTTAAAAATAAAAATCATCAAAAACAAAAGCACACACACAAAATCTGAAACAAAGAAAAAATATGAGTTCTATTGCATCAGCCCTGTTGTGTCTGGAACATGCTATTTCCTTTGAAGCCATCCACTATCTTTGGCTTTTATAATCTTTCCGCAGCCTCTTCTGCATAGATCCCTGGGTCTTGAAGGGAGGGCTGTGATACATTTAGGGTCAAATACTCTAGGTTTCTCACTCTCTGATGTTGTCCAGTTGTAAATCTTGGCGTTAATTAGACATTTACTTCAAGAAGAAGCTTGCCTGATAGGTTGAGTAACGCACTGATCTGAGACCCAGTTATATGTGGTGGCTATGATATTGCCAGGGAGCTGCTGAAGAATTGAGATTGGTTGGGAGGAATGGTTTAGGAAGGTGGTGAAGAAGCCCCCCAGCCCCATTAAGATTTTAAAATTTAATGTATGAATGTTTTGCTTGTATTGTGCACCAATACGTGCTGCCTTGTGTCCCCAGAGATCAGAAGATGGTCTTGGTCAGATATTCTAGATTTCCATTTACCAGTGATTGAAAGCCACCATGTGGATATTGATAATTGAACCAGAACCCCTCTTAGAACAGGAAGTACTCTTAAACTGCTAAGCTGTGTCTCCCAATTTTTAAGGAATATGTTTTTGTAGTGGGTTGGGCGGCTGGGGGAGATAATATGAGGGTTGGGGTTTGTGTGTTCCAGAGGTAACCTTGGATGCCATTCACCTTTGGTGGGTGTGGGTGTGAGTGTGAGCTCATTCTGTAGAGGTTGGCCTCAAACTCAAGATCCTTCTGCCTCCTGAGTTCTTGGATTAAAGGCATGAACCACCACTGTGGAATACGGACTTTTAACATAAAATCAAGTTCATTTTCAAAGTTGAGTAATGTGCAATAAGTCCTATCAGCCATTCCTTGTATGTGTGCTGCCCCCCCCCCCCACGTGCCCCCAGTCTACCCCCAGCTTCTGTTTGTATGCAAATTGAGCCACCAATCTTTTACTTTAGCGGTTAGGAGTAACACTGGCCAGAAGACTCAGCCTGATGTCATGTCTCAGAATGCTAAAAAGCTGATTCAGAAAAATCTGGCTACATCAGCAGATACTCCACCAAGCACCATCCCAGGAACTGGCAAGAGCATCGCCTGTAGTCCTAAAAAGGCTGTCAGAGACCCTAAGACTGGGAAAGGTAATCAGCCAGAATGTGGATGCCTTGTAATTCTATAATACACACAAGTTGGTTTGACTTACATGTGCCATTGCTTCATAGCTGTGCAAGAGAGAAACTCCTATGCAGTGAGTGTGTGGAAGAGAGTGAAAGCCAAGCTAGAGGGCCGAGATGTTGATCCAAACAGGAGGATGTCAGTTGCTGAGCAGGTGACTATTTTTTAAGCTTAAGCTATGCATTAATGCTGCTGGTAGGCTCAAGGATCTCATTTACCCATTTCCTTATTTTATCAAGAAATAATAGCTCTTGGCCTAGCAGAATGGTTCAGTGGACAAGGGCGTATGCATATGCTTCAGAGCCTGACAGCCTAAGTTCAGTCTCTGGTTTCACATGGTAGAATAGAGGTTGCCAACTCATTCACGTTGTCCTCTCACTTCATATGTGTGCCTGTGCACACTCACACACTAAGTTTAATGATAAAAAGAAATCAGCCCCTGAAACCTACATCCAGGACTCGGAAGGCTATTGGCAACACTGCTCTAAAGTTGTCAGATGCTCACTACTTGACTCGTCACTACTTAGTCTTTCCTCTTAGGCAATCTCCTGCATAGTCGTTTAAGCTATATGACTGCTCTAATCATCCTCCACACTCAGGCTAACACTCGCCTTACCGTTCTGAAAGTATCAGATGAAGGGAGGGTGACAATTTTTGAAGGTGTAGACTCTTTAGTTCCATGAATACCTGTGTGTTTTTGTCCAAAGTTTTCTTCTGTTAATGAATCTGTACCACACCCCATCACCCCAGGGTGCTGGAGATTGACCGTTGGTCCTTACAGGTGCTAGGCAGATACTTTACTGCTGAGCCATTCAACTGTTAGTTGTTTATTTTGAAAAATGTTTAAAAGTTACAGAAAAGTTGTAGAGATGCCATACTTTTTACCTAGACTAATCACTTCTTACCCACATTTGCATCATTTATTTTGTTCTAAGCAGAACCTTTCATGGTATTACCACCCCTGGGTGGGGGTGGGGGTGGGGGTGGAGAGGTTCTTACCATTCCTAAAGGTCTAAGGAACTTTCCTAAGATCACTGAGCTTGTTGCATTCTCTGTGGTCATGAAGAGTGCTACATCTTTCTACCAGAGTGTAACCTCTCCTCCTTTGGGTGAGTCATTTGACTAGAAACTTGCTCTTGAGACAACTCATGCAATTGATATATGAAATGTGTCCTTTCTGGTTCTTAGTGATTTTCAATTCTGTCCTGCCTATGTTCACAGGTTGACTATGTCATTAAGGAAGCAACTAATCTAGATAACTTGGCTCAGCTGTATGAAGGTTGGACAGCTTGGGTGTGAATGGCAAGACAGTAGATGAGTCTGGTTAAGCGAGGTCAGACATCCACCAGAATCAACTCAGCCTCAGGCATCCAAAGCCACATCACAGTCGGTGGTGATGCATCTGGGGGCTTACTCTGAGGAAACCTAGGAAATCTCGGTGTACTAGGAAGTGAATCCTGCAGGACAGCTGCACTCAGGGATACGCCCAACACCATGGCCAGGGTCAAAGGTGAAGAAAGCAAGCTCACTGCCTGCACACGGAGATTGTCTTTCTGCCACAGAACAGCTGCAAACGTGTCAGGAGGTTAGCTGAGAAAGAAATCGGGCTGCTGCGGAGCACAGAGTGACTTGGAACTCCATTCCACCTGACCCTGTGTGTACAATCCAGGAAAACAAACCCCGCTCAGAAACAAGAGAAAATTGGGGCCGCGAAGAACTCACAGCCACGGAAGAGTTGTTGCATTCAGATTCTTGAGAAACATTTGTTGCTCGGCAACAGTACTGGTTGGGTTGACCAGTTAAGTACCAAAAGGCTATGCTGTATGAATTTCAGAAATGGACTGAAAAAATGGAGAGCAGTGTAATAGACACACACTACATCGGAAGAACTGACTTCTGAAACGAAGAGAAAAGCACCTATGGATCCCACTCCTTCCCATCGCTTACCTGTTCCCCAGCTCCCCGTTGACCCACCCTGGTAGATTAGCCAGCTGTCAGACTCACTTTTATTTCAATCCTTACACTTCATAAACTTTTGTCTCCACGTTGTTACCATATTTGGAGACAGAAACAGGAGTTTCTCCAAATCCAATGAAAACATGGAAAATTCAAGGATTGTTTAAAGGTCTGTGATCATCACATACAAGATGTAACTCTGGTTATTTCAGTCATATCTGTGACTCTATCATGTACAGTTTCCTGAATTGTCACTGTGCATCCAAACGTAATGAGTCTAACAGACACTGATTTCATGTGCACTCCCCTCTGCTTACAATGTGCATTTTTTGGAGGTCATTCAAATTTTCCCTCTTCTGTGATTGCTGTAGTTTCTTTCATAGAAAGTAGCTGATCTGATGTAATCTTTTACCTTTTAAACAACCAGGATAGAGAACCTATTGGAGTTTGCATTGTTGATGACAGGTTCACAATAAAGTGACGTTCTGGTGGAGGTAGAGTGAAATGTTTTTTAATTCAGTTTTCTCATTTGATACTTTTAATTTACAAAGTAATTTTGTTTTATGTTTTAAAGTGTAAATTAAAAATGCTTTAGTTTACCTGGCATTTGGGTATGCTCAGTAATGCCTGCCAGCAGCACCTTTAATTTCAGCTGGTGGCCTGTGATGGGTTCTGTTTACCTTTTGCAACATTTTATAGCTTGTTTAGTGACT
This sequence comes from Mus musculus, assembly GCF_000001635.26. Taxonomy (NCBI): domain Eukaryota; kingdom Metazoa; phylum Chordata; class Mammalia; order Rodentia; family Muridae; genus Mus; species Mus musculus. The sequence goes on along the minus strand of NC_000073.6, from coordinate 118,134,170 downwards.
AGTGTGTAGTGAGTCACGATCAAGGCATCCTTCAGCTTAGCATTTTCAGTACTCACTGCTGATCCTTGGTAGAAGTGCAGACTAGAATAGAGCTAAAAATCACGTATCAACACAGAATAGCACATGGTATTTTGAGTCTTTTTATCCCCCCCCCCCCCCCTGCATTTTAGCAACTAGTGTGGCGGCCACTTAATTTGCCAGCCTCTCCAAGCCTGAAAAGGTCCAGGTGTCTAAGCTCTTCTCTGACTGCAACGAGTTGAATTCTAATCCTCACAGGATGGATGCCAGTGTCGGCACTTTCTTAATTATGAGTATTGAAAGGTGCTGTTTTCAGTCTCCACATGTCTGCTGACAAGTTAAAGAATCTAGCATATCGCATTTGGTTTTACTTGTTGATTTTGAGCCTTATTGTCACAAAACAGCCTAGCTGGAATATTGATGCCATACTATATTTTGCATGCTATTTTCTTCCCTAGAGGCATTGAGGGCAATTGCACTTTGGCTCTCTCAAGATGTGTCATTTTCAGACATTCTTCATGTCAGAAGAGCTTTTGTTGTAAGGAGAAAACCAGCTCAGACTTTTGTCCCTGTAGGTGATGGTAGTGGTCAGAAATGGCTTTTGCTTTGGTAATAAGTGAATTTTATTCCCCAAGAGTCTCAGGCATCAGAAGTACTTGGCATCTTAATCCAAGCAAAAATAAGACAGCTTAAAAAACAACCAAAAAAAATGTGCCTCTGGTGAATTATCCATCCTTTTTTTAAAATGTTAAACTGGTCTTTGAGAAAAGAATAGTGCAGATAAGAGCAGCCAAGGACTTCAAAGCTTGTTGATCACTGCACTCTGGATAAAACCCTTGGCTTCCTGTTCAAATAGCCTTTCCAGGTTTAACTTCTTTAAGGAGCCTCAAGTGAAAAAAACAAAAACAAAACAAAAAACCCAGGGCCACTGGGGGAATGTTTTATGAAATCATGTAGAGTGCTGTAGTTTTGAAGTCATCCGTTTTTTGATGACAAAGTACCTGTGGAAAACCAGGGATATTTTTTTTTCCTCAACTTCTTCTCTTTACTCCCTACCCCTCTCCTCCCTAATTCTGTCTTCCTTCTCTCCACTCTTTTAAGATTCAGAGGGTACAGAACAACCTCTATTATTTCAGAGTACCCTTGAGAATTGAAATGTATTTCGATTAGTTGTCTTTAATTAGCTAGCTAGAGTCAGTTGATATCTCTACCAAGCTGAAGCCTAGTACCTACGAAGCTATTTCTTTACCAAAGTCTCTTGCTTCTGCTTATGGTCGTGAGCTGATCACGCAGTTTGCTAGATGATTTGACACTGGTGGTGAGTTCTTTTGAGGCGTGAGATTTCTATGTGAAACTGATAGGTCTTGATCTGCTTTCTTAGATCACTGATTCAGAGCTCAAAGCCCAGGTTCAGGGTAAGAATTTGTAATACAGAAGAAGAAAGACTCCCTTCACTTTGCCCTTAACACTTGCCTCTGTTATCTAAGCTTCGTTAATAGATTTCTTAATATCATCCAATGTTTGGTGTTATCTGCATTGTTTTTTTTTTTAAATTGTGGTTGTTCTGATGTGTGAAATTTAAGGAAAGAGCCATTTAATAAATGCCAAGCAGGGCAATGCAGCCAAATATTAGAGTTGATGTGCAGTCTTAGGTCCTTTTTAATCTGGGGTATTACAGGCAGTACTTTAAATCAGAGTCTTCCTGGCCTTTTTCCCTCCACCTTTTTGTAGTTACTCGGGGGCTTACTTGTGCAGTACTAAAATCAAAGGAGCTGGTTCTTCTTTTCTCCCAATCTTTTCTTAGTAATGAACACACCTACAACTAGCCTGCCACTCCCAATCACACACAGCAGATGTCAGTGCTGTGCTAATATTAGCTGCATTTCCTGCAGGGCAGGGATGCGACCTTGCACATGCTAGGCAAGCTCTCTACCCTGAGCTACGTACATCCTAGCCCTTAGAACTACCACCCTGAAGCATCTTTGTTTCCTGTGTTCAGACGCAGACGAAGACCAACATTGTTTTATATGTTGAATTTATAAAATGCTAGTAATTTAGAACCCTCCCCCCAAATCAAGGAGGCAAAAAATAACGCACTAGTCACTGAAGTTCATCCTCAGTTACCTCGATAGGGTAGGTAGATTCCTAATAGTGCTGGTGAGCATCACAATGCTGTGCAAAGATTCAAGAGGAGGCAGTCACTGTACTTTGCCTGCTTTTGGGCCTAGATAACGTCACTGTCTACAAAAAGCTAACTGCTTAGGTTTGAAAAGGCAACCATGTAGAGAAAACTTGACAATTGGGGCTCATTGGGAAGTTCTAGTGCTAATGTTAAAAACTCAAATCAGCTGGCTATTTGAAGATGGCAAAGAATATAGTTCTGAAATTTTATTTTTCCACAACAGGGTGATTGGCAGTGGTTGTTCTCCCTTTTTCTGACAGTGTGGTTCAGCTCCTGTTTCAGATTCTGTGTCATTTTTCAATTTACAAGTCACTTAAGTTTCTACCTGGAATGTCAGGTGGCAATGACATCACATTTTGTGTTTTTTTTTTTTTTAAACTCTTATTTAAGAGTAAGTTGAGTTGAACTGAATCTTCCTTGTCTTAGTAACATTGTACAAATAGTGGCTTATTTTTAAGTTGTAATGCCTCCTGATGGATATAATTTTGTGCTTGTATTTAAGATTAAAAGTTGAATAAATAACACCAGCTTCCTGAAAATGTCCATAATGCATCATTTGAAAAACAAAAACACCTGCCTACTTTACATTAACATGGTAAAGATTGTATGAAATACCTGTTTTTCAAAAAAATAAAAATAAAGGTTCAAGTCTTAAAAAGATAACAGTATCTAAGCTCTGAATTTATTGAAGTAGATCCCAGAAAGTTTGTTTTGCAATAGTTTTGTGGCTTTTTTTTTTCATATTATCTCTCCAAATTAAAAAAATTTCTTAAAAAATGTTTTACTCCCTTTTGAACAGCGAGTTAATTATTTCAGTAGGAAAGTTCTTAGATAAGAATCGACACCTTCAATCCCAGGGGAGGCAAGGATAGGTGGAATTTCTAGGCGAATCTGGTTTATAAAGCAAGTTTCAGGACAGCCAGGATTACACAGAAAATGCATGAAGCTTAATTTTAGCAATATTTAAAACAAAACTGCAGAGCCTTAATTGTGAGTGAAAGCTCTGAAAGAAGAAGAGTATTTGCAAAGATCTTCTTCATTTGCAGTGCCAAAGTTCTGAGGAAGATTTGTGTTACGAGCTTCATCTTCTGACACATTTCAAAAGGTCACTTTGTGGTAGAAAAAGAGGTGTTTGTAACCTCTGAGCCATTTGGAAGGTTAGTGAGAGCTGGATTGGGACCTGGGACTGGCCTAAACTTAAATTTTACTTTGGGAACACCGACTAAACTAAGCTTTCTGGGGCAGTAGCCAAGTTGCCAAGGAAAAACTTATTACTCTGCCCTCTCTTAGCAAAGTGACTGCTCCTGGTACCACCAAGATGGGCACCTCATTGCTTGGTAGCAGCTGTTTGGGTCCTTTTGTTCTCAATACTGAGGAGAAGGAGGGAATTCCAGGCTTTACAATTTTTGACATGATTTCTGTATCAACCGAAGTCATAATATCCCCCCCCCGCCCCGCCCACACACAATGAGCGTCCTTCCTGGTCAAAACTGTTGTCTGTACCTTCTAGTACTTTCCACAAGTTCTATGACAAATTGTATGCCCCTTTGACAGAGCCACCATAGGCCAGGAAGGGACCAGGCATATTTAGGAGCACTATGTGATCTCTCACATTTCTCTTTAACCTCCAAGGCCTTTAAAGAACCTGGGAATTAAGGAACGAAGTGTTTTTAAAAATAATTTAAAATTAGTTGAAGGTCGTATTTAGCCTGGCTTCCCCATACATCCATTAATCTATCAGTCTGAAGCCCTCCAACATCCGAATTGCTCCTCTACTCATCCATCCCTCCGAATGAAGCGCTCCCCTAGCTACCTGAAGTACTCATAGATTATCAAGTGAAGCACCCCGCAAATGATTCCCCCAAAAACTGGCTGCAAATGAAGCCCTTTAAGAGTTTGTGCATCTTCCATGTTCTCCAAAGGCCAGAGCTGGGGAGAAGGCACAGACAGCGCTCACTTGGGGCAGCCAATACTTCAGTCAGCAGGTGCCACAGCAACCTAAAGCGTCCTTGCCCTTCCAGCCTCCGCATAGGATGCCATTGCGCATCCCCTGCGCAGCTGAGCGGACAGGCGCCTGAGCGGTTTTGATTTCCAGCAGAAGAGCTAGGGACTAGAGAGGCCCCAGGATTTAGGAAGATCTGGGTGAGAGACTAGGTACGGCGGTTGAACCGCTTCCTTCCGCTCCGCCTCTCGAGGGCCACACCCCTGCACTCTGATTGGTCAGAGTCTTTCAGTTTCGCTCTCCTTTGACCTGGATTTCAAGTCATGCGCTAGCTGCCGGTTGGCCCGACTTCCCAGAAGCCGGAGTGCGGTCTACCCAATGAGGAGCGAGTTTCGCGAGGGCTGTCGGGAAAGGCAGCTAGCCTATATAAGCAGACTGCGGGGCGTTCCCCCGCGCTCGGGTTGCCTTGCTGGTGTTGGGGGGATAGTGTGTGTTCGCTCGTTGATAACCGCGAGTCTGGAACGATGGCGGAGGGGGATAACCGCAGCAGCAACCTGCTGGTGAGTTGCGGTGGTCAGTCTGTCCCCGGAGTTTCCGGATGGGCCTCCTGGCCTCGGTGGACTACCAGGGACAGCCAGGCCTTATCTCCACGGTGGAGGTCGCTGCTGGCGATCCCCAACGTCCCCCGGAATCCTGCACCATAAGGCTTGGGCCGTGCGTGAGGAAGTGTGAGAAGGGGGCTGTGGCAAGAAGGAACCTGGGTAACAGGTTGGGGCACTCGGCCGCCAGGGGCCTTGTCTAGCGCTCCGGCTCAGGCCGGAGACCTACCTGTTTTGCCCTTTGATCTTAATCTCATGTTCCGTAGATTATTTTTAATCATGATTCTTTTTCTCCTAAAACTTGGCGCAAGGGTGGAGGGTCAAAGGGCTGCTACAGAGAATTAGTTTATCGCTGACACAGAATTTGTTGGAGCTGGCTGGTTGGAGTTCACCGCAGGAAGCTGAAAACGGGTTCTGCGGAAAGGACAGTGGGGGATCCTGGCACTTGTCTGGGAACTGGCGAGGGACTCACGGGACTGGATGCAACTTTAAAAATGATTTAGCACGGATTTGACGGAGCTACACGAGATGATGGTATTAGAAGAGGGCGCGTTTGCTTCATTACAGGTCTTTGTTTTTGGTTAGGTCTTTGTTTTTGGTTTTTAAGGCTAGGTTTTCGTGTAGCTTGACGAGGCTAGCCTTGTATTTGTCATCCTCCTGTGCTGGGATTACAGTTGCGCATCACCAGGCCCTGCTAGTTTCAAATTTTTAACTGCATCACCCACCTAGGCAAGAACGAAAGATCTTTTTTTTTTTTTTTCTGTATTGTCATTCCCCAGAAAAGGCAGGCCATATCAGAAATGAAAAAAGCAATCAGCTTTTAATGCCTGCCTTTTTAACTGCTAAGTGCCGACAAGATTCTTCGGGACAGTTTTGATTAGTGCAAGATTTTCAGTTTGTATTTGTGTTTAGAGGTGCATTCCCTGTATCCTTAAATTCCCTACACACACACACACACACACACACACACACACAGTACCATACAATAGAGATGCTTACCCTGTACCCTTAAACTCCTCCTACACAATACCAGCAAACAATTCAATAAGAGGATTAATTGCTGTACAAGGAAACTATCATGGGAGAGGGCCTGATCACTACTATTTCCATCATTTTAAGGAGAGCAAGTCCATTAGTCTTGGATTTCCTGGATTTAAATATATTAACCCCTTTATGTCTCAGTCGCCTTATCTTAAAGTAGAGGTTGTGAGAATACCTTTTCCAGTTTTTTTGGAGCGTCAATTGAAGTATAACATGTAAAATGTTTAGGATTTCTAGTATGGGGAGATGTCAAAAGTACTTAGTCACATATCTCATCTTTATTAAAATTAGCCTGAACTGTTCTATATTTGCATATTCCTTTGTGAAGAGTTGATAGTGTCAGTTGGGCATTGTGTGTATGTAGTTCCTGGATGTTGAATCCAGAGTTCTGCACAAACAGGTTCTAAATACCTTCCGTTACCAAAGTCCCTGATAGGTTCAGGTCACAGTAGCCCATGGTAAAGGTGTGCTTTTGGCTAGTTGTCACATATGCAGAAAAATTTTGAGATTTAATTGAAATTCTATCATTAATGATGAGGAGCCATTAAGTGCTGAGCTCACATAGTTTGGTTGAAAGAGTTTTCTTTAATTCCACAGTGACTGCCAACATCAGAGTCATTCCATTATACAAAGCTATTTTAGAGATTTATGTACTTAGTGTTAAGGGAAAGGTTCTCCTGATGGATTTAGAAGGACTTCAATCAATAAAACGGCCAATCGACAGATCAATGCCAACCACCTGAAATGGGCAAACAGAATATTCAATCTAGTAATATTCTGAGCACTGCCTCTTGGCTCTGTGGCTGCATTTGGGGATATTAGTTTCCCATATTAAGCTCACTTTCATGAATATTGAAATAAATTGTGAAATCTTGGGAATATTATTATACATCATGGACATATGGCCCAGTGCTAAAATGACCATTAAAGCCTAGGCTTTTTCCTACCCATGGATTTTCATATTTGGTGCCAAAATTGCAGGTTTTCATGACTCACCTTGTTTAAGATAACAGTTTTGTAAAAGGCATTTTACGTGTTTTTGATGCCTGAGAAAGTACTCTCTGAGCCACCAAAGTGTTGAGATTGGCAAAGTAACAGTCTTAACTGTTGATCATGTGTAGGCCGTGGAGACTGCAAGTCTTGAAGAGCAGCTGCAAGGCTGGGGAGAGGTGATGCTGATGGCTGACAAAGTCCTTCGATGGGAAAGAGCCTGGTTTCCACCTGCCATCATGGGTGTGGTTTCCCTGCTGTTCCTGTAAGTGAGATTCTATTGCTAATGCTCAGAGGGTTCATAGCCTGTGCTTAGAGAAGCTTTTGTAATACATAATCCAAAAGGAATGCCTTTATTGCAAGCAGCTTGCCCTCTTTCTAGATTTGTAGTCCTTATGTAAAGTTGTAACTTGATGCAGTTGAGTAAATCCCGGACACGCAAACTCTTGTGTTTCAGCACTCTTGCTTTATTATATTCCTTCTAGTAAATTTTGAGGACCCAGCTGGGCGTGGTGGCGCACGCCTTTAATCCCAGCACTGGGGAGGCAGAGGCAGGCAGATTTCTGAGTTCGAGGCCAGCCTGGGCTGCAGAATGAGTTCCAGGACAGCCAGGGCTAACTGAGAAACCCTGTCTCGAAAAAACCCCCAGGAAAAAAAATATTGAGGACTCCAGAGGTTTTGAGTACTGCTGTTTACATTAACCGCTATGGCTGTGACAACATCACGCCATGGTGCCCCTGGAACGCCTCTGTGAGGAAGTTAGAAAGGGAGCAGCCCCGGCTCTGAGAGTCGAGGGGAGGGAGGGAGGGAATAGCTCTGACTGGGAATAGTGACTGACGGCTGCTCTTCTCTAACCTTGGTTAATTTTCTCTGTTTTTAATAGGATTATCTATTATCTCGATCCATCTGTGCTGTCTGGTGTTTCCTGCTTTGTTATGTTTTTGTGCCTGGCTGACTACCTTGTTCCCATTCTAGCACCAAGAATTTTTGGCTCTAATAAATGGTAGGTGGCTCTGCATGATAAGTGTGCTGTGGTTAAATGAAGACTCTTGTCTGCCCGTCAGATGTCTGTCTGCTGGAGTTAGAGTCATTGCTCTTATGTGAAGAATTTCATACCTGACTTCAGATGGGTACCAGGAGTTTTCAGTACTTCTATCTCTGTCCTTAACTTTGGTCGAAAACTTGCTTTTTTGTTGCTTATTCAGTTCTATATCTACCTTAAGTAAGAGTATTTTTTTAAAGGTGATGTTTAAGAATTCCAGGACTCTTTTGTTGTTGTTTTTGTTTGTTTGTTTTTTATTAAACTATGTATGTTTATTTGGGAGTAGAGATCAGAGGGCAACTTTCCAGAGTTTGTTCTCTTACCATATGTGGGTCTTGGGGACTGAACTCAAGTCAGAAGGGTTTGCAGCCTGCACCTTTGCCTGACAACCCTCTCAGTGGACCTTGAGCTCAGTTGTTTAAATGCATCTTTTTGATGTGTGTGAGTCCTTGCTTGTGTGTACACTTGAGGACAATCTCAGGTCAATCAAGGTCAGTAGCCTGTTCTCTTTTTAAATGTGTTACATTGTATGGTCACCAACTTTCCCCAAACACAACAGTATTAGGTCATTATGGCAACTTAAAAGCAGGTTGAAGGACACCCCAGGTGTTGCTCATTCTTGCTTTCACTGGTGCACCTTTTTTTTTTTTTTTTTTTTTTTAAACTCATAGTTTTTATGTTGTAACGTGCTGTTATGGTGTCCCCGTGTTCTTATTTTGTAATTCTAGATTGTTTGCATTTTGTAGATATTTAAAATAATACTGCTATTAACAGTTTTATTGATAACATCATTAAATGAGTTTATGTAAACTGGAGAATTATTTAATAGATATTAGCTATCTGTTTTTTTAAATCTATAAATTCTCTATATATACAAAGATTACACACACACATACACGCACACACATGTACATGCACATAATCTAGTTTGAAAATATAATCTCTAGTGATGATTACCAACCAACTTCTCTGCCCTAACACCGATATTGGGAGGTTTTGTGTCTATTCTCATTTAGACAGAGTCTCAGCAGGTTGCCCATGCTTGCGAGCAATTTTGAAACTCAAGCATCCATCATTTCTGCTTCCCTATCAGCAAGAGCTACATGTGTGCATGACATTTAAAGCAGCTGGAGACTTTTTTTTTTTTTTTTTTTTCCATTTTTTATTAGGTATTTAGCTCATTTACATTTCCAATGCTATACCAAAAGTCCCCCTTACCCACCCACCCCCACTCCCCTACCCACCCACTTCCCCCCTTTGGCCCTGGCGTTCCCCTGTACCGGGGCACACAAAGTCTGCGTGTCCAATGGGCCTCTCTTTCCAGTGATGGCCGACTAGGCCATCTTTTGATACATATGCAGCTAGAGTCAAGAGCTCAGGGGTACTGGTTAGTTCATAATGTTGTTCCACCTATAGGGTTGAAGATCCCTTTAGCTCCTTGGGTACTTTCTCTAGCTCCTCCATACTGGTGCACCTTTTAATCCCAGCACTTGGGAGACTGAGGCAGGCAGGTCTAAGTTCAAGGCCAGTCTGGTCTACAGATCAAGAGACGGACGGTATGGGCTACACAGAGAAACTCTTAAAAAAAAAAAAAACCCTTGAAAGTTATTAGACTTTCAAGCTTGATCTTTTGCGCTAATGATTGGTACACAGCTCTAATCCCAGTACTCTGGATGGCAGACATTGTGAGATTGAGTGGGCTACAAACACATAACAAACTCGGGGCTTGGCTTGGCTTGGCTTGGCTACATAGACATATTCTGTCACAAACACATGCAGTGCCCCTCCACACATCCCAAAACAAACCAAGAGGGATGTTGTGTTTAAGGTTGAGTGAGGGGGTGCATTGAGGCAGTGCAGGAGTGGTTGACCACATGTATTCTCAGTCGATGAGAGTAGGTGCTGCCTTGGATACACTGAGCTGTTGACTTCAGTTTTACCATTCTCAAATGGTCACTTATGATGTCCTAAAATTATAGTTAAGTGGTTAAGGATTACATTAATAACTCTTTGAGCTTCCTGAGGAATGTTGGCTTTCTCCGTTTTGATCCAGACATCAAGCCAGGCACTGGAGGTGTAGCTCAGTATTTAAAGTGCTTGCCCAGAACACATGGTACCCTTAATTCTCTTCTCAGCTGGAGGAGTGAAAAAACACACATAATGAACAGAGTAGTTTTTTCTATCAGCTGACATATTCAGTTGCTTAGTGTTCTGCTTGTTCTCTTAAATTTTTTTTTTATCCAAATGACAGCAACTTATATAATCCAGCAATGGGAGCTTTATTATGTACCTTCCATATCTTTAAGAAGAAATTCACATAATTTGGGGGAGTTAGATTAAACTCTGATTTAAGTAAGCACGTTTCTTTATAATGGATCAGTGTTAGTTATTCAAACTGCTTTTCCCTTGCCCTGAGGAGTTAAAGCTATTATGTTTGGGGAAGTTTATGACCTTGACATTAGCCAGACAGCAGTCCACTAACTCCTAATCCTAGAGGAAAATCTTCAGAGAATAAACAGTTAGTGTTAATAGCATCAGTGGAGAAAGTTTCTGCTTTGATTATCTGCCTTGATGCAGTGGGAAAGCTGTGGGAAAGAAGGGACAGTAGCCACCACCTGGCCTTGACCATGGACAGCTTGCAGGATCTGAGAAATCCTCCCACCACTGCTGTACTTTGCCAGGCTAACACTAGAGGAGAGAGGGTAGCGCGTCCTCAGCATGGGTCCTTTTTAGTACTGGACCTGTGCCACAAAAAGAAGAGAGAAATAGATTAGAAATGAGAAAGAAAAAAGGGCTTTTTTAGAGAGGCCTGTCATTTTTTTCTCTCCCTGGGACTGAACTGAGTTTATAATGAATTTGGACTGGTCTCTTACATTTTAAAATAAGGGTGTGTGGAGCCGGGCCTTTACTCCCAGCACTCTGGAGGCAGAGGCAGGCGGATTTCTGAGTTCAAGGCCAGCCTGGTCTTCAAAATGGGTTCCAGGACAGCCAGAGCTACACAGACAAACCCTGTCTCGAAAAACTCAAAAAAAAAAAAAAAAAACCCTAAAAATAAGGGTGTGTGTGTGTGTGTGTGTGTGTGTGTGTGTGTGTGTGTGTGTATGTATGTGTGTGTATGTGTGTGTGCATGTGTGTGTGCGTATGTGTGTGTGCGTGTGTGTGCGCGCGCGCTCCTTTACCCATGTACACCCACCCACTGGCACATGTACCTTAGCATGGAGAAGTCAGAGGTCAATTTTTTAGTTTGTTTCTCTCCTTTCATGGGGTTCTAGAAATTGCACTCAGGTTCCCAGGCTTGGCAGTAAGAATCTTTATTTTCTGAGCCATCTTGCTGACCTGGTGTAGAAGTTATTCTCCCACAGATACTCAGATGCAGCTGCTTGCAGCCCTGCTGGGCACAATGCAAGATTCATATTATTAGAAGTATGCACACATGGACTGGTGAGGTGGATCAGACAGTGATGGTGCAAGCCAGCAAGCCTGATTACCTGAGTTTGAAACCTGGGGCCCACATGGTGGAAGGAGAGAACCAACTCCCACAGGTTGTCCTCTGACCTCCACATGTATACCATGTCTTGTACTTAAACACATATGAACACTCACGCATAAAATAGGTAAGATGTAAAGAAAGAGAATATGTGCATGGGCATACTTTATGCAAGACATAATCCTGTTCTGTGAAAGAGGCCTTAAAATGTAGTCATTTTGGGGGCTAGAAAGGTCTCAGAAGTTAAGAGTACTTGCTTTTCTCTAGGGGACCTGAATTTAATTCCCAGTACTTAACAGCTGTCTATAACTCCAGGCCCAGGGGCTTTATTGCTCTCTCCTGGCCTCTGCATGTATCGGGCACTGCATGTATGTGGTGTGTAGATGTAGACCCAACACTGATACACATAAAGGAACACAGTTTTTCACTGTGGGGGCACCTTCCTGTGCGCTCAGCCCGAGGGAGGTCAAGAGTCTTAGCTGTCAGCCAGGGTATTGTGGCTCAGGCCTGTAGTCCTAGGACTTCACAGTGCTGAGACAGAAGGATGATGAGTAGAGGCAGCCAAAGAGTAAGATTCTGCCTTAGGATCGGGCGTGGTGGCACACGCCTTTAATCCCAGCACTCGGGAGGCAGAGGCAGGCGGATTTCTGAGGCCAGCCTGGTCTACAGAGTGAGTTTCAGGACAGCCAGGGCTACACAGAGAAACCCTGTCTCGAAAAACCAAAAAAAAAAAAAAAAGATTCTGCCTTAGGAAAATTAACTAAGTAAATAAATTGTACCATAGCCGTTTACTTATAACAATCAATAAGAGGAATTCCTTTTCTAGGACCACTGAACAACAGCAAAGATTTCATGAAATCTGCAGTAATCTAGTAAAAACTCGACGCAGAGCTGTGGGCTGGTGGAAACGCCTCTTTTCCCTAAAGGAAGAAAAGCCTAAAATGGTATTTATTTATTTATTTATTTATTTTTAACTTACTGAATGTGAAGCAAAATCATGAGTTCACTGATTTCAGCCTAGTGATAGCATTGCTAGGAATGAAGTTCAATACTTAGTCCCCTTTTGTGTAATGCTGACTTATAAATGTCTCCATATCCTAGCTTTGGTTTTGGTGGGAAGTGCTAACTGGGAAGGTAGCTTAGTTTATAAGTATTAATCTATATAGACACAGTAATTCTAAGAGTAATTTATTTACATTCTATGAAAGAAAATTAATAAAACATGTAAAACATGGTATTATTTTTCCTAGCCTTTAAAAGAAAACTGTTTAAGCCGGGCGTGGTGGCTCACGCCTTTAATCCCAGCACTCGGGAGGCAGAGGCAGGTGGATTTCTGAGTTCAAGGCCAGCCTGGTCTACAAAGTGAGTTCCAGGACAGCCACGGCTACACAGAGAAACCCTGTCTCGACCCCCCCCCTCCCAAAAGAAATCTGTTTAACACCCCCCCCCCCCCCATGAAGCTGTGTGTGTAACATAGCATGTCTTTGGAGCTCTGTGTAGTGTTGAGGCACCTGAGGCAAGCCTTCAGGCTGTGGTTGCTGTGTGCAGTGTAGAGAGGCCAGGCTTCAGAGTTGCACTGGCTGGTTTGTTGCTGGGAGCTAAGTTGTTACTCTTTTTTTGCCAGTACTTCATGACCATGATCATTTCTCTTGCTGCGGTGGCTTGGGTGGGACAGCAAGTTCACAACCTGCTTCTCACCTACCTGATTGGTAAGTCGTTGAAGAAACATCACATGTTCAACTTAGCAGGGAAGTCTGACTGTGGTGTGTAGTCAGTAAATAGATTGAGTTTTCACAGGACCTATGGGAGTGGGGCAAGGTGAGAAGGAAAGGTTCCAGTCTGTGCTGGGTCACAGCTCAGATTGTGCCCTGTGTCACCAAGGCCTGGGTTTGATGCCCAGTACTGGATAAAGCTGTCATTCCAGCCCTAGATGCAGAAGGAGTAGAAGTTCAAGGTCATCCCTTTCTATATGCTACAGGTCGGGTTCAAAACCAGCCCAGCTAGAGATTCAAGTCAGGGCTTAAGATAGAGCTCCATGGCTAAAAACATGCTTGGTTCAATTCCTGGCTCACAGCAACCTATGACTCTAGTCTCAGGGCATCTGATAGCCTCTGCTGGATTTTGTGGGCACTGGGCACACATATATTCCACATATATGCTTCTAGACAAAGCACTTGTGTATACACATAAAATACAAATCTTTTTTAAAAAGACTGGTCTCTGTTTTCCTGGAGTTCATTAAAGCCAGGTAGGTCGTGAGCAAAGAGGAGTGAGATAGAAGGCACTGTAGTGTGAGCGTGAGTGCACCTTCAGGAGGCACCTTGGCTGCAGTTTTGGGCTGAATCCTGTTGGATGGCTTTTGTGTCACTTCTCCACAGTCCACCCACATTCAACTGTAGTCATCTTCAGAGAGTTAAATATTGTCTCCTCAACTTCATTTTTTTTTTTTTCATTTCTAGTGACATTTGTGCTGTTGCTTCCTGGACTAAACCAACATGGGATCATTCTGAAGTACATTGGAATGGCCAAAAGGGAGATAAACAAACTTCTCAAGCAAAAAGAAAAGAAAAATGAGTAGTGTGGCTGCCGCGGAGTGTGCCCTGGCCCTGGGCACTGAAGTGTTACAGTGGCTCGTTGCTTCCCTCACTCTGCCCTTGTTAATAGAAATTCTCACAGGCCAGGCTCTGTGCGGGCTCTAGTGCCAGGTGTAGCTGGGTACATTCCCCGTCAGTGTGACTTCCTTTCATTTTGACAACTTCCTTCCTTTAAGATGCTAAGTGGTGAACTTTACTGTTTTGTACAGTGAACTGTGACTTTGTTGATGTTTGCTTTAGCTATATTCAAGGCAGTGGTCTGTGGCTACAGGAAGCTGGTTCTACTGTCTGCTTAACAAACTGTCTTTGTGAGTACAGAGATTGGGTTTACCACTTCTGCTGAGGAGACCACTTAAAATTCATTCCTGAGTTTCCACTGTGGGAGAATACCCATGGAATAAGATAAAAAATTAATTCCACACCCTAGTGTGTGTAAGTTCCTCGCTCATAGGAAATGCAACAGTTTGAGGGAGCATTGCCCCTTTGTTCCTGTGAGGACTGGCAGGCTTTGACTGACCTCTCATTCCCTTTGCACTGCTTCAGGTTAGTTCTAGTCCATAATGGCCTTTGAGCAGCAAGCTTTCAGAAGATTATATTTGAGGATTGTAGCAGTTTCTTTGTTTCAGATTGTCAGCTGACTTAAAATGTTTGTGACTTTCCTGTAAGGGCAGCCAGGGATAAAAGTATCCTTTGTTCAATGAGTAGAAAACTAGATTATCTATTAATATTTAAGACCAGGAAAAAAAAAAAAGAGGCTTAAGAGTAAGCCTGGAAAATCTCACTTGTTTTCGTAGTATTGGCTGTATTTCAGTGCCTCCAGCTTTGCACTTGAGAGACAAGTGTTTACTGCTGTTTGACTTTCCCCTTGACATTTCTCAGAAAAATGCAGGGCTGCAGCTGAGAGCAGACTGCTGATTGGTGACTCTGGTCTGCCTAGCTTTTGCAACTCTTTAAGCTTACTGTGATCACGTGCCCTCTCAGTAGGGGGCTTTTAGAGCAGTTGAAATCTGCAGAACTGAACCTCTGAGGGCCAAAATAGGACATTTGGGAACAACTCCTTAACCCATGAACTAGCTGTAACATAGTTTGTGGATCCATGCACTGATGCTGTGAAGCCTGCCCCTGTGTGTATCTGTTCTCTCACCTCCCTAGCACTGTAAGCAGCGGTGCCTCTTGTAGCATGTGTGTTTGTTTTTTAATGTTTCATGACTCCCACTTTGATTTTACATGTTTTCTTGTAAATAAGCCTGCCTTCCTACCTGGAATTTGTGTGTGTGTGACTAATACATGTTCTACGAGTTAACTACTTTGGCAGTTTTAATCATTTCTTCTTTGTTTTGTGGTAAAGGGGAAAAATTAAAAACCAGTTGGAACCCTTTTGTCTCACTTTCTTTGTTAACTCTGAGTTTATGAATCTAACTAGTGACCACCTGTTGTCATTGGAGCTCTTCTCTAAGGTACCCATGTCAGATGGAAAGGGAGAACACTGAAGAGGAGGAGACAGTGGAGACTCAAAAGATCGTGTACTTAAGCTCCCAAAGCAGGTGGTTGATAATCATCAGTAGTTGATAATCATTTGTCTGCCTTTTAAAATTTGGGTGTCATAACTTGCGGTCTCATTGGGAACAGGCTCCATCCACCCTTAAGCATACTTCCCTTTCTGCAAGTTCAAGTAAAGTCACAAATCCTATGGCTTTGAAATTGCTGACTTGTAATCTCTTGCGGCCAGCCCTGACTTCATGGGAAGACTTCAAAAGTTTAAAATCACAAAAGAAAACTCTGTTCTCTCATTGTGGTAATTGCTCAGGTCAGCTGTGTCTGAGTGCCCTCCTGAGGTTCTCTCACATTCAGGCTCACATGGAGACAGACATTAGGATCTGTGCCCTGTAGGTCTGGGCCTTTGGTACTTCTAGACAGGCTCACAGAAAG
The DNA here is from genome assembly GCF_000001635.26 of Mus musculus. NCBI lineage: Eukaryota > Metazoa > Chordata > Mammalia > Rodentia > Muridae > Mus > Mus musculus. The sequence goes on along the minus strand of NC_000073.6, from coordinate 118,118,346 downwards.
CCTGGGTAGGCCTTGGACTCCTGGCCCTTCTGCCTTCACCTCAAACAGTCATGTGTCACTTCACCCAACCTAGTTTTTAAGTGTCTGTAAGGTGTAGTTAAATGCCAGCAGCTCATCTTTGATTAGTTCTAATTTGCCTCTAACAAATCACAAACGTGAGTCAGTTTTTACTGGGTTCTTTTTTTTCCACTTCCCTCCAGCCCAGCCACCCCAAATTTCCCAATTTCTATACAAGTGCACACACATACACACACCCCCTCTAGGAGCTCATCAGCCTGGGGCCATCTAGATTCTGTGGCACACCAAGGTCACAACACTGGGATCAGCTAGCCAAATCCCCACAGAACTAACTAGGATCTCAGATTCATTAACTACCACCCCTCCCCACTGCTGCTTTGATCTGAATTCCTGAAGTCATTCCTATTGGGTCCATGTTAAGGAAATTGGGAGACTGGATGTGAGTTTGAGGTCAGTCTGAAATAGACCTGTGCTCAAAATCCTTATAAACCTTGGGAAAGCCTGTGGTCCTTTTGTGGGGTGAATTATGACTGGGAATGAAGACTTCCCCTGTTGTGAGAGAAGATGAAGGGGACTCTGGCGGCCAGAGCATGACAAAGATGGTTCTGGCGGGCCTTTTTCTTCTCCCTTCCTCTTTTCTAAAAACTATTAGGTTACATTCCTAAAGCTCTCTTATTTGGTCACTTATTTGCTCACTTCCTTCTGAGGCTGACTACCAAGGTCCAGCTTTCAAAGGATGGAGGTCCAGCAACCAAAAGTCCCCTTGCAGCTACCCTAATTAACGTGTCTAACCAGAGTTAGACACTTCATCCTAACAAGAGGTTTTTTCCCCCTTTACCCTCATAAACTGTCGTTTGCTCAAGGGCCACACCTGTCTCCTCTCTATGCAGAGGCAGTTCTTTGTTCCCAGGACTTACATCCTTTCCCTCCCTCTCCCTTGTTCCCCTCTCCCTCACCTTCTATCTCCTGTCTTTGTCTCTCATTCCCTGTCCTTTGTTCCTCTGGGGGAAATAAATCTTGTGCCAAACACTGCTGAGCACTGCCACATTTGTGTGGTCTCTCAAAAGCTCCTCTGAGTGGTTCTATCATCCCTGTTTTAGAGATGGAGAAACTGATTTGTCCATTCAGTTTTTTCTTCAACTATATGTCGAGGACCTACTATGTGGCAGATGCTTCTCCAGACTTAGTGTGAACAGCAATGAACGAAGCTTCCCGAACCTCTGTAGGCTTGAAGCTTAATGGTCCAGGCTAGGAGTCAACAGATTCACTTGAGGTGTAACCCCAGTTACAGAAGTGAGGCAGACAGATCACAGGGCTGCATAATAGGAGGAGGAGGAGGAGGAGGAGGAGGAGGAGGAGGAGGAGGAGGAGGAGGAGGAGGAGGAGTGTAACCCCAGTTACAAAAGTGAAGCAGACAGATCACAGGGCTGCATAATAAGAGGAGGAGGAGGAAGAAAAGTGGACCTTAAGCCGGGCATGGTGGCACACGCCTTGAATCCCAGCACTCAGGAGGCAGAGGCAAGCGGATTTTTGAGTTCGAGGCCAGCCTGGTCTACAGTGAGTTCCAGGACAGCCAGGGCTATACAGAGAAACCCTGTCTCGAAAAACAAAAAAACAAACAAAAAAAAAAAAAAAAAAAAAAAAGAGAGAGAGAGCGAGAGAAGCGGACCATGGCAGTAATCCCTGTTACTAGTCAAGATTTTCATGACTCCGGGGACAGCATTGGGCCACTACTGGTCTCCAAAAGCCAAATTCAAGCCAAACCAACCAAAACAATAATAACAAAAGCCAAGTGCTGTGATGTTTAATCTCAGCACTGGGAGGCAGAGGCAGGTGGAGGCTAGAAGTCAGCTTGGTCTTCATAGTTCCAGCCCAGCCGAAGCTACCTAGTGAGTTTCATTGTGGCAAACAAAACTAAACGCAAGAACCCGCAGTGGCGTTAATGCCAAAACCCTAGAGGCTGAGGCAGGACTGCCGCGAGTTTCAGAGCGACTAGCAGCCCACCATTTCTAGTTTCATCTGCCCCTCCCAGAGGAGGCCCCGCCCTCGCATTGGTTGTCCTATAAGAAATCACAGGGTTTTGGGTTTTTTTTTTTTAAGTGTGTGACCATGAAGTCTCGCGATAGCGCTTCCGCTTCCCATAATTCCGTGCGTTTGCCCGGCCCACTCTCTTTCTGCCATCTTCCCTCGCCGGTGAGTGAGTGTTTGTGAAACTCCGTGTTCATCCGTGTGGTATCTGTGCCATCCCTTTACCCCGTGTTCGCTTTCGGAGTCCCGTGGGCCTATAGATCCCTGCAGGGGCCGTAGTCTCCGTCTGCCGGGGTCGGGGGCTATGGGTAGCCCTTTGCGGGAGCCGGCCCACTGCAACAGGCCGGGCTCGGCTCGGGCCGGCGGGGACGGTGGCCCGCGTGGGCCCTGCAGCCTCCGGTGTCTGCGGGAGCTCTGGAGTCCCGAGTGTCCCACGCGGCCGTGGCCAGGGTTGGCGCGGGGAGTTAGGCTCAGCCACTCACTGCCGAGTTAGGGAACCACGTCGTGGTTTACTCTTGGCGCGTAAAATACGCCTTGGCAGCGTCCTGAGGAGCCGTGGAGGTAGCCTATGGGTTGTGGCCGTTCAGTAGGCTGGCTGGGCTCCCTGTCACGTACTGCCTCTTCTCCCGAAAGGGGGTGTGTGTGTGTGTCTGTGTGTTAAATGGTTACCTGTAAATGAGTTAAGTCGCGTTAACCTCTTGACACACTGCTGGCTTTGAAAATCTTGGCAGACGGTGCCAGAACTTTTTCCTAATGACAGTTCCCGCACCCCCACTTTCAGTTTGGCTAGCTGGTCGGTCCCACCATTTCGAAGGCTATCTTCTGTGTGGTGAGGCTCGGCTTGTGTCATTCTCTCCCCAGCTATTTTGTGTGGTGGGTGGTATGAATAGGAGTGTCTTGGAGGGCTAGACTCTGAAGAACAGTGCTGAACAGTCGGGAAATTGTAGTGAATTTTTCCTGGTTCTTGGGAATGTTGCTTAGACCTAGGAAAAGCTAATGGGGGTAGGACAGCATGATTGGGTGTTGATGCAAACCCCGGCTTTTCTTTCCACAGCCACCATGGTGCGAATGAATGTTCTGGCGGATGCTCTCAAGAGCATCAACAACGCTGAGAAGAGAGGCAAACGCCAGGTCCTCATCAGGCCATGTTCTAAAGTCATCGTTCGGTTCTTAACCGTGATGATGAAGCACGGTGAGTATTGGTGTCTTGGGTTTTTGACAGTGCTGGATCTGGGAGGGAAAGACAGTAACCGTTCAAGAAAAGAATGGGTGTGTTGATGCTAACTCCCAAAAATTTTTATGTGATACGGAGCTTTCAGAATTCTGATGCAGAGACTCAGATGAGAGAAAAATCTAATAGGCAAAAAGTTAGTGTTGGCGTAAAGGTTTAGGTCTCAAATTGATGTCTGGTTTGACGCTGGTCACTTGTTTTATAGGATACATTGGTGAATTTGAGATCATTGATGATCACAGAGCTGGGAAGATTGTTGTGAACCTCACAGGAAGGTTGAACAAGGTAAGACATCTTGCTTCTCAAATTGCAGCTGTCTGCCACTTCACAGTGTTGTCATTCTTGCTCTACTTCCCTGATTTAAGGAATTGGCTAAGGCTATGCTTCTGTTTTAGTACCCACATTTCACTTGGTGTCTTTGGTTACTTGTTCAAATTATTGGTTAGTTTTGTGTGGGATAGAGCTAAACTCTGGTAACGCTGGAGTGGGAAACTGCTGATTTCAGTAGCTTAAACTATGGCTCAGTGTATGAATAACTCAGTCTTGTACTGGTGGTGTGTGTGGCCTGTTTATTTTCAAGATGGAAGTCTCAACACATAGAGAGGTTGATCTATACTCTGTCAAACTGCTGTATTAAAGTTACACGATGCACTTGTCCAGTGGTGTGCTGGCTTTTAATAAAATTGTTAATCTTGAGTAAGTGGCTAAGAGTTCATGGTCTGTTGGTGTAGGTTGTAGCTGTCTGAGTTCTAGGCTGCTCGTCAGTTTTAATTGTCATCAGCATAGCCAAATAGACTTTCTGACTCCATGGTTTAATAGCAGTTTGGGGCATTGTCAATAAGCTAGTGATAGTGCGGAAGAGCCTTCTGATCTGTAAGGAGTTTGAGGCCCTCTAGTCCTACTTGTGTGACCCTTTCAGAGAGGGGTCGTGGGCTAAGGCCATCAGAATCAGATACTTCCGTTACAGCAAAAGTACAGTTATGAAGTAGCAGTGAAGTAATTTTATTGTTGGGGCTACTACCAATTTTGTTAAAGGATTGCAGCATTAGGAAGTGTGAAAACTGCTCTAGTCATGTGGTGAACAGTTAAGTTGGTGAGGTCATTGCTGTTCTGACAATTTTTTCAAAAAGTTGTTCGCAATATCCAGAACTTGTTAAAATTTAAGTAACACCTACTGATTTAGAAGTTGGTACCAGAGACTGGGATATTACTGTGATTGGCCTGAACATGGTTTTGTTTGGAAAAAGGATTGTGGGACTTTGGATTTGGAAAGCAGTGAAATGCTGTAAGTGGGGCCTAATGAGCTATCCTAGTAGGAGTATGGAAGACTTTGTTACTGAGAGTGATTTGACTGTGCAGACCTGGCCTAAGGTTTCAGTGGAGAAGAACTTCAGTATGTGGCCTAGAGACTGTTTGTGGTATTTTGGTGAAGAGCTTGGTGGCTTTTTTGACCTTTTCTGAAGTCTGCCTGAGGCTAAGGTGAAAGGAAGTCTTGAAAACTTTGTTCTCTGGTTAAGTCTCATCGAAGAGCATTTTAAACACACGTAGCAAGCTGAGAACGGAAAATATAAAATATGTGGTTATTAAAATATTAAAGGGGCTCCAGGAAGTAAAAAGGAGCTGAACCCTGTCTTCAAGGACATTAAGTTGAATTAAGGACCTTGGGGCAAGATCCCATCCAGCTAAATTTAGGTCTAGGCATGGTAGTATAAACCCAGGAGATAAAGCCAAACAAATCTGAGTTCAAGGCCAGCCTGGGACAGAGCAAGTTCTAGGTGAAGAAAACTTAAATCCAGGGTTGGTGGACCACACTTTTAATCCCAATGCTTAGGATACAGGCACACAGATCTCTGAGTTCCAAGTCAGTCTACAGAGCAAGTTCCAGGATAGCAGGCTGTTAAGGAATTGGAAAAGAGAAAGCCTGGTGATAATGTAATAGAACAAGAGGGTAATGTCATGTTCCAGCCCCAGGAAGCAGCAGAACTTGGCAACTTTGGCCACATGGCTTTGGCTTTAGACTCCAGGATAGAAGGGACTACTGGGACAATTGATGCTGATTAGCTGGAGCTAGGAAATTAGCAGTGATTAGGAAGAGACCAGTATAACGGAGGTGAAATATTAATTAAAAATGGAAGTGTTTTCAGAGAGCACAATGAAGCTGTGTTCCAGAGATAGCTAAGGTTGATAGGTCCTGCAGTTGTACTTGGTAATGTGTAAGAGTCACCCAGGTGGTACAGGTTTTGAAGGCATAAAGGGGTCATGGAGAGCAGCTGAGGTCTGGCACAGTGAGAGGCCATAGAAGGCCATTGGTGAAGGTGCAGCCTCAGTTGTAGTTGACAGCCCAAGACTGAAGGGGTCATGCAAACGATTTGAGGCTTGGCCCTATGAAGAGAAGGCACTGTGAGGCTATTGATTCAGCCTACTTTCAGTGGGAAGACCCCAGTGTATTGGAGATGATCGTACTATGGGATGATTACCAAGAAGCAGTAGCAGTGGAGTTGATCAACCTGAGCTTAGAGTGCTACAGAGGGCAGAGCTGGAGAAGTGATGCCAACCCTTTGGAGTCAAGAAGATCATGTGTGGATCTCAGACATTGAAACATTGAAGCTGCCTTGGAGACCCCAAGATTTTCGAGATTCGAGAGCCATAGGATATCTCCTGAGGAATACCATAACGGAGTGGAACCAGCTCAGGAAAAGAAGTTTGTTGCAGTCAACAAAGATGAAAAGAGAAGTTGGAGATTGCAGGTCGGTGGTGGCGCACGCCTTTAATCCCAGCACTTGGGAGACAGAGGCAGGCAGATTTCTGAGTTTGAGGCCAGCCTGGTCTACAGAGTGAGTTCTAGTTCCAGGACTGCCAGGGCTACACAGAGAAAACAAACAAAAAAAGTTGGAGATCTGAAAGCTGCTTTGACATCAGACATGGAGATGCAGAGTTTGGAGTTTGCCTGGCTGGTTTCCTGTTTTGATTTGGGGATTACAGTTAAGTGATTGGATGGATCTCAGAAGAGACTTTGAACTTGTGTTTTTAACATTGTTGAGACTGCTATAGACTATGGGGACTTCAGAAGTTGGACTAAATGTACTCTTCATTATGCTATGGCTAGATAATAGCCCACTTAGACAAGCCTATGGGGGCCAGGGAGTGGAATGTGATGGTTTGTATATGCTTGGCCCAGGGAGTGGCACTGTTAGAAGGTGTGGCCTTGTTGGAGTATGTATGTCACTGGGCTTGGACTTAAGACCTTCTAGCTGCCTGGAAGTAAGTCTTCCAGTAGCTGCCTTCAGATGATGGTGTTGAGCTCTAAGCTCCACATGTACCATGCCTGCCTTGACATTAATGGACTGAACCTCTGAACTTGTAAGCCAGGCCCGATTAAATGTTGTCCTTTTAAGAGTTGGCTTGGTCGTGGTATCTGCTCACAGCAGTACAACCCTAACTAAGACAGCTGCTTCTGAGGTCTTTGAACATGGTGAAAAGTTGGCAAAGCTAGTTTTGAGCCATTTGTTTTGTTCCAGTGAGAACACATCCCAGGTGTGCTTTTAAAGTGGAAGAATATCTGTCCTGTTTTGGTTCCCCTGGTTTTAGGAAGCCTTAGTTCATGTCTTTGGCCAGTTAGCCTGTAAGAGGGTGAGCGAACTGGTTTGGTTAGAGCAGCTTGTGGCAATCCTCACAGAACTTCCCTGACCCCATGCAGGATAATGCCTACTGCCCTTAAGAGAAGGCTTTCACTTGTGGTGGTGAAGTAAGTCTGTACAGTTCCTGGCCTTCATCTCCTACTCTTTCGAGGGTTGTGCTGGTTCCTCTGGAGAGAGTTCCACAGTTGGAATGAAAGGTTCGGTTATAGTTCATGACTTGAGCAGACAGGATATTGGAGCAGTGAAAGCATAGGGTCAAAATGAGTGCTTTAGGGAAGTACAGTCTGGATCTGTTCAAAAGCCTTTGCGAATTCTATATGGTTGTCCTGTATAGGAACCCTGGGTCCTTGGAGGAGGGGGCAGTAATCTGAGGTACACAGGGCTATTGAGTATAAGCAGTGGGAGCCCTTTCTGTGTCTATGTCTCTATGTCCTACTTGATTCTGTGACTGAAGTCAGTGATTAAAGTGGAGCTCTTTCTCTGAAGGATAGTCTCTGTATCAGAGATGGGCAAGTTGTAAAATCATTGCTGTCTAGCTGCTGCCACCCTCCCTTGGGTAGGTTGTGCTGGGCACTTGTTATTTAGATTACTTAGATGTACTGTATTGCAGCTTTTAGTTTATAGGTTTATTGATGGGCAATACAACTTAAAGCTGTAGGGCTACTGAACTGTAGCCCCCTTAAATTGTAGAAATGAAATATTGGCAGTAATTTCACTTAGTCTCCGTGCTGTGAGGTGAGATGTCCCCGTCCCCGTCCCCGTCCCCCCCCCCCCCGGGCTAGTTTTCCAGGCACAACTATGTGACTGTAAGTCATTTGGCCATACTTGTTTGACATGGCTCTTGTAGGCAAGAGTGTAGATGTACAGCCTTGCTTGAGTATAGATGTACATACATGTTGTGAGGGTGGTGTATGTATATAGTTGCTGGGGCAGGATCATCCTATGTAGCACAAGCTGTACTAGAACTCAGTCTTCTTGTTTCAGCCTCTTGAGTACCAGGTGGTTGTTTTTTTGTTTTTGTTTTTTCGAGACAGGGTTTCTCTGTAGCCCTGGCTGTCCTGGAACTCACTCTGTAGACCAGGCTGGTCTCAAACTCAGAAATCCACCTGCCTCTGCCACCCAAGTGCTGGGATTAAAGGCATGAGCCTTCATGCCTGGCCGACAGGTGCATTCTCAATACCTACCTAGCCATAGGGAAAGTGATTGTGCCACCATGCCCACTGAGTACCAGGTTTCTAGGCAAATGCTGCCACACCCTGTTTAGTGTATTGAATGCCATTTATAGAAAATTTTTTATACAGAGTAGATGCCTGTTAAATATGGATTGTTTGTTTTGAATCAGTTGTGTTCAGCGGGTAAGAAAGGCTTCTTTGGTAAAAATGTAAAGAATTTAATCTTTGGTTCCATTTACAGTGTGGCGTTATAAGCCCTAGATTTGATGTTCAACTCAAAGACCTAGAGAAATGGCAGAACAACCTGCTCCCTTCACGTCAGTTTGGGTGAGTTGGCTTTCATATACAATTAAAAGTCAGTGCTTTGAAAAGTTGGGATATAGCTGGGCTTGAACTGAGGTTTGTTTTTTGTAGTGGTCTTTTCCTAACAAGTTTGGCTTAAAGTACTTTAGTTGTTTCATCCATGTGGGTCTAGGGATGAACTTCGGATCTTCAGGTGTGGCAGCAAGCACATTTACCTCTAAGCCATTTATTTCACTGGCTTGGTACCTTTTGTTTATTTAAGGTAACTTTTTGCTGATCTGGAACTCAAAGATTGCCTGTTTCTTCCTCCAAAGTGTTGGGAATTTAAAGGCCTGTGCCACCATGCCTCATTTTCTTTTAAAAGCTTTATATATTATATATACAGTGTTCTGCAGGCCAGAAGAGAGTACCAGATCTCATTATAGATGGTTGTGAAGCCACCATGTGGTTGCTGGGAAGGAACTCAGGAGTTCTCTGCACTTATTAACCTATGAGCCATCTCTCTAGCCCCCTAATTTTTGTCTTTTAAGCTTAGTTGTTCCCAGTGTTATTGGCAGTCAGGGCAGTGTATAGCTGGAATCTATCTTTGGTTCCAGCATTCATTCCTTCACACTGCCCTCTTGTCAGTCACCCACTTGCCTAGGCAGTAACAGTCCCTGTGTGCCTTCCCAGGAGGGCAAACTGAGCATTGTTAAGGGTGGTGGTGAGCAGAGTGAAGCATGGTTGGAATAGTTACTCACCAGCGTGTTTGTTTCCTTCATAGCTTCATTGTGCTGACAACCTCGGCTGGCATTATGGACCATGAAGAGGCAAGACGAAAACATACAGGAGGGAAAATCCTGGGATTCTTTTTTTAAACGTAAAGCATAAATAAAAAGCCTTTGTGGACTGTGCTCAGGGTCAGTCCTTTTGAATCTCTGCAGCAGAGTAGCTGGCTGTGCTGACTGGTGACACTTCTGGTGATGCTCAGCTGTGAGGTTTTATGTAGATATTGAAAGCATGACCATTGTCTTCACTTCACCTCCAGCTTGGGTTGTATGCCAGTAACATCAGCATAAGGTGGTTAATGACAGGATGGTCCCTTGAGTGTGCAGTGAGTCTGGTTTATTTGCCAATGAGAAGCACAGGCCTCCTGTATGGGTCTTTGCCTACAGCCCCCTTTCATCACCCAGACTTGGTAGACTTACATTCTGTCACACTGTTGGCTCTTAATCTCAGCCCTGAAAAATGCCATTTCTTGGGTATCAAGGCTAGTCTAGATTCAGAAACCATATAAAGGTTGACAGCTGGTTTAAAAAAAAAAAGGCTTGGAGCTTGAGTTGGGTTCGCAGGTTATTCCAGGGTATCTGTCTGCACTTTGTCTCCCAGATTTAAAGGTAAGTGCCACCATGCCTAGCATGGTGACTTATTAGCTTTGTTGCTGTGGAACATACATCAAATGAAACATTGGTATGGCTCTGGTTTCACTGTCCATGGTTAGTATCTGGTGGGTGGACACCTGGTGGAACCAAGCTGCTCATCCCAGAACTAAGGAGCCATTCCCCAGAGACTTGTCTTCCTACTAAGTTCCATCCCTACAGCTTCTAGTAGTAGCTTCAGAGGTTGTGAATTGTGGACTTAGTCTGCCATAACATTTAAAATAGGTATTAAATTCAAGTCATTTGGTCACTCAGCACCCACGTGGCTCTTCAGAACAACAGAAGCCCCTCGGACTTGTCTGTTGGAAAAACCAGTTTGAAATAATGTACCTGCTTTAGTTGAGAAAACGCTACAACTGGTGCTGTGTCCTGCCATGCTGATGAGCTCTGCTCTGCGACCTGCCGAACTTGGGGGATCTCTACCCCCAGACTTTGCTCAGATCTGTTGATGATTTGTCCATGCAGGAAAGTTTACAAGGTCTCTGTGTGTCTACTACTTACTAGTTGCTGTGACAAAAATACTGAAAGTGTTTACTGTGTGTGAGGCACAAAGTTTGTGGGAAGCTGTACCCTCCCTCATTTTGGTGCTGCTCCTGCCTTGACTGACAGGATGAGCTGCCCCAACCATCGTTGCCATCTTCCATAAGAAGCAGGTGGCTCTATTGAGTTCCCTGGAGGTGATCCCAAGGGAAGGAGGAGCCTGGGAAAGTGGATCTCAAGTCCCCTAGTCTGGCAGTTGGCTGTTTAGGAAAGTCCAGTGTCAGTGTTTGATATGTTGTAAGGAAACAAATTCAGTTTTATTTAGCTTATTGGCTCTGGGGAAATGGCAGTTCCCATTAATTGGTGCTGTCTTTCTCTTTGAGGATCAAAATTAGCTTCCTGTTCAGTTGTTAAGCATATTTCATAGTCAAATAATCCTCTTATCTTTACAAGTGAGGTTTTCCTTCGAGTGGATATCAGAGTCCCTCCCACGGCTTCTATCCCTCCTATCCTTGTGTAGGAAGTTAAGCTTGCTCATTTGTAGATTAGTGGTCGGTTACACTGCAATTTAGAGTATCATGTGTACTCTACACATGATTGATTCTAAGCCCCCTTCCCTTTCCATGTCCTTCAAAAATTTTTTTATTCTGAGACAGTGTTAGGATTTTTCCTGGGCTAGCCAAATGCAAGAAGTGTTGGTCCCAGACTTGTAATCTTTCTGCCTTAGCCTCCCAAATTCTAGGATTATAGATTTATGTCATGTGATGAGTGGTCTTTTAAAGATTATCTTTTATTTTTTTTGAGATGGGGTTTTTCTGTGTAGTTTTGGCTTTCTTGGGACTTGCTCTGTAGACCCAGGATGGTCTTTACTCAGATCTGCTTGCCTCTGCCTCCCAACTGCTAGGATTAAAGCATGAGCCTGAGCCTTCATGCCTGGCTGACAGGTGAATTCTCAATACCTACCTAGCCATAGGGAAAGTGATTGTGTCCCCTTCCTCATAGAGGGGCATAGTCACCCAGGCCATACCTTTAGCTTGGGCTTTTGGTCAGTGAAGAAGTATGAAGGGACAAGAACACTATCAAGAGCCTAATGTGCTCTGGCCTGGATGGTCAGCACAAAATGAATAGACTTACCAAATTCTGCTGTCTCCTTGGTAGATGTGAAGTTGTTGGAAGAGTCCTAAATTTAGCAGACTATACTGTCAGCCTATCAGACTATAGGCTGCCGGAGGGCAAGTCTGCTACCTATTTCCATCTCATGCCTGCATTGTTCATCCCCCTATGTAACCCACCTACCTGTCACTCATTCCTCCATCCAAAAACTATTGTAGGTTCAGTGGAAATTTCAAGCTTGCCTGTCTCAGCATCTTTCTTACCTTACCCCTAAGGATGGCATCTCTCTTGGCTACATCTTTGGTTTATCTGGAGATCCTTGATTAATTTGAACAAGAGCTACCTTGGGTTATGCAGTTTATGCCTCCAGTGTCCCAGAGACCGGCATTTGAGAGATCCCTGATAGCAAACCCATAGGGTGGCCTTTTTTTCATCCACCCCATTCTCCCTCCCACCTCCCTCTTTTGACCTTGAGTCCTCACCAGAGAGAAACCAGGCCCACTTAATTAGTTCTACATGTGTACACTACATGGGTGCAGTGCCCAAGCAGGAGAGGTGTTAGATTCCCTTTTAACTATAGTTAATAGACAGTTTTTAAGCCCCAGTGGATGCTGGGAAGCAAACCTACATCCTCTAGAAGAGCAGCTATTTCTCTGAGCCATTTCTCCAGCACCATTTTCCCCTCTTTTAAAAGCAGGTCTTGCAGTGTGGCCTAGTCTGGCCCCCTGAGGTGTTTGCATTGCATGGCAGGCATGTCCACAGGAACACCATAGTTCTCACCACTCGTACAGCACAGCAAGTGGGGTGCCGCAGGGGATTATCACTTGAGTATAAAATAAGGGTTGCTTTAGATTGAATAGGATAACCACGCGTTCTCAGAACAATCAAGGAAGGCTGGGGTGAGCCAGCACCGACCTTAATTGTTTACTTAGTAAACTACTAAATGTATGCACGTGTAAGCTTTTGCCTTGATTGAGGTCAAGCTGTCGAGAAATGGTTCTCTTTACAGTGGATCCAGTCAGGATTGGCAGCAAGCACCTTTGCCTGCTGAGCCTACATGTTGTATAGAATGGCAACGTTGTGTAGAATGGCAGTACATTAAATGGGTTTTTCATTTACGAAGTGTGCTGGCTGGTTTTGTGTCAACTTGACACAAGCTGGAGTTCAGTTGAGGAAATGCCTCCATGAGATTCAGCAGTTTTCTCAGTGATGGGGGGATGGGGGCTAGCCCCTTGTGGGTGGTGCCATCTCTGGGCTGGTAATTCTGGGTTCTGTAAGCAAGCTGAACAAGCCAGGGGAAGCAAGCCAGTAACATTCCTCCATGGCCTCTGCATCAGCTCCTGCTTCCTGACCTGCTTGAGTTCCAGCCCTGACTTCCTTGGGGATGAACAGCAGTGTGGAAGTGTTAACTGAATAAACCCTTTCCTCCCCAACTTGCTTCGTGGTCATGTTTTGTGTAGGAATAGAAACTCTGACTTAAGACATAATGGTTTTGAGATTATGGTTTTATTTATGACTATGGTGAGCCCTACTGAAGAAGCCTCAGCATTCAGATCTATCGTATCCTGCCAGTTGCTTGAAGCATGAATTTGAGTGTCCCTTCTAAATAGGTTTTCATTTCTGTGAAATGGGTACAAAGAGGCTATGTTCTAGTACTGTGGTCAGGCTTGGGATAAACTGTAAAATGAAAGTGGTGCTTGGCATAACACTATTTTACTTGTTTTTAATCCTGAGAGGGAGTCTGAATGCTTCTGGGAAGAAGATGTGGAGTCCGGACTGACCTGTCCTGACTATAGTATGTCTGCAGTCCTAATAACAGCCCCTGGGGGGTTCTTCACTCTTCTCAGCTTTTGTACTCAGAGTGATGGGGGCTAGTGAGGCTGCCATGTGGGAAATCTAATAACCAGGGGTATTGGGAAAATTGAGATCCTTTTCTGTAGATGATGAATGAGGGCAAAGAGAAGCAGTAAGTATTTGGGGCCTGAAGCAGAGAGATGAGGGGAAGGGAAGTTATAATGGAAGTCTTGAGTCAGCTGACAGGAATCATGAGTCAGCAGAAACCTGAGTGACCAGGAGTTGTGAGTCAGCAGAAAGTATAGATAGCAAAGATGATGAGTCACCATCATTCTTGGTGAATCAGGGCTGAACTGTTGTTACTGAAATTCCTTTTTGGGTTCTTGGTCTTATCAATGAGATAATTTAGGGGCTGGGACAATGGCTAGGTTGTTAAGAGCACTTGCTGCTCCTGAGTGGATTCAGGTTCGGTCCCCAGCACCTCCGTCGGGCTGCTCACACTAGCCTATGACTTGGGCTCCGGGGAGTCTGACACCCTCCTCTGGCCTTCAAGTGTGCTTGTACACGCCTGGGGGTGGGGTGGGGGGAGATGGAGTAATGAAATGAAATTTCTGATTTTTTAAGTCTTTGAAAGTAAAATACAATTATGTTGGCCTCTCTCCCTGTCCTTTTCATTCAACCTCTCCTATGTGCTCTCCTCTTACTCAATTTCTCGAATTTATGGCCTCTCTTTGTGCGAACATGTGTGTGTGAATAAAATAAAGCATTTTTTTTAAAACCTCTTGTCTGAATGGCTTCTGAATTGGTGACCTTTTGAATAAGCTTGCCTGGTTTCTACCTGATCACACTATGGTGTGGTGAGCAGCTGGACTTGCAACAAACAAAACATTGGTTTCTTGCTCCTTCAAGACTGCTGGGCACTGGCCATGTCACACCTCTGGGTCTGTCACCTTGCCTGACTGCTGCTTAAAGCCACTCAGCACACACACACTCCCAGCTGTGCACACAGTCGAAGGAGGCTGACCCTTGTACGCAGCAATTTTCATTTGGGACAGGTTGCTAGAAACCTTGATAATCTCAGAGTGTCACTGCCTGGGCTCTTCTAAGCTGTCCTGGCCTAGTATTCTCCAAGGTCAATTTCTTCAGCAATTTCTTTGTTCTGAAGGTTTCCTAATTAGCTTCTTACAGCTGTCTTTCTTGCTTAAGTAATAGTCTTAACTGTGGGTGTGTGGGGAAGCCTTGTGTATGGTTGAACCTTCTGGCATAGGCTATAGTTGCACAGTGTGAAGTCTGGAGAGAGGAGAGGGGAAGCCCTGGGTGTGTGATGAATGGGGATGCAAACTCGCACGTGGAGACTCATGGTGGCTCCCTCCTGTCTCCATGGATAACCAGATATGTACACTGCTCACTTACTCCAAGATCTGCATATCTGAACTAGCCCAATCCTTTCATCCTTTCAAAACTGATTTCAAAACCACGCCCAAGACAACTTCCACCTGGTGCCACATGGCATGGGCAAGGTATAGCACTTCTGAGACCATTCCTAAGAGGACCCCAGACACCCAGAGACTGGGCACCACTAGGATGACCAAGTGGTAGAGAGATGGAAGAGAAAGAAACAGAAGAATGTGCACAATGAAGAGAGGCAGAACTAGAGAATCAAGGAGCCTGATTTGAGTACCACCTAAGGCCGTAGTGAGGTCCTGGTCTTTAGGTCCTTTGTTACCACCAAAGGCTAGTCAGATGTCCCTGGTCTGGGCTGCTGCCCTGTCATTGTATGAGGATTGTGCAGAGCTGGCCCCATCCCTTGCCTCCCAGCCCTAGGAGAGCTAGCCATGAAGGTGGAGAGTAGGAGAGCTCACCCTATCCACCCCTAGCCGGCTGCAGGTCCTACACCTCACCTAGGAAGCACAGTAGAGCTGGCCCTGGTAGTGGGAGTTGTTGGTAAACTGGCCCCAAGGGTGTGAGCATGGCAGAGCTGGCCCTGCCACTTATCTGTTGTGTGGTGGCATAGGTGAGGGGAAACATGCTCCCTCCCCCACTCTTTACCACCTGTAGCAAGTGGCAGAGCCGCCCAAGGGCATGAGAGTGGGAGAACTGGCTCTGCCCTTAACAGTTGCAGTGCAGGAGAGCTTTCCCTGGTGCTGTGGGTGTGGGAGAGCTGGCAGGTGAGCAGCTCAGATACCATCCAGGCCCAGATCCAGGGCTTTGAGTTGGCACACCCCAATATCAACTCCATCTGTGGACTGCTGGAGAGCATGAAGGGGCAAGTCCTACACATCTAAAGCTACAGGATCTCCACGACACAGGGTGACAGTAGGGTGTCCAAGGGGAGTCCTAGTAAGTTTCCAGTATTGATAGTGTAGCAGAAGCCAGAGGCCTTGAACTAGACAAATGACTCATTGCAATGAACATTTGCAAGCAAAGGAGTATGGACAAAAGGGTGTACTGTGGGACATGCACACTGCAGCTTCCACACCAGGTTTTTTTTTTTTTTTGGTGGGAGGTTGCAAGGGTGAAGGACAGTACGAGAGAACAAGGAGATGGGTGGGGTTGGGTTGCATGTATGAAATTCATGAAGAATCAATAAAAAGTTAAATAAAATTAAAACCAGTTATCAATCCATCATGAGTCTTGTTAAATTCTCTCCAGGCTCCCATGAGTGCTTCAAGCATCCTCTCTGCAGTTTCATGGAGTTTCCACTAGGTGACAGCACAGGACCACAAGTATCTTGAAACAGTTTGCTGCCATTAACCTATGTCTGGACTGGAAACCTTGTTGAGATGAGGCAAATTATTCATGGCCACAGAAAGAAGGTTCAGAAGGAGGGAGGATGTGTATCGTTGGCATTGGCCTTCAGGTCAAGGAGAGTTTGTCGTAGCTACTTTTCTACTGCTGCGACAACATTCTAAGACCAAGAGAACTTAATTGTGCCAGGCGTGGTAGCACACGCCTTTAATCCCAGCACTTGGGAGGCAGAGGCAGGCGGATTTCTGAGTTCGAGGCCAGCCTGGTCTACAAAGTGAGTTCCAGGACAGCCAGAGCTATACATAGAAACCCTGTCTTGAAAAACAAACAAACAAACAAACGGAGAGAACTTAATTGTGACTTGCTTACAGTTTCAGATGGTGGGCTCATGACATCATGTCAGGGAACATGATAGCAGGTATGAATGAATGATGCTAGAGCAGGAGGAAGGGAGGGAGGGGGAGACTGAGTGTGAGGACGAACTGGGCTTTTGAAAACCCCAAGCCAGATCCTAGTGACATACCTCCTTCAACAAGGCTATACCTACTAATCTTTCCTAAACAGTTCCTCCAACTGGGGGTCAAACATTAAAC
The DNA here is from genome assembly GCF_000001635.26 of Mus musculus. Classification (NCBI taxonomy): domain Eukaryota; kingdom Metazoa; phylum Chordata; class Mammalia; order Rodentia; family Muridae; genus Mus; species Mus musculus. The sequence goes on along the minus strand of NC_000073.6, from coordinate 118,101,810 downwards.
ATTCAACTATATGACCCTCTGGGGTCCATTCTCATTCAAACCACCACCACAAGATTGTTCTGAGGACTGGGGGGATAGGTTGTGCCCAACAACCCATTCACCCATCCATCTACCTACCTATTCACTACCCACCCATTCACCTACCTACCCACCCATTCTCACACATACACACACACACACACACACACACACACACAGAGAGAGAGAGAGAGAGAGAGAGAGAGAGAGAGAGAGAGAGAGAGAGAGAGAGAGAGAGAGCACATACTAATACATGTCATACCAGACACAGAGCATAGCTCATCTCCTTCCCTCCCGTCCTTTGGAGCATCTGGCTATATGGTACAACAATTGCAATTCTCCTTCTTCAGACTACCATTAGATTACCATAACTGGCATTATTGGTGTGTGCCAGCATATCCAGTTCCAACACTGCTTTTATTGAATGTACAGCTTTCTTTGGTTCATTTGTGTTTTTGAGACAAGGCCTCACCCTGTTGGTAAGACTGGCCTGGAACTTGTCACTCTCTTGCTTGTAGTCTCTGAGTGCTGGGATTGCAGGTGTGCCTGGGAGTCAGGGCTGCTTTCATCTCTGGCTCGGTGCTAATGACTGTTAGATCCGTCTGTGTTGTTCATTCTTTGCCTCCCAGTTTTAATATTACTTTCTCTTCTGCTGCACTTTTTAATATAAACCAGATAATCGTCTGGAGGCATTTTTGCCCCTTGTGATCTCAATAAAGTTTCCCCAAATGCTTCTTCCTGCCCACCCCACTCCCACTCCTAAGGGAGAACCAAGACGACTCCGACTTCTGCTAACTCCTAGCTTTCCTAGCTCTAGGGCTCTGCTTCCTTAGGGGGATGCTGTGACCTACAGCACTCAAAAGCTTTAGGTTTTTTTTTTTTTTTAATTTTAAAAAATGTGGTGGCAGGGTAAATAAATTAATATTTTATTAGCACTAACAACCAGGAAACAACCTGGGCCTGTATGAGCTTGGCTGGCTCTTGGAAGGTTCGGAAGAGGGACATAGGGACATCATTACGTTCCAGACCTGGGTTTCTCATTTCTCACCCGCCTAACTTCCTCCTCCGTCCCCAAGGGCTCATCCACTCAGCTGTGCATGGCTTTCTCCTGCTATGCAAGTGGAGGACTGAACATTTTTTGCACAGTTAGTAGTCCGCTGCCAGCTAGCCCACCCTGAGTGCTCACAGAAGGTCATTCAGCACATGGTCTGGGTCACACTGAGTTTGTGGTGTCCAGTTAGACACAGTCAGGTAGACAAGCACAGGGTACAGGTTTAAGGACTCACCAGCATGATGAGGTGTTCCATCTGTATGGAAGGCAGGGCTCTCTGACCTCCAGTGACCAGGAGCAGCTTGTTCTTCAGTGACAGGGTCCTAAGTGGGACCAGGAGGTGAGAAGATCAAAGAGAAGACAGGAAAGTTGAGGTTGGGAGGAAAGTCTCCCACAAAGTATGTCTCATGCCCAGCAAGTTCAGTAAGAGTTACAGCATCTTAACTATTTGCAGGGAAAGAAGCAAATGGACAGAGTTAGTGGAAAGCTATCACACAATGGGACGAAGTCAGCAGGAGGCTAGCCAAGTAGTGATACACAGAAGGGACAGAAGATAGCTCAGAGGCATCAGAGACTGAGCTCACTGCGGCTTCTCTCCCATTTACCCATATGTATATACATACATATCCACCCCATCCCATCCTACCCACCGCTCATCTACTCATCCCTCTCATCTATATACCCAGTTACCTGCCACCCATCCACTCATTCATTTGGGGGGAGGGTGGGAAAGCTGAGTTTCCGGGATTCAAAACTGTAACTCCTTTGAGATCCTGGTCTCAGATCCAGACCCACCATACAAAGTTTGTCCCTGGACAAGACACAGAGCTACTGTTCCCTTCGTCTTTTCATCAGGGACTCTGAGAAGGTCTGAGTCCGTCTGACTCACAGCACTCCAGGACCTGGCCATCCCCTTTTATAGCTGCTTTCTCCCATTGCTTGGTGAACTCCTAGGCCCTGCAGAGCCAAGAACTCAGGGAAATGTGTATGCCTTGCCATCCCCACGCCAACCCCCACAATCCTTCTTTCTGACAGGATTTGCCTATGTAGCCTAGGCTGGCCTCTTGCCTTGACTCCTGAGTGCTGAGATGATAGATGGGGCTACCTTGCAGGGCTGGCCACCCCTTTCTCTTAGATGCCGTCTGACGCGGGCCCTCGGAGGATAGTGCATTCGAATGACAGCACTCTCATATCTTTCCTTCTGAAGGAATCAGTCTAGAACCCTTTGGAAGGGGCCCTGAACCTGTTAGTGATCCCCTTTAAAAGGCAGAGGGGACTGGGATGATGACGTAACCCCTTCATCTGCCATGTAAAATTGAGATAGTTTGGGAATGTGTTATTTGACTTGGTGATGAGTGGGCCTCCGTGATAGAGGAAGATGGACAGCTCAGATCGGGGTAGAGGTTGGCAAGAGACCACACAATGAACTGGGTCACAGCTGAGACTTAACCAGGTGTATCTGAGCCACTGCCTGGGCTCCGAACAGGACTCATGCAGCCCCACATGCCTGCTCAAAGAGAAGGGAGGTGACAAAAAGGGTACATAGTGGGACAATGAGCTGGTGCTGGGCCCCAGTGTAAGACCTGGGGTAAGGAGGTCACAGAGATTACCCCTTCTCAGAGACACTGGCCCAAGTCTGTCCATTGCAGAGGTGTCCCTAGTTAGGAGCACTCAAGTAAGTTTGTAAAGGATCAGGTGTGTGTGTGTGTGTGTGTGTGTGTGTGTGTGTGTGTGTGTGTGTGTGCGTGTGTGTGCGTGTGAAGGGACGAGAGTCTGAGGACCACAGGAAGTGACTGGGGATTAAAAGCTTCTGTCACAACTCTTGTCCCCCTCTGAGATAGAGTTTATCTTTGTAGCCCAGGCTGGCCTTAGCTCACAATCCTTCAGTCTCAGACTCCTGAGTGCTGGGATTTTAGGCATACACTGGCCAGAATTATAGCCATTCATTGTACTTTCTGTCTTCTTAAATGAAGGATAAAGGTTCAGTTTTGGAGCCATGGGCTGTAGCAACAAGTCTCAACATGACTGATAATTAGAAATTTCGGCCCTGGACATTTGGCTCTGAGCAGAATACGAGAGCCATACCTAGCAGGCTGGGGCCCCGAATCCCAAGCCAACTTCGTACTGTGGGAATCAAGTGTGACTCACCATCAACGGGTGATCGGCCCTTCTTCCTCACTCACTAATGAAAATAGCTCAGCCCCTGTAAATAAACAGCTCACAATTTATGCAGTGGGAAGAAAGAAGTGTATGTGAGGAAAAGGAGGTGTCTTCATGGAAGGGGGATGTTAAGGTGTTCAGGCTGAGTTATGCAGAGGACTCGGGTCGGGACACTTCTCGTCTGGGTCTGCATCCTGTAGCTGTATACTTTCCCTGTCATTGTCATTGGGGCCATAACTGGAGAGTGAGCTTTAAGCTGTAGGTGGTCTGGAGGTGGAGGACATGTGTGTGTGTGTGTGTGTTGACCTTGGTTTGAGATATGCTGAATCTCAGGCTGAACAGCAAAGTGCCACCAACATTCCTACCTTCTTCCCCAGCAGCTCTGCTCCTCTCTGTCCCCTCGTCCCCTCTCTCCTTCCTCCTCACCCCTCCTTTTCTTTTGAGACAGGGTCTCTCGCTTAGGGTGGCTTTGAATTTATTATGTACCCAAGGATGACCTTGAACTCTTGATCCTCCCTCTGGCTCCACTTCCTGTGTTCTGGGATTACAGGAGTATAACACTGTGCCCTACTGAAAGCCGCCTTCTGCATCTGGAACTCCATGCATCCTGAAGTCTCTAGATCAGGAAAAGTCTGAAAGGATGCAAGCCTGGGCGGAGGCCACAGGGTCTACTTGCATCTGAGTATTAGAAGTTCTTAAATGTGGGAGGGCGTGGTTGCACATGCCTCTAATCTTAGTTCCCGGGGAGGGGGAGCTATAGCTGAGGCCAGCCTGACCACGTAGTGAGACTCTATCTAAAGGGCGGCAGAGAAAGCGGAAGGGAGGGAAGGAGTGGGGGATGGAGAGATGGCTCATTGGTTAAGTTTAGTTCCTGGAACCCAAACTATACTGGGTAGCTTGTTATTGCCTGTAACTCCAGATCAAGGGGAATTCAACACTTTCTTTTGGCATCTTCACACAGGAGCACATATGTGCACAGACACACAGAGATACACATGAATAAAGACAACAATAATTTTAAAAGAAAAGAAAAGCAGCTAGATAAAGGATGTGCCCCTCCCCTTGATCTTGTACCAAAGTGCTGCACCTGCTTTGACTCAGCTCCGTCCTCTCTCCACCTGTCCTGCCATTTTTAGCTGTCACTTAATGACCACCACAACTCCATAGCTGTCTTTTCTGCTTCCTTCCCTGATTCTCCATCAGAGAAGGTGCACACGTATCTCACTCAGTATACTTGAGTGACTTGAGGGCTTTGTTTCCTTGAAGACCAAGACAAAAAGCCCAACATGCCTAAAAGAGCCCGCCATCCTCTGGTCCCTGCCTGCTTCTCACCTCCACTTCCTCTGCTCATCCATTTCCTCCACCTTCTCCTCCGCCACATTCTCCATCTGGCCCACCGCTCCATCTCCCCCATCACCCCATCCGTTCCAGGCAAGCTATATGCTCAATCTCTTGCTCTGCTTTGCAGCTCATGCCCTCACTTCTCACCTCAGAGTGCGCACAAGTACTGCACAGAGTGATCTTTTTTGCCTCTTTCCAGCCAAACTCTTAGTCTTCCTCTAGGTCTCACTTTAAACTGAGCTTTCCCCCAGAAAGCACCACTTTTTGCCCAGAGGAGACAGATAAACCCGCCAGTATTTTCTAAAAGTGGCAATCACATCAATTCCCATCCCAAACATTCTTCTCACAGGGCGACCGACACATTTTCCACTGAAAGGCAGGACCTATGTTCTGCCTCCTTGAATCTATGAGCATAGCTTTCTTGCAGCTTCTATTCAGAGTTCCCCAGAAGACGTGCTGTGGACTGAGAAGGCTCTGTCTCCTCCAACTGCTTTGACTTCACAGCTGAAGCCCAAGCTCTTGGAAATAACCCTGTCATGCCCTCTACAGCCTGCCTGAATTTCTGACACAGAGAGTCCAAAACAAAACCAAAGGGCTGCTTTCTGCCAACAAAAGTTGGGGAGACTTGTTACTCAGGCAGTCACTGACCAGCACAGCCAGGAGCTGCTGCTTCATGGGTCTCCCCTAGCTAGCTCTTCCCCTGCCACGAAACGGAGGACACTGTGTCGTCTGGTAGCCTTATTTTATCTCCCCCTCTGGATTATAATTTATGCAAATTCTCTCATTCTGGTTCAGTTCCCCTAAGCTCGCCATGAGCATAGGGTCTTTATTTTCTTTCTTTTTAATTATTTTGGAGACAGAGCTTCTCTATGTTGCTCAGGCTGGAGTCTAATTCCTGAGTTCAAGCAATTCTCCTGCCTCAGGCTTTCAAGTACCTCAGACTACAGGTACCCACCACAGTGCCTGTGTTAATACTGGAATATTTCATAATACATTAGTTTTTAGGATCACTGTTTACATAAAATGTTAATCTTTTCTTTTTAAAAAGTGCCGAGCATGGCTGGGAGGTAGCCTAGTTTGTAGAGTGCTTTCCTAGCATGCACAAAGCCTACAATTGTACAGAGAGGCACACACGACACCTGTCGTCCTAGAACTTGGGAGGTGGAGGCAGGAGGAACAGAAATTCTAGATCATCTTTGGCTGGATGGCAAGTCTTAAAACATCCTGGACTACATGAGACCCTCATCTCAAAACAAAAACTAGTTATGACAGCAAAACAAAAGTCCCAACCAAATAACAATTTAAACCCAAAAATTAATTAAAAAGCAAAGAAGACATGCTTTAGCTGTAAATCCAATTCCTGAACTTCAATGTTAAGATAAATGGGACAATGTCTCACTGTGTACCTTAGCCTGGTCTGGAACTTATTATCTGGGATGGCCTTAAACTTGTGTTCATCCTACCAAGTACTGGAATTGAAGGCCTGTACCACCACATCTACTTGGAGTATCCTTAGGAAATTAAAAAGCTTCCTCACATGTCTACACACATGGTTGGTGTCATCCTAAACCCTGAAATGCGACATGCTGGGCATGGAATTGACAACTTACCTTCTTCATTCATCAGCGTGCTTCTGAGACTGGTCCTTGTAGACCCATGGAGAGCTAAGCTCTCTGGGCTTCTGTGTGGTGCCTCCTCATGCTAACTATTGTCTTTTGCTTTCCAGCTATGTCTGTCTTGATGGGTGCTTACACCGTGCCTGTGGTCTGCAATCCTTCACAGCACCTCTGGGAACATGCGGCTTTAGAAGTCCTCTTACTATGTAGTCCTCTTACTATGTAGGTAGCCCAGCTACACTGGGCTAGCTGTTCTCAACTTGGCTGCACATAGAATTTTCTGGAAGCTTTTACAGTCATCTATGTTTGTCCCCAACAGTGCTTGGTAGATTTAGAAATCCCCAGTGTGCTTCTGGGATTGAGTTCACTACCCAGGGATGTATGCTGGGTATGTTGGTGGCAGGGTTACTGGACCAAAGTGGTACACAACCTTTTTTTTTTTTTTAATCCCCCCCACTTGTTCTGACATGACTTGAATGACTCTGGAAGTGTGCAAGGGAATAACTGTTCTGTGTGAATGAAACTGCTGAGTCAGATCCTTTGTCCAAAGTGCAAGTTATCTCCAGTGCCTTGTCCCTGAGCCACAATCTACCTAATTGTGTGTGAAATACCTTGTGTCTTTATGTGGCAGCGTGGCACAGCTGAAAAGCGCCCAGTTGCCAACAGGCCAGCCTGGCTTCCAGTTCAGGCCAGACTCTATCTTGCTGTGTGTACTAGCAGGTCATGTCTCTTGGGTGGACTCCCTACAACTGCAATGGAGAAATGAAGCTGGAATCCCACTCAGGTTTACCTTGAGTGCCTACTTCCTTTCCTTCCTTCCTTCCTTCCTTCCTTCCTTCCTTCCTTCCTTCCTTCCTTCCTTCCTTCCTCCCTCCCTCCCTCCCTCCTTTCTTCCTTTCTTCCTTTCTTCCTTCCTTTCTCTCAAGACAGGGTTTCTCTGTATAGCCCCAGCTATCCTAGAAATCACTCTGTACCAGGCTGGGCTTGAACTCAGAAATCCACCTGTCTCTGCCTCCCAAGTGCTGGGATTAAAGGCATGTGCCACCACTGCCTGGCGAGTGCCCACTTTCAATGTGGGTTGCCAGGTATTGGCAGACAACTAGGCCTAGCCAGGAGCCTCTAGAGTTCAGGTGTCTTTCTACCCAGTAGCCTCCTTTGCCACATGTAGAGAGGCTTTGAATATGAACTTCATAGAATCACAAAGACAGCCAATGATATGGAAACAGAGTTATCCATTCAAATATTGCAAAGCCAGAAACCTGTCTCAGAAAGCACCCCCTCCAAAACAATTGTGTAGGGGTTGGGATTGTAACTTGATTGATGGAGTGCTTGCCCTCCGTGTACTAAACCTTGCTTTTGGTCCCCACCACTGCATAACCAGATGTGCTAGCCCATGCCTGTAATCTTAGCACTCCAGAAGGGGAGGTGGGAACACAAGAAGGGCACAATGAGTCCAAAGTCAGCCTGGATTGTGTGAGACCCTGTTTAAATCAGCCAACCAACCAACCAACCAACCAACCAATCAGCCAACCAACCAACCAATCAGCCAACCAACCAACCAGCCAGCCAACCAACTAATCAACCAACAAATCAACCAATCAACAAACCAACCAAACCAACCAAACCAACCAACCAACCAACCAACCAACCAACCAACCAGCCAGCCAGCCAACCAACTAATCAACCAACAAATCAACCAATCAACAAACCAACCAAACCAACCAACCAACCAACCAACCAACCAACCAGCCAGCCAGCCAGCCAACCAACTAATCAACCAACAAATCAACCAATCAACAAACCAACCAAACCAACCAACCAACCAACCAACCAACCAACCAACAAACCATTGCAGTCAGACCTGGCTATGTGAGACCCTTTCAAACAAATAAACATTGCAGTGATGAAGCCCTTTCCTCTTTATCAACAGGCGGCATACTAAGATGTGACGGTGGAGGTGGGAAGCACTATGATTGTAGTTTCAAGGCACTGGTGAGTCTAAATGATGTTTCAAGGTCTCTGTAGTAGAGACATGATAGTGTCTGTGACTGCTGTTGGTGACAAAGTTACGTGTTCTGAGGAAGCTACTGCAGCTTGTTGCCATCCCTATGTCAGAAGGAAATGCATCATGTCATTAACATTAAGACATAATATTTTGTGTGGATACATGTGCTTGTACACACGTGTGTGGGCATGTGTGTGTGCACACATGCACTGGGGCTATGACTCAGTGTTAGAATGTTTACCTAGCATCATGATTAGGTTCTGTGCCATATCCTCAGTATTACCAAATGGATGATAGATAGACAGACAGACAGACAGATAAAATTTGTGGTATAATTTCTCATGTAAGTTCACTAGATCACAGGCTTATGGAGCCTGTGGTGGTTTAAATAGGAATGGCATCCATAGAGTTATGTGTTTGAATATTCTTGGCCCATAGGGAGTTACACTATTAGGAGGTGTGGCCTTGTTGGAGAAAGTGTGTTTTATTCTCTTCCTAAAGCCTGACCATCAGCTACCTTGCCAGTGCCATGTTGGCCTACATGCCACCAGGTTTCCTGGAATGATGATAATGGACTAAACCTCTGAAATTGTAAGCCATCCCCAATTCAATGTTTTTCTTTATAAGAGTTTTGGTGGTCATGGTGTCTCTTCACAGCAATAGAGACCCTAAGTAAAACAGAAATTAGTACCAGCATTGAGGTATTGCTGTGATCGGTCCGATCATGTTTCTTATCAGAATGTGGACTTTGAGACTTTGGATTAGAAAAGCAGCTAAATGCCCTAAGTGAGCATTAATGGGCCATACTATTAAGAACACAGAAGACAGTGATGGTGAAGGTGGAGGCCTGGCTCAAGAGGTTTCAGGGGAGAAGTTTTTTTTTTTTTTTTTTTTTGGTTTTTCGAGACAGGGTTTCTCTGTGTAGCCCTGGCTGTCCTGGAACTCACTTTGTAGACTAGGCTGGCCTCGATAGAGAAGAATTTTAATATATGGTTTAGAGACCATTCTTGTAATATTTTGGTGAAGAATGTGGCTGCTTTTTGCCCTTGTCCAAAAATCTGCCTGAGGCTAAATTGAAGAGTTTTGGATTAGTCGTATTATCAGAGGAAATATCAAACCAGCCTAGAATTGTCATGTGGTTATTAGTGTTCACTCTCATGAAGATCTGTAATGAAAAGGAGCAGGCTGAGAAAGGGAAGATGTACAATTCAAGGAGAAAGGGGGCACTAGGAAGTAGAATGATGGCAAATCCTGTTTTCAAGGAGATAAACAGATTAAGGAAAATCCTGATGTTAAATGGAATAAAGGCAGTGGTAACCTCAGGGCAAGACCCCATCCAGCTAAGCTTCCGACTTGTGAAAAGGAATTAAAGAACAGTTTAGGACCAGGCGTGCAAATGCTTGCCTTTAATCCCACCTCTCAGAAGGCCGAGGCTGGTGGGTCTCTGAGTTTGAGGCCAGCCTGGTCTACAGAGCAAGTTCCAGGACATCCAAGCTTAGCTACTGAAGGAAACCATCAAAACCAGAAAGCTGATGAAGATGTGATTGAACAAGTGGGCCATGTCTCAGCCTCAGCAATCAATAGAACTTGGCAGCGTTGGCCATGCGGTTATGACTTTAGAGTGAAGTATAGAAGAAAGGGGTCATGGGATCTCCCATAGTGACTAAGAAAAGTCTCTGAGACAGAGTGTCCCTGAATGGAGGCCTAGAAAGGCCCTTGTGTGAAGCTGTGAAGGTGAAGTCTAGGTTGCCTTGGAGACCCCAAGATGTTAGAGATGCCAGAGCTGTGGGATACCTGCAGAGGAAAGCTGTTAACAGGGAGTGGGCCCACCCAGGAGAAATAAGTGAATTATAGTTAGCAAGGCTGAAAGGAGTTGGATAGCTGAAGAGCATTTCGACATCAGACATGGAGATGCAGAGTTTGGAGTTTGCCCAGCTGGTTTCCAGTTTGATTTAGTCCAGTATTTCCTTACGACCCTCCTTTCCCTGTGCTTTGGAAAGGTAACATCTATCCTGTGCCAGTGAATACTGGAAGAATTTGATCTGCTTTTTCATTTTGACTTTTCAGGGAATTGCAGTTAAGAGACTGTGTGAGTCTCAAAAGGGACTTGGAACAGGGTTGAGACTGTTCCTGGGTTACGTTACAGCTACAGGCCTATGGGGGCCAGAGAGTAGAAGGTGGTGGTTTGAATAGGAATGCCACCCCCCATAGACTTAAGTGTTTTAATGCTTGTCCCATAGGGAGTGGCGCTATCAGGAGTGGGCCCTTGTTGAAAAAAGTGTGTTTCACTCTCTTCCTGCTGCCTGCCAATCAGAATGTAGAATTCTCAGCTACCTCTCCAGCATCATGTCTGCCTGCCTGCATGACCACAATGCTTCCCACCATGATGATAATGGACTAAAACCTCTGAATTGTAAGACAGCCCCAATGAAACGTTGTCCTTTATAAGAGCTGCCACGGTTGTGGTGTCTCCTCACAGCAATGGAACAGTAACTAAGGCAGTTACTAAAACAGAGCCCTTGCTGGTGTTGCACAGATGTGAGCTCCTATCTATGTTTGACAGCTTTCTGTGCCATAGACTTTAGTGAACTGCCTTTATTCCTCTGAACCTTAGTTTCCTCATCTGTGAAATGGGTGCAAGATGGAGTAAGATTTTCAGGATGCTGGGGAAGGATATATCAAAGGCATGCATTTGATGAGAATTGACTGTGTTTGGGGCTGTTAGGTGTCAGAGACATTGATTTCACACAGTGAGAAAGAAAGGCAGAATCTCGGCCCTTATGGACTTTATAACCTAGGGAAAAACACACAGAACAGGGAGGCAGCATCCTGTAGGTTTTCAGATAACTGAAGGGCCTGAGGAGGATAAGTCAGGTGGCACAAAGGGGAGCAAATGGGGTCAGTAAGATGGCTCAGGAGATAAAGGCTCTTGCCACAAGGTCTGTTGATCCCTGAAACCCACATGGTGAAAGGAGAGAACCGGCTTCCACCAAGTTGTCCTTTGATCTCCCCAGGTGCACCATGGCATGTGTCCCCCAATTAATAAATAAATTATAATCTAAAAAATCAGAAAAGAGTAAACAAGCGTCTGATAGAGGCAGCACAAGATGGAATAAATGGTAGGAATGGAGGGACTATGTTAATGTGCAGTGTGCGAGATGCATTCATGACATTTGGCACATGGCCTGGGTTCCTTCTGGTGAGGATGGTGCCCATACTCCTCAAAGTGCATCTCTCTGGGGATGGAGATCCCCTGCTAGCATGGCTAGCTGACGCTGCCTCTGGTGCTGGCTGAGGGTTGGATCTGGAAACCACACCCCAGTGAGAGCAGGGTCTGAGGGAGGTGTTTCTGATTAAAGAGAGATAGGGCCTTTGCTCTGCTCTGCCTTGCAGAGAGAGCGGAGCAATCCATAGATCTCACAGATCAGTGGAGGGCGTTTGGAGTCTGGCGGCTCTGGCTCCTTAATTAAACCTGCAACTGAGCAAAGGTAATGGCCTTCCTCTCTCTGAGCTTGTTTTGCCTGTCAGAGACTGCATCAATCACTACATCCCCAATGGTTCTGAGGTCCTGATGAAGTGGCCTTAGGCTTGGGCATAGCCAGACTTCTCCAGGATACACTGTTGCGTGGGCATTTATTATAGAGAGTTCTGTGTTGCCTGTGTATCACCACAGCAGCTATGGTTCCTTCTCTTCTTCTAAGATTCATTTTACTTTTAGTGTGTGTGTGTGTGGTGTGTTTATGTGTGTGTCATGTGTATGTGTATGATATGTGTGCATGTGTGGTCTATGTGTATGTGTGTGTGTGTGTATAATATGTATGTGTGTGTGTAGTCTGTGGTGTATGTATGGTGTTTAGTGATATGTATGTGGTGTGTGTGGGGGGGGTATTTGTGTGTATGTGGTGTGTGTGTGGTTGTGTGTGTGTGGTGTGTAGTGATATGTGTGTATGGCGTGGTGGTGTGTGTGTGTGTGTGAGATGGTGTGTGTGTGTCTCTGTATGTTTTCTCTGGTGTGTGCACGTGAGTATAGGGGGTTATGGGCTGCTCAACATGGGTGCTGGGAACTGAACTCAGGTTTTCTGCAAGAACAGTGGGTGCCCTGCATCTTTGAGCCCTGATTACCAACCACTTCTTGGGAAGGTTGAGGGCCTTTCCTTCCCAGCAGTGCTTGGCTCTGAGTCACATTTCCAACACGTTGAGGTGGGTCGCTTTGGTACTTATTGTGCACTCAGCAGCAGCAGCCCTGGCCATGACGTGGAGAACCTCAGCTCCCGCTGTAGACCCTCATTTTAACAAGATCTCTGGGAAATTCAAGTGCACAGGATCCCTTGGGAAGTGCTCAGGCATGAACATAATATGATTCAGAGGAGACAAAGCAGGAGGATGCCAGTGTACAGACCTTATTTAAATTCTGTAAAAAGTAGTCTATTTAAAAGCCGATAAAAGTGAGGACGTTCGTAGGGTGTTTGCGTAAAGGAGTGGGTTGAGTTTCAGGGGGTGGGATGCTCTTTATTTAAAATGAACCCCATCTTTTAGAGTTACACCTGCTAATCCAGGTAAGATGGTGCCACAGTGGGCATTTGTTTCAAAATATTGGTCAAGGTAGAGCCCTGGGCACAGACAGTGCAAGACAGGTCAAGGATTTGAAGAGTACAATATATGAAGATGTGTGATACTGATTGTGTGTGTGTGCCTGTGGCATATGTGTATGTATGTGTCCATAGTACATGTGTGTGTATATGTGGCATATATGTGTGTATGTACCCTCATGGTTATATGTGTGTATATACATGTGTTTGTCCATAAAATATGTATGGGTACATGTGTGTATATGTGTGCTCCTGGTCTTTGTGTATGTTGCTGTATGTGTGTTCTCATTGTGTGTGTGTGTGTATGCGCGTGCACGTGTGCGCATGCGAGTGTGTGTGTGCGTGCATGCCTACAGCATATATGTGTGTGTATCTGTGTCTATGATGTGTGCATATGTCCATGGCATGTGTGTCTGTATGTTTCTGCGCACCTTGCATATGTGTAGAGGCCAGAAGTTGGCACTTTGTGTCTTTATCTCTGTGTAATTATTATTATTTTAGAGATAGAATCTCTCACTAAAACTTGCTGACCAGTTGGCTACATGGCTGTCCAGAGAGCTTCTAGGGTATACTTCTCTGGGGACCCTCCTGTCCCTGCCTCCACAGGGCCAGAACCACTGGTGTACGTCATCATTCCTGGCTTTTTGCATGGATATGGGGGTCTGAGCTCAGGCCCTCATGTTTGGGCAGCAGCTCCTTACCTGCCAAGCCATTTCCCTGTTTCCCTAGCCCTCCATTTTTAAACCTTAACACACTCTTTAGATTGTCCATCATAAATGTACAGACTATGGATGTCTCATTCATGTAGAGAGTGCACAAGACTTATGAATGAATAGTCAAGCAGGCACCTACACAGTGACATAGTCACCTGGTCACTGCCAGCCCCTGGCCTCTGTGGGAACCCTTCTGGGGCTTCCCAATAGCCTCCTCTGGCCAGTTCTCAGCTCCAGCTGCTGTGAGGAGACCTGGGGGTAACTTTCTAAAGTGATTATGTCTCTGTACTTGAATTTCTCAGTAGACTCAACCCTCAAGAGGCCTTTTTGTTCCTGGGAGTTGCTCTTTGGACCATGTGTTTGTGGGTTCTTGACATTGTAACCAAAGAATGGAAGTAAAGGCACACACAGGTTTTAAAGTTTGGAAGAAACTGGCATGCAAAGGATGGCTACGTGGTTAAGAACACTGAGTGAGTGTTCTTCCAGAGGTCCTGAGTTCAATTCCCAGAAACCACATGGTGGCTCACAACCATCTGTAAAGTGATCAGGTGCCCTCTTCTAGTGTGTCTGAATACAGCTACAATGGACTTATATACATAAAAGAAAGAATTCTTTAAAAAAAATGGAAGAAACTATTCAGAAGCAAAGCAGTCATACAGACCAGATGTGCTGAAAGGTGACAATAGGCTTCAGGGGGAGAGAATACCAAGGGCCACTCCCTGTCCGCGACTTTCTTCTATTCGTTCTAGTTGAAGGAGGGTGCATAATTTGGGTGGGTCTCTATTTTGATTGGCAGGTTTGGGTTACATAATTTTTTTTCTACTGAGCATGTTTCTTCCCAAGAAGCATCTGATCTTAATTGTGTGTGTGTGTGTGTGTGTGTGTATGTGTGTACATGTGTGTGTGTACATGTGTGTACATGTGTGTGTACATGTGTGTGTACATGTGTGTGTGTACATGTGTGTGTGTGTACATGTGTGTGTGAAATTATACACAGATATAAGTTGGTAAATAGAGGTTTCTCCTAAAAAGTTCACTTAGAGATTACAGTTTGTCATTGCTGTGCATGCACTGAAAACCAGTCTAGACTAGATTAGCGTCCTACCTTCCATGTCAGTGGAATATGTTTCAATATAAACTGTCTGCAGAGCGGGAGTTCTTGACAGTTATTTGAGGAAGAGACACTTATTCCTCTGTTTGGAGTAGGGTGTGTTCAGCTTGATGCCAGGGCACCTAGGTCTCTGGGAGCATTGTTAACAGGGGTTTGTGTGTACCCTGCATGCAGGTGAGCATCCTAGGCTGACAAGTGCATCATAAGGAGAGAGGTGCATGCAGAGCCCAAATCAAGTGGAGTTCTAGGATGCTGAGCCTCCTCTGCCTCAACTTCATTTTTCTCATGAAGTGACTAAGCTGCCGGATTGTTCTGTAAGCAAGTAAACAATTGGAATGAGATGCTGTAACCCATATATAAAACAGATGAGGATAATAGCTGCTTGCTGAGCACTTTCCATGTCTCTAGGCATTCCCATTTTGTGATGGTGGGGATTGAATCCAGGGTTTTACGAATGCTAGGCAAGTAAGTGTCCCACTGCTGGGATCCACTCTTGGCTGCATACATTATTTCATTTACTGTTCATAGGAGTTGTAGACTGGGATCAGTGATGGTTAGTCTTTTTAGCTTTTGAGTTAGGGCCTCACTGTATAGCTCAGGCTTGCCTGGAACTCACTATGAATATAGCCCAGGTTGTCATCATAGCCTTCCCCCACATGCTCATATTATAGGCATGAGCCACCATACCCAGCTAGTGATCTTTTAAAAACATGCTTGTGTGTGTGTGTGTGTAGGTGTGTAAGTGTGTGTGTGTAGGTGTGTAAGTGTGTGTGTGTGTGTGTGTGTGTGTGTGTAGGTGTGTAAGTGTGTGTATGGCAGAGCATGTGCAGAGGACTGAGGATAACTTTCAGGGTCTCTCCACCTTGTGAATTCTGAGAATTGAACTCATATTATGCTAGGTAGCATTCACCTGTACGTGCTGAGACCTCTTGCTGGCCCTGATGTTTAATTTTGATTGTCAACTTGTTGGATTAGAAGCACATAGGAGATGCACCTTTGGGTGTGTTTGCGAAGAGGTTTCTAGAGAGGATTAACTAAGGGAAGGGGGAGCTCTACCCCGAACGAGGGCACCTCCACCCTGTAGGTGGGGAGCCTGCATAGAATGAAAGAAGCTGGAGGAAGCCCTTCGGCACAGGGCCCTTGCGCTCTGCTTCCCTTCGGCCACGAGGTGAGCCATGTCCTCTGCCACATGCTCCCATCAATAAATGTTCTGCCTCATCTCAGCCCTGAGCGACAGAGCCAGCTAAGCGTGGGCTGAGAGCTTTGAACTGTGAGCCGAAGTTGATCCTTTCTCTTGTCAAATTGTCCCCCTCTGGTGTTTGTCACAGTGACAGAAAACTGCCTAACACAGCTGTTCTGTAAGTAGAGAACCTGAGACGTGTAGACACAGCGATCTGGTGTGCAGAGCACAGAGTGGAGAAGCGGGGCCATAACTGTCCACTCAGTCTGAGGGATACCTTGTGCTGCTTGGGAGGAGCCATCAGTGAACACAAGCGATGCTTTGAGCCTATGGAGAGCTTCGCTTCAGTTAGGTTTCTCTGGGTCTCAACTGGGGACAAAGCTGGCTTGTCTTTTTTATCTGACAGTCTCTTCCTCACCTCTCCAAGGTACATCAGCTGTCATGGGCTGGGGAAGCAGGGAAATTCCTCTGCAGTACAGGTGACCTTCAAGTTAAATTTAGGTTAGTTACACACACCTCCAGCCTCAGGGGGTACTTGGATTGCCAGGTCTGTCTCAGTGCCTTGAGCTCAGGGGTCGGCAATTGTGATGGGAGACACCCGTGGTTTGGGAGACAGGCTCTCACTCTCTCTTTTTCCCCTGCCTGAAGAGCCCAGCCCTGGGCCTGGTGCACAGCCAGGGCCCCCAAGTGTGATTTGAATGAGAGGACAGGGTTTCACAGTCACTAAAGCTTGCTCAGAGTGAATGACTTAATACATCTCTGAGAGGAGGGAATTACCAGTTTCTGTGGGTCTTATAGGGGGGTATCAGTGAGTGAGCATGTATGTGCGCACGAGTACGCGTGCACACACACACACACACACACACACACACACACACACACACCAGACAAGCAACTGATACATATGGCTACAGAATTATGAAGCTAACATAACTGGTTTGCTCTGGCTTAGGAGCATATGACTGTAATCTGTGTGACCTGGGTTTATTATTCTTTTCTAATTATTTTGTGTGTGTGTGTGTGTGTGTGTGTGTGTGTGTGTGTGTGTGTGTGTGTGTGTGACAGAGATAAATGTTGAATGTCATCTTTAACTGGTCTTTACCTTATACTTTAACACAGAGTCACTGGCCTGGAACTGACCAATTAAGATGAGGTGCCCAGTAATCTCCAGGGGTTCTCTCCCTGAATCTTTTTATGTGGGTTCTGGGGATCTAGAGTCAGGCCTCCACACTTGTGTGACAGACACTTTACTGAGAGAGCCATCTCTCCAACCCATAAAGTTTCTATTCCTTTTTAAAATTAAAAATAAAATTCCTAGTGGGAGCCATGAGGTAGTAACTAGGGCTGTGGCTGGCACCCTGGACCTAGGCCACTGTGGCCTCCTCCACTGAGGCTCCTGCCCCGGACTCAGCCACGTGCGGCTCATTGTTCTCAATAACAATATTCTCTTGCCTGTTCCCTGAGTGCTGAGGTGTGCTACCTGCCCTGTTTAGAGTGGAAGATGGAGCCGACCCTGTGACTTACTTAGAATACCAATCCTGCCCAGCTCTGTTGGGGATGGAAATCATGTTCTTCCTTGAGCATGCCAGGCAAGTCTTATGCCCTGGACACATCCCCAAGCTCTTGACTCTTGTCCTGTGCCTGGTGTTTTCTTCAAAAACTTCTTCTGCTTGAAGGGGCCATGACCTTGAAGCAACCTCACCTGTTAGCCTATCTCTCAATGCCCCCCACCCCCCACTCCAGTGTCTTGCTATGGAGCCCAGGCTAGGCTTGAACATCTGATCCTCTCGCCCAGCCTCTAAGGATCTGGAATTCCAGGCTTGTACTCCTTATCTGGCCTTGGCACTAGTAGCTTGGTGGAGGGCCCAGCCTCCTTCAATGTCCTTCTTTCCATCATCCATGTGACTTTGACCCACTGCCTTGCCGATGGATACCAGGAGCTGTTTTAGGCGCTGCAGACAGAACGGAGAATGAAACAGACCGAAGCCTGTGTGTCCTTACCATGCTTTTGCTCGCCCTGAGGAGGCACAGAGGAAGAAATTGCAATGTCTGCCCTTGTAGCAACTTAGAGAGTCCTGAACATCAAGGAGAAACAAAGCTCAACAGTAGATAGGGCAGGCAGACCACACCTGTGTGCTGGTGCTGGGTAACACTGTAACAGATCACAGCAGACTCACTCGATATGGGGTGCAGACCACATCTGTGTGCTGGTGCTGTGTAACACTGTAACAGATCACAGCGCAAAATCCCAAAATCCGTGACTGAAAGTGAAGGACAGTGCCCAGGTCTGGAGATCGGAAGCTAAAACAGGTCAGCAGGACTGGGTTCCTTTAAGGGTCCCAAGGGAGAGACCTTTTCCTTGCCTTTCCTAGCTTCCAAAGACCTCCTACACCCCTTGGCTCCTAGCCTCCCTCCATTCTGAGATGTATGTCTATAGCACATCTGCCTCTGGCTCTGATCCTCCTGCCTCTATCAGAGCGCTAGTGATTAAACTGGACCATGTGACTCAAGGAGGATCATTTCTCTCTGAATCTTTAGATTAATCACACTGGTGCAGGCTGCAACCTCTTTTTTGTTACCTTTAAGTGATGGATATGGAAGTAAGGGCTTTGTGCTTAGTAGGTGTCCTACCACTGAGCTGCACCCACAACCCCCAGTCCTTTGAAGCCCTGCTTCACCATGTAAAGAACACAGGCTTTGGGGGTTAGGGTGCAAGCATCTTTGGAGCTGCCAAGAGTTTATTCTTTTGCAGCATTGTGTTTCAACCTCTGGTTTCATGTATCCTACGCCATTTCTCTACCACTGAGTCACGCCCCCCAGCCCCCAGCCCCCAGCCTGAGATGTTAGATGGGATAGTCTGTGAATGACACATGGCACTGGTATAAAGGTTACAAAGAATCAAGGGAAGGAACAGTGTAGATTGTGAGAAGCCTTCCAAGTAGAGGGACAGCGTGCACTAAGGTCCTGTGGTGAGAGAAGCCAGGATGGCTGGACAGAGAGAGGTTGGGCGAGGAGGGTCCTGAGTGAGTACTGTGGCTGCTGGTGGGGGGAGGTCAGAATGACTTTGAGAAATATATGACGGAGATGGGAAGCTGAGTGAGAGCCAGGCTGATGCACGGTTTTCTCAGAGGCCCCGATGAAAAGACAAAAGGAACATTGGCTCTGTGTCCTTGCCCATGGGTACACTTGGTAAGGTCTTGTTACTATTTCGGTTCCTGGGAACTTGGCTTTTCTATCAACGAGACTGGACTTACCTGTCCCAAGGCCACAGTGTTCTCAGTCGCTGATGCCTTGAGATACCCTGTGTTCTGTCTGAGTACTGCTGCTTGAGTAGCCTCCTGCTGCATTCCCCCTGAAAACCGTACATACGATGCTGTAATTCTTACTAAACATGCTTGGCATGATTCATAGCTTGTGCAAGAACCCCTGACTCTGGCTCTCCTGTCTTCTTTGTTATTTCTCATCTCTTGGTTCACCCTCTCAGAAACCTGTCACTGAAGAATGACCGTCTGGACCAGGTCAGAAAACCAAGGGAGGATTTCTTTCTTTCTTTTTTCTTTTGAAGCATTTGTTAATAACAAATTATAAGAAACACTTGGGGGGGGGTTGGTCAGGAGGGGGTCAATGAGTGGGATATAAAGAAAAAAATAATAATGAAATTAAATAAAAAGTACCTCAAGCCATTAAGTTGTATTAGTTATTTCTCTAGTTGCTGTGACCTAACACGTGTCAGAGACAACTTAAGGTGGGAAAACTTTGTCATGGCTTTGATGGAGAAGGTCCACATCCTAGTTTGCTTTCTGTTGCTGTGATAGAACACTGAGCAAAAGCAACTTGGGGGAGAAAAGGGGTTTATTTGGCCTACAACTTACAGTCCATCAACGAGGGAGTCCCAGGCAGGAACCTGGAGGCAGAAGCTGTTGTAGAAACCATGGAGACAGGAGCTGTTGTAGAGACCATGGAGGATGCTGCTT
Source organism: Mus musculus (assembly GCF_000001635.26). Lineage (NCBI taxonomy): Eukaryota > Metazoa > Chordata > Mammalia > Rodentia > Muridae > Mus > Mus musculus. Next base: position 118,082,052 of record NC_000073.6, on the reverse strand, counting down.
ATTGGCTTGTTCCCCATGGCTTACTCATTCTGCTTTCATGTACAGCCTAGGCCTAGGGGTAGCATTTTGCACAGTGGGCTGGGTCCTCATCTATTAATTAGTATCAAGAAAACACCCTATAGAAATGTCCACGGTGCCTGGGGTGGTGGTGGCAGTGGCACACACCTTTAATCCCAGCACTTGAGAGGCAAAGGCAGACAGATCTCTGTGAGTTTGAGCCTCACCTGGTCTACAGAGTGAGTTCAAGGACAGCCAAAGCTACACAGAGAAATCCTGTCTTGATTTAAAAAAGAAAGAGAGAGAGAGAGAGAGAGAGAGAGAGAGAGAGAGAGAGAGAGAGAGAGAGAGAGAGAAAGAGAGGAAGGAAGGCGGAAGAAAGAAAGAGAGAGAGAGAAAGGAAGAAAGGAAGGAAGAAAGAGAGAGAGAAAGGAAGGAAGGAAGAAAAATGCTTACATGCCAATCTGATGTAGGTTAGTTGCCAACCAGCTTTATCAGCTCCATCAGCCTGTCTGTGCTGTAAGGCAGGGCTTGTTCATATCTTTGTGGACCAGGAAGCAAAGAACGCTAGGGTCGGGACCAGAGGTGGTTATAACCTTCCAGTACTCCTCTGGTCAATGTCCACCAGTTAGGTCCCAGGTCCTTAAGGTTCTATAACCTCCCCAGATGGAGCCAGCAGCTGGGAAACAAGTGTTTGAGCAAACAAGCCTCTGTGTGTGTGTGTATATATGTGTGTGTGCCTGTGTGTGTGTGTGTGTGTGTGTGTGTGTGTGTGTGTGTGTGTGTGCCTGTATGTGTGCCTGTGTAGGATTTCACATTTAAGCCATAACACAGGTAAGAAGAAAAATGTAAAGTGGGGTGCGAACGTATCAAAAAATGAATAAGGAAAGTGGGATGCAATTTAATCCAAGAATTGGAACACGCATAGAATGAAATCTTCCACAGACGAAGGGAGAGGCTAGCGTCTTTATCTCTCAAAGAACTTGAACAAATCAGTCAGGCAAGTACTGAAATCCAGGTAGAAAAAAAATATAACAAGTCAAGGGGGAGGAAGGAACAGCTCACAACCACAAAAGAGGGAAAGTCTTTAGCTGGGCCCACGGGAACTTGGGCTAAGTGGCAACCACAGACATGCAAATTAAAGCAGCAAACAGGTACATTTTTCACCTATTGAGGTTTTTAAAACCTAGACTCTCAGCTCCAGACAGGTCAAAACAAATTGGGCCCAGGAGCTTGTGTTGTGGGAGAAGGGGCCTGACACTTGGAAAGTGAGCCCCCAGCTGCTGTGTTCTCTGTAGCTCAAGGTATCCATTTCTGGCAAACTTGCCCCAAGGAGGAAATTCGGAACATAGAGAGAGCTGCGTGCATTGCAACCAAATATTGCAAACAGCTAAGCTGCCAGCAGGAGGCTAAGCAGGCCATGGGGAATCACACTTCTGATATTTTCGTCAATAATATGGATGAAGTGCCTGTTAGGGATCAGTCGCTGTCCTAGGTGCCAGCAATACAGTCGTGAGTCTGTCTCCTCAGGCCTCAGATGCTCCTAAGCAAATGAGTGAGCTGAGACCTGAAGAAGGTCATGTGACAAGGAAGAAATAAGGAGAGGTGTGGAGTGGTGTGTGGTGGAGTCTGAGGGGTGAGCAGCCAGGACAGTATGCTGGGGACTTCAATGTAGAATCTAGTGCAACATCTCCTGTGTGCTGGGGTGCTGGTGATGGTTAATGATAGTCACTGTGTTTTCCTGTTGTGCTCCTTATGTGAACTGTTCCTCACAGGCGCGTGTGTTTGAACCTTGTTCCTCAGATGCTGTCACTGGAACATTTAGGAGGTGGAGTCTCAGTGGAGGAAGTAAGTCAGTAGGGGTGGGTCTTGGGGCTACGCTGTCTCTGGCTCCTTCCTGTCATGTCTCTGTGCCCCACTTCTGGTGACAAACAGCTGCTTCATGTTTCTGCCCCCACCCCACCCCAACTCCTGCCATGCCTGCATTCTCTGATAGGCTAAAATCCTTCTAACACTGGAACCCAAACAAGCAGCCCCAACCTCACGTAGCTTCAGCCAGGTATTGCAGCTAAATGCAACTTGGGGACGCGGAGAGAGACAAGTTTTGAGTTTTCACCATAAGAAAAGGTCACAGAGGAAGACGATTCTGTTTATCTTCATTTTGATATTCCACAGTGCTTCTGGTTTCAAAGCCTTCTGTGGTACCCAAACTCCATACAACTATGGTGCTTCTTATGTGTCAGACAAAAAGTTGAAAGGAGTGTCTTAGTGAGGGGTTTCTATTGCTGTGAAGAGACACAGTGACCAAGCCAACTTTTATAAAGGACAACATTTAATTGGGGCCAGATTACAGTTCTAGAGGTTTGGTCCGTTATCATCATGGCAGGAAGCATGGCAGGGTTCAGGCAGCCATAGGCCTGGAGGATCTGAGAGTTCTACATCTTGATCTGAAGGAAGCCAGAAGAGTCTCTCCTTCTGCCCTGGGAAGAGCTGAAGCATTCCCCACACAGTGATGCACTTCCTCCAACAAGGCCACACCTACTCCAACAGGGCCATACCACCTAATAGTAGGTAGCACGTTCCATGAGCCAAGCATAGTCAAATCACCATGAGGTGCGGGGAGGGGCGGAGAGGTGGCTAAGGATTAAGAGCGCTTGGCTGCTATTCCAGAGGACCTAGGTTTGCTTCTCAGCACCTCCATGGTGGTTCATAATTGCATATCACTCCAGTTTCAGGAGACCTGATGCCCTCTTCTGGTTTCCAAGGGCACTGCATGCACTTGCTGTGCATCCAGGCAAACACCCACATACAGGAGGCATTGTAAAGGGGAGGAGGGGTTGTAGGAGCACTGAGCACCCTGGATAAGCGAGGATGACTTGGTCACACATTTGAAGATGCCTGTCTGAGGTGGCATTTATGAGAGACTGAATGGTATGAAGAAGAACTAATAAAACTATAGGTTTATCTAGGTTAAGCTATCGGTTTATATAGGTGGGTTAGTTTTTCAGAGAGAACGAAACACACAGACCCCAGGGCAGGAGTGTTTGTGAGAGGCTCTCAGAGGTGATAGCACTGAGAACGTCTCACTCTGGCTCCAGATTCTTGTAGGAAAGGGAGGTTTGGATTTTATCTGAACCCAGCGTGAGCTGGTAGAAGGGTTAAACATGGAGACAAAGAGATGTGATTGTAGCTTTTAGAATTCCTATCTCAGGCAGGGGTGTGTCTCAGTGGTGGAGTGAATGCCTACTTTATTACCCAGCACTGCAAGGAAAAAGAGAGATCATGCTGACAGTCATGTGAGGGGGATAGTAGTACAGATTAGACCATGAGGGCAGTTGTGTGGATGGGGGATGTGGTAATGGAGACTAGGGACAGGATAGAGACATTGTAGGAGGCTTCTCTGGCTCAGGAAGCTGCCTTTTACATTGGAGACTGCACTAAGATCACTTGCAGAGATGGCTGATCATCCCAGCTCCTGGCTGAGCCCTGGAGTCTGTGTTTAGCAAGCTTGCAAGCATTACCATGTGGCTGGTGGCAGATGATGAGTAGCCAAGAACTCAGAAACAGATGATGGGGAGTTGTGGCAAGTGAGACCAGGTGCCAGGCTAGGAAGGGGTTGGTGTGGATTGGATGTGAGGTGTCCCATAGTCACGTGTTTAGAAGGCCGTGGAACCTTTAGGAGATAGAGTCTTGCTGGAGGAATTGTCTCTGAGGGCAGGCCTTGTGGTCTTCTGGCTTAATTTTCTGTTTCTTGGTGTAGGCACAGTGAGGCCAGATACCTCCACCATTGCGGCTAATGCCTTCTCTGAGATAATGGTTTATGTTCTTCTTTAGGTCTGAGCCCAAATAAACCTCTTCTCAGCCATTGTCTTAGTTAGGGTTTCTATCGCTGTGAAGTTACCATGGGAAGGGCAACTCTTATAAAGGAAAACATTTGATTGGGCCTGGATTCCAGTTCAGAGATTTAGCCCATTATCATCATGGTGCGAAGCACAGTGGCCATGCAGGCAGACACGGTGCTGGAGAAGGAGCTGAGTATTCTATATCTGGATCCACAGGCAGCAGGAAGAGACTGACACACTGGACCTGTCTTGAGCACATGAGACTTCAAAGCCCACCCCAGTGACACAGTTCCTCCAACAAAGCCACAGCTACACCAACAAGGCCACACCTCCTAATAGTGCCACTCCCACTTGCCTAGCATGCAACTAGACCCTGGGTTCCAGACTCTGATGGGCCACAAAATAGAAGTCTGGCTGGGATACCTTTAAAACTATGTATGTATGTATGTATGTATGTATGTATGTATGTATGTATGTATGTATGTGTATATATAATAATTTAAGTGTTTTATCATATTTATTTACTGTGTGTATGTGCATGCATATGTGTGTGTGTGCATATGTGCCTGTGCACATGTGTGTGAGTGTGGAGGTCAGAGGACAGCTTGCGGGGTCTGTTCTCCCATGCCACCACATAAATCCTGGGAATAAAACTAGTAGTGGGCAGGTTGAGTGTCTCAAGCCACTGAGCCTTCACACTGGCCCAGGTGCATTTTGAATGGGAATTGGCAATTCTGTGTTGACCTCATTACATTACCAAAACATCTCCGTGTGACCACGGAACAGCCCTAACACCTTCCTTCTCCACCTTCCTCTTTATTTGAACAAAGACAGAACAGGCCTGGAGGCACAGAGCACCTCTCAGAGAACATAAGCTAAAGCTTAGTGTTTAAGGAAGTCTTCATTATATTTTATTTTTATGACATGATATTGGTTTTCCACTCACAGAAATCTTATAATGCTTCCATGGTCAATAAAAGCATTTAATTTTTAAAAAGTGAGTTGCTTTCAGATGGATTTGTGATTGCTGGCAGAGGAGACACTGAGCCAGATCACAACTGGAGTTGGTGACTCTGGAGAGACGGTGGCATGAAACGTACTGTCCTGAGCCTTGCTTGTCTTGGGTTCCACGACTTGACCTCCTTGGCGCTTCATTATCTCCAAGCACCAGTCTAATAGCCCAGCGTGTGCCGCCTGTCCCCTGTCCTGATGCTCACGCCTCTTTGATTCACAGGCATTTCTAGTGCAGCATGCACTAGGCTTGGGGGTGAAGGTTTTAACCTCTGTTCCCAGCATTCCTCTGGGAAGCATTTTGCAAGGCATGAAGAAACATCCCAACAGTTTACTTAGGAAAAACCAAGCATCAGTGCATAGGGCCGCCCATGATAATGTCTCTCATGCATTATTTATAGATATGCTTCTTGGAGCGGGAGAGGAAGAGAGAGAGAGACTGGTGTGCTGGGAATTAGAACTCTTCTCCTGCCGTTGTCTTCTCCTGTGCGTGCTGCTGGGGGAGACAGAGCTGAGAACTGACGCTTCCTTGGGTGACACTAGAGGAGGCTGTAGGGTTAGCTGAGGAGGTTACAGAGGGCAGTGGGAGTGTCTCGGCAGTGGGAGGAGGAAAAGAATCGGGGCGGGCAATCAGGAGGAATTTTGGGAACAGCTGTAAACAATTTTTTTTGGACCCATGCATTTATTGGTTCAAGGGGGCAGATACTATGTTCTCTGTTAGCATAAAATAGTTCATAAATCAAGCAATTAATAGTTCATAAGTAACACTGGGATTATTGTTGGACAGTATTATACTAAACATGGAGAGTGTACCCCAGCCTCCTGAATAGACTCAGTAGCAAACAGCAAGGTGGTTTTCAATGCTTGGTGTGTGTGTGTGTGTGTGTGTGTGTGTGTGTGTGTGTGTGTGGTGGTGGTGGTGGTGGTAGTGGAGCAAGGAGAGGGTGCCGTGACTCGAAAGCAGGGACTTACTCTGGCTAGAGAAGTCAATCCGAGGTGCTAAACATGCAACATTTGTTAGGGTCCTTCTGCCAACATGGCTTGCCACTGCAAAGCCCTTTCTCAGGGTAACCCCACATAAGCTGTGCCAGGGGAGTCCCCGTAGGGCTTTCTTTAATGGTGTTAATTAGAGTGACTCTCTCCTCAGTCCACAAAAGTGAAGACTCCTTTACGAAGTACAAGCCCTTTCATCTACATTGGTTATCTCTGAAGATGTCATGTGATGTAAATGTGGGCCCTGGGCAGCTCTTCTTGCTCACTGTGGGATCTCTGGGCAGAGGCTGGCTCTGCCCTGGACTCTCAGGCAAGTGTGCCTCATCACTGCTCAGGGTTCTGTGGTTCCGTGGAGCCCTGGCGAGTGGCCCCATGGCTTTGGGAAAGGAGCACTGTGGCATGCTCCTCTAGTGCTCTGTTTTTTTTTTTTTTTTTTTTTTTGTTACCATAATGAACGACCTGGCTGTTTCCAGACGCAGGTCCAACTGTAACCCCTGGGCCAAAGAGAGGAGAGAAGATGGGGTGGGAAGATCTGGGCCACACAGCTAAAGAAGGTCAGAGTCTCCAAGGTTAGCAATTCTGGGTTCCAGAAACAGGCTTCTCTTAGTTCTCAGTTTTGCCAGTACGGCAGGAGACCTGTCAAGCCATCCCACCTGCTGCTCGTGGGACTGCATTGCTGACGCAGGCATAAGGAGGGAGCGCTCTGATGGGCATCTGGCAGACAGTACACCCTCAGCGAGCTTTCGTGTGTGTGTGTGTGTGTGTGTGTGTGTGTGTCTTGACAGCCACAAGATGTTTCCCTCTTTGTCTGTTAGCAAGCATGACTTAGGCCCAGACTGTCCACTCAGATTCCCTTCGCAAGAACACTGAAGGTCTTTTTTTTTTTTTTTTTTTTTGGTTTTTTTTTTTCCATTTTTTATTAGGTATTTAGCTCATTTACATTTCCAATGCTATACCAAAAGTCCCCCATACCCACCCACCCCCACTCCCCTACCCACCCACTCCCCCTTTTTGGCCCTGGCATTCCCCTGTACTGGGGCATATAAAGTTTGCGTGTCCAATGGGCCTCTCTTTCCAGTGATGGCCGACTAGGCCATCTTTTGATACATATGCAGCTAGAGTCAAGAGCTCCGGGGTACTGGTTAGTTCATAATGTTGTTCCACCTATAGGGTTGCAGATCCCTTTAGCTCCTTGGGTACTTTCTCTAGCTCCTCCACTGGGAGCCCTGTGATTCATCCATTAGCTGACTGTGAGCATCCACTTCTGTGTTTGCTAGGCCCCGGCATAGTCTCACAAGAGACAGCTACATCTGGGTCCTTTCAATAAAATCTTGCTAGGGTATGCAATGGTGTCAGCGTTTGGATGCTGATTATGGGGTGGATCCCTGGATATGGCAGTCTCTACATGGTCCATCCTTTCATCTCAGCTCCAAACTTTGTCTCTGTAACTCCTTCCATGGGTGTTTTGTTCCCAATTCTAAGGAGGGGCATAGTGTCCACACTTCAGTCTTCATTCTTCTTGAGTTTCATGTGTTTAGCAAATTGTATCTTATATCTTGGGTATCCTAGGTTTGGGGCTAATATCCACTTATCAGTGAGTACATATTGTGTGAGTTCCTTTGTGAATGTGTTACCTCACTCAGGATGATGCCCTCCAGGTCCATCCATTTGGCTAGGAATTTCATAAATTCATTCTTTTTAATAGCTGAGTAGTAATCCATTGTGTAGATGTACCACATTTTCTGTATCCATTCCTCTGTTGAGGGGCATCTGGGTTCTTTCCAGCTTCTGGCTATTATAAATAAGGCTGCTATGAACATAGTGGAGCATGTGTCCTTCTTACCCGTTGGGGCATCTTCTGGATATATGCCCAGGAGAGGTATTGCTGGATCCTCCGGTAGTACTATGTCCAATTTTCTGAGGAACCGCCAGACTGATTTCCAGAGTGGTTGTACAAGCCTGCATTCCCACCAACAATGGAGGAGTGTTCCTCTTTCTCCACATCCACGCCAGCATCTGCTGTCACCTGAATTTTTGATCTTAGCCATTCTGACTGGTGTGAGGTGGAATCTCAGGGTTGTTTTGATTTGCATTTCCCTGATGATTAAGGATGTTGAACATTTTTTCAGGTGCTTCTCTGCCATTCGGTATTCCTCAGGTGAGAATTCTTTGTTCAGTTCTGAGCCCCATTTTTTAATGGGGTTATTTGATTTTCTGAAGTCCACCTTCTTGAATTCTTTATATATGTTGGATATTAGTCCCCTATCTGATTTAGGATAGGTAAAGATCCTTTCCCAATCTGTTGGTGGTCTTTTTGTCTTACTGACGGTGTCTTTTGCCTTGCAGAAACTTTGGAGTTTCATTAGGTCCCATTTGTCAATTCTCGATCTTACAGTAAAAGCCATTGCTGTTCTGTTCAGGAATTTTTCCCCTGTGCCCATATCTTCAAGGCTTTTCCCCACTTTCTCCTCTATAAGTTTCAGTGTCTCTGGTTTTATGTGAAGTTCCTTGATCCACTTAGATTTGACCTTAGTACAAGGAGATAAGTATGGATCGATTCGCATTCTTCTACACGATAACAACCAGTTGTCCCAGCACCAATTGTTGAAAATGCTGTCTTTCTTCCACTGGATGGTTTTAGCTCCCTTGTCGAAGATCAAGTGACCATAGGTGTGTGGGTTCATTTCTGGGTCTTCAATTCTATTCCATTGGTCTACTTGTCTGTCTCTATACCAGTACCATGCAGTTTTTATCACAATTGCTCTGTAGTAAAGCTTTAGGTCAGGCATGGTGATTCCACCAGAGGTTCTTTTATCCTTGAGAAGAGTTTTTGCTATCCTAGGTTTTTTGTTATTCCAGATGAATTTGCAAATTGCTCCTTCTAATTCGTTGAAGAATTGAGTTGGAATTTTGATGGGGATTGCATTGAATCTGTATATTGCTTTTGGCAAGATAGCCATTTTTACAATGTTGATCCTGCCAATCCATGAGCATGGGAGATCTTTCCATCTTCTGAGATCTTCTTTAATTTCTTTCTTCAGAGACTTGAAGTTTTTATCATACAGATCTTTCACTTCCTTAGTTAGAGTCACGCCAAGATATTTTATATTATTTGTGACTATTGAGAAGGGTGTTGTTTCCCTAATTTCTTTCTCAGCCTGTTTATTCTTTGTATAGAGAAAGGCCATTGACTTGTTTGAGTTTATTTTATATCCAGCTACTTCACCAAAGCTGTTTATCAGGTTTAGGAGTTCTCTGGTAGAATTTTTAGGGTCACTTATATATACTATCATATCATCTGCAAAAAGTGATATTTTGACTTCATCTTTTCCAATTTGTATCCCCTTGATCTCCTTTTGTTGTCGAATTGCTCTGGCTAATACTTCAAGTACTATGTTGAAAAGGTAGGGAGAAAGTGGGCAGCCTTGTCTAGTCCCTGATTTTAGTGGGATTGCTTCCAGCTTCTCTCCATTTACTTTGATGTTGGCTACTGGTTTGCTGTAGATTGCTTTTATCATGTTTAGGTATGGGCCTTGAATTCCTGATCTTTCCAAAACTTTTATCATGAATGGGTGTTGGATCTTGTCAAATGCTTTTTCTGCATCTAACGAGATGATCATGTGGTTTTTGTCTTTGAGTTTGTTTATATAATGGATTACATTGATGGATTTTCATATATTAAACCATCCCTGCATCCCTGGAATAAAACCTACTTGGTCAGGATGTATGATTGCTTTAATATGTTCTTGGATTCGGTTAGCGAGAATTTTATTGAGGATTTTTGCATCGATATTCATAAGAGAAATTGGTCTTAAGTTCTCTATCTTTGTTGGGTCTTTCTGTGGTTTAGGTATCAGAGTAATAGTGGCTTCATAAAATGAGTTGGGTAGAGTACCTTCTACTTCTATTTTGTCAAATAGTTTGTGCAGAACTGGAATTAGATCTTCTTTGAAGGTCTGATAGAACTCTGCACTAAACCCGTCTGGTCCTGGGCTTTTTTTGGCTGGGAGACTATTAATAACTGCTTCTATTTCTTTAGGTGATATGGGACTGTTTAGATGGTCAACTTGATCCTGATTCAACTTTGGTACCTGGTATCTGTCCAGAAATTTGTCCATTTCGTCCAGGTTTTCCAGTTTTGTTGAGTATAGCCTTTTGTAGAAGGATCTGATGGTGTTTTGGATTTCTTCAGGATCTGTTGTTATGTCTCCCTTTTCATTTCTGATTTTGTTAATTAGGATTTTGTCCCTGTGCCCTTTAGTGAGTCTAGCTAAGGGTTTATCTATCTTGTTGATTTTCTCAAAGAACCAACTCCTCGTTTGGTTAATTCTTTGAATAGTTCTTCTTGTTTCCACTTGGTTGATTTCACCCCTGAGTTTGATTATTTCCTGCCGTCTACTCCTCTTGGGTGAATTTGCTTCCTTTTTTTCTAGAGCTTTTAGATGTGTTGTCAAGCTGCTAGTATGTGCTCTCTCCCGTTTCTTCTTGGAGGCACTCAGAGCTATGAGTTTCCCTCTTAGAAATGCTTTCATTGTGTCCCATAGGTTTGGGTACGTTGTGGCTTCATTTTCATTAAACTCTAAAAAGTCTTTAATTTCTTTCTTTATTCCTTCCTTGACCAAGGTATCATTGAGAAGAGTGTTGTTCAGTTTCCACGTGAATGTTGGCTTTCCATTATTTATGTTGTTATTGAAGATCAGTCTTAGGCCATGATGGTCTGATAGGATACATGGGACAATTTCAATATTTTTGTATCTATTGAGGCCTGTTTTGTGACCAATTATATGGTCAATTTTGGAGAAGGTCCCGTGAGGTGCTGAGAAGAAGGTATATCCTTTTGTTTTAGGATAAAATGTTCTGTAGATATCTGTCAGGTCCATTTGTTTCATAACTTCTGTTAGTTTCACTGTGTCCCTGTTTAGTTTCTGTTTCCACGATCTGTCCATTGATGAAAGTGGTGTGTTGAAGTCTCCCACTATTATTGTGTGAGGTGCAACGTGTGCTTTGAGCTTTACTAAAGTGTCTTTAATGAATGTGGCTGCCCTTGCATTTGGAGCGTAGATATTCAGAATTGTGAGTTCCTCTTGGAGGATTTTACCTTTGATGAGTATGAAGTGTCCCTCCTTGTCTTTTTTGATAACTTTGGGTTGGAAGTCGATTTTATCCGATATTAAAATGGCTACTCCAGCTTGTTTCTTCAGACCATTTGCTTGGAAAATTGTTTTCCAGCCTTTCACTCTGAGGTAGTGTCTGTCTTTTTCCCTGAGATGGGTTTCCTGTAAGCAGCAGAATGTTGGGTCCTGTTTGTGTAGCCAGTCTGTTAGTCTATGTCTTTTTATTGGGGAGTTGAGACCATTGATATTAAGAGATATTAAGGAAAAGTAATTGTTGCTTCCTGTTATTTTTGTTGTTAAAGTTGGCATTCTGTTCTTGTGGCTGTCTTCTTTTAGTTTTGTTGAGGGATTATCTTCTTGTTTTTTCTAGGGCGTGGTTCCCGTCCTTGTATTGGTTTTTTTCTGTTATTATCCTTTGAAGGGCTGGATTCGTGGAGAGATAATGGGTGAATTTAGTTTTGTCGTGGAATACTTTGGTTTCTCCATCTATGGTAATTGAGAGTTTGGCTGGGTATAGTAGTCTGGGCTGGAATTTGTGTTCTCTTAGTGTCTGTATAACATCTGTCCAGGCTCTTCTGGCTTTCATAGTCTCTGGTGAAAAATCTGGTGTAATTCTGATAGGCCTGCCTTTATATATTACTTGACCTTTTTCCCTTACTGCTTTTAGTATTCTATCTTTATTTAGTGCATTTGTTGTTCTGATTATTATGTGTTGGGAGGAATTTCTTTTCTGGTCTAGTCTATTTGGAGTTCTGTAGGCTTCTTGTATGTTCATGGGCATCTCTTTCTTTAGATTTGGGAAGTTTTCTTCAATAATTTTGTTGAAGATGTTTGCTGGTCCTTTGAGTTGAAAATCTTCATTCTCATCCACTCCTATTATGCGTAGGTTTGGTCTTCTCATTGTGTCCTGGATTTCCTGGATGTTTTGAGTTAGGATCTTTTTGCATTTTCCATTTTCTTTGATTGTTGTGCCGATGTTCTCTATGGAATCTTCTGCACCTGAGATTCTCTCTTCCATCTCTTGTATTCTGTTGCTGATGCTGGCATCTATGGTTCCAGATTTCTTTCCTAGGGTTTCTATCTCCAGCGTTGCCTCACTTTGGGTTTTCTTTATTGTGTCTACTTCCCTTTTTAGGTCTAGTATGGTTTTGTTCATTTCTATCACCTGTTTGGATGTGTTTTCCTGTTTTTCTATAAGGACTTCTACCTGTTTGGTTGTGTTTTCCTGTTTTTCTTTAAGGACTTGTAACTCTTTAGCAGTGTTCTCCTGTATTTCTTTAAATGAGTTATTAAATTCCTTATTTATGTCCTCTACCATCATCATGAGAAATGCTTTTAAATCCAGGTCTACCTTTTCAGGTGTGTTAGGATGTCCTGGACTGGGCGAAGTGGGAGTGCTGGGTTCTGATGATGGTGAGTGGTCTTGGTTCCTGTTAGTAGGATTCTTACGTTTACCTTTCGCCATCTGGCAATCTCTGGAGTTAGTTGTTATAGTTGTCTTTGTTTAGAGATTGTTCCTCTGTTGATTTTGTTACCCTCTATTAGCAGACGTGGGAGACTAGCTCTCTCCTCTGAGTTTCAGTGGTCAGAGCAGTCTCTGTAGGCAAGCTCTCCTCTTTCAGGGAAGGTGCACAGTTATCTGGTGTTTGGACCTCTTCCTGGCCGAAGATGAAGGCCCAAAACAGGATCTTTCTCAGAAGCTGTGCTGCTTTGGCCAGGAAGGTGGCCGGTTGTCTGGAGCCGAAGATGGCACCGCCTCAGAAGCTCTCTGGCTCTCGCCTGTCCAAAAACGGCTGGCCTCTGTATTCCACACCTTCACCCTTGCAGCCTGCTCTCCGCGGAGTCCTGGAGCCAAGGAGACTCCCGCCGCCGCTCCTGAAGGTCTTTTTTAAGGTTTTGGGCAGTTATAGGGACCGTGGTAAGCAGAAGAGTGTGAGCCCCATCTAAAAAAACCAGATCCAGTCAAAGAAAACACATCTGGGTTTGTACTTGAGTCCTTTGCCTCTATGCTCCCTTATGGATTGAATCTCAGGGGTCCCTGGAAGGCTTGTGTTTTGAATACCCCCAGCTGGCCTCGAACTCACAGAGATCCACTTGCCTCTACCTCCTGAGTGTTGGGATTAAAGGGATGTGCTATCACTGCTAATGTTTGAAGACTGTCTTACTTACGGTTTCTATTGCTGTGAAGAGACACCAGGACCAAGACAACTCTTTGAATTGGGGCTGGCTTACAGAGGTTTAGCCACTCCTATTCCAATATGGCCACACCTCCTAATAGTGCCATCCCCTACGGGTCTAAGGGGCCGTTTTTTTTTTTTTTTTTTGTTTTGTTTTTTGTTTTTTTGTTTTGTTTTTTGTTTTTTTTTTTCATTCAAACCACCACAAAGGCTTTGGGGAAGAAGGCCTACTTAGTTTTTGCTCATGGAGTTCCAGAGGCAGGCCTTGGAGAGTCACAACTAAGTCTGGTTGCTGCCTGCTCTGTCCACTCTTTGTTGCCACCGTTTCCAGCTGCCGGTGGACTATAAACAGCTCCAGCCGCCAAGCCTTCCCTGCTGTGATGATGTGCTATCCTTGGAGACCTCGAGTCAAAAATAAATCCATCCCTTACAACACTCTGCCAGGAATTTTCTCCTGGTGGCAGGAAAGGCAGCTGTGCTGGTTGGGTTTTGTTAGCTTGACACAAACTTGAGTCGCCCAGGAAGAAGCCTCAGAGGAGAAAATGCCTCCATCAGATTGGCAAACGTACCGCAATTTCTGCGGGGTCGTTATACTGATTGATGATCCGTGTGGGAGGACCCAGTTCGCCGTGGGCGGGGCCAGCCCTGAGCAGGTGGCCCTGGGTTGTAGGGGAAACAGGCTGTGTAAGCAATGGGGAGCAAGCCAGCGAGCAGGCAGAGCGCCTCTGTGGTTCAGGCTCCTGCTTTTTTTCTCAAGTTCCTGGTCTGACCATCAGTGATGGCATGTGATCAGTGATTGGAATGTGTGAGCCCTACAAATCCTTTCTGCCCCACATTGCTTTTCTCATGGCGTTTGTTACAGCAACAGAAACCCAACTAGGACATCGGCTAATATGTACGCACTGTTGGAATGTATAGTAATTTTGACATTTAGGGCTTCAGAAAGTCAGTTTAATTAAAAACAACAACAACAACATAGCAATACGCAATTGGGTCGACTAACCCCCCCCCCCCCCCGTCCCCCGAACTGTAATATGTGGTATATTTGGTGAAGGTAGAGGACATGATTGGCGGGTCTCAAGTCTGTAGAGCTGTGCTGTTGACTTAGCGTAGGCGTTGTTTCGAAAGCAAGAGTGGAATATCGGGCAGCACGGCCTGCATTCTTGGTTTCTCTGCTTGTCAGCTGTGGGTAAGATCGCTGTCTGTAACTCAGTTTCCCCTTCTGCAAAATGGAGATAAAAGCATTATATCCTATGCATGTCTCCACTGTGCAGTTGAGTGAGTGTTGATGTTATTCTAGGCAAGGAAGAGAACAATTCTGGGCTGGAAAAGGCCTTCCATGTTTTTTTCCACCATTTAATTTTACATACGCTTAAGCTTAATGATCAGTCTAACACCCAAACAGGAGCGAGCTCGCCTTACCCTGGTGATACAATCGCATATAATAATGCTACTTGCATAGCTCCCACCTCCTTGTTAAATCCACCCACGCTCTTCTCTGCTTCATGCTGTAAAGAATTTTCTCTCCCAGAGGGAAAAAGACACCCAACTTTATATTAATTATTGCTTTAAACCAGAGATCCTGGGCAGGGGGTGGGGATAAAGGGGCTGGAGGTGTTAGACAAGTGAGCTTGGTAGTGAGCTTGATTGGCAGGAGGAAAGCTTTTAGTCTAGAGTCTAAGTCCAGCCAGGAACTCACTGGGGACCAGAGAACTTGAAGTAGGCCGTGTCTTCCCTCAGATGGACAGGCCCAGCCCAGCCCGTAGAGAAAAGGTGTCGATGAACCCTGGCTCAAACATGAATGTAGATCTATATTTAGAGAAATAGACTGAGAGCAACAGAGAGCTCTACCAGTATTCTTTAAGCCCCAGATGCATCTGGGCCTGGACCTGCGGCTGCCACACCTTGTCATTGGCCAGAAAAGGGTCTGGGGAAATATCTCAGTTAGTAAGGAGCTTGCTACGCATGTGTGAGGATCTGAGTTTGGATCCACAGAACCCAAGTCAAAGGGTGAGCCCTCAGGAGGGGACAGGCTCAGAGGCAGGTGGCACTAGCTATGAACGCCAGGGTCAATAAGGCATGAATCTCGGAAGATACGTTGGTGACATAGAAGACACCCAATGCCAACCCCTGACTTCCACATACACATGCAGGCTGTGCCCAAGCGCCTTGTGTGCTCCAGGGGATCTGACACCCTCTTGTGGCCTTCCCATGTGAATGCAAGCACACACACCACACATAATCTCTCTCTCTCTCTCTCTCTCTCTCTCTCTCTCTCTCTCACACACACACACACACACACACACACACACACACACACAGACACATACACACACACTCACACATACTCACACATACACACTCACACACACACTCACACATACATACTCACACACATAGTCACACACACATACACACACACACTCATATACCTACTCACACATATGCACATACTCACACACATAGTCACACACACACTCACATATACACATACACTCACACACATTCACACACATATTCACACACACACTCAATACTCTCACATACACACATTCTCACACACATAGTTACACACATATACACACATGAACACACACACATGCTCACACCTATCATTGATTTCTAACAGCTATATGACCTTTGACTTTCATGTTTCCACTTTGCTCATCTGCAACTCTACACAGTGTGTGTGTCACACGTCAAATATGCTATAGCTTGGTGGGGGAGGGGAGCTATAAAGGCCATCCATGTTAGCTCCATTTCTTTTTTGACTTTTAAATTTAATTTTTATTTATTTGTATGTGGGTATGGTTCATCTAGTTCTCATTTCCAATCTTTGTTAATTGTTTCCAAATCTCAGTTTTCCCATTGAATTTTTCTCCCATGTTGCTGCCATTTTTGTTCATGTTTTGATTTTCTACCCATTGTCCCGACCATTTCCTTTTCGTTGCTAACTTTCCAGGGCTCGTGTCTGTTTCCTCCTTTCCTCATCTCTTTCATTTGCTATTTCTGCATGTATTCTAAACACGTTTTAGCTTTCTGGAGCATTGTATGTTAGTTTGCCCCATTCTCTGGTCCATGGCCATGGCAGGCACCTTTAGTGTGCATCTGCTGTGCAGTTCCATGATGTTGCCGCTATGTGTGTCCTCTCCTCACTACTTGGGATGGAGTCTGGAAGGGTAGAGTGCTTGGTAAGACTGTCTATGAAGCCAGAGAGTTATCCAAGCTGGCAGATGCACAGATTTCATGATAGGCACTTAAGAAACACAAACAAGCCAAGGGCAGAATCAGTCTCACCACAACCTGCGAAGGGGTTTGAGGATTTCCAGGTCTGAGCAGGTCCCTGAGGGTGAAGGTGCCTTTCTTGAGTCACCAGGGCCAGGTGGAGGTGGCTTTGTCCCTCCCCACCTCCCTGCACCCATGCTGGCCGCTGTGTGCATGGAGCTGCATTCTGCTTGTCTTTCCTGCCGAGGTGTGCATGGAGCTGTGTTCTGCTTGTCTTTCCTGCCGCTGTGTGCATGGAGCTGCATTCTGCTTGTCTTTCCTCCTCTCATGTCACCTGTCTTTTCCTCTGTGCTTCCCAGGAATTCTATCCCCACCTTTGTGAATTTGTGACTTATTTGTGACAGTTTTTCTCTTGGAATGCTATACAGTTTTTCCAACTCTGACTCCCTTCTTCAAGTCCCACGGACCAGCTTCTAGTCTGCCATGTCACCTAGAAACTTCTCCAACCCCTAATTTTTTGGGATAGAGCTTTGTGGTTCTGTTGCATGTAGTGCTGAAGCCCTTGTTGGCCTGGAACTTGTTTTGTAGACCAGGCTAGCTACAGATTTGTGGGAATTCTTCCAAATGCAAGGATTATAGGCTGCCACCATACCCAGCATGAACATTCACTATTGAGATCAGCCTGGCTACTTGCTCCCCCTCCTCCTCCTTATTGTTGTCAAATATTAATTTAATTCAAATGTAGACCAGACCATGTCCAGGCATTACTAGAAAGACAGCTGCCATTTGTTGAAGGTTTGGTTACCAACTGCTTTGAACAATTCCCTCTCATTTAATCCCCCTACCAGCTCTAGGATACAAGTCCCACTGAGGGCGTTTAAAGATCACATTTGTATTTGGTTAAGTAGCAGAGAGTGGGTCTAACCCATCAAAATTAGCTTTTAATTTATATTTAAGTTTGTGTGTGTGTGGGGGGGTGGGGGTTGTCTAAGTGTGGGTACATGTACGCAGAGCCCACAGAAGTCAGAAGAGGGCATCAGGTCCCCTGGCGCTGGAATTACAGGCTGAGAGCTAGGGATTGAACGATGGTCCTCAGTAAGAGAGCATGTATGTTCTTAATTGCTGAGCCATCTCTTCTGACTGATTCTTAGTTTTTAAAAATTCATCTATTTGTTCACTCATCAAACATTTAGGGAGCCCCTGGTAGATGCTAGACACTCTGCTGCTGATGTGGACTGACACAGCAGATACAATCCCACTTCTGGGAAGTTTATAATCTCTTATTATGTTGATTTGTAAGAGGAGATGATTTCTGCCTCCAGGTCAACGCCAGGAAAACTTGTGTCTAAAACATAGTAGGAGATCAATGACCATTGGCTCCTGGTCTTTCTCCCTAAGAACTAGTGGTCCTTTGCATCGTTGGAGGTAGCTGTGGTGGTTTGAATAGATATGACCCCCTTAGACTTGTGTGTTTTAATGATTGGCTTATAGGGAGGGGCACTATTTTGTAGGAGGTGTGGCCTTGTTGGAGTAGGTGTGGCCTTGTTGGAGGAAGTGTGTCACTGTGGGGGAGGCTTTGAGGTCTCCTGTGCTCAAGCTAAACTCCGTGTGGCACACGGAGCCTTCTGCTGCCTTGGGATCAGGATGTAGAACTCTCAGCTCCTCCTTCAGCACCATGTTTGCCTGCACTCTGCCATGTTTTCCTCCGTGATGATGATGGACTAAACCTCTGAAACAATAAGCCAGCCCCAATTAAAAGTTTTCTTTTATGAGTTGCTGTGGTCATGGTTTCTCTTTACAGTAGTAAAACCCTGACTAAGACTGGTTGGAGCCTATGGAAAGAGATTGACTATGTTCTTACATACAATACATACAGCCCGTGCTTTCTTACCCATCTGAGCTGGTGGTATTCTTCTACACGGCCTTGCGGCAAGGTGTGGACTCTGCCTTTCTTTTCTTTGACACCCTCTTCCTCCTCATTCTACCTGTTCTAGTATCAGTCTGTTCCTTGACAAAACATTCTGATCAAAAGAAAGCAGGGGAGGAAAGTGTTCATCTGGCTTATACTTCCAGGTCACAGCCCATCACCAAGAGAATTCAGGGCAGGAACTCAAACAGGAGCAGTGACAGGGACCATGAAGGAACACTGCGTACATGTTCACTAGTTGGCTCACTCACCAGCTCACCCCCCTCAGATATGTCCACAAGTCCATCCTGACTTAGGCAAATCCTCAGCTGAGGCATCTTCTCTCAGATGACTCTAGCTGTATCAAGTTGACAGTTGAGGCTAACCAGTTCACTACCCAGTACCTCAGGGTCTCAGAATGCTTACAAAGCAAAGCTGTCGTACTTGGTACTGTGGTGGTTTGAATTGGTACAGCCCCTGTAGATTCATGTGTTTGAATTCTTGGCCATAGGAGTGGCCTTATTAGGAGGTGTGGCCTTTTTTGGAGTAGGTGTGGTCTTGTTGGAGGAAGTTGTGTCACTGTGGAGCTGGGCTTTGAGGTTCTATGCTCAGGCTACGCTCCGTGAGGCACACAGTCTGCTCCCTGCTGCCTTCGGATCATGATGTAGAACTCTCAGCTCCTCCAGCACCATGCGTGCCTGCATGCTGCCATGCTTCCTGCCATGACGATAATGGACTAAACCTCTGAAACTGTAAGCCAGCTCCAGTGAAATGCTTTCCTTCGTAAGAGTTGCCTTGGTCATGAAGTCTCTTCAGAATAGTAAAACCCAAACTAAGACAGTTCCACAATATTTTATTTTCCCCCATTTTACATGTTAAAATCGGCTTCTTTCTTGTTTACCATCATCATCCTCATCCTCACCATCATCAGCCTCACCATCATCCTTATCATCCTCATCATCATTTTATGTCCAGACTGCAGTTGCCCCTCTCTCCTCTCCTCCTAGTCCCTCCCCCCTCTTCCCTTTGCCCCACCCCCATCCACTCCTTCTCATTTCTCTTCAGAAAAGGACAGGCCTCCCATGGATATCAACCAGATGTCATTTTAAGTTGCAGTAAGATTAGGTCTCTCCCCTGGTATTAAGGCTGGGTGAGGCAACACAGTATGAGGAGAAGGATCCCAAAAAGTCGGCAAAAGAGTCAGAAACAGCCCTTGTTCCCGCTGTTCAGAGTCCCACGAGAAGACCAAGCTTCTTTGTGTACTTTTGAGAGATAAAAAAAACCATGAAAATAGGCTGTAGGTGACTTGTGTGGTGGAGAACACATGTTGGGAGAATGTGCTATGAGGCTGGGCTTGTGTGTGCAGTGTGGGGAGAAGGCTGAGCTAACGGCTGTGTGTGTGTGTGTGTGTGTGTGTGTGTGTGTGTGTGTGTGCGAGAAGGACAGGCTAATGGCTACTTGTAGGGGGGTGAGGGGAAGGGAAGTCTGATTGGGAGAGATCTGCATTTAGGCTGCTGTTGTATAATCTCTACCTCTGCAGGCTTCAGCTCAGTCCTCACTGAAAGTCTTATTTTTCCATGCTCAGTTTTAACGGCTTCATTTATTCCTCTCAGGAAAAGGGTTTAACTTTCAATGTCCTAGAGCCCAGACTGGAAATCTCTTTCCTTACCGACAGCCAATGGGAACCATTGCTGGAAAGCTGTGCACCTCAGTCCATAGACTGCGTGAAGCAACAACGGATTCCAGGAGGGAACGGGGAACTGGCCTTCTGCAGCTCCATGGAGTGCTCCTGGGACAGACTGAGGGCTCAGACCAGTTCTGCATCCACCTAGTGTTCACAGTGGGGTCCCGACTTACCAGAGCCTGCATTTCCTTATCACACACGTGCACACACACACACACACACACACACACACACACACACACACACACACAGTGTTATAGGATGGACTTAGGTGGAGGGGGTGGGCATTAAATGGGATACAATTTAGAAATTCCTAGTGCAGGTTTTGATGAATTTACACAGAAGCAAAACTTCCTGACCTTGTGAAGTTTCTCATGGAAAAATCTGAAGATCATTTCCTAGTGTGGGAGAACTGGGGCTCTCTGTGCCTAGGACCATTTCCTGGACTGCCACATCTGTGTTGAGAATATTAAGTCTCCCTTGGAAACTTCTTCCACTTGATTTGGCCCAGGAAACAAGCCAGGAAATGGTTGGGATATTTTATAGCCCGAAGAGATAGCAAATAATGTCCTCTACATAGTCTACCATATCGTCTATACTGTCTTTACTTGCATCCTGTGTAATAACATAGCAACACAACAAATTGAAGTGTGTCACTGCAGGTGGGATTTGAGGTTTCAGATGCCTGAGCCAGGCCCTGTCTCTGTGGTCATGGTGTCTCTTCACAGCAGTAGAAACCCTATCTAAGACACTGTTAAATACTATATGATGTTCTAGCTGTGACAAAGTATACTGTGTAATATGTCTATAAGCCTATGTTCACTTCCACTACTCCCATGTGGCACATGCAATGTAATACTTCATATAGAAAGAGTAGAGGTGACTGTTCCCTGAGAAGCAGAAATGTTGACTAATACTAGCTGCTGTCACTCACATGGCTGGTAAGGTTGAAAATGACATTGACTCTTAATACTTTATACCTTTCCATACCCCCCCCACCCCCCTCACGCTTAAATGTTTGCTTTGTTGCTGAGGTAATAGCATGTCCCCTTCTTAGGGTTGCCCACCTGAAGTCAGGGCCATCTCTGATTCTTGTCTCTTCTTTCTGGCCATACCCAGCCTTCAAACCAAGGCTGTGGTCTCCAAACATGGCCTAGGATTGTTCCTTCTTCTGTGACTCCCGTGGCTGGCTAGCTCCATCATCACTGGCTTTCATTGCTGGTGACTTCCTCCCTGTCTTTTAAACCCTTCCTCACACGGAACCACAGTGATCTTTAAAGGAAGTGAATCAGGTTAGGCAACTTAGCTGTGAAGCTCTCATTAACCTTTCCCACCTGTTAAGATACAATCCAGATGCCTCAGGCTGGCCCATCACTCACCTGTCCTGCTCC
Organism: Mus musculus; assembly: GCF_000001635.26. NCBI lineage: Eukaryota > Metazoa > Chordata > Mammalia > Rodentia > Muridae > Mus > Mus musculus. The sequence continues at coordinate 118,060,712 of NC_000073.6, read as the reverse complement.
GTTCATTCTATTCCTGCACACTGGAGACTCTTCCACTCTCAGCTGTGCTCTGCTCAACCCACCCCAGCACCTTTGCACTCATCACACCCCTTTACCTTCCCATACAAGACACATGGGCCATTTGCCCTCTCTATTCCCGACTGCTCAAGCACCACTCTATCAGGGTGGACCTTCCTGACCACAAAGCGCTCACTTCTGCCATTACCCTGTCTCCTTACCATATGCCATCCTGCTCTATATACTTTAAGCATTTACAGTCTTTAAGTGAAAAAGAGGCCCCAGGGCATCCAAAACAGTCATAGCCGTAGTTAGCAATAATAATAGGCATGGTGGTACGTGCCTATAATCCCAGAATGCAAGAGGTGGAGGCAGGAGAATTGTAAGTTCCATATCAGCATGAGCTATGGAATGAGGCTCCATCTCATGGAATGAGGAAGATAGTAATAATTATAAATGATTTTATTACTGTGATTACTGCTGTGTGAATTTTAGATCTTCCCATGAGACAAGGTTCAGACACTGAGAGCTCATAGAGCCCAAGGTCTGTGCCAGGCATGTGTTGAGGCTTTTCTGTGTTTTTGACAGTCTCACTCTATTCCCCCATATGACCTTGGATTCAAAATCCTTTTCTCTAATCCCCCCTGCAAGTGCTGGGGTTTCAGGTGTGCACCATTGCAGTCATTTGAATGAGAATGGTCCCCACGGTATCATATGTTAGATACTTGGTTCCCATCTGGTGGAACTGTTTGGGAAGGATTAGGCGGTGTGGCCTCTCTGGAGAGCTGTGTAAGCAAGGCTCTGAGTCGTCAGAAGTCCACACATTCTCAGTTAGCTCTGCCTTAGGCTTGTGGATCAAGATGTGAGCTCTCACCTGCTGCTCCAGCGGCCCGATGCCAAGCCTTTGTTCTGCCATCATGGACGCCAACCCTCCGAAGTGGTAAGTCTAATCAGAGCCTGTCTTCTTCTTCTTTTTTTTTCACTTTATATATTTTTTATTAGATATTTTCTTTATTTACATTTCAAATGTTATCCCCTTTCCTAGTTTCCCCTCCAAAAATACCGTATCCCCTCCCCCCTCCCCCTGCACCCTTGAGTACAAAGCAGATCAAGGACCTCCACATAAAATCATATACACTGAAACTTATAAAGGAGAAAGTGGGGATGAGCCTTGAACACATGGCCACATGGGAAAATTTCCTGAATAGAATACCAATAGCTTATGCTTTAAGATCAAGAATCTACAAATGGCACCTCATAAAATTGCAAGCCTTCTGTAAGGCAATAGATACTGTCAAAATAAGTCAAAAGGGCAACCAACAGATTAAGAAAAGATCTTTACCAATCCTACATATGATAGAGGGTTAATATCTAATATATACAAAGAACTCAGGAAGTTAGACTCCAGAAAATCAAGTAGCCCTATTAAAAAATGAGGTAAAGAGCTGAACAAAGAAGTTTCAACTGAGAAATATCGAATGGTTGAGAATCACTTTAAGAAATCAGAACCTGTCTTCTTAAAGTCACTGTGGTCATGGTGTTTTGTCACAGTAACAAAAAGTCATCAAGACTCCTGCTGTGTCAGGTTTTGTTTTATAATTCGATGTCATTCAATTGCCACGACAGAATCCCTGGAGGTTTGTTATCCCAGGAGTGGGGTCAGTCCCAGAATGAACTTCATGACTACTGGTGACATTAATAGTTACTAATAAATGAATGGAAGCACAAGATGCGGCCAATCCAGATCTGTTTTCTGTTGGATTGGAGCACAAGGCATTGACCCCCCAGGATGAGCTGAAAGGGGGAGACAAGGTACCCAGCTGTTTTGTCTTGGAAGAGCTGCCAATGAGGGCTAGCTTTGGAGGCACCAGGGTAAATTTTATTATGATAGGTGGTGTGGCTACATTTCATGCTGCCAGGGGTTCCACACCTGAAGAGCCTGAGAGGGGCTTCTGGGTTCTCAGGTCCCAGCTTTTCTGCAGGGCATCAAACACGTGGACTCTGACTTCCACTGTGCAGGCGTGAAGCTTGGATCAAATGAGTTCTTTGCTTCGTGCCTTGTCATTTGGGACCTGATGCAGTGTAGGGCCCTTACAATATCCTTTTATTTGCAACTTTCGTTGAGTCTTTTGTGAGGTCCTAAATCGGCCAACCCTGCAGCTGGCTGGAGTCCTCAACAGGAAGTGAATCATCTACTGGCCACCTGGTCCCTGAGGTTCCTTGCATAGCTGGGGCATTTGCTGAGACTTCCTTAGTCTCCATTACTCTAGACAGCCCAGGTCTGCTGAACCAACTGGTTTTGTGTTAATTAAGAAAAGAGACACAAACAATCTCTTCCAAACCAACGTACAATAGAGAGTATGGAGGGGCTATGCATGCTTAGTCAGGGTTCTTGCTTCTCGGGACAGCCTCTTTCTAGATCCTTATTCTGTGTCAGGAATATTTTTGAATGATTCTTGCACAGGGATTTAGGAACAAGGTTGAGATGGCAATGTTCTCCAGTGCATGTGGAGCCAGCAATATTTCCATAAAATTGAAAATAATTTTTCAATAAAAATTAATTAGTTGAAACTTGGACTTTGTGAAAGACTTATTTTCCTGAAAGTAGGGGGCGCTAGAGAATTAATGACAGCCCCCTGGGATGCCTGTGAGGCCCTGGACTGGGCACAGCATGCATTGTGTCATTTGCCCCTGAGCTTTTTACAGATGGGTGTAATGGGGCTCAGAGAGATTAAGTCATATGTAGGGTAAGTGGAGCAAATCTAGCTCACAGCCCTTACAGAGATGCATATCTGGTTCCAGTCTCCATCAGTTGAACTGTAGTCATTGTACTGACATGTGAGCCTCCGTTTGAATATGAGTTGTTGTAAGCAACTGAAACACTGAGATTGTTTGTTACACAGCTATAGCTGACTAGTGCTAGCATCACAGAGGTGAGCCACCATGCCCAGCATCCTTAGACTTTCTTGTTTTTGTTTTTGTTTTTTTTATAATTAAAAAATATATGTATGTAGTTTGCTGCTAGATTGTTTGAGCTTTCTTTATTGCATTCTCTTTTCTTTAATAGTTTGGAAGTAATACACGCTACTTCTAGTCTTCCGTAAGTAGAGTTTTAACTGTATCCTTAGCAGTATCATTCTTTCCAGTGTTATACTCAGGCCCTTCCCTGAGAGGACACTGAGCTCACAAGCTCCCACTTCTGAACCATCTCCCAGCCCCTCGCTTCCATTATTTGATAGTAGTGCGTACATCAAGGTCTCTTGTTTGCCAAATCAATGAGACTAGGATTGTAAGTTACAGGTATCACATGCTTTCTCACCACTCTATTTCAAGACGTCTGACCTTTAAATGGACACCACTGAGTGTTTCTTGTGCTGAGGAGTAAGTGTGCCACTCAGCTCCAGAACCATTGGTGGCCGTGGACGAGCATCGCCCAGCACATAGCTCCTCCGAGCTCCTTCCTGTGCTCTGTCTATTTTTTCTTTCTTTCTTTTTTTTTTTTTCTTTTTTTCTTTTTTTTTTTTTTTTTTTTTTTGAGGCAAGAGTGGCAAGAAGGTGGACAAGGAAGAGATGAGATAAGCGTGGTTCTGTCCTGGTTGATGACAGATGCTGGGAACATAGTGAATGTTGGCTTTCATGAAACCCCCCCCCCCCAAACCCGCATGCTGTGGTGCATTGAGGCACGGGATCTAATAACAGCAGGAAAAGCTACTAAGGCTGAGTACATGTGGTTCATATTTTCTGTTACAGGCACTGTGATAGGCACTTTAGAGAAGATTTATTTGTGTGTGTGCGTGTATGCGTATGCACGCATGCACACACAGTGCCTGGAGAGTTCAGAAGAGGATGTCATATTCCCTGGAGCTGGAGTTAATGTGGTTGTGAGTGGCTTGATGTAGGTATTGGGAACTGAGCTCCAGTCTTCTGCAATAGCAGCAAGCGCACTTAGCCACTGAGCCTCTTCTCCAGCCCTGATGTGAACGCTTTGTGTAAAATATCTTACACAGCTGTGATCATAATCCTGAGAGGGTAGGACCTCCCATTTCCTTTATTTTTTTTTTTTTGTTGTTAGAAAACTGAAGTTCAGAACAATTCAACCCATCTCAGAGAGTTGGTAACCGACGAGTAGCAAACCGAAAATGTTTAATGGGATCTGAGTTAGACAGGGGAAAAGTGATTGGTATGTTGTTTCCATTGTAGGCCACCAGGTGGCACTATCAACCCAGGACAGCTCGGTTGCTGCATTACACGGAAACACCTGGACTTCATAGCCCACTGTGTCATGCTGGCCTTGGAAGTTTGCAAACTGTATTTTCTCTGATTCTCTGCCAAATGGCTAAGGGTCTTCAATCTGGCTATCAGAAGGTGGGAGCTGAGGGGAGCGTCTGTATTAGTTGCAGGAGCAAAGGTGGCACAGACTCTCCATCTGATAAATCAGAGATTGACTGCAGCATTAGGTGTAGTGTTAAGTGGAGGCTCAGGGGTTCAGTCTAGGAGCACTAGTTCGATCTGTCTGTTAGCTTTTCCTTTCTGTGTTCCCCAGACTTCCTAATCACTGGTGTCCCCACCTTCAAACCCTTGTAACTAACACCTTTATTTGATGTATTTCTAGGGGTCTGCACATTATTGGTGCCACTGATTTGGCCGTATGAGCTTGGGACACCATCATCTGGCCTAGAATGAGGGAGGGGGATGATTGTGGATTGAGCTGAAATGTATTCTCAGGCTCACACTTTCAGTGCTTGGTCTCCAGCTGACCTTGGGATGTTTCAGAAGCAGGAGATGAGTTAGAGGAAGTGGGTTTCCAGGGAAAGGTCCTTGGGGTGTCTGCTATCTCTGGTTGCTTCTTGTCTCACTCCCTGCTTCCTGACCTGGCATGATATGGAATGAGCCACACTGCTGTTCCTTCCCAGCCAAGCCCTCTGTAACCATGAGTCCAGACAAACCCTCCATCCTTTCATTTATTCTATCATGTCTTTTTTCAAAGGCTAGTTAATTCACCAGAACTACCCACTTCTATGTGGGAGAGATATTGGTCAGCCTGGATTCCACAGACCCCAGAGGACCATCTGATTATGTCTGTGAGTTATTACATATGTCAGATGTGTTTAATGTAGCTGGCCAATGACTGGATGCCTGGCAGCTGATGCTAAGATTTTCTTTTGGATTTTTTTTCCTTGCTAATTTATCTGGATGGTGGCTACATTGAAGTAGTGAGGAATGAATGTCACTGGGCATTAGCAGGAATTCTGCCTCCTCCTCCTCTCCTCTGGCTTCTGCGTGAAGCCGGCTGCCCTGGTAGTCAGGCTAAGGGAGGGCTGGATGGTGGAAACTACCCATGAAATAGACTTCCTGCATGGTGGCCTTCATTTCCCTGCCTTACCCCAGATTTCAGAACCCATGTGGACCCATCAGGGGCCGGAGTTTTTAAATGATGCCAGGCAGGTGGCTGGGAGTAGAGGAGAAGAGATCTGGGCAAGGGGCTGAGATGTTGCCTGAGTCTACACCAGCCCCCAGGTCTCTGCTGATTACTTTCAGCAAAGCCCTTCATGGTCTCTGTGGGGGACTTCTGTCTAAGTGTTACAATCAGGGTAGCCTACAGCTCAGGAGACAAAGCTGAACAATGGGCTTTCCGCTCAAGTTAGTTCATAGCAGCAAGAAGCCCTACATCTGTTTTTTTCCCCCCAGCTTAGGTTTGGGGATGAAGGAGAGAGTTGAGTCACCCTGCTGAGTGGTAAAATAGGCCATTATCTCCCAGAGGAGGCACCTGTCCTCAATTTGACAGATGCATGTTGTCCAGGTTGGTTTCTGGGTCTTGGAGGAATAGCTGGTGGGCGGCATCCCACCCAGAGGTTCCTGGGCAGGTGGTAAATGTGATGGGAGTTCTTCATGGGGCTGGACAACCAGGTTTTGGTACCCAAACCTCCCAGCATTCTCTAGCAAAGAAGGCCTGCTTCTGCATTGGGCCCAGGCATCTCCATTTCCCTTCTGTCATGCACACAGCTGGGTTCAGAGCCACTTGGAGAAGAACACTGCTGTGGTTTGGATGTGGTTTATCCCCCAAAAGCTTGTGTTTTGGGAGCTTGGTCCTTGGTGTGGTGGTGCAAGGCAACTTTAGGAGGTGGGGCCTAGTGGGAGGCAGTTCAGTCATTGAGGCTCCACTGTGAATGAGTAGATGATCCTTCAAGTGGCTCAGCTCTCCTGGCTGGCTTGGTTCTTTCATGAATGGGTTATTATAAGGGAAGCCCACCTCATTCATATTACATGTAACTTACTGTATTTCTATTTCTTTGCTCTTACGGTGATGCAGTCCAGCCAGGGATTCCCTCACTAGGATGTTGGCACCATGCTGTTAGAGATCCTCCAATCACCAGCATCATGTGCCAGGTAAAATCTTTTTACTTTTACTTACAAATTACCCAGACTTAGGTATTTTGCTATAGTAACACAAAACAGAAAGAATTAATTTTCTTTGAGCCAGGAAGTATGTTCAAGTCCCAGTAGGACCTCATCAGAGTTCTGTGACTTTGGGAGACTCACTTTACTTCTGAGAACCTTAATTTGAAATTAAGCGTGTGTGAAATGGGGTGTGTGTGGCACTAAAGTCTATATGCCACTTACCTCAAAATGTTGTGGTGGTTAATGCAGGGGACATGAATGTCGGTCAAACTGTAAGAGTCAGTTGTCTAGGTTTGCAGCAGCTGTTTGCCCATTGGAAGCTGGAAGCACAGTAGAAGGGACACTATTTTATCTTTAGGTGTGAAATGATACCAACGAATCATTTGATCAACTCTTGGATGGCTCTTGGCTTACCACATGCCTGGACTGAAGTCTCGTACACATTCATTCATTCATTCATTCATTCATTCATTCATTTGAGAAAGGTCATCCACACTCTACAGAGTACTCAGATCTCTGTATGCATGTGAATCGCAAGGACCAGATTCTGACACCGTGAGAACCCTGTGTTTCCAGGAAGCCCCAGGTCAGCACCACATCATGTTTGAACGTGAATGTGACCTGTAGACTTATGTGTTGGAGCACTTTGTCCCCAACAGATGGAGCTGTTTTGAGAGATGGTGGAGTCTTGGGTATTAGACCATACAGACAGCCCTTGACCATAGAGATAGCCCTTTCTTCCTTCCTTCCTTCCTTCCTTCCTTCCTTCCTTCCTTCCTTCCTTCCTTCCTTCCTTCCTTCCCATCTCTGCTTCTTGATCAGTGCTTGGTCAGAAGTCCTCCTTCAGGTTCCTGCTACCCCAGGCCAAATCATTTTAGGTGAAGTGCCTTGCTGTGATGTCCATCTCTGTACTTGGTGGCCCATGAGCCAAAACAAACCCTTCCTCAAATTGCTTGTGCCAGGTATTTGGTCACAGTGATGAGAAAAGCCAACTGACCCAATGCTGGTGTCAAGATGCAATTTTGCATAGCAGAGTCTTGAGCTCTGGTACCTATGCAGATGCTCTCATGAGACCAACCCAACTTCTACTTTCTCCAGATGCTCCCATCTTTTGAAGACTTGAGAGATCCACTTGGCTTCCCAGAAACCACACAGTGCCTACACAGCAAATGGAGCACCTCAGACCGGAGAGTGGCAGTGCATTTGTATCTTAAGGTGGTGCCCACTTTGGCTATAAACATCTCATGGTGTACGTGCAAGTTGCATGTAGATGATCATCTTTGCTTGTTTGTGAACAAAAGCTTAAGAGATCCTGCTCATTTTTTGCCCCATCATATAGCACCAACCCTCAGTACATTTTTGAAGGGTGAAAGATGACTTAGAGGGATAGGAAACCAAGCCTTTCCAAGCCCCTGACTGGACACCTAGCCACACCAAGCTTCAGAACAGACCTGAGCATCTGCAGCCATCCCTGCAGTTTGTTCTCTTTCCAATACAGCCCAACTTACCATCCAGGACAGACCCTTATCCTGTCTTGTCTGTGACCTCATCTCAAAGGGCAGGGCAAAGCCAGGCATCACACTCAGTCCATTGGTCTCATGGTAAACCGGCAATAACTGCATTTATCCAAGGCTGGCGTGGAGTCCAAATCTCCTGTTATATGCAGAGAGGACAAGTGTTACCTGTTGGCTCAGCATCCTCTCATCTTTGCTCTCCTTCTCTTCCAGAGCTGTGGCCCCACAGGGTGATAAGATTCTCTGGCATGACCAAATCCAATATCAAAGCTTTGAGAAACTTAAAAAACAAAACAACTGTGCCCTTAAAGAGCTAAAATATTCGATTGTGGTGTTGCAGTGAGAATCATTCAGGAGTGAGGGGGAATTCTTCCTGCGAGTTCCTTTCTTCCCCTCTCCTTCCTCCCTCTTCCCTCCCATCCTCCCTTCTTTCTTTCCTCTTCTTTTCTATCCTCCCTTCCCTCCTTTCTTCTTTTTTCTCTCCCCTCCCCTTTCCCTTTTTTCCTCTATCCTTCCTCCCCTCCTCCCTTCTTTTCTATTTCCTCCCTCCCCTCCTCCCTTGTTTCCTCCCTCCTCCCTCTCCCTTTCCATCTTTCCGCCTGGAGGCTGACAACTCAAGGAAAACAAGGAGTATGAGAGTAAAATGGAATCACAAAACAGAAATGGATGGGAAACTGGATTTTATAATTTCTGAATGTGTGAGCGCTGGGGTTCCAGGCTTCTCTTTACCTCTTTGAAACATAGGCAAGCAGACAGATACAGAGCTATGAAGGGATTGGTGCCAGGTGAACAACATTTTAGAAGGTTTTCTCCCCTGGGGTGGCAGGATAAGCCCGCCATGATGGCCACGAAGGGTATGTGTCATGAGAATGCAGGAAGTGACAGTGTATCACCAGCCATCTCAACATTTGTCAGAATAACAGGATTCTGTGAAGCAGAAAGGATGAAGGAACTCATCCAGGGAAATGGGCTTGATTGTGTCAGGATTTTCTACCAAGACAGAGAAGGCTTTAGGCAGTTGAGACAAAGCCTCTTAATAAATGAGAAGCCAGCGGCCCTTGGGGATAACGTTTAACTTCCTCTTAAAGGACACATCCTTTGCCCGCTCTGGATGTGTGGTCCACCTCCTTGCTATTCCTGTCTGTCCTTCCTCAGGAGCCTTCCTGGTCCTGATGATCACTTCCTGCAGTGCTACCTCATTGCTATGGGAAAGCAGGACAACTGCACCATCGATCCTCACAGGGCAGAGGCTATGCAAAAGCTAAATGAGTGTTGTTCCCAGAATGTGCTACAGAAACCAATAGAAACCAGCAGACACCTTCTGCTCTTGGGTCCAGCTCAGAGCCAAGCTTTTGCAGCTGCCTTGTGGTTGTGGCTCTGGCTTTCCATGCCTGGGCCTGCATGATATTTCCTGGAGATGCATACAGAAATGTCTCTTCAGGCTGGAGAGATGGCTCAGTTGATGACAACGCTTGTTCTTTCAGAGGACCAGGATCGGTTCCCAGTGCCCACATGGCGGCTTTCAACCATCCATAGTTTCAGTTCCAGGGCCTCTGACATTTCTGCTGACCTCCACAGGTATAAGGCATGCAATTTGTACACATACACGCAGGCAAAAATTCTTATATATAAAGTAAACAAAATATAAAAACTAAAATAAATGTCTGTTCACTGAGAAAGTGATACAGAAAAGACTACGCCCAAGTCTAGCCTTGTGAACCAGTGAGTTGACTGAGGTGACTGACAGCTGCACCACCAGGAAGTTCCACCACAAGCTACCATACACAGCTTGTGATCTTGTGGTAGGGAAGTGGGCATCACAAGTTTCTCTCTATATTTGTTAACAGTGCCTTGACTCCAACGTTTGACATCCCAGCAGGCTTGGACACTCCTAAGCACCAGATCTTGTTTCTACGTGTCTGCCGCCATCAGGAGTTTGAAGAAATGACTGATTGTAGGATTTGGTTGGAAAGGGACAGAGGACACACCAAGGAAGCATCTTCCCATCCCAAAGCTTGTAGCATCTGCATGAGCCACACACTCATGCGTACACATAGGCAGGCTGTGTCACGGAGATTCAGATACCACTTTTGTGCTGGCTAGTTTTATGCCAACTTGACACAAGCTAGAGTTACCTGAAAGGAGAAAATCTGAATTGAAAAGATGCTTCCCTAAGATCCAACTTAGGGCATTTTCTTAGTGATGGATGGGGGAGGACCCAGCCCATTGTGGGTGGTGCCATGGTGAGCAGGTGATCCTGGGTTCTATAAGAAAGCAGGCCGAGCAAACCATGGGAGTAAGCCAGTAAGCAGCACCCCTCCATGGCTTCTTCATTAGCTCCTGCCTTCAGGTCCCTGCCCTGTTTGAGTACCTGTTCTGGATTCCGTCGGTAATGAGCAGCAATGTGGAAGTGGAAATAAATCCATTCTTCCCCAACTTGCTTTTTGGTCATGTTTTATCACTCCAATAAAAACCCCAAATAAGACAACTTTTATTTCAAAATCTGGGCCAAGATCTTTAAACGTGGCTCCTTAACTCTCAAGTACTCTACCAAATAATAATGGCAGAAACAGAGTCTCCATGTGGATTCCCTGCTACTAGGAAAGAAGAAAGAGGGTGGATAAGATGGCTCAGCAGGTAAAGATCTTGCCACCCAGTCTGAGGGCCTGAGTTTAATCCCCAAGACTGACCTGGTGGGAGAAGAGAACCTTTTGCTGGAAGTTGTCCTTTGACCTCCACACATACACTATGGCATTTGCAAATAAATGGAGGAAAAAAAAGAAAGAAAAAAGAAAAGAAAAGTATGACATAGGGAAAAGTATGACATAGGCAGAAATGGTCCCCACAGAACACTTACTATGGGGGTCCATCATTAGGTTCCTTGAGAGGGCAGACATGTGAGCACAGCACCTTAGCTGAGTGATCTCACAGACCTTAATGAGCCTCCTCATGGGGGCATCGAGAACCTTCCAGCATATCTGTGAGGAGATGACCCCATGAATCCAAGCGGAAGGGCAGTGCGCAAAACTTTGAATTGGCTTCTGAACGGTGTCAAAACTATAACAGAAAATGGTTTAGGACCTCTTTGGTGTAACAGGAAAGCAAAAAGACAAGAGTATTGCTGAGTTGGACTAAAGTGTCCTCCACAGGCTCATGTTGGCAAACACTTGGTCCCCAGCCATTGCTGTTGTTTGAGAAGGTTGTGGAATCATTAGGAGGGTGGAGCCTTGCTAAGGAAGCGGGTCACTGGAGGTGGGCCTTAAGGTTTGATAGCCCAGCTCCAGTTTCTGCTTCCTGAATGCAGATGCAGTGTGACCCTCTGTCATGTTCTCTCACCACCGTGGCCTGGACTGTATCGTTCCTTAAACTCTGAACCCAAATCAGCCTTGCTCCCTCAAGTTACTTCCTGCCAGGGAGTCGGTTACATCATCAAGAGAGGAAACACACATGAAATACTCAGTATGCCTGTGGTCTTAAATCAGGTCTTAACTCTCCCAAAAGTAGTCCCAAGTGCACTTGGGAAAATTGGACTATGGGTTGATAATTAGCTAACAATATTGCATTTATTTTTTTCCTCAATTTTTTGTTTGTATATGCCATGCCTCTGTGTAGGTGTGTGCACACATACAGTCTTGTGTAGGTGTTCCTGGAGGTCAGAGGGCCTTGGATCTCTTGGAGTTGGAGTTACAAGCAGTCCTGAGCTGCCTGATGTGGGGGCTGGTAACCAAACCCCACACTGTAAGAGAAGCCAGTACTGGTCGCCGATAGCACTGTATTTCTGTTAACACACCAGAGAGTGAGCTGGGGAAGAGGACTGAGCCTTTAAAGCTAATGTGGGGACTGACGTCCAGATCCACAGAGCCCAGGCAAAGCTGCACGTGGAAGTGTGCAGCTGTAACCCCAGTGTTCCCACGGTGATATGGAAGGTGGAGACGGGAGAGCCTCTGGGGGCTTGAGCACCAGCTCGTCTGGGGTACATGGACACCACGGGACGCTGTTTCAAGGTGGACGGTGAGAAGTGACATCTGATGCTGTTCTCTGACCTTCTCACGCACGCCACGGCACGCACACAAGGATACACCTGCACACATATACATCACATGAAAACCCTCCAGAGAAGATCTGTGTGGTGGCACTCGACTGTGACCCTAGCACTCAGGACCAAGAGGCAGGGAGAATCTCTGAGTTCAAGGCCAGCCTGGTTTTCACAGAGAGCTCCATGACAGCTAGAGCTACACAGAGAAATCTTGTCTTGGAAAGAAAAAAAGTATAATTGGGCTGGAGAGATGGTTCAATGGTTAAGTGCACCGGCTGCTCTTCCAGAAGACCCAGGTTTAATTCCCAGCACCCACATGGCAGTTCACAACTGTCTGTAACTCTAGTTCTAGGGGACATTACCTGATACCCTCACACAGGCACACCTGTAGGCAAAACATCAATGCACAGAAAATAAAAATAATAAATCATTAAAAAAAAAGCCCTCTAGAGTGTGAGGATTGTGATCTAGGTTTAGACACCCGACCATCCTGCTTTTTCCATTTGTGGGTCTCTAGGAATCACAGGTCTGCAAATCACCTGAAATGTTGCCTGGAGACAGGCATTTCTATCTTTTCATGTAGACAATAATGGGCAAACACGACAGCCTGTTGATAATTAGTTAATGTACTGATGCAGTCAGGCAAGGTGATGCTCACATGCCTGTAATCCCAGCATTCGGAGGCTGAGGCCGGAAGACAGGAGAGCAGATCTGGGGCAGCTCAGGAGACCTTGGATGACATTTTGTTGTACTGTACCTAACCACTTTCTCTTCCTGTTAGGCTTTTAAGTACCAACGTTGGGAAAAAGCTCTGTCTTTGCTGTTCCGGTCTTTGACCCATGGTTCGTTGCTAACAGCGACCGTTTTTAGTGCCAATCTGTCTCTACAGTCGCTCTGCTGTCAGTCTTCCAGCTTCTCATGGTCGGAACTGTCGGCATCTACAGCCATTGAGCAGCCTGTGTCTAAAGGATGCGTCTGCAAGAGCAGCCAGAGAGAAGTCGATGGGTGTTGGAGATAGGTTTGGAAAGTTTGGTGATGTTTTTTTGAAAGTAGGGACGGCCTGCGGGGCCTGCTTGGGGAACTCCAAGCAGTGAGAGTCTGCCCTGAAATTGAAGGTCAGTTAAACATCAGCAAGACAGGAGCCCCGAAAGCTACACAACCCACAAAACCAACCAACCAACACTGTCCCATTTGACACTATGTTAATAAAAATTCCACAAAGTAAAATGACATAGGAATGGGGTGTGGAGGGGAGGGGATGGCTCAGTTAATGAAGTGCTTGTCATGGCAACCTAAGGACCTGAGTGTGACTCCTGTTAAAAAACAAACAACAAACAAACAAACAAACAAACAAACAAACATGCAATCATAAAACAACCCAGGCAGGTCACGTGAGGCAAAGGCAGTCAAGTTTCTGTGAGTTCAAGGTGGTGTACTTAGTGAGTTCCAGAATAGCCAGGGCTATGTAGAGAGACTCTGTCTCTAAAAATCAAACCCAAACCCAAACAAACCAAACCAATAGTTAGAAACCTAGACATGTTGGAGGGTCCTAGTAATCCCCGAGCAGAGGAGGTGGGGACAGGTGGGGTCCTGGGGTCTCCTGGTCAGTCAATATACTTGAAATGGTGATCTTCTGACTCAGGGAGGGACCCTGCCTCAAAAACGGAGGTGGAGAGTAATAGAAGAAGACACCCCCCTCCCCCAGTGTCACACTCCGGCCTCTATACTCATGTGCACATGTGTGCACATAAATAATAGACATAGCTTTGAAATTCATGGCAAAGAGTTACTGTTCCCAGTGTGCTGTTGATTAGAAAAATGAACCAACACAAACACATTTAAAACAAAGAGACAGCCCTCCAGGCCGACAAGTTGGCATTCGCAGAACAAAGCAAAGCCAGAATCCTCAGCTTTAACACTGTTTAGAGCTTCTTAATTTTCATTTGAATTGAAGCTCAATTATTCATGTATCAGACTGGAAGTGTAAATCGCTTGATACTAAGTAGAACCTGGGTTCTGGTCCTAGTACCTACATGGTGTTTTACAGTCCCATGTAACTCCAACTCCAGGGAATTAGATGCCATTTTCTGGTTTCTGAGGGCATAGTTCCCCCCCTCCCCCATCTCATCCACAAATACACAAATATAGGTACACAAATAAGTCCCATGTTGACAGAAGATTCTGTTTTGGGAGTGCATAGTATAAGAATACTTGTCAGTGAGGACAAGGCATACGAATTGCCCCAGAAAACAATAGGTGCAAAGCCAGCCTTGGGACAGTCAGAGTATAACAGGGAGTGACTGGAGAAGCCACGGTACTTCTAGGTCCCACTGGGCCATTTATTCATTTACTTGCTGGCTGTAAATCCTTTAGCATTTATTATGTGTCAGGAATTGCTATGAATACCAGGCATGCATATGCTAATATCTGTGCATGTGTGTGTATGTGTGTGTGTGGTGTGCACATTTATTGTGTATGTGGTGTGTGTGTAGTGTATGTGTGTAGCAATTGAGAGATAATCAGCAAAGAAGAAAACATTGCAGCAGATGTCAAGAGATGATACATGCTTCAAGGAAAACAAGAAGGAGAGAGCAAAAGAGGAGCTGGATGGGAACCACACTGGATGAGGTGGTCAGGGGAGATTTCTCCGAGGTGACATGAGGACAGTTAAGACAAGATCTTGGTGGACATTGTTCTAGACAGATTTGTCAGCAAGTGCCAAGGCCCTGGGGTAGGAGTGATGCTGGAGGAGTAGGCAGAAAGATATGATTTCACATGGGAGACAGACAGCACAGCGCCTTTCTCAGTCTCAGCTACTCTGCTTCCTGCGGTAGGTCCAGCTCCAGCCTCTTGCTGGCCTCTCCGAGTAACAGATTATGATGTTCATGCACACACGTTGTTCACAAATGTTGTACATGCTATTTTTTAACTTCTTAGAAGTCAACTTAAGAACCAAATTTTCATGTTCATTTTTTCCCTAAACATCTTAAAATTAGAAAAGTAGAAAATTAGGGGCTGGAGAGATGAGAAGGCTCAGTGGCTCAGAGCACTGGTTGCTCTTCCAGAGGACCCTGCTTTGATTTCCAGCACCCACGCGGTAGCTCACAGCCGTCTATAGTACCAGCTCCAGGGGAGCTGATGCCTTCTTCTAGCTTCTGCAGGCGCTGCATGTACATGCTGCACAGACATACATGCGGACAAAATACCCACTCATAGATTATAAAATAAATAAATAAGAAAGAAAACTAAAAGTCACATCAGTGGCTTGCAGAGAGCACCATGGTCATCAGTGCAGTGGAGATCATGTTAGGTGTTTAAGCTGCGTCCAGTGCCCAACATTTCCTTATTTCCCCCTCCTGGTATGAAAAAAATCTTTTCCAGGCTACTATTCAGGTGGTTTCAAAACTCAACTCCCTTTAGGACAATTCCTCCCTGTCTTCACCAGCCTGCAAAGGTGGCACCAGCTGCAGAGGCAAGGCTGGAAAGGGATTCGGGCTTACTCTCTCTTCCTGGGATCTTTCCTGGTACCAGGCAGCAAGTCCCTGAGCTATGTGTGTGCCGCCGTGTATCCTGTCTCCTGGGGTGGCAGGCTTGCTCACTGAGGAGTGACAAGGGAGCTCTCAGAGTGTGGACTGATGGGCTCTGTTTACTGGTGAGCATACCGTGCTGATATTTCTCCTCAGCTCCAGGTGTCTCCACTGTCATGGGTGGCTCCCAGACGTTTTCCTCAGATGTCTAATGGCTTCTCTCATTACTTTCTCCACTCCCATAGCTCCATCATGCCAGATGTGGAGTCTCATACCCGGGACCAGGATGGCCTTGAGATATGCAGCCGAGAATGAGTCTTGCTGTCACAGTCCATCTCCTGTTGCTGTAATGAAATGCCCAAGGTTGAGTGCCTCACAGAGAGAGCTTCATGTCTCAGAGTTTTGCAGGCGGAATGCCCCAGACCAGGCAGCACCAACAACCTGGACTTTCGGGTAGGGCCTCTTGGCAGATGGGATCAGAATTGAGCATCTTGCTGTCTATAGCAACCTGTTCTCATAGGAAAAATTGCAGAGAGGCCTATATTAATCCCTTCCAAGGACAGTGGTCCCAGTCATCCCCATCACCTTCTACTAGGTTCCAAAACTCTCCACCCCATGTTATTTCTTTTTAAATTTTTATTTTATGTGTATGAATGTTTGCTTGCATGTATGGTTGCTGTTGTCCTTAGATGCCAGAAAAGGGCACCATATCCCCTGGAACTCGAGTTATAGGTGGTTGTGAAAGACCATGTGGGTTCTGAGAATCAAACCTGGGTCCTTTGGAAGAGAAGCCAGTGGTCTTAACAGTTGAGTCATGGCTCCAGCCCTTCAGTCCCAATTCTTAAAGGTGCCGCTTTGGGGACCAAACCCACAGCACATGAACCTTGAAGGATGCATTCAAACATCCATAGCCGAGCTCTGCCCTGATCATCCAGTCCTTCCCCCATCTCCACCTTCCCTGCTCTCCTGCAGCGCAGGCAGAGCCAGGAAATTACTGTGCCTTTGGCAACACTGTTGGTGCTGACTTTCCTCTAAAACATCCTAAGGCTGGGGAGAAAACTCAGCAGATACGAGCACTTGTGGAAACTTGAATTCAGCTCTCCAGCACCCATGTAAAAGCTGGGTATGGATATACACACACACTCACACATACACACTCACACGCCCCCCCTCACACATACACACATACTGGAATATGAACACAAACACACAGTGGAATATGAGCACACACACATACACACTGTAATACAAACACAAATACACACACAATGGAATATGAACACACACCACACACACACACACACACACACACACACACACACACCCCAAATGAAATAAAGATAAAAAAAGAGCAGGCTGGAGAGCAATGAGTGATGATAATATTTTTGTAGTTCAAACAGGAGAATCCATGTTTTTGTTTTCTATAATCTCATACAAAACACAGAGTAACGCACTGTTTACTCAGGGGCATCTGCCTGAGAACGGGGAGCAAGAGAGTAGCTTTCTCTTTGTGTTTGTCTATGCTGTTGACAAGTCCTAATGAGCATCCAAGACAAAGATATTTACTTATTTATTTAAAAAGGTGGGTGGGAGGAACACACCAGGAGGCCTTCCTGCCCTGTGGCCCTCCCTCAGAGGGGAGCTGCTCTAATGTGCAAGCGTGTGGTGGAGAGATGGGAGAGAAAGAGAAGCAGAATGGTTTGAGCGCTACAAAGAGAGGAGGAACTGGAGACTAGAGGATGGAGAGCCTGATGTGAGTAGCCTGCGCTGCCACCTGAAGCCATGGTGAAGTTCTGCCTGGTGCTGCAGCTGAGGGTCATGTCTGGGTCCCTGCAGCACCAGGGTCTGTGTCGATGTCAGTGGCTCACATTACCACTGAAGACCAAGCAGATGGTCTGGGCGGCAGCCTGGTGCCATGTTGATATCCAAGACCTGCGCAGAACTTGCCCCACCCTCACTGGCTGCAGCACTGGAGCAGGCCCTGGTGTCAGAGGACAAGTGAGCCAGCTTGATGCTCTGAGAGCAGGAGAGCTGGCCCCGCCCTTCTCCAGCTGTGTTTGTAGGTGGGCTGGCTTGGGCAGGGCTGGAGCTCAACTGGTGGTATAAGCAGGAGATTGCAGGCAGGCTGACCCGCGTCAGCCACCACCCAGGCCCACACCCAGGGCTTTGAGTTGGCCCACCCCAATGTCTACCCCATCTGTGAACAGCTGGAGCACGCAAAGGGGCTGATCCATCAGATCCAAACTGAGGGCTCTGCATGACGCAGTGCAACACAGGATATCCGAGAGGCGTCACGGCGAGGATCCAGAATTGATAGTGGACCAATGACTCCGTGCAACGAACATTGGCAAGTAAGAATGCATGGACAAAAGGGTGTACTGTGGGACACGCTGTGACACACTGCAGTTTTCATGGCAAGATGTTTTGTTGTTGTTTTTATTTCACTATTTTATTTTTATTTTTTGTTTTCTTGTGGGGAGGTTGTTGCAGGGACAAAGGGGATGGGGGAGATGAGTGAGATTGCAGTTCATAATGTGAAATTCACAAGGAATCCATAAAAAGTTAAAAAATGCAACAAAGAGGAAAATAATCATCACATAACGATTAAAAAAAGAAACCCTTTAACCCTCCATCACAGTGGCTTCTCGACGCTGACTCTGTAGGGCTTTTAATTAAAAAGAAATTACACCCAGGTTTTGTACTTTGCCCTGAAATCTACATTTCAATTAGTTATTCCTGGTGTGTGCTCTCATTGTGCCCTATAATTCACACCGCAACACTTATCCAACCTTAGTTGTAGGCTTTCAATTTTTTTTATTACTTTTTCCCTTTTTTTTTTGTGATGCTAGTGATATTAAATGTTGCCGAGCAAGTGACCTGCCACTGAGCTACACCCTCAGACCCTCCATGCTTTTAAATCTTTTTAGTTTAGATTTTCTGAGTCAGTGTCACACAGGTGTAGGCTGACTTTGAACTTAAGATCCTTCTGTTTATCATCCCAAATACTTCTCAGTCCCCCCCATGTCTAATATATTATATATATATATACACACATATATATACACACACACACATATATATACACATATATACATATATATATACATATACACACATATATACATATATATACATATACACACATATATACACACACACACATATATATACACATATATACATATATACATGCACATATATATACTTATATAAACACATTACATATACATATATATATATATATATATATATATATATATATATATATACACACACTGCCATATAGGCCTGGATGGTTTAAGACAGGACATGTAGCTGAGGATGAACTCGAACTCCATCTTCTCCTGTCCCACTCCGCCCCCCGGCTCTGAGGAAGGTTTATGGGTGCTGGGGATGAAGTGCTGGGGACCCAGCACTTCATGTAAGCCAGGCAAGCACTCAACCAGCTGAGCTGGACCCCCAACTCATTCTCTATGACTTTAAAATGAAGCTTCTGGCATGAATTTGGTTTCCCTGGCTTTTCACAAATGTCCTTTGTCGGGTCCCACATGTGTTAAGCCTGCACTTGTTCGTTTCTTCCCTGTGACAGTCTCTCTAGCCCTCGTTAGTGTTTTTTGTGAACATACCATTTACGTGGAGCAAATAATGGAGACCATAGCCCTGAAGAAACTTCCTTCCCTGAAGTGGAAACTTAAGGTTCTTTGGAGAGTCACTTGTGTAGGATGGTGTTTTGCTGGGGCAAACACGTGGAGTGTTTTCCTGAAGTGGACACAGGTGAAAGACTAAGGCAGATGTGTGAGGGAAGCAGACACAGGAGAGAGGATGCTCTTTGCTAAGGCAAACATGTGAAAGGGCCCGTGATGAAGGATTCTTTGCTAACAATGCACATGTATTGTCTGCTTTACGTTTTGTAGTTGAGCTACATTTGTGGGGACTCCTCAGACTCAGGCTGATTGGATGCATGTGCTGGGCAAGACCCATGCTGTGGAGGACACATGATGTTTGGAGGGTATAAATAGGACTTGACAGAGGGACTGGGACAGAGCTTGGCTTGCTGGTACAGCTAGCTGTGCAATGCTTGTGGGCCTTGGGTCTTTGCTGATCTTCCCTTCCCTGAGAGAGGCACAGCTGAGAACTTCTCCTGGTGTTCCTGCTGGTCTCTCCTGCTGACTCAAGCCAAGGCTGGGGCCTAACTATCTCTGCTAGGTTTTGTCACCGCTATTGGTAACCTGACTCTACCAAACTGGATTGCTGGTGTATCCCTGAAGTGTTTGCACCCTGAGTGGATAGAGCTGCTGCCGCCTGCTAACCTGTGATCTGAACTGCTGATTTTCAGACAACACAAATGGGAGTTGCTGTATGGGCGGTAGGCCCCATCAGGAAATGGTTGGTTACCCCCACAACAGTCCCACCAATGGTGTGCTTTCTTGATTGCTTTCTGTGTCTGATTGCTCGGCTCTATCTTCTTTTCTGAATATTAAAAAACAAAACAAAATAAACCAAAACAAACGAGCAAACAATCAAACATCCTTCCTCACTCCAACATGCACCAGGCTTATCTTGTTTCTGGCCCAGAGTCAGACTCAGCCATTTCCCGAGGAGCCCTGGTTCTGGAGACGAAGACTAAGGCACAGGTGACCTATTCTACTTTAATTGTCCTTACAACTTCTCCATGTGTCCCATGAGGCTATGAATCCCATCTTGGGTGGTGGCCTTGTGTCTCTCCCACTGTGAGACACGAGATACCTGGGACCTAAGATACCTGTCATTTGTTGAAGAACTGGAGTTTCCCCGGAGACATTTTAGCTTTGCTCTTGCCCTGTTTATAGCCACTCTGAATTTACTGTTGTGTGAGATGTTGTCACACAGCTAAATCAAGAAAATGACTCAGAATCCTGTGTAGTGGTGCATACCTCTAATCCCAGCATGTGGGAGGCTGAGGCAGGATAGTCTTCTCATTGTTGCAAATTAGCTAATCTCTCCCACAGATGAAGACACCTGTGGGACCATCTGCAGCCACCCATAATCCATGAATATTTTCAATCCCCAGATCACTTTTTAAAAATTTCTGGCCAGGGTTATATGAAAAGGAAAATGCATAATAGGAAAAACCCCCAAAGCAAATGTATTGCTTTCTCCTCCTACGTACTTGTCACCACACGCTCCCCGGCCAGATGTGTTTCCCTCCCACATCAATCAGTTTCCTGGCAGACACCAGCTGGGTATCATAATTCAATTCAGTTGAATTACAGTTAGATTTCACAACTGAAGGGTGCTGTGCTGATAGACTGTCCCGAATTCAGATGCCAGGGAGCAAGCCAGGGCCTCTGGAATTTCTGGCTCACTGGTCTCCTCAACTCTTTTTCTTCCACTTGACCATTGGCTAAAGAGGCTCCCAGAATCCAGGGCATCTCTCCACTCAATGTTTAACTACTTGTTTAAAAGGATGCTACAAAGAATACAGGCTAACTCAGCCCTCAAGGAAGATGACAAGTATGGAGGTCATGTGATGTTCCCACCTGTGGCAGGACCTTCCCCTAATGAATAAAGATTTCAGTGGACCAATCACTGGGCTGGATTTCCAGATTGGAGAGAGGAAGAGGGGAAGGAGGAGAAAGAGACTGGCTTTTGGATGGGAGACAGGTGGAGGTCAGGATGTAGGTAGTGGTGACCTCCGGTTTAGGTGGTGGATCTGTTGGGATCCGCTACCGGAGGATTCGACTTAGAATGACTTACAAATTAGGATGCTAGTTGCTGTGCCCAGTGCTTGAGTTACCTGCTGATTCTGAACTAAGTCTGTGTGGTTTTTTTTTCCTTCATTCCCCACTCAACTGGGTTCCAGAGAGAAAGGTATTGAGGCAAAACGTGGGTTTGTAAGATGTGCACCCCAAAGCCATGGGAAGTGTGGGGCTGGCATAGTAGTGACCAGCCAGTGGGAACTTAGCGAGCTGGGTGGAGAGATTTCGGAGCTCCAGGTCAGAGAGTCTCCACTAGATGAGAACAGGCTGGCTATGCCCATGGGAGCACTGCTAGGATGGCGTGGATTTGTATTTTAATATTTAATGCTACACCTGCCCTCTCTGGGGCAGTGCCATCCTGTGCTCAAAGCGTCCTTAATTTTATAGTTCAGGAGACTTTAAGAATATCCATCACTCAGACTCACGTACACACACACACACACACACACACACACACACACACACACACACCTTAGCATGAGTGTGGAGTCAGAGGACACCTTCCAGGAGTTGATTTTCTCTTTCTACCATGTGCATCCCAGGGATTGAACTCATATTCTTGGGCCTTACAGCAAGCTCCCTTACCCACTGTGCCCTCTCATTGGCCTTTCTCTTTATTCTTAAGCCCATAGGTTTTGGTCTCCTCAGTCTCCAACTAACCAACCAACCAACCAACCAACCAACCAACCAACAATTATTGCCAACAAAATGCTAGATAATTCTATCGAAGTGAGTGTAGTGGAAGCATAAAGTAGAAGGAATTTGAGGGTTAGAAATAATGGTGTAGAAAGACAGATGCACAGGCCAGAAAATCTATGATAGTGCTTTGTTATAATGTAAACCAAACACATTGGAGACACATGTGTGAAAGGCCATCTGTGGTAAATGGCTGAGTAACTTTTGGAACTTTGGTGTCCTGCAATGCTATAAGCTAGTAAAACCAAATTAGGTGCTGGGAATGGTGGCATATACTTTTGTTTTCTTTCCAAGATAGGATTTTTCTATGTAGCCCTGGCTATCCTGGAACTCGTTCTGTAGACCAGGCTGGCCTCAAACTCACAGAGATCTGCCTGCCTCTGCCTCCAGTGTGCTGTGATTAAAGCTGTGTGCCACATCCACCTGGCTTATAATTTATTTATCTTTGTTTTCTGTGCGTTGGTGGTTTATCTGCATGTGTCTGTATGAGGCTGTCAGATCCCTGGAACTAGAGTTACAGACAGTTGTGAGCTGCCATGTGGGTTCTGGGAATTGAACCTGCATCCTCTAGGAGAGCAGCCAGTGCTCTTAACAACTGAGCAATCTCTTCAGACCTGGTGACACATATTTTTTTATCTATCTATCTATCTATCTATCTATCTATCTATCTATCTATCTATCTATCTATTCACTTTACATCCTGATAGCAGCTCTCCCTCCCTTCTCCTCACAATCCCCCTCACATAGCCCCTTCTCCCCTCCCCCTCCTCTTCTCCTCTGAGAAGAGGGAACCTTCCTCTCCTCCCCCAGAGGTACCAACCTATAGTGGCACATCAAGTCACTGCAGGACTAGGCATATCCTCTTCCACTGAGGCCAGACAAGGTAGCTTAGTTAGAAGAACAGGACCACCAGCAGGCAACAGAGTTAGGGACAGTCCTGGCTCCAGTTGTTGAGGGACCCACATGAAGACCAAGCTGTATGTCTGCTTTTTATGTGTGGAGGTGGGGAGACTAGGTCCAGCCCATGGATGCTTTTTAGTTGGCGGTTCAGTCTCTGGGAGCCCCCAAGGGTCCAGCTTAGCTGACTCTGTTGGTTTTCTTGTGGAGTCCCATCCCCTTTGGGTCCCTCATTCCTTCCCATAACTCTTTCGTAAGACTCCCCATGCTGCATCTACTGTTTGATTGGTTGTGGTGACATACACTTTTAATTTCAGTACTGAGAGGCAGAGGCAGGAAGATCTCTGAGTTTGAGACCAGCTTGGTCTACAAAGTGAGTATTAGGACAGCCAGTGCTACACAGAGAAACTGTCTTGGAAAACTTAAAAGAACATTTAGGCTTACATCTGTTCTTCTGAGATGAGCCCATGAGAAGAAAGGGATAAAAAGATGGGAGAGCGGTTTCTCTGTAAGGCAGCACTTGGATGGGTAAGTAGGAGGACACTGCCCAGGCTGTGTCTGGGAGAGCACATACTCTCCCACGTTCTTCCACACTCTCCTACACTGTCCCACGTGGTCCCACACTCTTCCACACTGTCCCACTCTCTCACACTGTCCTACATGATCCCACCATGACACACCCTGTCCCACCCTGTCCCTCCCTGTCCCACCCTCTCCTACCCTGTCCCACTCTCTCCCACACTGTCCCACACTGTCCAGCACTTCCACACTCTCTTGCACTCTCCTGCACTCTCCCATACAGCCCTACAATCTCCCACACAACCTCCTCTCATCCAGGAAAGACATTCTTACTGGGGAAGGGCCACCGTCTATTAATGTCCTTACCATAGGAAGAGGGCATCTTGACATGTTTCAGAAGGCTTGGGGTTGTATTTGGGGTTCATGTCAGGCCTTCTTGAACTTCAGAAATCAAAGGCAGTTCATGTTCATTATTTTTGTTTGTTTGTGGCATTTAGAACCCCTGAGCTCTGCATTACCAAGGGTGACATTCAAAAGGCTCTCAGGCTTTCCTTCTTAATAAGAAGTAATTTGTAGACATCAAACATGCCACTTATTTTTTTTTTAAATGGAAGACAAATGTGTAAACAATAAAAAGAACTAGCCATGTGGGAGAGGCTAAAGGCAACGGTTGGAAGTGTCGCTCAGGCAGAGAGAGGTGCAGATCCAAAGCTCTCAGCAGTCTGGCCTGCTTGTGAATATTCAAATATACAGGTTACTTAAAGGTCATTATGTAATGCTTTTATGGTCATTATGGATGCTTATTGTATTAGAAATTGGTCTCATCCTTTCTTAGAGGGTGACCCAAGGTAATAATTATATAATATGTTTATGCATATGTGTCATTATACTTTGTCCTCTGTTGTCTGCTGCTGCCCTCTCTCACCCCACCCCTTGTTGGTTTGCTTCTCTTCCCCAGATAGGACCTCTTCTCAATTTTCTCTCCTCCCTTAGGAGTCCAACCTCCTTAACTTCTATCTAGTTCTATAACTCCTCCCACCACATAAGGACACATATGTATATACACTCAAATGCATACATATTGTTCATGCATATACAATTTTAAGTCTGTCTACGAAAGGAAACATATTCATCTCTTGGAGTCTGGCTTATTTTGCTTAACAGAACAATCTCTAGCACTACCCATTTTCATGTACCTCATGATTTCATCTCCATGGGTAACTAGAATTCTAATGTGTGTGTGCACCAACTGGTCATTATCCACTCATCTGTTGATGGACAGCGAGGCTGCTTCTATTTCCTGTGCTCTGACTAGCAAGGCGATGAGCACAGATGTGCTGGTGCCCCTGTGCTGTGTTGGCTGTGAGCCCTTCAGGTTTGTACACAGCAATGATAGAGTGACATCATAAGGTAACTCCGATTTGTCTTTCTGAAGACCACACACACTATAGTACCTGCAGTAGTTTACATTCCAACTAGTAGTGGTTAAGGGTTTCCTATTTCCCTAATCCTCCCCAGCATCTGTCATCATTGGCTTTCTTGATGATGTTGGCTCACAGTTGGGAGGGTTTTGTCTGTGGTTATCTAGATCCATGCGTTTGGGTGAGCTATCCTGGTGGTGAGATTGTTTGGTAGAGGAGGCTCTTGCAGAGGAGGCAGAAAGAAGTGGGATAAAGGAAGGTGCCAGGGCAAGGTGTAACTCCTGAGAACATGTTCTCAGTGGTCTATTCCTGTCAGGAGGGCCTTCTTCCTCCCTTTACCACCTTCTAAAGAATGCTAGAACAATACCAATCCATCAAGAGATCGGCCCACTCATTAGAGCCCTCAGGAGCAAATATCTGGATATACCACCACAGCCACACCCAGAGGTGTGCTTTGCTAACCAAATAGACAACTTCCCTCCCTCCCTCCCTCCCTCCCTCCCTCTCTGAGACTTGTTTTATTTTATTTATTTATTTTTATTGGTTATTTTATTTGTTTACATTTCAAATGTTGTCTCCCTTCCTGTTTTCCTTTCTGCATGCCCCCATCCCCTCCCCCTCCCCCTACCTCTATGAGGATGCTCCCTCACCCACCCACCCACCCACTCCCACCTCACTGCCCTAGTATCCCTCTATGCTGGGCATTGAGCCTCCACAGGACCAAGGGCCTCCCCTCCCATTGATACCAGATAAAGCAATCCTCTGTTACATCTGCAGCTGGAGCCATGGGGGACCTTCCGTGTGTAATCTTTGGTTGGCACCTTTCAATCTAATCGCTTTGACAGTCAATATAATATCATTTATGTAAACCAGAGAGACTATGACCGAATGAGCCACTTATAGCCTGAGAACTCTGTGTCTCAGAGACTGTGACAGTCACGAAGTCACCTCAGCCATGTTCTCTTGCTCTATTCTCTTAAGAACAGTTAGAAAGAACTGCATGGCTCTTTGGGCCAGCAGTACTGCCCTTGGCACCCATTTCCCAGAAATAAGACCCACAGCATGTCAGGACAGCTGTAGTAGGATGCACACTGAAACATTGTTTGTAGCAAAAGAAAGGGAGAGAGTGAAGATTCATGATGGACAGCCTTGCAGGGCACCCACACCATGGTATCTCTTCAGACATTGATAGATGGATGTCTCAGAGCTATTGTGAGACTTTGGGAGGCTCTGTGTCATAGGTCAGGATGAGAAGATGGAGTGAGGAAACTGTGTAGAAAGTGGCTAGTGCATGTAGTATTTGGGGTGTGAAAATGCATAGGTTTGCATGTGATAGGCGAGTGTGTTCACTAGATCCTGTTGTATGTTGTCAATGGGATTATGAGATTAAGGGAGGATTAGTGGCTCAGAGGAGAGGACTTGGAGAGTCAAGCAAAAGAGAAGATCCAGTTGCTTCATCAGAGAAATAGGGTTATAATTTCTATATTAGCCAGGTGTAGTGCTGCACACCTGTAAAACCCAGTTGTTGGGAGGCCGAGGCAGAAGGATCTCAAGGTCCAGGCCAGTTAACCTGGGTGACAACACAAGTTGCACACTTTGGACTACATCGTGAAATCCTGATGCATCTTTTCTTCTAATCCTGTATTGTTTTTGCTCCAGGATCTCTGTGAATATTTCATGAGAGTGAAAGCTATTTTGAAGATGTTCAAAGCTCTGCTCAGATATGTGCTAGTGGGATTTGTTATGATACTTCTAACAACAGTCTGATTTAGAAGGAATAGTTCCATCCTTTGAGGCCTAATGAGGTGCTGTCTATTTGACAGAGTAAATGATAACTGATCTAATTAATAGTTGGAGTCCTTCTCCATGAACAGCTGAGTTCACTCTGCCTATATTAAATGTACAGCCTTCAAGAATGGTCTCTCATGAGGTGGCATGGATGTGAGGGAGATGCGCTTCCCCTCCTTGATCCTCTCCATCTGTGGTAGACAGGGGTCAGGAGAGCAGGAGGACTGGTCCCACTCTCATTGGCTGCAGCACTTGGGAGAGCAGGCCCTGAACCTTACCTGGGTTGTGGAAGTGTGGGAGAGTTGGCCTCTGAGGGCCTGAGCACAAGAGTGAGGCCACGATACTCATCTGCCACGTGGTAGAGTAGGCAAGGGAGAGATGCCCTTTCACCCTCCCTACCTTGCCACTGTGTTGGGTGGGAGAGCTGGCCTGGCCCTCACTGTCCACAGCATTCCCTGAGAGCAGCCCCGCACCTTGCCTCTGCAGCACAGTGGAGCTGACCCTGATGGAGTAGGCACAGGTGAACTGGCCCTGTGGTGTGAGAGTAGGAGAGCTGGCTCTGCCCCTTGCTGGCTGCAGGATTGGGAGATCTGGCTGGGGCTGTGCTGGAGAGCTTGCCCTGGTGGTGTGGGTGTGGGAGAGCTGGTGGGCTGACCAGTTCAGATACCACCCAGGCCCAGGTCCAGGGCTTTGTGTTGGCCCACCCAATATCTATGATGCTAGAGTATGTAAAGGGGCCTGTATTGCAGATCCAAAGCTGCAGGATCTCCATCACACAGGGTGGCAACAAGATATCCAAGAGGAGTCCTGGTGAGGATCCAGTGTTGATAGTGTAGCAGAAGCCAGAGGCCACAAACCAGACCATTGACTCATTGCAATGAATATTTGCAAGCAAAGAAGTGTAGACAAAAGGGTATACAGAATGACACACTGACACACTACAGCTTTCATTGTGAGTCTGTCTCTTTTCTCCCCAGAATCACTGGTTGTCAACTCATGAGGACGAAGGGAACAGAATCAACAGACAGGTTTTTGGATGGCTCCTGAGTACAAACTGTAACGATGACATATTGGTACTGGCTTTGGGGAGACAGATCAACTTTACTTGGGGTGATTCAAGGCTTATATAGTTTTGTGTTAAGAGATAGGGATATCCTGGGTGGGCAAAGTCATTCGATGAAGGCTAAGGTACCAAGGGGGGGCATTTCAGGAATTCCAGTTGCTAGCTGAACTGGTTGGCGAGAGGAAACTGAATCTACAATCTCACTGAGGACACAGCGACATTCCGCAGGGGTGTGTGTGTGTGTGTGTGTGTGTGTGTGTGTGTGTGTGTTTGAACTCTCCAGATGAAGTCAAAGGAAATGCACTGCTGGTAAAAGGAGTTTGCCATTTTGTGCTGAGCTCAGAAGGCTAGCCAGACAACGGTAGACTTTGACCATAATTAGCAGGGTAACATAACATAATGAGATTTTGTTGTTTTTAAAATTTTTATTATTTTATTTCTATTTTTGGGGGGTTGCAAGGGCAAACGATGGATACAAAGGGATGTGATGATGTGTGGGATTGGGGTAATGATGTAAAATTCACAGAGTCAATAAAAAATAAAAATAAAAAATACAATAAAGGCAGTTCTAAGAGAAGGAAAAAAGTGACCTATGGGCCCAGGTGAAACTCATGCCCTCTCTCAACTTTCACTCACACCACCTTTAATAGAAGAACATTGTTGGAGTTGGGTGTTGTGGTACAGGCCTACAATCCAACAGGTCATGTATTACAGGGTAGGGTACAGTGTTTCTACATGTGAGTGCATCACATAATGTTTAAAGCAGGTTAAAAGTCTATCTCTCTTAAATGTTTATCAGTGGTGTTGGACTGTCAAATCATTTATGTCTGCCTTTCAATATCTATAGTACGTGGATGTGATCTGTGGTCACCTTAGTGTATGACAGCATACTGGAAACCTTGCTCTTACTCAGCACTAACTTAATCCCTGTTGGTGAACCCTTGCTCCTGCCCCTGGCCCTCCTTCCCTTAGCCTTTGATCCCCACGGGTCCTTTTCAGATCCTGTGCAGCTAAGCTATCTTTTAAAAATTGTATGTATATATGTATGTATATATGATTGGATGTGTGTATGTATGTATGTATGTATGTATGTATGTATGTATTTAATGTGTATGCATGTGCCTCAATGTTTGCATGTTTGCCTTGTGTATTATACAGGTGACCACAGAGGCTAGAAGAGGATACTGGAAGGAACTGGATTCCCTAGAACTGGAGTTAAGGTGATGGTGAGCTGCCACATGTGGGTGAGCTCCTGTGCTCCTATGCCCAGCTTATTTCATTAGATACATTGCCCTGTACCTCTACCCCTGCTTTCACTAACAACAGGAGTTCATATTTTTCCACAGCTGACTGCTGTTTCATGCCATCTGTGTTCCACACTTTCTTACCTGTTTGTTCTCCAGCAGCTGGACACTTAGCCTGTTTCCACATGTGGCTTACTTATAAGTATTCCAGCCTGTTGCATGTAGCTTTTTGCTACCCTGTCTAAGCTCTGGGAATGGGCCACACTACCAGCCCCCATCCAGCTTCCCATTGATAAAAGACACACACACAGTTGTTCCTTTTCAACTTGCCGTTGGACACAGTTGCTGGGTGCTACTATCTTCTGCCTAGAAAAGCATGCCCTTAACAATATTCTTATCTCCTCTCCTCCCACCTGCCCTAAACTTTAGTTTTCATGATACATCTAGTCCATGCTAAACATCCCTGATCACCCGCCTGTAGGAGTGACCTGTGTCACTGTTCCTCCCAAGACCTTACATGGCTGCTTGGTTCTTCTCTCTCCAAAGCATGGCAAACTCTCCTCTCTCCCCTTGCATTGTCTCTTTTTCCTATAGGGACCCGGAAGACCCCCTATTCCTTCCCTCCAGCAATTGCTCCATGGCTTTCTTTACTGAAAGATCAAGAACCAACTGGGGAACAGGACCTTAGCATCAGAACCACCCCTACACCAGCCACTGGGTTTTGTATGACCTCATATGTCCTAATGACATCTGCAAAGACCCTTGTTCCAAAGAGAGTCACATTCTGAGATTCTGGAGGGAAAGAATTTGAGGGTACACTATGTAACATAGTCTGGATACATGGCAGTTTTCAGTGTCATCAACTGTCTCAGCAAAGCAAAGGTTTCACTCACTTTAGTGGTTCTGGTCTTTTGTTCATTGCAGCCCATTCTTCAGCTCCAGCTGATCAGAACCACAGATTCTTAAGTTAAAATATCACATACATGGCCCAGATAGTTTTTATTTCTTTCTGAAGCCTTACAAGCCAGGCCCCAGTCTCTGTACTCTTAGCATTCTTATCTACCAAACTTCCACAGAACAGCTCATTGAGCTCTCAGCTCTCCAAAGTTCCGAACATTTCACAATCCTCCCTCATATAACATGGTCAGGTCTGTCACAGCAGCATTCCATAATCTTGCTATCAATTTCTGTCTTAGTTGGGCTTTTTATTGGGTAACAAAGTATCACCACCAAAAGCTACTTGGGGAGGAAAGGGTTTATTTCAGCGTAAAACTCTCAGGTCATACTCTATCACTGAGGGACATCAGGGCAAGACGTCAAGGCAGGAATCTGCAGGCAGGAACTGAAGAAGAGGCCATGAAGGGGCGCAGCTTACTGCCTTGATCTTCATGGCTTGCTTAGCCTGCTTTCTTATACAACTCAAGACTACTTGCCTTGGGGTCGCCCTGCCTACAGTGGGTGGACATTCCAACCAACATCAATCATCATTCAAGAAAATGCCTGGAAGACTTACTTGCCTTCAGACCAATCTTTTTTTTTTTTTTTTTTTTTTTTTTTGGTTTTTTCGAGACAGGGTTTCTCTGTATAGCCCCGGCTGTCCTGGAACTCACTTTGTAGACCAGGCTGGCCTCGAACTCAGAAATCCGCCTGCCTCTGCCTCCTGAGTGCTGGGATTAAAGGTGTGCGCCACCACGCCCGGCTCTACAGACCAATCTTATGGAAACATTTTTCTCAATTATGACTCCCTCTTCTCAGATATGCTTAGGTTTATGTCGAGTTGACAGAAACCAACCAGCAAACACTGTAAGATGATAAGCCAGGTATCCTAACTGATCATTCTATAGTGTAGACATGTATTATGTCATCATCACATAGCATCCAATAATATAAAATATTTTATCTTTTGAGATAGATAGGGTTTTGGTATGTAGCCCTGCCTTGTCTTGAACTTGCTATATAGACAGACTGGCCTCAAATTCACAGCAACTCACCTGTGTCTGCCTCCTGAGTGCTAAGATAAAAAGCACTGCCCCCATACCTGACTGTTATATTTAAGAGAAAAAAACGTTTCCTGGCCTCTAAGAGGGCATTACATCACCTGGGGCTGGGTTATAGGAAGCTCTGGGCAGTTCAGCAAGGATGCTGGGACCTCTGCGAAGGAGCAAGTGTTCTTAACCCCTGAGCCTCTCTAACTTCTGCATGGTTATTTTATATCTACAATAATTACATTCCTGGAGAAAAGCTGTTTAAAGGAGCATCAGCTTTTGTTTCCCTTCTTTATTTAATTTTGGATGCTCAGCAGTCACCCTGCCCCTCGCGCTCCCTGCTGGGCTCTGTGGGCTCTGCAGGTGGTGAAGTATATCTCCCGCAGATGAGCCAGCCAGCTCCCTATGAGTGCCAGAGTGGAAATCGCAACCCTGATGTCAATCCAAGTTCTGTCCACACTTCACCCCAGTGGGTTGTTCATGAGCTGGCTTCTCCAGAGCACATTCAGTGGTACCCTCAGCTTTGCTTTGGAGGCATTTCAGCATCACCTAATTAGGTAGCGTGGGAACTGGGCAGCCATTACTTATAATAGACGTGGAGTTGTAAATTATTCTATTTAATTAAGAACTGCACATTTCCTATTAAAGAAAAGCTTATCATAGGTTAGTAAATTTATTGGGAACACTTAACTTTCACTAATTAAGCTGTTTGAACTCAAGGCAAGGGCATTCATTAATAATCAGGTCCGAGCAGTTAAGGGCAATTAGTGAAACAGCTGGTCTTTATCTCACCGATAAAGGATGGTTAATAGAGATCTTTACAGCTGTTATAAACTCCCCCAAAGCAGAATCTTCTTCAAAAGTTTGCATTGGCGAAGAACACCAGACAGAGAACAAAGAGAGCTAGATTTAAAAGAACAGAAGCAAGCCAGGCTTCTCAGCCCAAAGACAAGACGAGGGTCAGGAGAGAATCAAAGGCATTCATGAGGATCTCTTTTCCAGTAGTCACTCTTCACCCAAAGGAGCCTGACCCAGCTGCTGTGAGAGCAGCTGGTGAGGATTGGTCGGTTGGTCATCGTGTGTGTGTGTGTGTGTGTGTGTGTGTGTGTGCGCGCGCGCGTCCATGTTCACATGTGTGTACTTAGACCTGAGCACTGGTGTGCAGGAGGTCTGAGGAAGATGATGTGTGTTCTGCTCAATCATTCTCTGCTTTATGTGTGTGTAACAGGGTCTCTCACTGAACCTGGAGCTTGCTGTTCTTCAGGTAGGTTGCCTGGCCAGCAAGCTCCAGAAACCCTCTCTTCCTCCTGCCTCTGTTCTGGGGTTATAGATGGTCACAGCCATGTGCAGCTTTTATGTGAGATCTGATCTCAGGCCTAGCAAGAATTCCTACTTACCAAACAACCCTCCAAACCCGACTGGCCATCTTTACATGCAGAGATGGCATTTTGTGAGAGAGGCTTTGTACTAGCTTTGTTGACTACCAGGAGCAAAGGAAACCTCCAAAGGCGGCCATCCTCACAACCTACTTCTGTTAGCAGCTGGGGGGACAAGCATTTAAAACCTGACCTTGTGGGGTCATTTCAGATTCAAACATAACTAACACCCATGGATGTGCCTGGCAGAGCATTCTCCTCTCTCTCTCTCTCTCTCTCTCTCTCTCTCTCTCATTTTCATTGTTTTGTTCTCATTTGAGATGTCTGCATGTAGGCCTCACAGGATTGTCACATATCATAACCCAGCAGGTGGATTTTGATTCAGAAAGTTTAGAGTGAGCTCAATTGTTGAGACATTTAAGAAACAAGGCTACATGGGGATTTAAGGGACACAGGTGATGCTCCTGACAGCTGTAGCAGCTTGTCTCCTGGCCAAATGGCAGATATTCTGAGGTTACACTTGGGTCGCTCATTCACTACAACATCTATCGGCTGCCCATTGTGTGCTGGGTGTCATGTTGGCTGTAACAACTGTTAGGCCAGATGAGGACCTGGCTTTCTGAAGCTTGCAGTCCAGCGGGGGGTGGGGGTGGGGTGGGGTGGGGGTGGGGGGGAGCAACAGTCAACGATGCTCTGGATCCTTCTGCAACTATGCTGGAGTCTCCAGGATGCAGGGTGGGCAAGTGGGAATGCGTGAAGACAGTTGAGGTTACTGGTTTACAGAAGGGTAAGTCACGGGGGGGGGGGGGGCAGGGGATGAGGTCCCTTTGGATCGGGAAAACAGAAGGAAGATAGAAAGGTGACAGAGGAGGGACCGTCATCCTGGGAGGCCAGTTCAGAAAGACTTTTAAGAACTAGTTCCCTTGTGTATGTTTCATCTATTTAAAACTCACTTTGATTTGCAGTAGTTAAATAATAGCCCCAAGAACAGTAATGCTGAAAGCAGCGAGCACTTATTAGACACCTGCTGTTTAATAAGTGCTACTCAGAGGCTGATCGCCTGCTGTATTTCTCTGAACTGCGATCCCAGGTTTTTGAGAGAGCCACTATTATTATTCCTTCTCTGTGCAAGAGCAAGGCGAGGCCCAGAAAAGCCAATTGGTTTGCCCAAATCCATATAGATAGTGTGGACCTGGTCCATACCATCAGAATCCTGCACATCTACAATTCTTCCTTAAAATAGAAGGCCTATAAATATATGCTTAAAAATACCCTTAGGGGACTAAAGGGATGGCTTAGCAGTTTAGGGCATGTTTTGCTCTTACAGAAGACCCAAATTTGGTTCCTAGCTCCCGTGTCAGGTGGTTCACAATGGCCTGTAAATCTAGCCTTAGTGGATCTGATGTCATTCTGCCCTTTGCTGGCTCTGGTACTCACAGAGCTTGTGCACACACATAATAGACACCATGCATGCCATGCGCTGCATACTTCTCTACATTGCTTCAGATGTAGAAGAGAGGCAGGCAGAGCAAAATTTGTGGGCTGTCTCAGCACCTATCAATACAATGGGGGTAATAGAGGAATCCACCTCATCAGGGTTTTGAGTGGACTAAATGCACCAATGCTGAGAGCAGGGCCTAGCCTGTGGATTCCATGTCTTTTGGGGTCTAAGTCTTTTTGGGCACTTTCTTTCCATCTATAACAGGAGGCGATATATGGTTCCCCTTCATATCCCCCCATACATATGGCTATTCTGAAGGATTAGTAAGGTGTTGCATACAACGTTCTTACAGTGGCTGGTATCAAGTTCTTCTCTGGGTGCTAGCTTGGGTTTGGCAGGGCTGCAGACAGAGGAAGGCTCACTGGCAGTAAAGAAAGATGTTCCTATCTGGAAGAAAGCAGGGCAAGTAAATAAAAACCCAGCTGGATTTCCACGTGGTTCAGTGACAGGCAGCCAGGATTAAGAACCTGAGATGTCACAGCAGGAAGAAGCACAAAGCCCAGGGAGGGGCTGTGTGGCCTTGGGACAGATATGAACGCTGTGGCCTGACGTCCCCTAGGCCAATCCCAGAGTCCTCTGCTGGGCCTTAATCGTCCTTTCTAGACTCTTTGTGAGAGGCGCTCCCTTTGGCCTCTGGCTGGCTCCGCCAGAGCCTAATCACATTTGAAAGTAGTTTTTATCTGTGATTGTTCTCCCGCATGCAAGGGGCTTAAGCATCTAAGCCGCCACTTCCATCAAATCCAGGCCCATGGCCCTGTTAATACACACAAGCCTGGATTTGGCAGGGAACTGATCCTCAGCCTCGGCCAAGAGGGGGATTTCGGAGAATTAGAAGTGACCAGTTTGGGGGAAGGGGAGGTGGAGGGAGACAGAGTCAAGCCACAGGAGAGAGCTAACAGGGCGGCTCCTGCCAGGCTGCTCCTGGAGAAGTGTGCTTATCATCCTCAGGGCTGGGCTTTGTGAAGTTTAATAAGGTGTTGTCTGTGAAGATTACCTCTTAGCTTAGAGACAATATTTTATTTTCGCTGCCTCTTTCTGGGATGCAGAGTGTGGTGTGCAGAGCTTCATTTGAAGCTCACATACCTCAGGCTAATTCTGTGTTAAAGGGCAGTGGGTGTTAGAGTGGAAATTACTGCAGCCTTCCTAAGGTGCTAGGGTTCTGACATGGAGGCTGGGGTCCCAGCTGATGGGCAGACCAAGGCCAAACTGGGAGGCCAAACATGGCTTCAAATCTTCAGTACCCAGTAGGAGTGGCTGCCTCAGTGCTGTGGGACCAGAGTCAGGATAGCGGGGACTTGCCAGGTGTCAGCTTAACTTCAGGTTCAGTGAGACATCCTGCCTCAAGG
The DNA here is from genome assembly GCF_000001635.26 of Mus musculus. Lineage (NCBI taxonomy): Eukaryota > Metazoa > Chordata > Mammalia > Rodentia > Muridae > Mus > Mus musculus. The sequence goes on along the minus strand of NC_000073.6, from coordinate 118,025,665 downwards.
GAAGAAGGGCAGAAAGTGACAGAGTGGGACACACTGATGCCTTCCTCTGGCTTCTGTGGATGCACAGGACACCCTCCCACTTGCTCATACAAAACGCGCGCGCGCGCGCACACACACACACACACACACACACACACACACACAGTGAAAGAGCTGATTGCTCTCATTTTTCCTGTGGGTGTTTATCTTTATTACTTTTACTGCAGTATGTGTGTGGGGGGGTGTAATTCACAAACCTTGCAATCTTTCCATTTAAAGCATGCAATTGAATGATTTCTGGTGTATTCACAGGGTTGTGCTGGCACCAACATGTTCAATCTCAGAACCTTTTCATCACCCAAAGAAACATCCTGTGTATTGTCAACCATTCTTTGTTTCTTTACAGGCAAACACCGAGGCCATCCCCTTGGTGGGTATAACTTCTGTGCTCATGAGTTCAACGATCTACACATCAAAAAGGTTGCCTCTGAAAAGCCTGTTGATGGGAGGAACACGGGCCCTCAGGGAGGATCTACTATTATTATTTTGCTAGATGAACATTAACAACTGATGCATCGAAATTCAGACATTAGTGATGGTGGAATGTTTAGCCCTAACTTCAACATCTACATCACACCCCTCCTTCCAAGTTACAGGGAATATTTCAGAAAACATGAAGATGGTGCAGAAAAATGATAGGAATCAGAGGTTGGTGAGGTCTGGGGTGAAGCAGTCCCTTTGTACATGGTATGGGTGTTGCACTTATGGACAGCTGAGTTATCTGCACAAGATTCCAGCATATGGGGGGTGGGGTGCATGTGTGCCCTAGTTGGCTTTCTATTGCTATGGCAAAACATTGACTAAATGCAACTTGAGGAAGAAAGGGTTTGTTTCATGTCACAGCTCTCAGATAACACTCCATCACTAAGGGAGGTCAAGGCAGGAACTGGGAGGCAGAAACTGGAGCAGAGGCCATGGAGGTTACTGGCTTGCTTCCCATGGCTTGCTCAGCTTGCTTTCTTAAACACCCAAGACCACCAGGCCAGGAGTAGCATTGCCCACAATGGGCTGGGTTCTCCCCCATTAATCATTAATCCAGAAAACACCCCATAGACTTTCCCACAGGCCATCTGATGGAGGCATTTTCTCCGTTGAGATTTCTTCTTCCCAGATGGCTCTAGTTTGTGCCAAGGTGAATTGATACACAAAACTAACAGCAAGAAGGGGAACTATTGATTGTTGATGTGGAAGGAGAGTTGCCTGAGAGGCTGAAGAAAGGAGAGTTGCTTCTTATCAGAAGTTTGGCTCTGATAGGCTGCCTGCACTGCACTGGATGGTCCCACACCCAAGCATATACTGACAAGAGTAATTACACTTAGTGGGTTATTTAAAAAGAGAGACATGAAATCAGGAGGAGGTTATTGTGGTCTAGGAAGAACTGAAAGAGAGGAGTAGGTAGCAGATGTGATAAAACACATTGTATGCATGTATGAAATTCTCAAGGAATAAATAAAAGTAGTAAAAAGAAAATAATGCTATATTGTTTCATGAAGGGCACATCAGCACCCATGTGTGTTGCTGCATTGGCTCCAACCTCTTGGATACGAGAGAGAATTTTGATCTACATTCAGTCTCTACAAACATACCTATGCTGGATATATCATATAAATTATAGAAAATGTTGCCTTGGTGCTGAGATGGCTCAGCAGTTAAGAGCATTTGCTGCTCTTCCAGCAGACCTGGGTTAGCTTCCCAGCACCTACATGGTGCCTCACAGCTGCCTGCATGATCTGCATCTTCTTCCGGCTTCTGCAGACATCCACACACATGTGGTACACACAATTCTTTTCTTTCTTAAAGGAAAATATGACCTGAATGTAGATTGTAGATTGTGTGGTACCCACTCTCTGGTCCTCACCATTCCCTTTTTTGGCTTCATCTCTTATTATTCTCCTTTCGCAAAGTGCCTTAGGCATACTATCTTTCTCCTCAACCAGAATCAGGCATGCTCCTGCCTCTGGGCGTTTGCACTGGCTGGCTTCTGTGCTGTGGAACCTCACCACAACCCTAGAGAAACTCATGCTTCCTGCTTTCCTCCCTTCCATCCCTCACTGCATGGGTGTGTTATCCATGTGCTGTTCTTGCATGTAATGTCTACGTTTCTTCCTCTGTCTGTCCCTTTCTCTAAATGCCTGGATGGACTGTGTTTACCCAGCTTTTGTCTCCCTAACTCAAGTAACTTTATGAAGGCGACTTTGAATTTCTTTCACTATTACTATGTTTGTGTGTGTGTATCTGTGCATAGGTTGGCCTATGTGTGGGTGCATGCAAGTGTGTAGAAGTATGTGTGTATATGCATGTGTATGTGGAGGCCACAGATTAGATTTGAGTGTTATCCCCAGAAATACACTGGCCTGGAGCTCGCTGAGCAGGCAAGGCTAGCTGGCCAGCAAGCCCCAAGGATCCTCCATACCTGGCTTTGTTTAAATGTGTGTTATTGGGGGTCATGCTCGGGACCTGATGCTTGTGAAGCAAATGTTTCACTGACTAAACCATCTCCAACCACTTTGTTAACTCTGTACCCAGATTCTACAAGATTGGCTACACACAGTAAATGTCTAACTAATAGGGACTGAATAAAACAGGCAGCATGTGGACCTGCTCCTCTTCTGGTATCCTCCTCCATCTTTCTCAGGCATCTTTCCTGGGCATCTTCCTCCTGCTTCCCATTATGAACTTTATTTATTTTTGAGACAGGTTTTAATCTGTAGCCCATGGCCTGGAACTCACTAAATAGTCTTAAATGACCTCAAAAACCATAGCTGTCCTTTTGCCTCAGCCTCTCTGAGTTCTGGGATTATAGATAGTCAATGTTAGCTAACACTTACTGAGCTGGGGGCTTTCTGAAAGTCTGCTCTGGGCTGTACCCTCTGCCCCCACTACCTCTCCCAGCTCTGCCTCAGATCTCATTGTGATAAATACCATTTGCAGGGTTACATGAGCGTTCACACGGAACTGCCTGTGTAGGCAAATGCCTATGCAATTATAGAGCAGTGTATGCAAGAGCCTCCTTTGGGGGATGGCAAGCAAACTCTTAGAGTGATAGAAAAAATAGCAAATAAAGAGAAGCTTTTTTTATAACCGAACATTGGCACAATATCAAAGACCACAGGGGTTAAATGATTAGAGAACAATTTTTGAGTGTTCTGACTGTGGTTTGGCTGGCAATGTTTAGATAACTTAGAAAAAACCATATGCATGATTCATAAATTATACATTTTGTGACATTCTCTTCCTTGCCCTTATTTTAGTGAAATCATGGTTTTTATGATCAAGGTTTTTATTGATTTGTTTCAATTGATGGTAATGATTTTGCCATTAATAAAATACGGAAGGGCTGAAGAAGGGGCTAAGGGGTTTAAAAGCACCTGCTCTTTGTGAGAACCTAAGTTCAACCTTCATGCTGACCCTTGACATTGACAACCTGGAGAGAAGTGGAAGGTAGAATTGCGACTTGTTTTATTGGGGCGAGAGGCTCGATTTGGTGGGTTGATTGTTTGTCTTTTGAGTGGTTTGTTTTATTTTTATTTTTTGAGAAGGGGTCAGCCCAGACCACTGAGAACACACAAACCCTGCTTCACTCTCCTGAGTGCTGATCACAGAGTGGACTACTGCACCCAGATGAATTATGCAATAAAATCTAATTAGAATTTCAAAAACCATATTTCCAGCTTCATTTTAACACCTTCATTATTAACATTTACTCATAATTTGTATGTCACCTCTCAGTTTAATAAGTACCCATGAAGAAATAACTTAGAAGGAAATGTCAGCTATGAAAAAATAATTTTTCCATTTTTACCCTGTGCTGTAATGTACTTTCAGACTGACACGTTTTAAAAATCTGGTTGTATTTTTTAAGATCTTAAAAGAATTTATGTGCGTGTGTGTCACACATATGTATGTCCCCTGGAGCAGGAGTTTCAGGTGGTTATGAGTCACCTGACAGGTTCTGGGACCAGGACTTGGGGGTGGTGGTGGTGTGCTCTTCAAGAACAGTGTCCTGGTTAGTTTTCTGTCAACTTGACACAAGCCAGAATCATCTGGGAAGAAGAAACTCAATGGAGAAAATGCCACCATGAGATTGCTTGTGGACAGGCCTGTGAGGACCTTTTTTCTGAACTAATCACTGCGGGTGATGTCACCCATGAGCAGGTTGTCCTGGGTTGAATAAGAAAGCAGGCTAACCAGCCACAGGGAACAGGCCAGTGAACAGCACACTTCCATGCCTGCTTCAGTTCCTGCCTGACTCAGGTGCCTGTCCTGACTTCCCTTCATGATGGCCTGTACATTGTAACATGAGATTAACCCTTTCCTCCCCAGGCTGCTCTTGGTTATGGTGGTTGCTCTTTGGAGACAGGACACATGAAAGAGCTGGTCTGGCACTCACAGAGATCTTCCTACCTCTGCTTCTGGAGAGCTGAAGCCATCCTTGTATTTTTATCATCATAATAGAAAGAAAACCAGTATAAGCAGCCCCTCCCCCAAGTGCAAGGAAGGAGGAACTAGACACTCAGCTGAGGGGGTGTGATCCTCTCTACGCCTTCCTTCTCAAATGGAACATCTGCAGTCATTAAGCCAAGTTGTGATCTTCTCAGAGCAGGTCCAATTGGGCTTATAACAATGGATCATTCAGACCACAGTTCTATGGAGGAACCCCAAAGGTCTGATGAAGTCTCAGGCTGTTGAAACTGTTTCTTCACGCAGCTCTTGAACCAGCTCTTCATGCTGTGGGGACTCCTCTTCCTATATCTTAAACTTTTTTTTTTAAACTTACTTCTGGTTTGACATCTAACTGGGCTGAGGAGATGGCTCAGTTGGTGAAGTACAACCATGAGGACCTGGGTCTGTATCTCCAGCATCCAGACAGAAAGCCTTCATGGTGTTGCCCATCTGTAATCTCAGTGCTGGGAAGGCAGAGGCAGGAGGATCCGGGGATTTCCTGGACAGCTGAATCTGTCAGCTCCAGGTTCAGTGAGGAAATAAGGTGGGGAGTGATAGAGGAAGACACTGCTGTCAACCTCTGACTACATGCACACACACATGCGCACACACATATACTGCCATCCATGTGCACACACACATGCAAACACACATATAGCCAAACACAAACACACACACACACAAACACACCCCCAAAATAAGATCAGATAAGATAAGATAAGATAAGATAAATGAGAACTGAGTCCCACAGGGGCCATGCAGTGGAAGGCATTTCCATTTTATTTAGGGATGTCTGTTTTACTTCTTAATGAGATGGTTTTCATCTGTGGGACAGAAGGACCCTCTTAGACATTTACTCTGAAATATTCTTGCATACAGATAAAGAGCTCAGCACACACTGAGTTTGGAGGAAAAAAGTGACAGCCAACCACCGAACATCACTTGATCAGTTTTATTTGGGTTATTAGCAGAGAATATTTTGCACTGGAGACTTCTTATATCAAGCAATAACTGAATGTTAAGCAAACAGATCATCAATTATTAACACGAAGCTGCTATTAGTGCAGTCCTTCACATGCTGGTGGCACACGCCTTTGGAGAGGAATGCAGGAACATTCGAATGTGCAAAGTTGGAATCAAGTAGTGTTCCTTCCACTGAGATGTTTTGGAAGCTGGATCTATATCTAATTTTCCATTTGGGAGTGGGTGCTGTGATCGAAAGAGAAGCTTAAAATATGGCATAGAAATAGCTGAGAGAGATGCTGGCAGAATTGGTGTTTTGAGGGCTGAGGACTTTGCAAACTAGAGTTTACTTCTAACATGGAATCTGGGTGTCTTTCTTTATTGGTCAGACCCAGGATGACTTTATTTTATCTATTCATGTGTGTGTGTGCATGCACATGCATGCGTGTGGATGTGTGCATGGGAGTGCAGGTGCCACAGAACCCAGAGGTTTCAGAGTCTTAGAACCAGAGTTTTGGGTACTTTTAAGCTGCCTGATGTGGGTACTGGGAACCCGAATCCTCTGAAAGAGCAAGTGCTCTTAACCATTGAACCATCTCTCCACTTCCACCCCACCCTCCTTTTAAAGACAGGGTCTCCAGTACTCTCCTAGTGGGCTAAGCTGAATGCTCAGTGAGCTCAGGCCTGCTTGTCTCTGCCTTCCCAGCACTGCCACACTCCAGCTTTATCTCTGTAGCTATGACTTCTTCTCCTTCCTTCTCCTCCTCCTGCTCCTCCTCCTCCTCCTGCTCCTCCTCCTCCTGAGACAGGGTCTCTCTGTGTAGACCTTATTTCAGTTTTACATGTGGGCTTAAATTTTAAAAATTGATTACATGCATGCTGAGTCTGCACATGTGAGAGATATATGCCCTTAGAAGCTAAGCTCTCCTGGAGCGGAAGTTACAGGATATAGGGCCAGTGTGGGTGTTAGGGACTGAATTCCTTGGTCTTCTGCAACAGTAGTTCATGCTCTTAACCAGCAGTTTGCAATCTTTGGGTCACAACCCCTTCACAGGGCATATCAGGTATTCTTCATATCAGATTTTTATATTACAGTTCATAACAGTAACATATTACAGTTATGAAGTATCAACAAAAATGATTTTATGGCTGGAGGTCACACAACATGAGGAACTGTATTAAAAGGTTTCAGCATTAGAAAGGTTGAACACCACTCCTCTTAACCATTGAAGCATCTCTGCACCCTCTCCATATGAATTTTTGTTCCATATTCACTGAGGTACTTCAGTCATTCATCTACATATCTCGCTGCCTCTGTCTGTCTCTTCCTCTCTCTCTGTAAGTGGAGAGAGTCCTTATTCTTTATTTCTACCCACATAGATTGCAACACTTACTACTTCAGTGTAGCACAGGTGGGTACCTGTGATGGTTTATATATGATTGGCCCAGGGAATGGCACTATCAGGAGGTGTGGCCTTGTTGGAGTACCTGTGGCCTTGTAGTGTGGGATTTAAGACCCTTGTCCTAGCTGCCTGAGAGCCAGTATTCTGCTAGCAGCCTTCAGAGGAAGATGTAGAACTCTCAGCTCCTCCTGCCCCATGCCTGCCTGGATGCTGCCATGCTCCCACCTTGAGGATAATGGACTGAACCTCTGAACCTGTAAGCCAGCCACAATTAAATATTGTCATTTATAAGAGTTGCCTTGGTCATGGTGTCTGTTCACAGCAGTTAAATCCTAACTAAGAAGGAAATTGGTACCAGGAGTGGGATATTGCTGTGATATGCCTGACCATGCTTTTGTTTGGAAGAATGTGGATTTTGTGACTTTGGATTGGGAAAGCCATAGGATGCTTTAAGTGGGGCTTAATAAGCTATCCTAGGAGGAATATGGAAGACTTTGTTGCTGTGAGTGATTTGAACTGTGCAGACCTGGCCCAAGAGGTTTCAAAGGAGAAGAATTTCAATATGTGGCCTAGAGTTTTTTTTTTTTTTTTTTTTTTTGGTGTAGTGTTTTGGTGAAGAATGTGGCTACTTTTTGCCCTTGTCTGAAGAATCTGCCTGAGGCTAAGGTTAAGAGACTCAGATTAATTGCACTTGCAAAGGAACTCTCAAAAAAGCTCAGCAGAGAATTTGTTCTCTGGTTAAGCCTATTGAAGAACATTTTGAACAACTTAGAAAGGAAAAATATAAAATATATGGCTAGAGTATTAAAGGGGCACAAAGAAGTGAAATGGGACAGAATCCTACTTTCTAGGAGATAACAAATTAAGGGATTTGGGGGCAAGATCCTACTCAGCTAAATTTAGATCCAGGCATGGTGGTACACACCTTTAATCTCAGAAGACAAAGCCAAACAGATCTCTGAGTACAAGGCCAGTCTGGGACAAAGCAGGTTCTAGGTGAAGAAAAGCTTATCCAGGCATGGTGGTACACACCTTTAATCCCAGCATTACTGGAGACAGAGCCATGCAGATCTCTCGAGTTCAAGGTAAGTCTACAGAGCAAATCCCAGGAAAGCCAAGCTTAGGCAGTGAGGGAGTTGGAAAACAGAAAGCTCATAATAGAATAAGGGGGGGCATGTTCCAGTCCCAGCAAGCAGTAGAACAAGGCAGCTTTAGACATGTGGGTCTAGCTTTAGAGTGAAAAATAGAAGAGACTACTGGGACAATTATTATGGTTAGCTGAAGCTAAGAAATTAGCAATGATTAAGAAGAGACCAGCATCACTGAGGTGAAATCTTCTGGGAAGTGTTTTCTGAGAGCACAAAGAAGCTGTGTTCCAGAGATAGCCAAGGCTATACCTCATGCTGCAGCTGTACTTGGTAATGTGTAAGAGTCATCCAAGTTGTACTGGTTTTGAAGGCATGAAGGTGTAATGAAGAGCAGCTGAGGCTTGGCACTGTGAGAGGCCATGGAAGGCCATTGGTGAAGGTGTAGCCTCAGTTATAGTTGACAGCCCAGGACTGAAGGGGTTATGCAAAGGAATTGAGGCTTGGCACAATGAAGAGAGCCTATGAGAGGCTATTGGGGAAGCCTAGTTTCAGTAGAAGACCCCAATGTAGTGGAGATGCCAGTATCATGGGATGATAATGACAAGCAGCGGCAGTGGAGTGGATCACCCTCAGCTTAGAGTGCTGCAGAAGGCGGAGCTGGAGAAGTGACACCAGCCCTTTGGAGGAGTCTAGAAGATCCCAGACATTGAATCAAGAAGCTGTAACGTTGAAGTTGCCTTGGAGACCCCAAGATGTACGAGATGTCAGAGCCATGGGCTATCTGCCAAGAAAAGCTGCTAACAGGGAGTGGAACAAGTCCAGGAGAAAGAAGTTTTTTGCAGTCAACAAAGATGAAAAAGGAGTTGGAGATCTGAAGACTGATTTCACAACAGCCATGGAGATGCAGAGTTTGGAGTTTGCCCAGCAGGTTTCCTGTCTTGCTTTGGGAATTACAGCTAAGTGATTGGATGAATCTCAGAAGAGAGCTCAAACTTTGGACTTTTAACATTCTTGAGACTGCTATAGACTTTGGAAGTTGGACTAAATGAACCTTTGTAGTTATGGTATGGCTATGACCCCCATAGACTCATGTATTTGAACAAGCCTATGGGAGCCAGGGAGTGGGATGTGATGGTTTATATGTGGTTGGTCCAGGGAGTGGCATTGTTGGGAGGTGTGGCCTTGTTGGAGTAGGTGTGGCCTTGTGGGTGGAGGCTTTAAGACCCTTGTCCTAGTTGCCTGGGAGCCAGTATTCTGCTAGCAGCCTTCAGAAAGATGGCACTTCAGGAAGATGTAGCATTCTCAGCTCCTCCTACACCATGCCTGCCTGGATGCTGCCATCTTTCTACCTTGAGGATAATGGACTGAACCTCTGAACCTGTAAGCCAGCTCCAATTAAATGTTGTCATTTATAAGACTTGCCTTGATCATGGTGTCTATTCACAGCAGTACTCTAACCCTAAGACAGTACTCACTTCATTGTTTGCAGCGTGTGTGTGTGTGTGTGTGTGTGTGTGTGTGTGTGTGAGAGAGAGAGAGAGAGAGAGAGAGAGAGAGAGAGAGAGAGAGAGAGAGAGAGAGAGATTCTAGGGGTTGAACTCTGGAGTTCACACATGCCAGTCAAGTGCTCTACCACTGAGCTACATCTCCAGACTGTTTTCAAATATTCATTAGGCCAAACTCCTTGTGCTTACATGCATGGCATATAGGTATCCTCTTTTATAGATATTCAAGGTCTATTTTAGAAGTGGAACTGTCAGTCAAACTGCACATACGTGTGTAATTCTGAGAGGCATCACCAAGTCATCAGCGATGAGTGTTTGTTTTCCCAAAGCTGGCTTATGTTTCCAAGAAGAGCTCAACTTGAGGCTGTTGCACAAACCACTGCCTTCCAGAGGAGAACAACATTACTTTAGTCTCAATGTTTTTTTGGTTTTTAAAAGAGTTTTATACATCCATACAATGTACTTTGTTCATATTTGCCACTCTTAGCTCCTCCCCTTTGCATCTCACAGATCCCAGTCATTTCCCTATTTTTCCAACCCTGGGTCCTCTCTTATTTTAATTTAATAAATAATCAACTCCAATTTGTGCTGTCTGGAGCATGGCTGACTTACAAGGAGCCATACTATTAAAGAAAATGGACTTCCCCCCACCCCAGAAGTCATCACCTGTCCATAGCTTCTCAGGTACAGATGCGGAGCATGGCTCATGGACCCCTTCTTACTCTATGCTAGAACATTGTCTGGCTTGTGCTTGTGTAGGCAGCCACTGCTGTCATGAGAGCAGCATTTCCATCATGTCCAGAAGGCACTCTTTCACCCTGGTTCCCTCTGATCCTTTCTTTCTGCAGTCTCTCCGCCTCCCTCTCTAGGGTGGTCTCTGAGCCTAGTGGAAGGGGTTGATATAGGTGCCTCCTTTGTGGCTGAGAACTACCTAATCATTTACTCTCCACACTTTGACCAGTTGTGAGTCTAGATATTAATAATACAGCATCCAGCACAAGAAGGAACTTTTTCTGATGTGGTCTGAGTGCTGCACTTAACTATGGGTAGAGAAATTTAAGAATTAAGAAATTAGTGAACTAAGAAATCAGTGGGGAGCTGGAGAGATGGCTCAGTGGTTAAGGGTACTGGCTGTTCTTTCAAAGGACCAGGATTCAATTCCCAATATCCACATGGCAGCTCACAGCTGTCTGTAACTCCAGTTTCAGGGTATCTGACAACCTCATGCAGACATACATGCAAGCAAAACACAAACATAATAAATAAATAAATCATTAAAAATAGATCAGTTTGATATTATGTTTATTTAGCAAAAATACCAGTAGTAGGCTCATGTCTGGGGCCTCTGAGCTCCCCAGCCCTGTGTTTTTGGCTAGATTTGCAGTACTGTTCATGTGTTTTCTCCAGTGGAACAGACCTTACACGGAACGCTGTTAGTCACCACTGTAACCTTTGTAATGCTGTCGCACCCATGGCCATATCTAGCCATACCTGTCATCATTGCATTTCACAGAGTTAATTGGGTAGGATTATTGCTGACTTCCCCTCCCCTAAGCAGCCGTATAGCACATTTCTGGACTGTGAAAACAAGCCAGCAGGGTGAAGCTTCCTGGTCACCGACAACTTGATTTCTCCATGTCTTGTGACCAAAGTGTTTGATGCCTTCAACAGAACAGTGCACGCTGTTTTCCATTGCTCTTGGATCTCCATCTTTGAATTCTCTTTACTACCTCATTCTCTGTGTCTGGTACTTAGCTTTTCTTCAAAGCCCCAACTCTTGTTTTCTGCAGGACGGAAGCCACGTTAGTTAAACCTCATGTCTTTGTCTCTTCACCTGCAAAGTGGGCTGTCAGAGTACCTGCACACTGCTGTAGTCACTGGTACTGGAAGCACTGAACATAGCTCAGGCTTAGTATACGATTATAGATGCTGTCTCTTCCTGCTCAGTGGCTGGACAACCAGTTGTTCTGCTCTTCTCTGGAGAGAATCACCTCTCCCATTCCCAGCTTCCCTCAGTTGCCCATAGTTCTTTGTGTAGGATTGAAGCCTTGTAGGCAAGCATATTGCTTTTAAATTTTTTAAAGAATTATTTATTTATAGTGTATACACCTCTCTCTCTCCCTCCCTCCCTCCCTCCCTCCCTCCCTCCCTCCCTCTCTCTCTCTCTCTCTCTCTCTCTGTGTATGTAAATGTGTGTGTGTCTGTGTGCCAGAGTACGTTCTGGGTATTGACTTAAGTCATCATGTTTAGCAGCCAGTCTTCTAATGGTCTCTCCAGCCCCCTGACTCTCACCTTCCTTTTCTTCAGAGGGCAATTTGGCCAGCTTCCTGGCCCTTTACTTTTTCACAGAGTACCACCTACTGTCACAAACTGTAAGAGTTTAGCACCGTGTTAGTCAATACTTAGCAGTGTCAGTCTGGGTGACTCTGGCTCTACAAGTCCTGTGTCTCTGAGATCCAAGTGGGACCCGGAGGGGGTGCATGCTAATAAATCCAAGAAATGAAATCAGAAACCAAAATGCTTCTTAGTGTACATGTTATCCACAGCAAAGCGAGGCAAATTTGTGAACTTCAAATGATCAACAAGGGGAGGCATAGACTGACAGATTCTCTTCTGTCTTGAGGCAGGAAATAGATTCGTCTCATGGTTCTGGTTGCTACTAATTGCAGGGTATCAAAATCACTAACTCCCTGTTTAAGTGCCGGTTCTTTGCTATGCTACTTACCAAAGGCAAAATAGTCATGTGTTTTCACAGATGATTTTCACCCCTCACCCTCTCCCATGTGAAGGACATTTCTCCCTTCCTCTGATTGTTTTAACCCCCACTCCCTGAGAGACCTTGGTCTTTGTGCCTGGGGACCATTCTATTTCCTTGCTTAACATCCTTTTCTTTATCTGCCACTCTGCTTCCAGCCATTACTTTTATGAAATATTTCTCAGCATCTCCAGCACCAATGGCCCTTTCTTCCTTGATTCCTTGGGACTCAGTTAAATGTTTCTTTTATAGTGTTTTCCATATTAAGCTCTGGTATGTATCAGTCTCTAGCATTTGTACTGGGAAATCTCAAAGATAAAGATAACATTCCCCACCCCCTTCCTCTGTGGAGCACGCTTACGTGCCAGGGCCTATGATATGACCCATGGACACAGAAGTGAATTAAACTGCTCTTGGTCTGGAAAGGAAATCTCAGGCATAGGGAGGGAGTAATGAAAGGAGGAGGTACCAAGCCATGCCCCCTCCACTGTGTCTTCATTTCATCTTCAAAATAACATTAGAGGTACCCATCACAGTTCCCTCTTCGTCGATGGAAATCTTGAGTCAGGGACAAAGCATAACTCACCAGGGAACCAAGGATGCACAGTGGCTTTAAGGGGAGGTCAGGAGATTTCCCCACATTGGAGGTGAAGGACCAGAGAGGAGGAGTTAAACACGGGGATGTGTAGTGGCCTGGAGAAATAGGACGTCACTCTTTAGGAACTGCAAGAGTCACTTTCACATTCCCTTTATCCAAAGAGTCCAGAGTGAGGTGGGTACTCGCTGTGTGTAGTTCAGTGTGTCGTAGGTGCTCACTGAATTGTATGTGCATGGTGCCTGTGTGGAAGTCAGAGGGTAATTTGTGGGACTCGGTTCTATTCTACTGTGTGGATTCTGGGGACAGAACTTGGGTCGTCGGGCGTGGCAGCAAGCACCTTTACCTGCTGAGCTGTCTTGCTAGCTCCACTCAATATTGGTAAGGATGGTTGCCTGCAGCAGAAGGCCCCAGAATTTCTGCCATTCCGTTCTGTGCTGGAATTCATCATGCTTCAGGCTTTTAAGATTCTCTTCCTTCTCTACCCTTTAGGAGTCCAGGGAGTTCATTTACATATTTGGGCCAATCTGGTGAGAGGTTTGGGATGGCTAAGTACATGCTGGGTGGGTAGCTGGTGGGATTCCTTAACAGAAGCCATCATATCCCTCATCCCTCTGGGCTGCTCCAGAAGTACGCCATTCGGGGGAGTGGTGCCTTTATGGTCATATGCTCATATGTTTAAGTGTTTGGTCCCCAGTCAATGGCACTATTTGGTAAGGATTAGGAGGTGTGGCCTTATTGGAAGAGGTGTGTCACTGAGGATGAGCTTTGAGGTTTCAAAAGCCCATGATCTTCTAATTAGTTCTCTCTACGTGTCATGACTGTGGTTTAGAGGTGAGCTTTCAGCTGCTGAGCCAACTACCTTCTACCATCTACCTCTGCTCCTCCACTACAAAACTTTGACCTTCTGAGACCATCAGCTCTGATTAATTTCTTTCTTCTATAAGTCAATTACCTTGGTTTTGGTGCCTTACTACAGTAATAGAAAAGTAATTAAGGCAATGGTGATTGTGGCAATGATGGTGAGGACGGTGATGGTTGTGATTGTTGTGGTTGTGATTGTTGTGGTGGTGATTGTTGTGGTGGTGATTGTTGTGGTGGTGATTGTTGTGGTGGTGATTGTTGTGGTGGTGATTGTTGTGGTGGTGATGGTGGTAGTGATGATGAGGGTGATAGTATTGATGATGGTGATGATGAACTGTACATAATAATGATAATAAGTGCACTCAGTAACTCTACAACAATTCCACCACCTCTATAGTTTCATTGTACTAAATGTTAATGGTCCATTTATTTCCCAAACCCTAACCAAATGGAAGACAGTTCTTTTTTTTCTCAGAAAAAGGATGAGATTAGCCCTTAAGTTTTATGACTTCTGGATTTTTCTGTTGAGCATAACATACAAGGGGGCAAGAACTCAAACCCATTATTTTTACATGAAAATAGTGGAGTAACTCACATGAATGTTACACCCAAGATTGTTATTCCACTAATCTACCCACTAATTGAAATAATGGGTACATGGAGTTTCAGAGGAATGTAGACAGAGGACAGTCTAAGGCAATAGAGAGATTGGGCTGGAGTCATTACCTACGACCGTGTTCATGCTCCCACCATGTCTCACAGTCGTGGTGAGAGACTCAGCAACCACTCTCCGGGCCTTCTCTTAGTCACTCAATGACAAAGGTCAGCCAAGGGACTAAGAGTAAATCCTTGAGGGTTTTTTGGCTGTGAATCTCTCCAAAAACTCTGCTCTGCTTTGAAGCAGAAGAGCCATGACTGACAGTTTGCAAATGAGTGGCCATGTTTCAATAAAACTTTATTCATAAATAAAAGTGACAGGCCAGATTTGGCCTAGGGGCTACAGTTATAACCAGTTGGTATGTGAGAGGGAACCCTGGACAATAGTTATCACATCTGCACATGAAACAGAAGCTGCTGGCCAGACACACAGCATAAAGAAGTAGGCAGAACAAAAAATTAATACAGATGACTGAAAAGAAACTTGATTTTTACATTTCAGCTACCGCTGCTTCTTTCCACTTATAATTTGCTTAGAAAGGAGAAACAGACAGAAATCCTCTCCATTAACAGTGAGATTAAATAAAGGATCCTGTGAAGCGGTGTTGGTTACCATGGCATTCCTGGAACAACTTTCCAGAAACTCTAAATGAAAAGGGCCAGCTTTTATCTCTGTATGTGACTCTATTAATTCTGATTCACGGTGTGGAATTTATCCACACAGCCAGCTAGCTTGCTTTGCTAGAATTTCAGATGCAGGAAGAGAAGAAGAAGATGTGTTTGGAGATGTTTTGCTGTTGTTTGAGGAAAGGTGACCATATCAGTTAGAAAAAAAAAATGTCCAGGCTGCAGGTAGGTAGGCAGAGTGAAGTCATCAGGGACAGAACAGCTAAGACAACGCCAAACATCAGTCTGTGAGGTGCATGGTGGCCTATGTTCTTTGAAATACTCTGTGTTGAGTGGGGTGGCAAGTTACTGTATTCTTTACAACCAGGTTTAGCAGTGGAAAACACAGCCTGTTTGTGACCTCAATGCTTGTATGCAGTGTGTTTGTGTGGTGTTTATGGTATATACAAGTGCGTGTCTGTTCACAGACTCACATGCATGTATGGTCATGGGAGGAGATCTGGTGTCCTGTTCTACCATTCTCTACCTTGTCATTGGGTCTCTTACTGACCCTGGAGCGAGGCCTGTAGTCAGTAAGTGGCAGTGGCTCTCCTGTCCCTGTCCCCCACAGCACTGGAATTACAGGTGTGTGTACAATCATGCTTGACTTTTTCCATGAGCTCTGGGGTTTGAACTCAGGTGTTTGTACATGCCCGTTTATCTTCCCATGCCCTATCTCATAGTTTCTGTGCTCAGGAGTCTTGGCACATCTTAGTTGTGGGCTGTGCCTCAGAGACTCTGTCAAAGCTGCCATCATAATATCACTGAGCTGCGGTTTGCATTAAAGGTTCAAATAAGGATGGGCCCTTCCAAGTTCCCACGTTGCTGGCAGGTCCAATTCCTCCAATGATGTGACCTCAGTCACTCCTTGCTGTGAGGTACTGTATAATACAGCAGTGCCCATAACAACTTTGCAAAGTCATGAGGCAATAGAGTCTACTTGTAAGATGGAAGTCACAGACTGGCGTGGCTTTGTTTTGCTGAGGTCCTGTCTATGCCAAAATGGAGGGAACTCCCCAGGGGTGTGACAGCTACCTGGAGGTGAGGATTGAGTGGTACTGCAGACTGCTTGCCATGGGGATACAGGGTTCATGCTGCGCAGCCGCAGTGAGAACATTCTGACTGGGTCTGTGGTGCTGTGTGGACTCTGGTGGGTGCACAAGAACTTTGCTTTTCATTGGCAATGCTTATGAGGAATACAGCGCCATGCTGTAGTATATGTCAACACTCAGTGGGTAGATGGGGCTTCACGTGCCCACCATTTCAAACATTTCAAGGAGTCATGATGGCACTGTCAGAATGCTTTTAGAGCTGAGGCTGTGGAGAAGTTGCATGAGGTAGCATGGGTGAGCGCTACTGGAGCTATCTTGGACTCATTGTGTGTTTGATAGGAAATTAGTTTTGGCATTTCATTCAGATAACCTTTCACTTGGCCAAAATTTCCCCAATTCCTACATTCATTCACATGACCCAATATGAGTACATTTACAAAACCTTGATGAATAACTAGAAATTCCAACTGTGTCTAGTATGTCTTACCAAAGGTATGGCTGGGTTGAAGACTTCACACATAGTCTTTAGCTTGGGATCTTGAGCTATAGTGTGTGCACTATTACCCTTGGTATACATAGTTAATGGGTTTTGACAACACCGATGGTAACATGACCACCACTATTTACATACAGAACATTTTCTTATGTCTCCCACATTACTTCCTGTCCCTTGCCATCACTCTACTGCCACCCTCAGATTCTGACATCTATACTTCCCTCCCAGTGCTTACAGTTTTGCCTTTTCTAACTCTCATATAGCTCAGGATAGCCTTTTCTAACTCTCATATAGCTCAGGATAGCCTTTAACTCACTATATGGTCCACAATGACCTTGAACTTTCATTTAAAGTGTGTTTGTATGTGTGTGTGTGTACCACATATAAGACAGCATTATGGTTACATACAGTGGGGGCTGGGAACCGAGCCTTTGCCCTTTACAAGACCATTATGAGCTGAGTCACTTCTCTAGTCCTGGTCTTGAAGTCTCAATTTTTCTGCCTCTTGAATTCTGCTTCACTTTCTTCTCTCCCATTCTGAATGTATTTTTCTCTCTTGGTTTCATGTAGCTTAGGCTAGCTATTCTGGTTATTTATTTGTTTGTTTGTCTTTTTGTCAACTTGATATAACCTAGAGTGATCAGGGAAGAGAAACCTCAGTTGAGAAAACATCTCCATTGACCACAGTCCAGTGGATGGCTGCATACCCAGAAGTGTATGGTCAGTACAGATTGAGCTCAGTGTATTATATACATAAAAAAGAGGGCATGAAAAAGTGATGGATTACTGGTAGGCCAGTTGGTAGGATCTTCTCTTGATTAATGAGTGATTTGAGGGGAGAGCCAAGAGGTCTGTGGATGGCGCCACCCCTGGTCCTGTGGTGCTGAGTTGTATAAGAGTGAGCAAGGCACGAGGAACAAGCTGGTAAGCTGTGTTCCACGGCCTCTGCTTCAGCTCCTGCCTTCTGGTTCCTGCCTTGGAGCACCTGCTTTGATTTCTCTCAGTGATGGGTTGCCATCTTGACATGCAAGTCATTTATTAAACCCCTTTCTTCCCAAATTCTTTTGGCCACAATCTTTATCAGAGCTACAAACAAACAAACAAACAAAAAAGGGCTTTGAGTGATCTATCCTTCCTCTCTCTCTGGAGTGCTGGATCACAAGAGTGTGCTAGCACTCTTGGTTTTGTGGTACTGGGTTCAGACCCAGGACCTTCTGCATGCTAGACAAGCATCCTACCAACTGAGCTGTAGCCTGAGCCCTCTAACTCATTTAAATATAACCATGTAGCATGAAGCCTCTTGAGTCTTACTTCTCAAACTTAGTGCAATGTCTTTGGATTCACCCACATCCTTGTGTGAAATAGTAAGCCTTTTTTAAAAATTATTATTTACTAGTAGGCATAAGGCAGTTTGTTTATCTGCCAACAATTAACCACATGCTTGGGGCTTGGGGCTAGTGTGCATAAAATCCCCTAAGCACTGACATGTAAGTTTTCCTCTCCATGTATTATTTCTCATGGCCTTGGTAAGGCTTAGTAAAATTGATGGGTATGTGTATGCTGATGTCATCCAGCCCTGTGCGTGCGTGTGCGTGTGTGTGCGCGTGTGTGCATGTGTGCGTGTGTGTGCATTTAGAAACCAGAGATCAGCACTGAGTGTCTTCCTATTCCACTCTCCACCTTACTTTCGTAAAGTAACAGTCTCTTCACTGACATGGAGCCCACCAATTGGCTGGCCTGACTGAGCTTTAGGGATCTGCCTATCTCTGCCCCCTTGGTGCCACAGTTACTAATGTACTAGTTACTAGTTACCATGCCTGGCTTTTTATGTGGGTTCTGGGGAGCTGAGCCCTCTCTCCACTCTCCCCAGCCCCTCCATATCATCTGCTAAGGGCTTATTGTTTGCAAACTGCCTGTGATTTGCTTTTGCGTATGCTGTGAGCTGGGGATCAGATTTTTATTCTCTCATGCTGATACCTAACACCACTCACATTGAAAAGGCTCATTTTCGTTCCTGCCGTTTGGCTATAAATCAAGTGCTAGGAAGTGGGCTGGTCCGTTTATGGGCTCTATCCCTTTCATTTGCTGATCTTCAAATCAACGCCGCTCTATTGATTTCTATTATTACAGTACTTCTTAATTCCTTCTAGAATGATTTGCACACTTGTTTTTCTTTGCTTTATTTATGGAAAGGACTTGCACAAAATCAAGTTAGTGAACACAAAGTCTCAATCTTTAGCTCAAGAGCTATGGCTAGTTGATGGCCTCTTGGGGAGGGAGAGTTAGTTTTCTTTAAGGTTTGGACCCTGGTAGGTTGACCATACTCCAGTGGATGGCCACAAACCTAGGAGCATATATCAATACAGATTGGACTCAGTGGATTATATGCATAAAAAGGCTATGAAATTGGGAAGGGATGGTTAGAGAGTTGGATCCAGGATCAGCATTGGGGGAGAAGTGGTGGATAAATATGATCAAGATATATTGTATATGTGTGTGAAACCCTTGAAGTGTTAGTAAAAATATTCTTTCTTTTTTTCTCTTCCAGACAAGAATTCTTTGTGTCACATTCATTGGCTGTCCTGGAACTCACTCTGTAGACCAGGCTGGTCTCAAATTCAGAGATGCACCTGCCTCTGCCTCCTGAGTGCTGGGGTTAAAAGCATGTGCCACCACTACCACCCAGTAAAAATATTCTAATAACAAAAGACAACAAAAGATTGTCTTGGCTAGTCAGTATCCTTTACATTTATATATACATTTTAGATTCCACATGTCAATTTCCAAAAGAAATTGTTTGGAAAATTGCATGGAGGGGAACTGAGTCTGTAGATCAGGTGGCAGGTGAAGGACATGACTGTGCTCTGGGACCTTCTAATCCATAACTGTGGCTCCCCTCCATGTACTTAGATGGTTTGAAATTCCTACCAAGGATGTTTTGGTTTCATTGTGGCAGGCATGCACAGATTGTTGGATTTATTTCTGGGTATCTGATTTTAAAGCACATTATTGTAAGCGGTATTTCTGTCATCTAAGTGTTTGCTGGCACATAAGATTACACTTGATGATTCTGTATTTATCTTGCTGGATGGAGTTTTGAAGTTTTGTTTTCTCTTGGAAGGTTCAATGAGGCATGTGCCTTAGGGGTTTCTCCCCCAGTATACTGCATGTAAGATTCAGGGTGCTGGTGACATAAGGGTTTACATAGTCAGAGAAGGTGCCCCTATGTAACTACAGTCTAACCTTGCCATTGGGGTTGGGGTGGTGACTCATTCATCGAAATGCCTCTTGCACAGGTGTGAGGCATGAGAGAACTGGGTATGGTGTTGTGTGACAGTAACCTCAGCACTGGAGATGGGGACAGGTAAATCTCAGGGTCTCACTGGCCAGTAAGCAGCCACCCTCCCCCCCCCAGCTACAGGTTCAGCGAGAGACTCTGTCCCATTAAAACCTAAACCCATATGCTAATGCAGAGGTCCAAAGCTGACACGCTGACTGCCTTAGTCAGGGTTTCTATTCCTGCACAAACAGCATGACCAAGAAGCAAGTTGGGGAGGAAAGGATTTATTCAGTTTAGGATTCCACACTGCTGTTCATCACCAAGGAAGTCAGGACCGGAACTCAAGCAGGCTAGGAAGTAGGAGCTGATGCAGAGGCCATGGAGGAATGTTACTTACTGGCTTGCTTCCCCTGGCTTGCTCAGCTTGCTTTCTTATAGAACCCAAGACTACCAGCCCAGAGATGGTGCCACCTACAAGGGGCCCTCCCACTCTTGATCACTAATAGAGAAAATGCCTTACAGCTGGATCTCATGGAGGCATTTCCTCAAGGGAGACTCCTTTCTATGTGATAATTCCAGCGTGTGTCAAGTTGACACACAAAACCGTCCAGTACACTGACTCAGCAGGGGGTGAATGGATCTCCTAGGTATGTGAGATTAGCCAACATTGTAACAGGGATGAGAAAGTGGGAACAGGGATGAGCTCTGTATAGGGCTGCTAGGTACAGTTGCATGATTTGTGACTGCTCAAAGGTCTTGGGATTGGAAGGAAGAAAGCTAGCCCGCACGGTTTGCTTACCAAGTTGTGTACCCAGATGCATGATGGGTGTCTGCTTATCTCCTGGTTTGCTTGCCCAGATAGGGTGCCCTTTTCTGTTTTACAGAGCCATTGACTGCCAGTATGGCCTGGGCTCCAAGTTTGACCTATTAACTTGACCGGCAGTAGTTGCTTCTATCAGCCGCTCCTGGCACAGCTGAGCAAGGCTGCCAGGATGCTGACAAAATGCTTCTGGAGAGCGCTGTGCCCTCTTCTTGCCTTCTGCTTGCCTCTTATTGATTCCTTTGCCTGGCTTGGCTAAGCCCGAGCCAGGAGCCCTCCCGTTATTAAAAGAGGTCCCAGCTGTCCACACCTTTCATTTTCTTTGAATTACATTAATTGCCTGACAGCTAAAAATTGAGCCGGTATTTTCAGATTTCAGCTGCTGGCCGGCAAGAAATATTTACCAGCTCCTGCAGATTTATAAAGATGCCACAGAGATGCCTGGAGACTCACAATCAGAAAATACAGCAGCAAAACAACACTATTTTTCAAGGTTAAATGCTCAGAATGCTAAAGAGAAATTGTCCATAAAGCAAGTAAGGATTGGAAAAGCAGGCAGCCTCTGCCCTGGACAAAAGAAAGACAAAGGTCGGAGATAAGATTTCACAGCTTCACAGTAATTATGAATTTAATAAGGGAGCTTTATTTTTAATTCCGTTTCAGACTGGCATCTACTCGCCTCCTTCCCACCCTTCTCTGAGGCATGGTGATTCTCTCAAGTGCTCCACAGGCTGGGTCACAGGGAGAGATAAAGGCCCCTAGCCACAAGACACTATGATGAAGTGTTTAGACAGCTAATGTTCCTCCTGTCTCTTTACAGGCAGATGGGGCCTGACTTCTGCTGGCTTTATTCCCTCCTGGCATTCAGAAGGGACTCAAACACAGAGACACATCGAGACAGTGAGTTCTGAAAAAGACGAAGACGGGGAGCTGTGCACCCCCATTCCCATCCCATGGGACCATGGGTTCTAACTCCTGTTTGTATGAATGGAATACTAAAGCTCTGACAGGGCACCAAGACTTGTCACAGATTCCCAGGTGTCACCACTCATGCCCACTTACCTCACAACAGGGTGATGTCTACACGGGCTGGATAAAGGGCTATGGGTTCCCCCAAATGGAAAGCCAACAGGAACATAGCACCATTTCACGGAAAGAGTATAAGCTGTTTTCATGGGTTGTAAAGATTCATTTTTAATTGTTCATTCATCTACCAAACATTGATTAACTGTCAAGGTTTCAGCTGTGGAGAGAAGATTTGAGGCATGATGTGGTTTTGTGTCTACTCTGTCCTTAGACTTGAGGTCTTCCTGCCTCAGCCTCCCAAGTGTTGGGATTACAGGTGTGTACCACTGTTATCATGGAGGGTGCATTTTTCCGAGACACTCTTTTTTTGGTGTGTGTGTGTGTGTAGAGGTTAAATCCATATGATAAAATTAGTCATTTAGAAATAAGTATATCAGCTAGATTTAAGACGCTGTAATATTTTCAACCAATCCCTCTAGATAGCTTCAAAATACCACCATCAGCTTGAGGTGACAACTGATACCTCCTTGTGACCTCTTCTCTACCCTTCTCTCAAACCAGGGTCTGTGTCTTAGGGTTTCCATTGCTGTGAAGAGACACCATGACCAAGGCAACTCTTATAAGGACAACATTTAATTGGGGGTGGTTTACAGGGTCAGAGGTCCAGCCCAGTATCATCATGGTGGGAAGCATGGCAGCAGGCAAATAGGCATGGTGCTGGAAAAGGATCTGAGAGTTCTACATCTTGTTTTGATGGCAACCAGAAGACTGTCTCCAAGGCAGCTAGGTGGAGGATCTCTAAGCCCAGGCCGACAGTGACACACTTCCTCCAATAAGGCCATACCTCCTAACAGTGCCATTCCCTGGGCCAAGCATACTCAAACCTCCACAGTCTGATAAATGCTTTCTCTCTATGGATATGCTAATTCTGGAAATTTCATATAAATACAGTCACACAGCACTCAGCCTTTGGTATCTGGTCTCTTGTTTTGTATTTTGTGTGCTTGTGTCTGCTCTGTTGCCTCAGTGTGGATGTAGAGGTCAGAGGTCAACTTGCCTGAGTCAGTTTTCTCCTTCCACCATGTTTGTTTGAACACTTTTTACCTCTCTTGGGTGTATGAGCCTATGTACACTTGTTGGATCATTGAGTAATTCTCTGTTTAGTTTGCTGGAGTTCTGAAGTGCTTTCCCTAAAGCTACCTCATCCTGCATCTTCAATCTCAAGTGGCACCTTTATATATCATGTGGACCGTGCAGAAGGTGACTAGTTCTAGGCCAAAGAGAAAGAAGCAAAGCAGAATAATGAGGTCTGGGTGGGGCATCAGAGTGTCTGAGGTGTCAGAGGTGTGGTGTCTGGGGTGGGGTATCAGAGATGAGTTGTCAAGGGTGGGGTGTGAGATGTAGGGGTTTTGGGGGTGGCATGTCAGGGGTAGGGTGTTAGGGGTAGGGTGATGGAGGTGGGTTGCTGGAGGTGGGGTGTTGGGGTTGATGTGTTGGAAGTGGGATTTCAGGGGTGGAGTGTCAGGGGTGTGGCATCAGGGATGGAATGTAGGGGGTGGGGTGTCAGGGATGGGGTCTCAGGAGTAGAGTTTCAGGGGAGTATCAAGAGTTGGGTGTCAGGGGTGGGCTGGTGGTAAGTTATTATTGGTACCTGTGACTGGCCTCACCAAAAAAGGATAAATGTATATTACTGTTTCTCACTACTAAGGTTGTAGTCTACAGTTCAGACAGCTTTCCTAAGGTCAGCGCAAAAGGGAAGATTCCCTTGTCTTAGCAGGGCTTCCTCTTCTCCACCAACTCCCAATCTTCTACTTGATGATATCATATAGTTCTTGACAACATTACAGATTCAAGTTCCTGGAATGCCTCTCCATGCAAATGAGGCACCCCCAGAACCTTAAGCCTCAGCCAATGAAACTTCACCAGAAGAGGCACCCCTTTCCATTCTCCAAGGTTTATATATATAGCCCTGACTCATCCAAATGAAGTCTGCACACGAACTGTTTCATTAAATATCATCTAAGAGAGCTGTTTTGTTAAATGTCATCTAAAATGCTGATGCCCTGTCTGGTGCAGCAGTGCCTGGACACCCCGAGGGAAGGAGAAGAAAGTGGGACCACAGTATACACTGTGCCACACCAACACCAGAGAGATCAGTCTTGTAGGGTATTTGCAAATAGCCAGAGTAAGGCTGATCACACTTGGAGGGGTGATGTCATCTTGGAAGGTTGCTGTGGAGAATTCATTAGATGATGCATAGCAAAAGTATAAGCACACACATTTTCTCTGTTTTGTCCTCCTCCTCTTCTTTTCCCTCCTCTTCCTCCTTACCCTCTTATTCTTCCTTCTATGTCTTTTCCTTTTTATTGTTTTTCTTTTTCCTCTTCCCATTCTCCTCCCAACCTTATCCTTTTCCTTCCTCCTCTTCATCCCACCTCTCCTCCTCTTCCTCTTTTTCCTTTTCCTCCTTTTCCTTCTCTCTCTTAATCTCTTCCTTTTTGTTTGATGATTGTTAAATAGGGTCTTGTTGTGTAGCCCAGGCTGGCTTTGAACACCTCATGCCACAGGCACCCTCTCCCCACCCTTGACATTCTTTTGGTATCTTTTTAACCTGGAATTCCCTTGCAGATGTGTGAATGAGTTATTCTATTTGGGATCCCCATCCGTATACACCTCGGCTTGTTCAGCACCAGGGACAGCGCCCAGCTACTTCAGTCTCTTCTCCCCTGATGTCCAGCACTAGACAAAGAAGTGTGCATTTATATGGTGTCTGTTTTTAATAGAGGGAGGGGCCTGTGTAAAATTTCCAGAGTCTGGAAAACGCAGAAAGTTTGTTTTGGCCTTTAATCTTAGACTCTTATTCCCACATGGTCCTTGAGACTGGTCCATCTCAAAGAATATAAAAAAGTAGTGCTCAGATTCCAGCTTGCTCATAAATCTGCTTCCTGTATTGCCATGTTTTATCTGCCTACTTCTGTTTCCCCTGGGTTTAAAGGGAGTGCTTTACCTTAGCAATGATTCAGTATTCTTGGGATACTGTGAGCTTTGAGAGCCGCACAATGGGAGTTCCATTTCACCCCCTACCCCCATTTATAACCATGGGGGAAAACTGCATTGTCTTGGGGGTTATCAATGATTTCATAAAACTCAACCTTTGTTTCTTGTGCCTCCATTTTTCAAAAACATGTGCTCCTTCAACTCTCTGGAAGCTGTTGCCTCTGAGGAAACATTCATCTTCAGTTTGACATCTTTTGTACTGTATCTCTTTTCAATTCTCCTTTCTCATGGAGGATAAATATCTTTTTAGGGCTTGGAATGAAGAGTTACATCTCCAAGATGCAACATGTGAGTGTTTGGAGACCTTCCCTCTTAACTATTTACTAAATCCTACCTTATGCCTTGGGTTGAAGGATGGAGTCATAGACAGTTGATATAAAGGATATTTATTGTAGGTTAAATTGTGTCCTCTCAGAGTTCATAAGCTGAGATCCCAACTCCTGGTACCCACATGTGTGACCCTGTTTGGATCTAGAGCTATTGCAGATGTAAGGCAGGGAAATGCAGTTACTCTGGAATAGTTGGGTGCTTATTTAGGGTACCACAGAATTCCTGGCCTCTTCACTAATTGGATGGAATTTGGACATGAACAAGAGAGAATCCCATGTAAATGTTAAGCAAAGTTTACTGGTTAAGGAATGCCAAAGATGATCCAGACAACCAGAAGACATGAAAAAGGCAAGAACAGGATTTTTTGAACAGTCCTCTAAAGAAACTCACAAGGGTTTAGACTAATAGCATCCGGGCCTTTGATACAACATGTTCCAGTATTTTAAACCACTTGCTGTATGGTTTCCTGTTCAAGCAGCCCTGGCCAAGTGATAGGGAGACTTGCCAATGAGGTCTGTCTCAGTGTGAATATTTACTTGGAAGATGTTAGACTTGAGTTTCTAGACCCGGTATCTTGAGTTTGAATTCAGGTGAGTTATTTGGGAAATTACTTGTCTCAAGGATTCCAGTTTCCTTCATATGAAATAAAGTGGGGGGAAGATGTGAGTTTAGGTCTGATGCTATGTATGTATGATGAAATGAGATACGGATTGAAGCCTGTATATTTATTATCACAGTAAGGATTTGATGGGGGTAGGAGCTCCCACAGTGATTATCAGTTACAATGGGCAACATTTTCTGAGCACAAAGCAGACCTCTACAACCTTTTATTTTGAAATCCTTTCTGGACCACACAGAGTCAATGGCTGAACTTTCTCCTTTTGACCTCTGCTCTTCAGTCTGGTGTTCTGGAGTTTGAATCCAGTCCTTTAACCTCTCCCTATAAATTGAGACTTGGTTTAAAATTGATGAACAAGACAATGAACTTACAGTCCCCACCTGAGGAAAGTAAGGTGGCTTGAAAACCTGAATAGGAATTTGGAATCCGTAGAAGACTGATCAGGATCACAAACTCGTTCAGACTCAAATGACATAGCATTTATTGAAATCCAAGGGTGAAGGCGAGGGCCTGGCCAAGGTGTGGTATTTTTGGCATCTCCTGAGCAGAGAAGGGGGCTGGTGATGACAATTCCATGATAACTTCTCACAGTGCATCCCACCGTGGGCTAAATCACCCTACAATTACCCTTTAAAATTCTGTAAGTTAGGTAATAATACTGTACCCACTTTACAGCAGAAAAACCGAGGTGCTGAGTGGTTGAGTAGCTTGTCTTGGACCATCACCAGTTAATGGTGGGATTGCAGTTTGAACCTGTAGTATTTTACTTCAACTCTATGGTCTTAACTATGAGTGTGTTCATGTGTCACATGTGCATATGTGTGTGTATGCGTGTGGGGGCTAATTGTGCTCTACCTTATTGTTTGAGACAAGGTCTCTTACTGATTCAGCACCATGACTGGATGTGAGCTCCAGGGATCCCCCTGTCTCTGCCTCCCCAGTGCTGGGGAGCACTCTACCACTGAGCTGTATCCACAGCTCTGCCTTTAGTGTTTGCTTTGAGAGTGTCTCACTAAGGTGCCCAGCCTCTCCATCCTCCTGCTTCAGACTTCTAGGTAGCTGTGCCTCTGGGCCCAGATTGCTTTAAGACAACCACTCACAGAAAGAAAAAGCTTGTCTGTTGGATGCTTCCCACCACTGCAACCTCTTCTTTCAAATTGGAAGAACAACTCCACTCGCAGTGGCCTGTGACCCCAGGACTGCAGGCAGGAGGCCCAGGAGCTCCAGGATATCTAGGTGACTGAAGAGCCCAAGGGGAGCCTGAACTATACAAGACTTCACCTCACGGACCAAATCCAGACACAAAACCTAAAAGAAACATACACAGAAAGGACCATCATTAGGGTTTAGTTTCTGGGCCCAGAAGAAGCCCAACAAAGCACAGCTGATACAGAAATAAACATAAAATGAGAATTTACTTTCCACTCTTCAACTGAGGCCAACAGATAGGGAAGAACTCGCAGTCTCCACGAATAACCACGGAAGCAGGAAGCTATGATAATTATTATTATTACTTGTGTTAATAATTATGTTCGATTGGACTATTTAAATAGAGGATGCCTTAGGGGGGCAAAGACAGTCTAAGGAATGCCATTATCAGGATTGCATTTGCATCCCATAGTCTGCTCAGCATCACTAATTAATATTCTCTCCATAAACAAATAAGCACGGCGGAGGCTGGCAGATTGCAGAAATACCACTTATCAGAGGCGACCGTGGAGAATAAACAGGATAAAAGGACTAGGTCGCACTCGCTATTATTGACATGAAATGCTTCCGAGGAACAATTTGGTAAAACTCACCTCTACCGTGCACCTGGCAGATGGACAGCATTGAGACAATTGCAAAATGAAAGCAAGCCCAAGGTTCAACTGCTGGATTTAAACCCAGGAAGAGGTTCCTTTTGCACTGCCATCAATTCACAGCAGTTTTTTTCTATGTGGGGTTTATGTGGGGTCTGCTGCTGCTTGTTTGTTTTATGCATCAGCCTTTTAGTTTCCAACTTGGTTCTCTCCACGTCTCATTCAAAATGTATTGTAAATATGTGCTGACAGATACTGGAGTCCTGTTGCTGCTGAGGCAATGGCTTTCCAGAGTTAACACCACGGGGACTAGAAGGCTTAGTCAGTAAAGTGCTTGCTGTACAACCATGAGGACCTGAGGTCAGATCTTCACACCCGCATAAAAAGCTAGATGCAGTGGTGTGTGCCCATAATCCCAGTGTTGTGGCTGATGGAGACTGAGATTCCTGGATCCTCCAGCTCACTGGCCAGGGGCCCTCGCCGAGTCACTGAACTCTAGGCTTCATGAAAGACTGTGTCTCAAGAAATGAATGTGAGAAAGGAACCAATAGGGAAGGAGGAGGGTTGACAAGGATGGGAGAGAAGTGGGCGATGGGTAAGAATAGCTAGAGTGCATTGTATTAAATATTAAACTGTCAAAGAAGTTTAATAAAATTTATTAAAAATAAAGAAGAGGCCAATTGAAGAAGATACCCTTCCTCAATTTTCGGCCTTGGCTTACAGGCACACATATGTGCACACACATGCACATAAATAACTTTCTGACCCCTAACTTACAATCTCTGTTTTTACTTCTTCATTTTGTAACTTCATTCTTTTAATGCTTCTTTTTTATTGTTTGAAAATGTCATACAAATATATTATGGATTTTGACTAAACTCGTTCCCCCCCCCCATCCTCTCGATTCCAATTTCTCCCTGAATCCCCCCCACTCCACTTCTTCATGTGTTATATATTTTTAAAATTCCACTGAGTCCACTTACTGCTGCTAGTATGTGTCTGGTCTAGGGCCACCGACTGGAGTGTGGTTGGCCTCTCAGGAGCCAAACTCTTAAAGAAACCTGACTCTCCCTTTCTGAGCAGCCACACATTACCAATAACCCCTTAGCTAGGAGTGGGTCTTCATGCCGTCTTGTTTCTTCATACTGGTATTTTGTCCAGCTTGAACTTGCACAGATCTTGTGCATGCTGTTACAGCCCCTGTGAATTTTCATGTGCAACAGCCCTGTTGTGTCTGGAAAATACTGTTTTGCTGTTGTTATTTGCTATCTCTGACTCCTGAAGTCTTTTTTTTTTTTTGAATGTCTTTGAAGTTTTAATTTCATTGGAGTTGAGGTCATTTTATTCATTTAAAAACTAGTACTTAGGAATATTCATAAAGTGTTCATGAATATATGAGCAACTATGCGTCCATCTTTTCATTGTTTTTCACAGTCTGAGGAAAATAATTTATATTTTCATCAGGAATATACATTTTTATTTTTTATTTTTTATTTAATTTTTTATTAGATATTCTCTTCATTTACATTTCAAATGATATCCTCTTTCCTAGTTTCCTCTCTAAAAGTCCCCTATACCCTACCCCCACCCTGCTCCCCAATCCACCCACTCTTGCTTCTTGGCCCTGACATTCCCCTGAACTGGGGCATATAATCTTAGCAAGACCAAGGGCCTCTCCTCCCATTGATGGCTGACTAGGCCATCCTCTGCTACATATGCAGTTAGAGACATGAACTCTGTGTGTGGGGGTACTGGTTAGTTCATATTGTTGTTCCTCCTCTAGGTTTGCAGACTCCTTTAGCTCCTTGGGTACTTTCTCTAGCTCCTTCATTGGGAGCCCTGTGTTCCATACAATAGATGACTGTGAGCATCCACTTTTGTATTTGCCAGGCACTGGCATAGCCTCATAAGAGAGAGCTATATCAGGGTCCTGTCAGCATAATCTTGTTGGCATATGCAGTAGTGTCTGGGTTTGGTGGTTGTTTATGGGATGGATCCCCAAGTGGGACATCTCTGGATGGTCCTTCCTTCCATCTCAGCTCCAAACCTTGTCTCTGTAACTCCTACCATGGGTATTTTGTTCCCCATTCTAAGAAGAAGTGAACTATCCACTCTTTGGTCTTCCTTCTTCTTGATTTTCATGTGTTTTGCAAATTGTATCTTGGGTAGTCTAAGTTTCTGGGCTAATATCCACTTATCAGTGAGTGCATATCATGTGTGTTATTTTGTGATTTAATTACCTCACTCAGGATGATATCCTCCAGCTCCACCCATTTGCCTAATAATTTCATAAATCATTTTTTTAATAGCTGAGTAGTACTCCATTGTGTAAATATATCACATTTTCTGTATCCATTCCTCTGTTGAGGGACATCTGGGTTCTTTCCAGCTTCTGGCTATTATAAATAAGGCTGCTATGAACATAGTGGAGCATGTGTCCTTATTACAAGTTGGAGCATCTTCTGGGTATATGCCCAGGAGTGGTATTGCTGGATCTTCCGGTAGTACTATGTCCAATTTTCTGATGAACGACCAAACTGATTTCCAGAGTAGTTGTAGCAGATTGCAATCCCACCAACAATGGAGGAGTGTTCCTCTTTCTCCACATCCTCACTAGCATCTGCTGTCACCTGAATTTTTGATCTTAGCCATTCTGACTGGTATGAAGTGGAATCTCAGGGTTGTTTTGATTTGCATTTCCCTGATGATTAAGGATGTTGAACATTTTTTTCAGGTGCTTTGCAGCCATTCAGCATTCCCCAGTTGAGAATTCTTTGTTTAGCTCTGTACCCCATTTTTAAATAGGGTTATTTGATTTTCTGGAGTCCAGCTTCTTGAGTTTTTTTTTTTTATATTAGATATTAGTTCCCTATCGGATTTAGGATTGGTAAATATCCTTTCCCAATCTGTTGGTGGCCTTTTTGTCTTATTGACAGTGTCTTTTGCCTTACCGAAGTTTTGCCATTTTATGAGGTCCCATTTGTTGATTCTCGATCTTACAGCACAAGCCATTGCTGTTCTGTTCAGGGATTTCCCCCTGTGCCCATATCTTCGAGGCTTTCCCCCACTTTCTCCTCTATCAGTTTCAGTGTCTCTGGTTTTATGTGGGGTTCTGTGATGACCCCTGAGCTTTGGGGAGGATGGAGTGTGACACAGATATTTCATTTAGGATTGAGCATTTCAGAGTCTTATTCCCTACAAGTTGGCTAGTTGTGGGTCTCTGAATTAATTGCTGTCTAATGCTAAATGAAGCTTTTCTGACAAGGGTTAAGAGGTGCACTGAACTATGGGTATAGCAATAAATAATTAGAAGTTGGTTTTAACCCTATATCCATTTAAGCAGAGTGATAGTAATAGGCTCTTACCTAGGACTATGGTCTCTCTATTCACAGGTTCTTGGTCAAAATAACAGTCCCAGACATGGGTTCTGTCGTGTGTGTGTGTGTGTGTGTGTGTGTGTGTGTGTGTGTGTGTGTGTCCTAAATTCAGGCATAAAGTAGTTGGTTACTCCGAAAACATTCATGCCACTTATACACAGGTGGGCATGTCTTGTTAGCCTAGACATTATTGTAGCTCTCAGGGTTCACAGCGAGGTAAAATTAAATTGATGATTACTCCCCCCCCCCATTAGTTTCCATAGCAACTTCTAGCATAATAAAAGATAGCTAGTAGGGATGAAGCTCCAGGTGACTACCAAATTGTTTTAGCATATCCCATGGCTCAATTATTTATTGTCTTCAGCAAAATGGTCTTGCTGTCAAGTTCTAGAAGTAACCAAGAGTAATGGCAATAACCTGTAATGTTTGGGAGTCTCTGCTACCCTAATGACCAGCAATTCCAAAAAATGTTAATCTAGTCTTGACACTAGACTTTCCTTAGCTGATAGTGTCTAACCGTGCCCCTGTCTCCTCATGCCACTATTATAGGGTCACTCCACTTAAATTCTTTACATATGTATGTGTACATATTTTAGGGTGTGTTTACAGTAGGAGGTTTCCACATGAGTTTCTTAAAGGCCTTTAGTATTAGTTATCCCTTCCCATACTCCCTGCTCAACCCACCATCCTAGTTCTCATCCCACCCAGTCTTTCCTACTCTGATATCCCTCATTTTCCTCCACACCATCTGCATCTCATCTCCACTGCTTTCAAATCCCACTCCCCAAAGTCTCCATTACAGTTTCCTCACCTCCGTGGGCACTCCAATTTAAATACAGATATCCAAAGAGCCAAAGGTAACATCTGTATACACGAGATAACATGTTACACGTCTTTGTTGGTCTGGGATTCTTCACTCTGGATGGTTATTTTCAACTCCACTTTCCTTGGGGTGTATGTCCAAGAAGGTTAGAGCTGGATCAATGGTGGATTTCCTTCTGGAGCTGTAGGAGTGTCCTGGTGGAGTCTTTAGGGTCCATTAAGGATAAAAACCATATCATCTGCAGAATGAAGGAAGTGAAAGGAAGACTTTCACTTCTCCCTTCCCTATTTGTGTCCCTTTCTCTTCTTCACGTGTCTTATTGCTCTAGCTAAGATTTCACACACTGTTTTGAACAGGAATGGAGAGAGCAGACATCTTCATCTTGTTCCAAGAACACTCATGTTAAGCAATGCAACCTGAAAGTGTTGAAGACAATTCCAGCTCTTTTACAACCAAGATGGGCTTAGTATAGCTTTGCTAAAAAGCCTCTTTTCCTTAGCTAGCACATCAACTTCTGGCAGTTTGGGGTATTTAATACTGAACTGAGGTTCAAGGCGTGCTGGTTAGGGTTTTTTTTTTTTTTTTTTTTTTTTTTTTTGTCAACTTGATACAAGATAGAAGTAACTAGGAACAGGGACCTCAACTGAAAAAACAAACAAACAAACAAACAAACAAGCAAACAAACAACCCAAAAGCCCTGTCTCCTTAAAACTGGCTTGTAGACAAGTCTGGGGGGCATTTTCTTGATTAGTGATTTATATAGTAGGGCCCAGCCTGCTCTATGATGTTATCCCTGGGCATGTGGTCCTGCATTTAACATATATCAAGCCAGTGAGCAGCACTCCTCCATAGTCTCTGCTACAGTGTCTGTCTCCAGGTACGGAGTTGAATTTCTTGAATTCTTTCCTCAACTTTCCTTCAAGATGGACTGTGAGCTGTAGTATAATCTTGATCTTCAGGTTGCTTTTGGTCTTGGTGTTTTATCACAGCAAATCAAAACAAAGGGTCTTATTACAACACTGAAGAGTAAGGCCAACTCTTGGTGACAAGTGATCCAGTAGATTGTATAGGGAGTTTCTCTGAAGCCAGACTCGGGATCAAGTCACTAAATCTCTCTGGGTTTATGCTGTTCTTCTCTGTTGTATTGGGGGGTGGAGAGATGGCTCAGTGGTTAAGAGTGCCTGCTGCTCTTACAGAGAACCTAAGTTTGATTCTTAGTACCCACAGTGGGCAGCTTATAGTCGTTGGCAGCTTTAGCTCTAGGGGATCCAACACCTTCTTCTGGATTCCTCAGGCACTGCTCCTGTATGCTACACACATAGACATAAAATAAATCTTACAGAAGAGGGGTTATTGTGGGATTATGGGATTATGGTGAAGCTCAAATTAAGGAAATCTCATGGCCTGATTAATGTAGTGTCTGGCAGAGATGCTGGCTGTCCTCATGAGATGCTCAGAGTACACCTGGGATAAGAAATGAAGATGGGTGACAGCCTAAGGTATGTCATACTGCAGGGTGACATTTTCCCTTGTTGCTCTAGAACATGTTTAAAAATGTACAGCAGGTTGACTTCAGCTCAGTAGTAGAGCATGTGCTTAGCATGTGCTTAGCATGTGTGTAGCTTGCATTCAACTCTGGCCTTTGTTCCTATCCTCTCTTTCAGTCTTTGTCTCTGTATCTCTCATAAACACATATACACAGTTACTATGAGCCAATAAAAGTAACAAAAGTTTAAAAATATTATGATTTTTAAAACCATGATTGATTATATGTTATATATATGTAAAAATTTGCTACTGAAACATTTTTAGTACAGTTCAGGGACATTAATACAGTCCCATCACTACACTCTGCAGCACCACCCATCTCCAAGCCTTTTTCTTCATCTCAAACATAAACGTAACCTGAGAAGCGTTGTTGTTTTTGAGATCTCACCATGTACCCCAGGCTGACCTTGAACTCATGCTCCTCCAGCTTCAGCCTCCTGGGTGTTGGCACTGCAGGCCTGCACCACTCACCGCATCTTGGTCCTGGGCACTTACCATCTGTTGTTTCTATCCTCAGTCACAGTCACTTCCTATTGTTTATCATGCAGGGTTTCCTCTTGTGTCTGCATCACTCTGCCTAGGGTAGTACATTCAGTTTTCATCCATGAGCTAAAAGTTCCTTCAGTTTAAGATCTCTTTTATTACTGTAAAATATGTATTTATGCTGATAATTATACATGTTTTTCTTTTCATGAGTATGTGTCTGTGGTGTGCACTTTTGTATGTGTTCACCTATGTGTGTGCACATGTGTGTATACATATGCAGATGTGTGTATACATACACAGATGTGTGTGTACATATGCAGATGTGTGTATACATACACAGATGTATGTATACATATGCACATGTGTGTATACATACACAGATGCACCCAGGGTCCTGAGATTGACATTGTGATTTTTTCGTGAATATTAAGGTAAAGTCTCTCAGCTGAACCAAGAGCTCACAGATAAAGATAGACCAGCTAGCCAGATTGCTCTGATGATCCACTCTTTACACCTTCCCAGGGGTGGAATTACTAGTGGGCTGCTGTGACTGCCTGCTATTCATGGTGGGTCTGAGGATCTGAACTCCTGGCTTCATACTGTATGGCAAGCACTTAACCAGTAAACCATCTTCCCAGCTTCCATCATAATTATGTTTTAAGAAATATATTTTTTCCATGTGTATGTACCTCAGTATATGTGTGGGCGCCATGTGAATTCAGCTGACTATGGAGACCAGAAGAAAGTGTTGCATTTCCTGGAACTGGAATCCCATGAGCTGGGAATCAAACCTAGGTTCTTTATAAGAGCAGTGAGCACTCTTAATAACTGAACCATTTCTGCAGTCACTGTTGTAACTGTTTTTTAAATGTGCTGTGCAGTTGTTCACACACACACACACACACACACACACACACACGAGAACAAAGGAAAAGCAAGACAAAGCAAACAGTTGCTTCTGGGTGTGTGCCTATCTCCAGAGAGAGAGTGCTGAACACTACACAGCTCATTTTAGTCTCTGCACAATGCAAAGAGGACATGGTAGCTCCCGGGCAGGGACTCATGTCAAGCTCTGTACAGCTTGTTTACTTGACTCCAAGCCTTAGGCTAGAGCAATTGTGTGTAAATCATGGCCTGAGGGTGAGGTCCAGCTTGCTGTCTGATTTTGTAAATGAAGTTGGATAGTAATAACAGTGTGCTTACTCACTGGCCTGTGGTCTGTGGCTGACTGTGTACAAGGCAGAACTGAAGAGTTGTAGCCAGCACCTCTGCACCTACACAGAACAGACAGACTCCTGGTCTAGCAGCTATTTCTAACATCACCTATTTTTCGTGTGTGTGTGTGTGCATGCACTCGAACAACTGCATGGCACATTTAAAACAGTTACAACAGGGTCTGCAGAGATGGCTCAGCCATTTGGACTGCTTATCCTAGAGCTGTAGAGGGCATACAGGTGTGAGCCACTCTGAGTTGCTCTCCCCAGCTTGAGAATGCTTTCTGAGACTCGGAAACTCTTGTATTGTTATATGAAGGAGGTCTGACAGTAATGGATGTTGTGTTTCAGGTGCTATAAATGGGGCCATGCATCAAAACCATTGACTTTGTGCTTCTGAGACCCCAAAGCAGCAGAACCGTAACCCCCAGCAGCCCCGCAGGAGGCTGGCTAGACGCTGCTGACTGGGGAGGTGGGCAAAAGAGCAAGTGTCTAAGTCCTGCAAGCTCTGCTCAGGAAGCACTGCCAGGGCCAGCCTGCTCACCTAACAGTTTAGAAGGAACTGTGGGTGCCTTGCTAGGAATGAGGGGGCCATGGAGCCCTTTGCCTGCAACTTGGTCTTGCTTTGAATTCAAATGATGCTGGGTTGCAAGAGGCAGTGGGCGTTTCTCTCCCAGGCCATACTCAGCTTGAGAGAGAAGGAAGGATAAGGAAGGGAGGAAGAAAAAACTGATATCTGCTGAATAGTATGTAATTTACAATTTGTAATTCACTCACTCACCCACTCACCCACCTACTCACTCACTCACCCACCCACCTACCCACTCACCCACCCACCCACTCACTCACCCACCCACTCACTCATCTACTCACCCACCTACTCACTCACTCACCCACCTACCCATCCACTCATTCACTCACTCACTCATTCACTCACCCACCCACTCACCCACTCACCCACACATTCACCCACCCACTCACTCACTCACCCACTCACTCACTCACCCACTCACTCACCCACCCACTCACAGTAACTTTCTGTGGACTTGTGACATCATTCTTTCTTAGAGCAGAAGCTGCTGTGGCTGGAGGAGTCTCCTCTTTCTACACCGGAAGGTAGCAAGTTAGTGAATCCCATCAGATGTTTGTTCTGCAATATGTGTTAGAGTCTGCATGCTATTTATATTACTTTATTTGATTCCCACAACAAGCCCACAAAGTACTTCCACGACTCTCTTTTCACAGATGTTGTTAGTTCCAGAGAGGCCTTGTGACTCATCCCAGGTCGCACAGGTAGGAAGTGGGAAGCTGAATTCACACCTGGCTTCTGGGTGTGACAGCCAGTTCTTAGCCTTTGGTTAATGAAGCAGAGATTTAGCACAAGTCTCTCCAGAATCAACATCCTTCTGAGAGACACTGCTGCTCTTTCTGGTAAGCTTTAGTTATTACTCTCACTGTGAGTCTGCGTGTGTGTCTTTGTCTGTGTTTGTGCGCACGTGCATGTGTGTGTGCATGCATGTGTGTGCTTGTGTGTGTGTGTGTGAGTGTGTACCTGTGTCCATTTATGTACATTTGTAACTACAGGTGTACAGAAACATGGAGGTCAGAGGTCATTGTTGGTATCTTCCTCATGTTGTCCATCTTACTTCTAAGGATGGTCTCTCACTGAGCCTGGAGATGACTCCCTCTCTTGGCCAGGCTGGCTGGCCTGGGACCTGCCTGTCTCCACTCCTCAGTCCTGGGACTGCATACACACACTTGGCTTTTAACTTTGTGGTTCTACAGATCTGAACTCAGGTCTTCAAGCATAAGCAGCAAGTTTCGCCAACCCTCAGTTTTAATCTTTTCATGAGTGTATATCACTGTGGCGTCTTCACACCTGTGCCTCACACACTTGGCTCATCTTTGCAGTTAGCTATAATCTCGTTTGCTCTCCTCCTTGTCCCTGTAGTCACCTAAATGCACATAGCATTCCTACATGTGTATAGCTTACGTCTATATACAATCCATGGATCTAGATTGCTTGGCTGGGAGTTTATCTGAGTCTGGCTTGTCACCAGTGGTGGCCTTGGTCATGTGACTGCATCTCCTTGTCCTGCAGCACATGACTGTCACCTTGAGAAACCAAAGTGCCACACCCCATTAAACACTGATTCTTCTCAGACCTGGCAGCCATTGCTCCCTTCCTGGGTTTTAGTTTCATTTTTGAGACAGATCTTGCTGGCTGCCCAGGGTGGCCTCATATTTCTTGGTTCAAGCTATCCTCCTGCCTCAGCATCTCATGTAGCTGGGACAACAAGGTGTACATAGCCTCTCTTCATTTTGAATGTTTTCCGACTGCTTTAGCCACTTCACATGAGTAGTCATGCGGCATTTATTCTGCTTGGACTGGCTTATTTTACTTAGTGTAAAGCCACTGTACTTCAGGAATGGTGCGATGGCTCAGAGAGTGATGGCACCTACAGCCAGGTCTGACCACCCAGAGCCCACAAGGGGTAAGGAAAGAATGAACTCCCACAAGTTGTCCTTGACCTCCATACTTGAGCAGTGACCTGTGTGTACACACAAATAAACAAATAAATACATGTAAACAAAAATTTAAAAGACTCTGTTTCAGCTTGTGACAGAATTTCCTTTTATTTTAACGCTGGATGGTATTTCATTGTATGTGTGTGCCACAGTTTGTCTCTCTCTTTCTTTCTTTCTTTCTTTCTTTCTTTCTTTCTTTCTTTCTTTCTTTCTTTCTTTCTTTCTTTCTTTCTTTCTTACACAGACATGTATATATATATATATATATATATATACACACACACACACACATAGACACACACACACACACACACACACACACACACACACACACACAGTTTTTCTTCCAGTCTTTTAAATGCTTGTGCATGTGCTCTGGTGATCTGATGTGCAGCTCAAAGACTGATCTCTGAGAGTCTGTTTCTTCTTTCCACCTTGAGTGTCCCAGGGATCAGACACAGGTTCTCAGCTGTGACAGGAAGACCTTTAGCTGTTGTGACATCACTAGAGTCAGTTGTCTTTCTCTCCCCTTTCCTTTACCTCCCCTTCCTCTTCCTCTTCCTCTTCCTCCTCTCTCTCCCTTTCTTCCTCATTCTGAGAGTTGAGCTTAGGACCTCCGACATGCTACACCAGCACTCTACCCCTGAACCCCACCCTCTGCCACATTCCCTTTATCTCCTCATCCATCCTTGGACACTGCGGACCGGTATCTCCTGATGACTGACCTGGCTTTCCTTTCCTTTGGGTGTGAGCTCCGTAGTCGAATTTCAGATCAGAGGGAAATTCTACTTTTATGTATTTGTTTTGTTACTTTAAAAAAATGTTTAAGGGCTGGCGAGATGGCTCAGTGGGTAAGAGCACTGACTGCTCTTCCAGAGGTCCTGAGTTCAATTCCCAGCAACCACATGGTAGCTCACAACCATCTGTAATGGGATCTGATGCCCTCTTCTGGTGTGTTTGAAGAGAGCAACAGTGTACTCACATACATAAAATAAATAAATACTTCTTTAAAAAAATGTTTGAAATGTATCCTTTGAGAATTTTGTACATGCATATAATACATTATGATAACAATGATTATGTACCTTAAAATACAATATTTTTAGTATTCTATCTCCTCTCACACTCACCACTTCCACTGAGTTCAATCTGTGTTTTGTGTGTGTGTGTGTGTGTGTGTGTGTGTGTGTGTGTGTGTGTGTATCGTCTGTAACATGGCTGGCCTACCAGGGCCACCCTCTTAGAGAAATCCTGACTCTCTCCCCCAGGAGCATCAGCTGTGAACAGTGCCTCTGGGATGTGGAACCCCTTCCTCTCCAGCTCTCTCCGGAGCTATCAACCTGCTCCACCTTGTGCAGGTTACGGCTTCATGAGTGCAGTGGCCCTATTCTGCTGTGTCCTCCCCAGTCTCTTCTGCTCCCTCTTCGCAGGGTTTTTCTTAGTCCTGAGTTAGTCTAGTTGACATTTCTGAAGACCTTCCCCAAAGCTTCCCAGTGTGTCTGCACCATTTTTTACCATCACCAACAGGGCAGATCCCCACATCTCCACACCCCCCACTTGCTGTTTTCTGTTCTCTGGTCAGTACTCAGAACTTAATGGCTGTGAAGTGGGACAGCGTATGAACATTTAGTGATAATCTCCAGTAAGTGGCAGCAGAGATGCTCCACAGATGTCTGAGGTGAAGACTCACCAATGTGTGAAGTTTGGGAAACCCAAGGGAGTGGTCCTCCAGAGTTGTTCCTGTCAGCAGCTCATCCCCACACAGAGAGCAGGCTTTAAGGGCAGGGTGACACTGTTGCCACATCCATTCCAGCAGCAGCTAATTTTTTCTTATATTTTATGAAAATGTTGGCCTACAATGGATTGGAAAACAAAACTAGGGGCCAATGAGATGGCTTCAAGGTGCTTGCCACCAAACCTGGTAATCTGAGTTCAGTTCCTAGAACCCATGGTGGAAGGAGATAATCGACTCCTAGAAGTTGTTCCTGACCCCTTCACATGCACCATGGCACACACCTGTCCCCCAAGTGAATAAACACATGAATATGAAAACAGGGACACAATTCACAACTGACCCTTAGATAATCTGGGCTGCTCTAGAGTCCCACTCAGCCTTGCTGCCTTAAGTACTGAACTGATATTGGTCTCTACTTTCTCATCTGCAAAATGGGACCACATCTTGCTACTGAAACACCCTGTAGATGTGAGGACCTCAAATGTATAGGCCGGTTCGAAACCAGTCTTGTATTAGTTGTCTATGTCTCTGTCATCACAGACTGTAGTGAGTTACCTCACAGCTTCTGTGTGTCATGGTCCAGGAGCTTGGGGCTCTGCTCAAAAGGCTCAGGGTTTTGTAGTCAAGCTGTTGCCTGGGTCTTCCATCATACAAATACTCAACTAGTATAGCCTTTTTAGGGGAGATGAGGCAACGGAGAAAGCCATATTCTATTTATTATCTTGTGAGCTTGGCGGGAGGTTTGGGGGTGGGTACCAGGGGATATACGGGGTGGGGGCCATCTTGAAAGTCTAGTTACTGAAGTTAGCCTCACTGTTCCCCCAAATACCCTCCAGCTTAACTCAGACCAAGAAGACAGCTCCATCTTCTCAATGAAAAGCAAGAGACAAAACATTAATCTGTAGAAGCTGGGATGGGTAAGACCTGTGGTATTGAGGGGCCAAAATTTCTTTCTGTGACATTTATCAGAGCCTTGGCTGAACTTCCAGGGAGTAAGGAAATGCTCTTTCTTTTCTTGCTCCTGCAGAGCCCTGTGTATCTTTGACTGACAGATCATCTCATAGAAACAGGCACAGGGAACACAGGGATTGTGTGGGACCTTAGGGCTGGTGGGCTCTGGCAGAATTGAATATGAAGCATTTAAGAGCGCTATTCACAGCTGGTGGTTCTTGATTGTGACTAGTAATGACTGCCTCAGGTGCAGAGGGATGGAGGGAGGCTTGCAAGTTTATTTTGAGAGAAGGCTGAGCGCCCAGAGCTTACACAAGATAAAGTCCATGGAAACAAATGGATCTAGGCATCTCACACTGACTGAAACGGATGTGGAAGCCTAGAGGGTGACCCGCAGGAACAGCATGCTCTCTTCTGTGCTCCTGGGAGGACATTCTGCCATCCAGGTGGCAAGAAGCCCCAAGAAGCTGACTCAAAGCAGCTGCTGTCCTGCGTTGAGAGAGGGATGGGAAAGGAGGGCTCAAGATATCGGTACTGCTACTGGGGTACGCTGGGGCTGCCACACTTGCTCTCAGTCTGATCATTGAACCAGTAGCCAGAGCCACACCTGGAACCTAGTGGTAAATAAGTCCCAGGCCACACAGACTGGAAGAACAAGAATCCACATCTGTTTTTCATTTTTGTTTACTTTTTAGGTTTTGTTTTAATTATAACATTTCTCCCTTCCTCTTCCTCTCTCCAGACCTACCCACGTACCTGTCTGGGCTCTCCTCCAAATTCATGGCCTCTTTTTCCATCAGTTGTTATTGCATGCAGATATGCATGTATGTCTGCATTTTGACCAGATTTGCTTCATGTGCAAGAGACCTGCATGCACCACATGGCAAGCTCTGGAGAGTGGTGGTTTGTGTTCTTCCAAATGGAGCTCTCTGCCTTGGCAGCACATCTCAATCACCTGGAGAGAGTCTCCTTCTTTCCTTTTTAGATTTCTTTTTTCCCCAAATTTTATCTTTTAAGTTTTCAGATATGTACATATTTTATATATTGAATGGGTTTTGTTTTTCATTGGTAATAACAGTAATATAGTCATGGTGTATAATGTGATGTTTTGATGCTCACATAGAACACACGAATACCTTGGTGGGAGGGGCAGGTAAGGCTAAGTAGCATATCTGTCATCTCTAAGAGGGTTCTGCCCAGCAGAACCTTCTCATAGCAAAGGCTCTATTGAAACAAATTCATATTTAGCTGAATAAAGGTACCACCTGTGACTTGGGGGAACATATTTTTAAGTCATGTGTTAGTCAGCTTTGCAGTAGACGATTAGTCTATGAAGAACAAAGGTTCAGTTTGGCTCATGGTCCTGTAGGTTCCAGTAGAAGGTTGGGCAGCCTCATTGCTTTAGGCCTTTGTGGAGGGCAGCACATCATGGTAGGAGCATGAGGTGGAACAAAGGACTTCACCCTGGGGCCAGGAGCAAGAGCGAGAGCACCGTAATCCCTTTCAAACGCAGCCGCAGAGACCTAAGGACTTCACTCACATGCTTTACTCCCTAAAGGTTTCACGCCTCCCAATGACACTACTCTGGGAAGCCAGCCTCAAGTAACTACATAAGGGCTGACATACATAATATACAAAGAACCCAAAGTCCTTAATCACAAGGAAACAAGAGCGATCCAAGCAGCCAGCAGGTATGTGAAGATGCTCAACCTCTCTAGTAAGCAGATAATTACAAATGAAAGCCACCATGGAAGGATGCTGGTGAGAATTCCTGTGCCATGTATTTCTCACAGGCCCACAAAGCTAGGGCCTCCAGGGTTGGACCAGCACATCTTGCCTTGGGGTTGCCTAGATCAGCTGGAGGCTCTGGTGTGGACTCAGCATTGCATATGGAGCCAGGAAGTGCTGGAGCACCAGGCTCCTGTCTTGGTGAAGATACCTCAGTGTACCTGTCCTCCCTCTTGTACTAAGGCCTCCTTGATGCTCCTATTACCATTCTCTGGGAT
Source organism: Mus musculus (assembly GCF_000001635.26). NCBI lineage: Eukaryota > Metazoa > Chordata > Mammalia > Rodentia > Muridae > Mus > Mus musculus. The sequence goes on along the minus strand of NC_000073.6, from coordinate 117,983,536 downwards.
CCTCCTTTGTAGAAAACACTCACTAGGGACTCTCACCCCAACTTGGCTGAACACATTTTCTCTGATGGGGGAGAATAGAGTAGGATCACGGGGAGTGTTTTTTGTTTTTTGTTTTGTTTTTGTTTTTTGCATAAAGACATAGCAGTTGAACTGAAAAACTTAAACAACAAAAGGGAATTTGTAATAAATAAGTGAAACAGTAAATACAAACTGCTTTCCATTCTGAGCTTAGTGTGCTGCCCCAGCCCTTTACAGATACATTCTGAAAACAGTTTGTTTATTTATCTATTTACTGTCTCTGCATGTTTACATATGCATATGCACCAACACATGTGACTAGAGGTCTGAGGACAATCGCTGAAGTTTGTTCTCATCTTTCAGCACGTAGGTCCTGGGAATTGAACTCAGATTGTCAGGCTTGGCAGCAAGCACTTTTACCCACTGGGTCATCCCATGGTCCTATCAGATCTTTTCATTCACAGACAACCCTTGTACTGGGGACTCATTCCCAATACATTGGTGAGCTAACAGAGCCAGGGAAGCCATTGTTGCTCGGGTTAGTGAGTGAAGGACAGAAGAGGTGGACTCTGTGAGGTTAGTTCTGATCATCAGTTTTTTGTGTGTCAGTTAATAAAGAGTACTACTGGTGCTGGGTGGTCTGCGGTTACCTTAGAGACACAATACAAGGGCTCTAACCTCATCAATGGGTTAATCCCTGGATGGCTTCATCAGGAGGCCATCAAGAAGGAGGTGTGGCCTAGTTGGAGGAAGTAGATCTCTGATAGTGTTTCTTTGGGGGATCTACTATCCTTGATTGCTTCTGTTTTTCTCTTCTCTTCTCTTCTCTTCTCTTCTCTTCTCTTCTCTTCTCTTCTCTTCTCTTCTCTTCTCTTCTCTTCTCTCTCCTCTCCTCTCCTCTCCTCTCCTCTCCTCTCCTCTCCTCTCCTCTCCTCTCCTCTCCTCTCCTCTCCTCTCCTCTCCTCTCCTCTCCTCTCCCTCCCTTCCTTCCTTTTCTTTTTTTTTTTTTTCTGGCTTTGCTCTCTGTCAACCACAAAGTGACTGCCTCTCCTCTACCACAGACTTTTTCTGCCAGAGTGTTCTGCCCACGCATGTGGGGCCTGATGAGCCTAGACGGAGTTTCTGAAACTGTGAGTCAAAACAAACCTACCTCTTTGAGTTGCTTTTTTTGGCTGTTTGGTCAAAGCTACACAGAAGCCCGAGTAATACAGAGACTTCTTCCATTGTGTCTTATGGGCTGTGCTAAAGGAGGTGTGTTACCCCCAGAGACGGGAGGGTTTTAAGCAGGGGAGTGATACCCACAGCTTTGAGAAGCCCCATCTGTCAGCTGATTTTAGCATAGGATGCCTCTTGGCTGGTCATCTCTTTCATTTTTAATGCTTTGGGAATGGAGACGAGGAAGGACTCCTGTGATAGATGGGAGGGGTAGAGGTAGGGCTGGCAGGGCACTTGAAGCCTGTAGAGAATGGATAGGATTAAAAGAAAAGAGTGAAAGCCCTGGATTTGTTCTTCTGTTCTTCCTGCCAGTGATGATCACACTGTACATGCCTGTTCACAGGCAAGAGTGGTGTAAAATCTTCGTTGGCCTCTGGTTTGAGTTCTCAGTGCATGGGTGACATGAGAAAGGAAGAATCAAATACTCTAGTGGACTTTTTATGCTGTATCCTGGTCCCTTGGCATGATTTGCCCTTTGTCCTAGAATACTAAAGTCCTGCCTCTGTCTCCCTGCCCAGCCATTGGCCGCTGGCAACTTTATATATGACTCAAAGCCAGCTGGAGGCAAGGACCTTTAGTGATTTACATATGGATTCTTGTGCAATTTTGGGAACCCAAATAACATGATTCAAGCCTTAGACTAAATCCATAACACCTCGTGAGCTGAACACTTCCCCACCTCCTCTTAGGCCACCTCTGACCACTGCCACGTTGGGGATTACTTACCCAGCATGTGCCTTTGGGGGAAGGAAGTACACATTTCAGCCATAGTTGGAGTCTAAGGCTGTCATCCCCAGCTCTGGTGCTGGCCATTCTGCCCTTTCCAGAGAACCCAGCTCCTCTGATGGTGCATGGGAATGGTAGCAATGTCATGCCTTCATCCCAACAGAGGGAAGGCTTTAACAGTGAGGCTAGGAGGCTATTGCCTGTCATTGCGTCCTCTGTATTGGGGTTGGGCTCAGCTGCCTTTGGGCAAGCTTCGCTTCCTCTATTCCAGTAACAATTCCACTTCAATCTTGGCTTCTGGGAGCCCCGAGACCTACTGTGTGCTTGGCAGGTATCCGTGTCTTGACAAGAGAGATCCCTTCCCTAATGCAGCTTGTTCTCTTCCCTGGAGCCTGATTTTTAGACCCTGTCTTGGAATTTTGAGAAGATATAGAAATGACTCACCTTGGGTATCTCATTGCCTTGTTTGGAAGGGCAGAGCGGCATGGGTGGGCAGCCTGCTTTAGTCTGCTTCAGCTGCCTCTTGCAGTCATGTCCACACAGGTCTAAAGCACTGTGCCCAGCCTGGCTGCTGCTCCTGTGGGCAGAAGCCCTGGAGTTTCCTCTGGGGCTGTAGAGCCATAGATTGAGGCAGTATTGGATTTCATTTTGCTATACTCTACCTAGATGTGTTTTCTTTTTAAATTCTCTCTCTCTCCCCTCTCTCTCTCTCTCTCTCTCTCTCTCTCTCTCTCTCTCTCTCTCTCTCTCGTATGTGTGTTTGTATGTGTATGTGACTTCTGGCATGTGTGGGCCTCAGCACAAATGTGGAGGTCGGAGGGTATCCCTGGCACACGTCCTTGTCTTCTACCCATTGAGCCAGGGCCTTTGCTCACTGCTGCTTATCTGTGGCTTATGTCAGGCTTGGCTTCCATGGAGTCCCCACTTCCCATCTCCCTGTAGGAGTGCTGCAATCAGATGCCGGCTACACAATCTGCCTTTACCTGGATCCTGAGGGTGGGGTGGGGTCTAGCTCAGGCCCTCATATTTGGGCGGTTGGTGTTTTACCCAAGGACCCATGGCCATAGCCCAGTGTTTTACCCAGGTGTGTTTGATGACTGAATAAATGGCACCTGATTAATCTGTTTGTTAGGGAACCAGATTGTGTGGTTCTTTCTACTTATACAGGACACAGGTAAGCATCTCACAACTGGACTATGTGGAGAGGACATGGAAGGATTTGAATACCAAGAGATACTGAATACGAGAGCAATCTGAAAGCATGTAAAACACATGTTCTGATGTAAAGTGTTCAAAGGCAGGGCTGGAGGTGGACAGATGAAGTCTCAGCACTGACTTTTCTGGAAGAAATTGCTGGAAGGAATTTCTGTTCCAATGTACTTCTGTAACTTGTTCCTTTGTTCAGTGCACAGGCAGACCACTCTTTTAACCCAGTGTTCAAAGCCACCAATGTTGTTTTTGAACCCTTAAGCCAAACACTTAGTAGCTGATTCCCCAAAAGGATGGCAAAGAAGGAAGCAGGAGAGAAAAAAGGAAGCCATGGCTGCCTGCTGTTCTAAGAGGAGCCCTGATGTGCGTGATTTTCATAGAGTGTTTGTGCTACCGCTCAGGGAAAATAATGCCAACAGTGACTGTTTGTTTGATCACTGAGCTTGGATAGAACCTTCAGAACAAGGAATGTGTAATTATGCAGATATGAATACATCATACCCTCTGCCTTGTGGTCTACGTTTATGTATCGGGGCAGAAGCAGTTGTAGTTTGGGTTCCTGAGCTTTGTTTTCTCTGTTTTGAAAAAGCACTTCCCATAGCCCAGACTGGCCTGGGACTCTTTATGTATCTGACGATGTCCTTGAACTTCTGTCCATTCTGCCCCCACTTCTCAAGTGCTGGGATTACAGGAGTGTGGCACCTTGCATGGCTTATTTGTTGTATGTGCTTATGTGTGTATATGTGTGTTAGCATGTTCTTGTGGTTATTTGAGTGTGTGAAGGTCCATGTGGAGACCAGAAGACAGCCTTTGGTGACAGAAGCCATGCACCTTTTTAATTTGACCTGTTTTTGAGGGATGGAGTTTCACTAAATTGGTCTGGAATTCCTCTGCTCAATGGATCCTCCTTCCTCAGTCTTTCAACTAGACAGGACTATAGGTGCTTCCCACTGTGTTCAGATTCGTTCTAGTTCAGGGCTACCATTTATTGTGTGAATGTGAGCAAGTTGCTACTATTTAGGAAAGGAGTTTTCTCATCTCTAATGTGTAATAGATAATAATAGGCACCTCCAAGGGCAAGGCCCTTTCCACAACGCTCAGAGGCAATATGTATTTAATAAGACATCACCACAGGAACTGCAGAGTTGACTCTATACTTTAAGGGCCCTGGCTACTCTTCTAGACAACCTGTGTTGGGTTTCCAGCCCCAGCATGGTCATTCACAACCATTTGTAACTCCAGCTACAGATCTGATGCTGTCTGTTTGGCTCCCTCACCCCAGTTTCTGGAGACAGAGTCCTATGTTCATACTTGATCCTTCTGACCCTCCCCTGCCACCCATTCTTTAATCCTATCATCCATTTCTCTTTTCTTTTGTCACTCTTTCCTGATCTCAGCCACTCCATTAGTGTTCAGTCACTGTATAGTGAATTACCCCTAAACTCAGCTGTTTCAGTCAACAATGTGTGGGTGCAGCTTGGCAAGACATCTGCACTCAGAGTCTCTCATGGGCTGCAGTAAAGGGGTCCATGACCATTGTGTGGTTATGGGCAGGACTTTGTCCCCTGAGGGGTACTAGGCTGAGATACTTGGTTCCCAGTTGGTTGTGGCTAGTAGCTGCCTTCAGTGCTGTACTCAGTGACTTCCTACTGAGGTCAGTTGGTTCAGGAGTGGTTTATTTCCTATGAAGAAGGAGGGAGGGTTAATTAATTAATTAACATGGGTTCTGAGGATCAAACTCAGACCTTCATGTTTACTCGGCAAGCACTCTATGCACAGAACCATCTTCTTAGCCATCAGGTGACCATTTTCTAAAAATTTTTATTTATTTTTTATTTTTAATTTTTTTGTAGTGTAAGAATCTGTCCTCCTGTTAGCATTCAGGGATCCCATTTTCCTTGGTGACTTTGTCCTCCATGCCTTTCACTGAATCTCCCTTGCTGCAATCACTGGCCCTCAAGACTGCACTTCATACATGCAAACCCCTGCTTCCTACTAATGAAGTTGGACTTTCTGGGAGGGGCCTGGGCTTTGGTACCTTTTAAAAAAGTTCCAACTGATTCTAAGGTGCAGCTAGGGCTGTGTCCAACTTTTCCTGATTACAGAGGCTATTGAACCACAGGAGGTTGCCATGGACAGTCAAGGGAAAGCCTCTATGCAAACCTGCCTGTCAGCATGAGTGTACCTCCTGTTAGCAAGCAATGTTTTAAAACAGTAAAACCTTTTTTAGACTTTTTGTTTTTAAAGTACAGGTGATGGATTCTGCTCCTCACACATGCTAGGTAAGTTAAATTTCCATCATCCTTTTTATTTTGAGACATAGTCTTACTACATTGCTCAGGCTGGCTTTGAACTCACTATATGGTCCAGGCAGGACTTCAACTCACAAGCCTCCTGTCTCAGCCTCAACAGTAGTCAGGATTATAAACTATTGTAATCTCTAGCTCTTTGTTAGGATTTTAAGAAGTTTTCTTTTGAATAGACTCTAAGACTCTTAACTTCTTATGTCCTTGGGATTTAAAAAAGTTGTCATAGAAAGCCATATATATTTTTTTGTGTGTGCTTATTCATGAAAAATCCATTTGTTCTCCAAGGGTCATCAACTAACTCTGTCACAGGAGGTGGATTTGGGCTCCAAGCTTTGTGATCATTAGCTGCTTTCTAATGTTACTAGCAGGGAGCTTGGCCTCTTCTTATTTGGTATTTTAATGAATTCTCCTTCACAAAAATGTGACTTTGCAAATGACCGAGTGAGTCTAATGGATTCTCTTGAAGATACAATGTAAAATCTTGATTTATTTCCCCATTAATCAGAATTTTTTTTTTAAATCCCCAACTCACTACACAGACACCAGAGAGCAAGCTAGCTTTGGCTTTTTAGTTTCTTTTGAGGTATGATGGTTCACAATGACCTGACTTTTGTAGGACATCCTGGCTCTTTCATAAAATGTATCTTTTACCTTAGACTACTACAATTAAACTATGACCGTTTTCTTTAAGGGAGGAAGAATTTATTTTGGCTCAACATTTTCAGGAATAGCATGTTAGGACCTAGGTAAAATATTAAGGCCTAGATGGAATGTTAAGGCCTAGGTAAAATGTTAAAACATTGGGTAAAATATTAAGGCCTAGGTGACAATTATCTGGCTAGTCTGCCATTATAAGGAAACTTTCTCAGATGTTTCTGCTGTTACTAGAAAACTTCCTAATACCAACATTGATTACAAATTCTGTTATGTTCTGTGCCCTTGGAATCTAACTGCAATAGAAGTCAGTAGAACTGTTTTGTATAGTTACCCACCATAAAGGTGGATCCAAATCAACCAACCAACAGCACTTCCTGCACTTATGTATAAGCTTTTATAAATTGCCTTTGGGATGGACCCTGACATATGAGAGAAACCTGTACCAATACAAGAAACTATTTGGAATAAGACTTCTGTTTTGAGTAAGGGTCCAAGTTTAAGTTTCCAAGACCTTCCTGGGAACTGACATCCTACTTGGCAGAAAAAGACATGCACATGGGTTACTGACATCCTGGTTGGCAAGTTAAGACATAACTGTTAGACAAGTGCCATCCTGGTTGATAAGTTAAGACATAAATATTAGACAAGGCAAGTCCCCTGCCACAGTTGAACACCCCAACCAATGGGAGCAGGATAAGTATACAACAAAGACATGATCCTAAGGAAATATCCTATCCCTAAATCCTGATTGGTGGAATAACTTGGCACAGTTGTTTGTGGATTTTGGGCTTAAAAATCGTGTAGGAGCCTAGCTCAGGGTCATGGTTCAGTTCGATGGCCCTGATCAATCAGTCCTGGGGCATAAGCTCAATAAACTATCCCTGTCTGACTGAGATTTGTGTCTGTGTGGTTTGTGAGGCGATTCCTGGATCCCAACATAGCCCATCATGGCAGGGATGCTGTGGTGGTAAGAGTTTTTTTTTTTGAGGAGGCAGGCGATCATGTGATGATGGCATCCAGGAGAGAGTGTGTGTGTGTGTGTGTGTGTGTGTGTGTGTGTGTGTGTGTGAGAGAGAGAGAGAGAGAGAGAGAGAGAGAGAGAGAGAGATACTGATACACAGCTAGCTAGTTTCCTCTGTTTTATCCAGCAAGTTCAGGACACTAGAGTACAGAATAAGTCTCACTTCAGTTAACAGGACAAGATAATTCCTGAAAGCTTTTTTTCTAGGTGACTCCAGGTCCTGTTATGGCAATAGTCAGCACTCACTGCCACTCTGCTTAAGAGGTGACAAGGACTAGCATTAATACTCATGGTGGCCTTGCAAATCGAGTCTAGCTGTTCCCATTTTACCTATGGCTAAACTGAAGCATTAGGGAAATGAGAAAGGCATCTTAAGCCACATGACTAATATTCATCTTTGGCTCATGACCCTGAACTGCAGGATTCCACCTTTAAAGCAAGTCTGATTATAGCACATGGCTTTGTATTTTTAGTGGCAATGTAAGTAAATAAGTCATGATTAAAGTTGTATAAGTCCTTGACGTATTTGCAAGATTTTTCAACTGTCATTATTACTATGTGTGAGTGCATGTGTATGTCTATATTTATGTATAGGGGTCAGAGGTCAATCTTAGGTGTCTTCCTCAACCACTCCTCACTTTATTTTTTGAGGAAGAGTCACTCACTAATCTGGAATTCACGAATTCAGCTAGACTGGCAAATCTGGGGATCTGCCTGGGTCCATTTTCCTGGTGATACATTCCCCTGGGGTTACAGATGTGCAATGTAGGCCCTGGATCTCTGAACTCAGGTCCATACAAAGTGAGCACTTGGTCAATGGAGCCACCTCCTCAACCCTAAGTATCACCATCTTCGAATTCTTGACCATGTCCTTCCTAAAGGAATTCTTATCATTGACTGTATGTTCTCCTTAGCACCAACAACCATTCTCTTTCTCTTTCCAGTGGGTTTGCATTTTCTGGATATGTCCGCTTTGCACTGTACACATGTAGTGTTTTGTATGTGACTCCTTTTATAAACAGTGCTTATAAAAGGTCAGATTCTTCCATGACATGGAATGTGTCAATACCTCATCCATTTTATGGTTGAATAATATTTCACTGTAGTGATATATTTTTAACCCATTTCCTGATTTAGGGTTATTTTGATTTTTACCTTTTGACTCTACCTTCACCTACCTGTTTCTGTGTTCTTCAGGTGATGGTTTCTTCCTGGGCATGTTCCTAATGTCTTGCTGGTAATCTCTTTCTGCAGTTTTATAACTGTGCGGTCTTGGCTGAGTCATTGCACTTCTTTGAGCCTCAGCTATCTTACTCAACATTGGAGGAAGCAGTAATTGTTCCTATTCCACAGAATGGTCTTAGGCATTTTGTAGACTTCTAGGCATAAAAAGTGGTTTCTTTATTATGGACTCCTGTGGGTTAAGCAGTGCCCTCTCCCCAGTGGAACATTTATAGTACACCCTCTCACTAAAGCTCAAGGGTACAGCATGGAAGAGGGGGCACCTGCAGAAGGCTTCCACAGGATCACCCCATTCAATACCTCATCATGGGAAGGTGAAGAGCCTGTGAGGCCCTACTCCTACATAAGGAGCTATAGGCAGCTGACAGTTGCTGAGAGAGAGGGTGTGAGTTTCCTTCAGGGATGTGGCCAGCCTAGTGTAGGCTGCCCATTCTCCAGTGATCAGTGCTATACCCATGTGCCCATAGATGACATTACTACTTGGTTATATATAAAGAAAAAGAGAAGAGGGAATGGCTTGATATATATATGTGTGTGTGTGTGTGTGTGTGTGTGTGTGTGTGTGTGTGTGTGATATACTCAGGAGTTCTTATCTTTTACTAATTTTTTTTTCTGGTTTGATCTTTCTCTCATTGATTTTATAATTAGGAAAATTAGCCATGTTCTATACTGGGCTGTAGAAACATAATTTCCTGGTTTGTCATTGGTTTTTTGACTTTGTGATGGTTTTGTTTCTGCAGCACTTTTAAAGCTATTATCAATCAAGTGTAGCTTTCATTGTTTCTTCTGGATTTGTGACATACTCAGAAAAACATTCACAACCTTACGATGATTCTATGTGTTTAAAAATTAACTTGAGGACAATGCCCCCTCCAGCCGTCGTCCACGCCTCCTTGAAGATGTGTTCATCTCTGCTCTGCCATAAAACCCGTCTTCTACACTATGCTCTATACAGCACATCTGTTTTTTGATATAGATCCCAGGGACTGGGGCCCCCAAAGCAATTCAGAAAGAACTGGTTTAGGACAACTGCTGGGTCCGTAGACTCTCACTCACTTCCTCTTTCCCATGGTGGGGTCTCTTCTTCAGGTGGAAGAATGGAGATACTTACATCACAGAAACCAGAGCTGGGTCCTTCATCTCCTGCTTGTTGACAGGATGGATTGTCTTCCACTGGCCTATTTAATTCAACTCAGAGTCAAAATGAGATAAGGGAAGAACCTTTTAAAGAGGGAAACAGACACAGACCTGTTTCCACTCCCTTTCCTGTATTCCCTCACGATGGGGACAATAGCACAGTGGCTCAGTGCACCCCAGTAATGTTTGATGTACATACAAGATTTGTCTTTGCTAACTTGTGTTACAACATTATTTATTGCCCTTGAAATGGTTTACCAAGAATTTACTGAGCAGTTCCCAATGGACAAGTATCTCTGTATAGGTAGTGTTTCAGCCCCAAGATAGCCTGGCAGGGACACTCCAGGATATTCTAGAACTAAATGGAAAGCCTCAGTTCAGGGATAGCAAACTCCACTCTTGGTGTTTGTACTCATTTTAATAAGTAAGCTTTAATGGGACATAGCCACATATATACCTGCTTACCTAACTATTGTCAGGATGTAACACCAGAAGTTTGGGGGTTCAGTTCAAACTTGTAAATTATCTCTCAAGCATTCAAAGCAAAAGGATCCTGGAGGAATCCCCTGGAATTACACCAGAGCTAAAGAAATGTTTACCTTTCTGCTGCTTTCAACTTCTAGACAGACTTGGATTCTGTTACTGAACAATATTTAGAGTTGCTTAAAAGTTATGGGCTGGCCACAAGGCACTGCAGGTAAAGGTGCTGGTCACCTCAGTCAAATCTCTGCGACCCACAAAATGGAAGGAGAGGACCGACTCCTCCATAGTGTCCTATGATCTCCACATGTATGTTGCATTTACATTGTTATACACAATACATAGAAAAAAGATTTTTTTAATTAAAAATTTTGTATTTTTTATTTCATATGCATCAGTGTTTTGGCTGCATGTATGTCTGTGTGAGGGTGTAGAATCCCTGGAGTTACAATGAGTTGTGAGCTGCCATGTGAGTGATGGGAATTGAACCCCAGTCCTTTGGAAGAGAAGCTTGTGTTCTTAACCTCTGAACCATCTCTCCAGCCCTGATAGATGGATTTTTTAAAAATTAAAAACAAATACAAGTTGGAGAGGAGCTGGGGAAATAACTCAGTTGGTAACGTGTTTGCCATGGCAACCGGATTTCTCATCCATCACCCAAGTCTCAAAAGAAGGAAGTGGAGCACACTTGTAAGCCGGTGCTAGCTATGGAGGCAGAGACGGGAGGTGAATCCCTGGGACTCACTGGCTAGCCTAGCCTAACCACAAACTCAGGCCAGTATAAAACAGTACCTCAAACAACATAGTACCTGAGGAATGAGTTCTGACCTCTAAATGCATGTACCTAAACACACATTTGCACATATGGACACATAATAAAATAAAGTAAGAGACATCATGCCTTGATAAGATCTAGGCAGGCATGGCTGAATTTCAATTTACCCTCATGCTATACTAAATAAACATGTGTGGGATTGACCCCAGCTTGTGTTTTTTAACCTCTGTACTAGGGATGGTCCATGTCTTAATTCTCCAAATCTGTGAATATGTTACCTCGCATGGCAAAACATGCCCAAAGCCAAAACATCCTTGGAGTAGGAGATTACTCTAGATTATCCATCTGGGTCTGAGGAATGAGAACAGATATTTGCATGACTATGAGATGGAGACAGGGGCCATGAGCCAGGGAATACAGGCACCCTCTTCAGGCTGGACAAGAGAAGAAAACAGATTTTCTCACAGCACCAGAAGAAGCAAAGTGACTTGTGAACACATTTTGAGTCCTTTTTTTTTTTTTTGGTATGTATATGGGTATATATCATACATACATGCATGTATGTGTATGCATGTTCCCATGTGTGTGGGCACAGTGTGGATGTGAGTTCATCTGCCTACGGGGCCCTGAGGTTGATTAGTGGCCTTCCTTGGTTGCTATTCACCTTATATAGTGAAGCAGCATCTTTTATCTGGGCTCAGGGTTCCATGTTTTGGGCTCCCATGCGCTGGCCTTGTAGGTAGGTGACCATGCCCACCTCACTTTTACATGGGTGCTGCTGATTTGAATTCTGGTCATCAACATCATCAAATATGGGTAGCAAGCACTTTACAGAAGAGCCATCTTCTCAGGCTCCATTCTAGTGTGTGTGTATCAGGGGTTTGTACTAAGGTTTTGTGCACACTAGCCAAGGACTGCTACTGAGCGACATCCCTAGGATATTGTAGTCTTTTGATCTCTAGGGATATAGACTAATAAGCTCATGCTGTTTCTAGCCTCTGAATCTGCGGTTGTTATAACAGCAACAGGAAACTAATACAGCCATTCTTTACCTGACACATGACAGTGATAACCCACTCCTAGGTGGGATACCCAGAGTGCCAGTGGTCACTACTAAATGTCTCCAACACTGTCCTCATGGAGAACAGCTATACTGGGGCAGGCTAAGCAGAACTAAAAAACTCTTGAAGCTGAAAAAGTCCAATGTCCAATGTGAGCTCCTGGGGACCCAGGGAGGCAGAGTGGGGCAAGCACACATGGGAATCCAGGGGACAGACCACCCATCATGCTCCCTGTCACTCCTTTCTGCTTCCTCACCCCAGGGGACCCATGCCTGGATGCTCAGCATGTGGCTGGGCTGGCTGAGAGTCCTTATTGGAAGTGACAGCTTGCTCTGCTGGGTCCTTGCCTCTTAGCACACAGATGACAACTTCTCTCTAAGACAGACTCCCTGTGGGTCAGCCCTGCCTTTGCCTGACAGACTGGTTCCTTCAGCCTGCAGGACTTTCTTCCATCTCGGTCTCTGTAACTAGATCTGGATGGGGCACAGCTGAGTGTTGGTGACTGAATCCAGGGCCTCAGACCTATAAGACAAAGTTTTGTGCCACAGAATTACAGCCTGGCCACTCACCTAATCTTATCCCTAAAAAGCTGTTTTCTATTTTTCCCCTATTCTAGCCTGCTTTCTCACAAGTTTATACTTTAAGAAAAATGGGATTATGTTGTCTGTTCTGTTTTATGTCTGACTTTATCTGTTGAATTATCAGAACACGTCATCGGTCTTAACTTTGTGCTGATTACATTCTTTAAGAGCTTCATGGTTGTATCATGACTAATGTAAGTTACCCATTGCCCATCACTGAGCATGGTTTGTTTCTAGGCTGGTGAAGAGTTTGTGGTATTTCTGTGGCTGCAGAATAAATGAATGAGTCTGTGATTCATGCTTCACAATGTCATGGCTGACATGCCTTTTCTGTCCTGTTGGAGAGCTACATGATTTTCTCGTCCTTTTGATTTCAAGATGTTTTGTTCTGATGGCCCATCATGACATGTCGATTCTTGGAAAGAATAGCCAATTAAAGGCAGATCATCTTCTGCACCTGTGTGCACCAGCTTCCTGGTGTTGACTCACCCCTCCCTGCCTGAACAACACAACGTAGAATGAATTAGCTTAGGACTAGGGGTGCAGATCAGCTGGCAGAGTGAGTGTGTGCACGGAGCCTGGGTTTGATCTCCAGTACTGTATTAGAACAAAACAAAACATAACCAAACCAAAACCAAAACCAAACCAAACCAAACCAAGCCAAACATCGTCATGGTGGTACATACCTATAATCCCAGCACTAGGGTGATAGAAGCAGGAAGATCAGAGGTGCCAGGCCATCCTCGGCTATATAGTGAGACTGAGGCAAGCCTGGACTACATGCAGCCCTGTCTCAAAGACACCAAACTAAAATAAAACAAAGGAGAAATCAAAAGGCCTTACTGCAATCGCACCATGATACTTTGTCCACAGGGAATTTTCTCATCCTGCAGAACAGTCTAGAAAGGTTCCTGCTTTTCTTTATTCTTGTTAAAAAAAAAACTGTTCCAAGTTCCCTCTCTGGACCATGTGGATGTGTTGGACTCTGGATGCAGGTGTAGGTCACTCCGGACCGTCCTGGCTGTGATATCCTTACTTAATTTTCTTCCCTGGGTCCAGTTCCAATTTATCCCACTGTAGACTCAGGTTTTTGTCAGACCTTGGTCACTCCTGCCAGCCACGGGACACTGGCACTAGTTCCCCTGCTCTTCCTGTTTTCCTGCTACACTGATATATTTAATGGGATTATCTGCACAGAACACACAGCATGTAATTAGTGATTCAACAAGCTGTGACGTTACCGTCACTTATGTCATTATCATCCTGTTCTGTGTATTATGGTTTGAATCTGAATTGTCCCCAACAGGCCCGTATTTTAATATTTGTTTCCTGACTGGCAGAGTTATTTTAGGAAGCTATGGAGCCCTGTGAAAGTGGGATCTGGATGTTTTCCTAGGGCACAGTTCTGCTCTCTCTCCTTCCTGGTGCGCTAGGATGTGAGCCTTCATGCTCCTGCCACCACAGAGTCACTGCTCCATTGTGGACTCCCATGATGGACTGGGATCTTTCTGCAAAGGGGTTTGGGTCACAGTGGTGTGAAAGCAGCCAGTTCACTATTGGAAGGTGTGTACATCATGTGGAAAATGTCTAGTTCATTGCCTTGCTCATCCAAGGCATCAGATAGAGAAAGACACATTAGTCCCAAACACAAAGGGCAGCAAGAAGAGGCTGCTCTCTGGGTTAATTCAATTACGTTCCTAATGGAGCCAGGTGGCTTAGCATGTTGAGGGCTTTGCTGCATGTTGATCTGTCTGCTTATGATGAGTCATCAGGTGTTAACATCAGCTCAAAAGCAGTGCGTCTTTTTGCAACCTCCAGAAGCAAATGTCCCTGATGTGTGAGAATTCTCAATTCTCATGTATGTGGCTGGCAGAAGGTGTCATGAGGAGGGCCAGACAGAATATCTCTATCTCATGAGTGGGTGAGGTTTTATGATGATGCTACACTCCTGAGAAAAGAGCGTAGAAGAAAAATAGCAACAGTTATGACCTGTAAACAATATAAATTTCTGTCAGTAGAGAACTGCCCATAAGCTTTGTAAGGCATGCACACCACAGAGTACAGTACTTCCAAGTATTCTGGCTGAATTTTGTCAACTTGACACAAGCCAGGTTCATCTGAAGAGATGGGACTTCAATTGAGAAAATGTCACCATTAAATTGGTCTGTTAGACAAGTCTGTGTGGCATTTTCATTAGTGATTGACATGGGAGTGATCAGCCCATTTCAGGTGGTGCCATTCCCTAGGTAAGTGGTCCTGGGGTGTGTGAGAAAGCAGGCTGAGCAAGCCAGTGAGCAGCACTCCCCCATGGCTTGTTTCCTTCCCCGACTTCCCTTCAGGATGGACTATCAGCTGTGAGGTAAAATTCATCCTCTTCCATGCAAGTCACTTTTGGTTATGGTGTTTATCACAGCAACAAAAACCTAACTAGGACACCATGGTAAAGAGTGGAGAGGAGGAGAGCTGTCCCACAGCTAATGCATGAAAAGAGTTAGAAAGCAGGAAGAGGAAAGGGAAAAACACAAGCCAGGATAAGTCAGTTCCAAAGTGACAGTGGATAAAGACTCCCTGCTGACCTTGTTGGTGAACTTGGAAGGGCCTCCCAGTTGGATCTTCAGATGGGAACACAGCACCCTGTGACTGAATTGTAATCTCGGGAGAGACTTGAGCCAGAGGCAGAGAGGCTCTGCCCAGCACACACTTCACTAGACCTCCTCAGGCACAGACTTCAGGACAGAATAAAAGTGCTCAGTGTCAGGCTGCTGGAGCTGTTTGTTCCACAGCAGTGGATAACCAATACACCAAGACTAAGCTATTTGTATTGCTGCTGTTCTTACCAGTGTTCTTACCCCTACAGGGGGTGTCCTTCCCTTTCCAGCCCTGGAGATGTGTGCCAATATTCACCATTCTGTGCCTGGGGTCAGTCTCCTTGCCAAAATGCATCTCTGCCATTTCTTCTTTGATCCACATGACTGTACTCTACAAAGGAGAAACTTAATCAGTTCGTATACTGAGTTTTGAAGGGAAGGGTCTGTAAGGACTATGACAAAGGGAAAGAGGCTGGGTATTAAGTGCCTATGCTCTGACCACGCCATCTTGATGACTTGGTGATCTGATTTCCCCAGTCACTAGAAAACTACCATAGCTTTAAGCTTCTCCTTCTCACCCTTCCTGGGCATCTCTCCCACTAGCCCTTCCCCACCTTCCACCTGGACAACTCAGTTCAGACACCCCAAGTAGAATTCCCCATCAAATTAGCTAAGGTAAGGTCTGGGGAGATGGCTCAGTTGCTAAGGTACTTGCCATGAAAGTGTGAGGATCGGTGTGAAAAGTCAGGCAGGCCATGCATGCTTATAATCTCATCTCTAGACGGCAGAGACAGGAGGATCTCTGAAGCTCTCAGGCCAGGAAGCCTAGCTAGATCAGCACACACCAGGTTCGGTGAAACACCCTGTGTCACTCAGCTCATTTCAGTAGCCGTGGTAAAACAAAAAGCAGTTCAATGGAGGAAGAGTCTGATTTACAATTACAGATTGCAGGGAAGTCACAGAGGCAGGTACATGAGCGAAGAGGTGGTGGCCATGTACATCCAGTCGAAAGCAGAGAGACATGAATGCCCCATCTCAGCAGGCTTTGTTCAGTATTAAATAAGCCAGGGCCCAGCCCATTAAACAGAGATGCCCACAGTGGGCTGGGTCTTCCTATATCAACTAACAGTAAAAATATCATCTCTCAAATATGCCACAGGCCAATCTGATCTGGACAGTTCATCAGGCAAGGTTCTCCTCTTAAAGAATTTTAAATTGGGGGAACTTGACCTTTAAAACTAACCACCCAGCCTGTCTAAGGAAAAGTAAGGTGGGAAATCACAGAAGGACATGCTCAATGCTTCCTTCTGGCCTATACATACACACAGGTATTTACACACACTTATACACAGAGCACATATACACATAAGTACCCACATACATACCATACACACCACATATGCATATACCTACATCAACACGCTCACACAGCACATATACCAAACACACACACACACACACACACACACACACACACACACAGACACACACACACACACGTACATGTACATATACAAACACAACCCAAACATGTACTTGCCTACACAAGCAACAATGTGTGCTCACACATAGACTCACACACCATAAACAGGCACATACACGTGTGTGGCCCTCCCTACCCCTATGATTCACCAGAACCTCTGTGTTAAGATCACAGATATTTCTCATATTCTCCCTCCTCTCTTTCCCAGCTTTTGCTTGCTATTCATCCTAGCATTCTTCTCTTTTGTCAGTCAGAGCTCAGAGGCCTCCCTTCACATCCCACCCAGCCTCAAAAGTCAGCAGGTCTTCAAGTTCAGTGGATATGCATTTGTACTTGAAGTATGAATGAAACAGTGATTGGCTGACATGCCCATGTAGGGACACAGAAGAGGAAAGGCCCCTCCTTCTCTACCTGGGACTTCAGTTTGAATTCTGCCTCTGTTGGGTCTAGACTGTGAGGTCCTGGCTAAAGCTTCATCTTTACTTCATTTGTTATCATTCCCTATGGTGCTGCTTCTCCTCAGCTTCCCTCTGTCCCTCCCTCCCTCTCTCCCTCCCTTCCCTTCTTCCCTTTCTCCTCCTCCCTCCTTCTTCTCCCCTCCCCCCACTCTTTCTCCTTCCCACCTCCCCTGGCTCCTCCCTTCTCCTTCTTGTTTTAGTGCTGGGAGTTGTACCCAGAGCCTTGCACATTCTCGTGCCTGTATCATCTTTCATTTTGAGACAGGGTTTCTAAGATTGCCCAGCCTGGTCTTGAACTTTCTCTGTAATCAAAAACAGCCTTGAACTTGCAATACTCCCAACTCAGCCTGCACCACCACACCCAGTTACTCCATTCTCATCTGTAGACCCCCAGACATGTTTTCCCAAAGTCCAAGATCTCAGTGAATGCCGCAGACTGGACTCAGTTGATCCCTCAACCTTGGGGAACCAGGGTCCTGGTATTCAGGTGAGTAAGGAGTCAGCAAAAAGTGACAAACAGACGCTGACAAAGAGAGAGTGCTGTATCTGAATGTAATTTCTCAAAGCGAGCATCAGACTTATATTACAGAAGAAAACAAAGAAGTTAGGTGACACATCAGCCAAAGTACATTAAAGTTATCTGACACAAAACAGAGAAATGCATACATAAAGACTAGCAGAAACCAGGAAGTATTTACAACTGAGATAAGATCAGCCCTATCTAAAGTTAGCTGCTATTGAGGAGCCAGGTAAGGATTTCACACCCTAGTCACAATTTACGCTATTCCTCTGAATCTTGTGAAAGCTTGCACCAGGGGGGTTCTGCTCTTGATGACTTTTTCATGAATAATGCAATACTGTAGTTCCTCCTTAAACCACAACCCTCCTTCCTAGGCCATTGTAAATTCTTACATATGGAAGTAACTTGGCTGCTCTTTTAAGTGTCTGTAGGGAATCTCTATTTGTCAGAAGAACTCACCAACTTTCTTCTAATATATAATGTAGTCTGCCATACCTGACTGTAATGAGGATTCTGTTTACTTTGCTAAGCTTGCCCTGAAATTTCTAAGTCTATGTAGTAGATAGTAATGCCTGATTTCTTTCACTATCTCTCTTTCAATACCAAAGGCAATTCGTCTGAATAGGTAACATTCTTACTGAATTCCAAGCCCAGGGTTGGCTCAAGGACTGCCTAGGACATTGGTGAAGGCCAGGAAGCAAAGTTCAACCTAATTTAGGTATTTGTCAAAACATTCCTTGGAGGCCCCTATAATAAAACAGTACTGAAGAAAGCACACTGACTGACCCATTCACTGACTAACACAAGGAAAAGTTTGGTGCATTTGTACTACAGGATGCAAAGGCTCCAGGAGACTAAGTTCTTGTGAAACTTTTTGCCTCAGGACTTTGTCCAAGCTTTTGGGCCTGCCATGCAGTTTTTATTGGAATGGGTGTGGCAAGTGAAGGAGCCTGTGGCAGTCCAGACTTATCCTCGAGGGTCCTCGGAGATGGAATTCTAATGGACCAGCCACATGCTCTTTGCTCTGTTGTGGCATAAGAAGCAAGGACTATGGCAGAGGGAAAGACCCTGCAGCCAGAGAAACTGTACTTGAATCAATCATTCAACCTTGGTGGAATGATGGGCACCACCAAGCTCATTGTCAACGTGGAGGTCGCGGTCCTCTGGCCTGATGGCTTTGTGAGAAAGGCTCACTGGGATAAGGAATATGTGTGCATTGTTTGACATGGTTTTAGCTTACTTGGTCATCCAGCAAATATGGGCTGTCATTCCTGCAGGAGGTGATGAAGGTTGGAAGCCACTCCTTCTCTGATCTTTAAAGTTCAGGTACACTGTCGTTTGCATCTTTGAAATCCCTGATTTATCCTCCTGCCTCACTTGGGACATCAGTGACCCATTTGGAGCAGCACCAGGCTACCTGAGTCCTCCTTTCCTTCCTTCCTGGGTTTTTTTCTTTATACACTGATTCTATTCGTGAGCCTCTGCCTGAAGCACATACTAGGAATTCTTATTTGATACAAAGTTTCTTCCCTTAGCAGTTTTGCTCTCTCTCCTGTGCCCCGCCTCCATGCCAGTTCCCAGCAGCTGGCAGGAAGTGTTGCAGAAGGGTTTCTTTCTCTTCTTAATGGTCTGGCACCTTCCAAATGAGGACCTTCCTAACCAGAAGATAGAGGCTTCAGATTCATATTCTAGCCACGCTGACAAGGGGGAAGAAGATAAAGGGAGAGAGAAAATTCTAGCCCATCCGTGGACTCATCCCAGTTCTTCTCGATGAGGCGAGCATGTCCTTCCAAGCCCCCAGGAAGCTGATGGAATCCTTAGAGACCTTAGTTAGGATTTGATTGGTTAGCTTTGGGTCATGTGGTCTCAGACAAGTATGGGCTGTTGTAAGACCTGTATAGTCCTATCCCCTATCGATCTATCACTCAAGTAAGAAGGACACTTGAGTCACGAGAATTGTTAACATCTCAGTGAAGGTGGGGTCCAAGTTCATGATAGCTTCAGACAAAGGCTCAAGACTCTTCTATTCCCCAAAACTCTGATGAAAGGAGGGCAACCCTCCACAGGTAACTCTACAAAGACCACAATGCAGGCCGGTAGGAAGCTCTGTGATCAGAATTCTAGCTCTGTGAGCCAAGGAGAATGCCCAGGAAGAGGACATACAGACATCTTTTTTTTTTTAAAGTGTGTGTGTGTGTGTGTGTGTGTGTGTGTGTGTGTGTGTGTCTGTCTGTCTGTCTGTCTGTCTCTCTGTGTAAGTATGCATATATGTATTTTTGAGACAGGGTCTCACTACATCTTCCTAGTTGGAGTTGGTCTTAAATTTAGGATTTTCTTGCTTCTGTCTTCCAAGAGCTGAGATGACCTGCATGTCACTATGCCTAGGTAAGGAAGTGAATTAATTAATTAATTAATTAATTAATTTGACAGGACCTTAGTAAGTAGACCAGGCTGGACTTGAACTCATAGAGTTCTGTCTGCCTCTGCTTCCCAAGTGCTGGGATTAAAGGTATGTTCCCTTACATCCAGCCCAAGGAAATGCATTTTATAATTAACATTTTTATTTATTTAATTTTAGAAATAGAACCTCACTATGTAGCCCAGGCTGGGGTTAAATTTGCAATCCTCCTGCCTGACTTCCAAGGGCTGTGTTTCTCAGTATTTGCCACAATACTTGCCTTAGGTAGTTCTAAATCGGTGCCACAGAAAATTCATCCTGTCCGTCAGTTTCCATTCCTTTCCTCTTCCTCAGTAGCACAGGCCTAGAATTCAGGCTACAGTTTTGTGGAATAATGCTTACAGCAATGCCCACACTGGTTCCATCTCTATGCACTCTTAACTCTGGGATGTGCCCTTGCAATTTCTGTTTAGAGAAAGGATTCATGCTTGCAGCTCAGTCTTGATTCTTTAGCCAACGTCATGGGATGGAGGTAGATTCCTGTTAGTTCAGAGAAGTCTCTTGGAATCTTGCCAGGCTTCTGTGGAATGAAAGCCACAGGAAAAGTCAGCAAGGGTCCCACAGGGAGCTCTAGACATCACTGCGTTCCCCTGACAGGGACCTGTTGAAGGATGGGAAGCAATCAGACAGGGGCACAGAGCTGCTGGACTGAGTCCCACAGAGGCTGCCAACCTACAAACTCCAACATTAAGCAAAGCCTTACTGTTTTAAGCTACTATGGGTTAAGGTGCTTACTTAGGACATAGTAGAAACAAGCAATTTCTATGCAGCTAAGTATGTCCATGTGACTGAGCGTCTATAGAAAACAAAACAGAGCAAAACAAGTAGAAAATATGGTCTCTGCAAGTTTCCTTATAGGAAGAAGGAATGGTGTTCTTTTCATTTCATCCCCATTGACTAGGGTGAGGCTGTAGTAGCTGGAGCTCCAGCAGCCTTCCTGGACCACGAGGTGAATGTAAGAGTGGAAGGCACACAGGGTATAACAACAGGGGTCTTGTTTCTCTGGGGCCATGGAGGAGGGGCTTTTCAGGAGCATTTCCAGTATCTTTCCATTTATTAGGCAAAAGAGTGGAATAAAATTTAACTTGTGTAGGCATTGTTTTAAGTTCAAAATTATCTACATGTTCAGGTGTTAGCAAAGGAGGGATAGTAGATATAGACATTTCTAGTAGAGGGACACATCACAGGAACTATGGGTGGAAAAAGAAAACTTGTGGGCACCGTGAGGGCCATTGTGAATGACTCCATCTGACTGCCTACGGAAAGAAAAGGGTAATTGGACTGAGAAGACTTTGGGGCCAAAGTATTACGATTTTCCACTGTATCAGTCATACAAGGCTAGCGTCAAGCTGTGTGACAAGCATACTACCAGATCCTGCTTGCAGCAATCCTTTCTCTTGTTCTTGGGTCTGCCTGTAGCCTAGGGTTCTGCTAGGCTCTGTTGGCTTAACTTGGCTTGATTCCAGGCCATGGGGTGGTCCAATATGCTGTCCACCCTTGCTCAACCTGGAGCAATGGTATCTAGGATCTGCTGTTTCTGTGATGGCTGGAGGAAGGGCATGGAGCTGAGCCAACGCTCAGAGGCACAGGTGAAGCCTCTGGTCCAACTTATTTGATAGTGGGAGTCATGTGGCCTCAGTTGACATCCTTGGGTCTGGTCTGAGCATGTGACCCACTGTAGTGAGATGATGGCAAAGATACAGAGTGTGCGGGGGGGGGGGAGAGAGAGAGAGAGAGAAAGAGAGAGAGAGAGAGAGAGAGAGAGAGAGAGAGAGAGAGAGAGAGAGGCACAGAGAGGCAGAGAGGCTGCAGTCTGCTACAATCAGGGAAGCAGTGTTTCTGAACAGCATCTCCATTTTCTTCCTGGTGCATGCACAGCAAGGCACTGTGTTTCTCTTCTTTGAAACAGGGTCTCACTGGGTAGTCCAGAGCTCATCTTGATATCACAATCCACCTGCCTTGGCCTCAAGAATTCGCCACCACACCTAGTCGCATTTCTTTTCTGTTTAAGATTTTATTTAAAAGTTCCAAGTGCACACATGATAAAGTTCAAAAACAAAAATAAAAACAAACGACAAAGCAGCGTGAATATTGTGGTTTTCTGTTTCTTCCACGGAGCCAAATGTTACCTTTTTCTTCTAAGAGCAGATACATAACTTGATACTAGCACTTCAGCTCAAAAAATACAAAATATTGTCTCATACCTTTTCCTCTCCGCCTTTCTTTTTTCTGCTTAGCAGCTTTTGTTAGGAAGGATTCGACTTTGCTCCTTCTGGGTCTATCACAGTGACTGCATTTCTTTCTGTGTGCTGTTCCACCATGGATTGTATCAGGGCCATGTTGAGAGACACTGGATTGATTTTTTTTTTTCATATCTGTAGCTGAAGCTGAATTAAACCCCCCAGAGTCTTTATCATTGTGCCTGCGCCTATATGTTTCAGGAGGTTGAATCCCTAAATCAAAAATGACTACATCCAGCTATACAGGTTTCACAGGTAGCTATTGGCTTTCTGTATCTGAAGCATTTTATTCATTTGTGTGTGTGTGCGTGCCCGCGCACACTCTGGAACTCTATCCACCATCTTGAGGAAGGGTCTTTCATTGGCTCAGAGTTTATCCCTGTGTCTGGTCTGTCTGGCCACTGAGCCCCAGAGCTCTCCCCAACACTGGGATTACAGGTGTGTATTATCACACCTGGGTTTTTAGATGTAGGTTCTAGAGTTCAAACTCAAGTCCCCGTGCTAGTATAGCAAGCACTTTATCAACGGAGCCGACTCCCAAGCCTCCCAGAAATCTTTGAGGCTCATCCTTTGAATCTTGACATGAGGTCCCCACCAGCACCACGGAAAGGCCTTTGCAGCTCAAACCACTCGTTAATGAGAGTAGCGGAGAACCTCTGGGTGCGGCATTCATAAACGCTCTTTCAGAACTCTGTGCCACAAGTCAGATGATTTACCACTCCAGGAGATGTCAGTAAAAAATGTGCACAATACCCTTTGATTTGATCTGTTTTCCCTGTAGCACCTAAATATTTAGGGCAAATAGAAAATAGTTCTGATTTACAATCCCTATAAAAATTTTAAACAACCTAATAGGGCATTTGATCATGAAATTGCTTGAAATAATGTTGGCAGTAGTCAGCCATATTTCTTCTAAACGGCCTGAAACTTCCCTGCAAACCCCCAAACATGGATTTTTTTTCCTTGCTAATAACAATCTTATTAATAAAAGAATGATTTTCTCCACTGATCCTTGGCAGCTGTGTTCTGGTTGTCTTTGTTCAATAAAGGTGGAGATAATAGCAGTCAGTAGAAAGAAAATGGGCCCGGATTCCCCGGAGAAGTGGTTGGAAATACATCTTTTATTAAATCACATCAGATTGTGTTTTCTTGTTTACTTTCTTTCATTTCACAAGCCATGGTTGTATTTGCTGCTTTGGGAAATGTTGGGTCACAGTTTTGTTCTGCTTTTCAAAGCCCTAGACTAGGACACATGATGATCTTGAGGTTAAATGCTATGTGATCAGCCAGAGAGGAACTTGCAATAATGAATGGTCACAGTGGGCTTTGCTGAGTCTGACTCTCTTCTGTCCCAGAGGAGGCTGACTTCTGAATACAGGCAGACATGCTCAATAAAGAACAGTAGATACCTGCTGCATTCTGCTTAGATAGATATCTATATTCAACTCATGATTAACTGTCTGTCTGTCTATCTATCTATCAATCAATCATCTGGGTATCTAACTGTCTACTTACCTGTGATGACTAATCTTGGTTATAATCTTCAAACACCTGGGAAGAGAGAACTTCAATCTTCAACTTGCCTCCATTGGCCTGTGGGCATATCTGTGGGGGCATTTTCTGGATTGCTGATTAATGCAGGAGGCCTCAACCTTGGGATAGTATTATCTTTATGTAGGTGGACCTGTGTTGTATAAGAAAGATTGTTGACTATGAGCTTGGGAGTAAGACAGCAAGCAGTGTTCCTCTATGGCCTCTGCTTCAGTTCCTGCTTGGGTTCCTTCCCTGCCTTCCCTCAGTGATGGACCTAGACACAGACATATTTCCCTGTGTGACCTAGAAATATAAGTTGAGTTAAAACTCTTATACCTCCAAGTGACTTTTGGTCTGAGTGGTTTAGCAAACCAGGATTCTGTCTACTTGCTATCTATCTATCTATCTATCTATCTATCTATCTATCTATCTATCTATCTATCATCTATCTATGATGTTGCCCAGACTAGTCTAGAACTAACAGCCTTCTAAACAGTAGGGACTCCAGGCACACACACCTGTGTCTATGCTCCTTCTTTGAATGACACTCCTATTTCCCTATGAGAACCTATGTCTACCCAGTTCCCAGGACAAGTGACCCTATAGCCAGTACTAGTGGAGATAAAGACCCAGATCTTGCCAATCATCAAACTGGGCCAACCATAGCCGGTGAAAAACCATGGGCCTTCTACTACAACTATTAGAAAAGCAAATTTGTTTCTTTTTATTGCCATTCCTAAAAGAACAAGAGCTTGCCTTCCCAAGAATAATATCATTTGAAGGAAGACAAAATCAAGGAACTAATCTGATGTGGAAAAAGATTACTGCTAATGTCTGGCCAAGACTGAGGTTGGATCCATCAGCTTGACTTGGTTTCCTGCTACTTGCTCCAAAAGAATGCTGAATATGTGAATTTTTCAACTCGCAGTAGTCTCATGGTAAGAGCCATGTAGTCAAGACCCGTGACACAACATCCAAGACAATAGGATGACACCAGTCCCCATTCTAATGGCATACCAGAGAAGTCAGAGGAGTGTTAGCATTCCCTACAGACCAAACCACTCCTCCACTGTGCTTTCCCTCCTGGAGGACTGGATTACTCTAAACTGTGAGCCAAGATAAACCTTCCCTCCCCTAAGGTGCTTTTTGCCAGGTATTTGGTCATAGCAGTGAGTCACACCATGTCTACTTCCATTTGTGTATGCGTAAGTGTCTCTGTGTGTTCCTCTATGCTTGTCTCTGTCTCTTTGTTTCTCTCTCTGTCTCTCTCTGTCTCTCTCTGTGTGTCTCTGTCTCTCTCTCTCTGTCTCTCTCTCTCTGTCTCTCTCTCTTGGTATGTGTGCATGAGTGTATCTGCTAGTGTGGAGATCAGAGCACAGCCACAGGTATTGGTTCTCGACTTCATTTTCTTTGAGGCTCTTTCTGTGAGTGCCTCCCATGTTGCCTTCAGACCACCAGGATCACAGACATGCACCGCTGAGTCGTTCTTTTCTGGGTTTTGGGGATCTGAACTCCAGTCCCCACTCTTCCATAGTGTGTACTTTATGCACTGAGCTATCTCCCCAGCCCCGACACTAGCACTTTTTATAGACTAGACACAGGGTACAGTATCTTATTAAGCAGATTAATTTAACTTATAAAACAAAGGATGGTGTTATTATCCCTGTGTGTAAGAGGAGGTTCAGGGAGACTGAGTGATTCCTTAGTCTCAAGGAAGCAGGCAAGAGCAGATGCAGACGCCAGCTCAGTCCGAATGGATCTTTGTCCAGCTTCCTGTCCCCCAACACCAGCATTTAATGTACTGTACAGCTGGTTTGTGCCTCTCTTCCCCCGTGAGCTCCCTGGGTTTATGTACTCAGTAGTATCCTTGAATCCCTAGTTTTTACTCGAAGACTTGCATGAAATAGGCTTCCTACAGAATAAGAATCTTTATAACGTGCATCTTCTTCCCACGTTACACGTGAGCAAATTTAGGCTTAAGAATATTAAATAAATTACCATAAGCCAGGAACTAGCATTTATCATATGTCATCTTGTAACCCTAAAATTTCCTCCTTCAAGTGGAATTTAAGAAAGATATTCTTAGAGTCTGAACCTCCAACCAGAACGTGTGTGTGGTTTAGGCCTAAGCATACGTATGTAACAGATGTGCAGTTTGGTCTTCATGTTGAACTTCTAATAGTGGGAGCAGGGACTGTCTCTAACTCTGTTGCCTGCCTTTGGATCTGTTTCCCCTAACTGGGCTGCCTTGTTTAACTTCAGTAGGAACTAGTCTTACTGCAACTTTACATACCAAGGGTGGTTGATATCCCTGGGAAGCCTCCCCTTTTCTGAAGGGGGAAGGGAGGGTTGGTGGGCTGGGGGAGTCAGGTGAAGAGAGGGAGGGACTGGGAAGAAAGGAGGAAGGGGAAGCTGGACTGGGATGTAAAGAATGTAAATATCTTAATTAGTAAAGAAAATCTATTTCAAGTAAAATAAAGAAAAGAAAAAAAGAGAAAGATGTTTTGTGGGGGTGGGAAATCTTTGGTGTTTGCATTCATTTTTACATATGTAGGAATATTAATTAATTTCATGTTACCACAACAAAATACTGGAAGCAATTAACTCTGTAAAGATACAAGGTTTGTTTGTTTACTTAGACAGGGTCTTGAAGTATAGCTCAGGCTAATCATGAATCTGCGATCCCCTGCCCCTACCTTTAAGTTCTGGGACTACAGGCATGCACTACAATCGTCAGCAGAGTAAAGTTTTATTTAGGTCATATTTTTTGAGGTTCAGTCTTTAAGTGCATACTGTAGGCTTAGCAAGGATCATTAGTGGGAAAGTGGTACAGATAACAGTTGTGAGAAATATGTACCAGAGCAAAAGGTTCACAGAAGAGGAGCAGAGAAACAGGGCAGGTCATGATTCTATAACTCTCCTTAAGGAAACACCCCCAATAACCTCAGGCTCATCCATAAAACTCCATTTACTTAAGTTCTCCAATGCCTCCCCAAAATGGCATCCTGGGGACAAAGCCTAAGACATGGGTTCTATATATGTACATATCTGGGGAGATATCCAATATCTGGACCTTAGGAAATACATGGAAATTTCTACATTTTTGAAAGAGACAGTATTAGGCTGACTTACCAAGCAGAAAACAGCACAGACATTTGTATGCCAAAAAGCCTTAACAGCATCTATATTTGAACTCCTTATAACTTATAAGCAGGCAGAGCATTGCTTAATGGTGCTGGACAAAGCTCTTATGGAAACAAGTCCACTGGGGAAATCATTTATGGAAAATGAAATGATTGTTTTAGAAATCTGAGCTGTAAATGTTCATTTCTTAGTCTCTGGTGCCTTGAGACCTTGGGCACATAAATTACAGAATTCTGGTGACTTTGCCCAGCATGCAGAGTATGTTGAAAAGCCCAGAATTTCTCTGTGGAGAGAGAGAGAATAAGTGAGGATGTCACCACAGCAGCTATAGCACTGTGTGGGTGGGACTGACACCTCAAAAGGGCACACGTCGGAGAAACATCTCCCAAGGCATAAAAGCCAGCCTGGGTTCCCACACAGATCTCCTTAGTTGAAAGCACTGACATTCTGTTGAGTTAATGATGAACTTCCTAATCACCGTTCCTTCTAACACCAAGCCTGGGAGAAAAGAACAAGAAACAATCTACAGACCTCAGGGTCCCCAGGGTAGCTTTTGAATCAGGTCACACAGCTGCAGTGCTCCTGGCTGCTGGCACCTACGTCAGTTTAATAAGTTTCCTGGAAGATAAGAGAAAATGCCAACTTAAAATAGCGCTACAATTTCAAGAGATCCCTTTGAAAGAGGTGAATACACTGGAATCACCATGATGTTCTCATAGAAACATCTAGGTATGATATTAAAATTCCTTGCTATGGATCCAAGACTGCATGTGCTTCTTCCTTTTACACTTTCATCCATCCATGCATGCATCCATGCACCCATCCATGCACCCATGCATGCATGCATGCATGCATCCACCCACCCATCCATCCATCTATCCATCCATCCATCCATCCATCCATCCATCCGTGTATCTATTATCTATCTACGCATCCCTCACTTACCCATACATCTACCCACCTATCTACCCATTCATCCACTATGTACTTGCCTATACATGCATTTATTCATCTGGCTATCCATCCACCAGTCCACCTACCCATCCACCACTCATCCATCTACCTATCTGTCTTCTATTCATCCATCTGTTATCTACCCACCCATATTTTCATTTATTCACTAATCTACACAACTACTCATTGATCTATTAATCTACCCACCCATCAACCCATCCACCTACCATCCATTCATTCATCCACCTACCCACTTGTCATCTATTCTTTCATTATCGCCCCATCGAAATATTTACTTACTCATCTATCTATATAGCTACCCATTGATCTATTCCTCCACCCACCCACCTATCCATACATAACATCATTTATGTATCTATTCACCTTCCCACCATCCATTCATTTCTTCTATCTACCCATCCAATCATTGTCTACTTATGCATACATACATCCACACAACTCATCCATTCATCCATCTATCTGTCCACATTGTACCCACACACCTACCTACCTTTATCCCCCACCCATCTATTCATCTTCCCTTCCTCTTTCCACACCCACCTGCCCTACCCACTCAAGCATAGATAATGCACACGGCATTATTTTAGAGCTACCAGTGCTCTAAAATTCCAATACTTCATTTTTTATTATAATATGATTTTAGAAAGCAAATTTACTCTTGAGGTTTTGTTACAGTGAAAAAAAATGTAGTATTGAGTTTATATAGAGATTTTTGACTATTATGTAACTGTACACTTGGCATTGAAAATTGTATGAAACCTATTTGGGAAAAGATAGTTTAAGGGACAAGCTGCTGCATCATGTGAAATGATGGGCTGCGAGAAACAGTTTTTGTTTAGGTTTTGTTTTTCATTAGAAGCTGTGAAATTGTTGGGCTCAAGTGGTTATTTTGCTTGGTCAGGTGTTGCTATCCAGCTAAAAATAAGTCTGTGTCAGTGAACATCTTAGATTCTAAGAAAACTCGGATGTGAGTGAAAGAATTGAATATGTCTGCACTTTGTTTTGTTCTTCCACAGAGGTTGTAAAACATGCTGGTAAGAGTACAGCCTCCAGAATTACACAACCCCAGTTCAAATTCCTCTTCTGTAGCTAACTTGCTCTCTGTCCTGGGGGAAAGTTTCCTTTGTTCTGTGATGATTAGCTTTAAATGTCAACTTCACACAAATTAGACTTGCCCAGGAAGAGAGTCTAAATTGAGTGACCTTTTTCATCAGGCTGTTTTGTAGGCTTGTCAGTAAGGGATTATCCTGATTTCTAATCGAGGAAGGATGATATAGTCTTCTATGGGTAGCACCATTCCCTACATAGGGGATCTTGAACTTCACTGTTCAGGAGAAGATCAGCAATAAGCAAGGTCATGCATTTATCCTCTCTCTTCTCTGGCTGTGGATATGATGTGATTGGTTGCTTAAACTCTTGCCATGACTTCCCCTCAATGATAAGCCAGAACCTGGAATTGTAGGCCAAATAAGCCCAACCCTCCTTATGATGCCTTTTTTTTTTTAAATCAAGGTGTTTTGTTGTAGCAATAGAAAGAAAACTAGAACACCTTCTATTAGTTTTCAAAATTGCAAAGTGCTCCAGAATGCCACAAGGAAAATTAGATGTGATACTAGACATGAGCCACTTTTCCTACTTTTTGTAGTGTGACTCAGTTGCTATTTTAGGGGTACAAGATAGATGTACTGATATTACTTCACTCACTGATCAGAGAGGGGTCCTCACATTTTTGTTATGTTTTTTTCTTCTATCCCCATGTCCTCTTTAACTTTTCCACATGACAACATTCTAATATATACAATATACATTCTCTCAAGTTCCCTTTCATGATTATTTAGATATATGTAAATATTGATAAAACATGCAGTTACCTTCTTTCTATTAATCTACATAAATGGTTTGAAGCAAAAAGAAACCCTTCATTTTCCTTACTCAATTTATTTTAGAAAGCTTCTTGTGTTGCTGTCTGTAAATCAAAATCATTAAATTCTAGCAGTGACTCAGAAGTTACCACGTGCAGGAATCACCATTTGCTTATCTCTTTCCCTAGTTATGATCTTATGGGGACATCAGTTTTTGCTGTCACATGTGAGACACTGCTGGATGGCCTTATGCATGAATGTGCAGGACGGTTTTGCAGGGATTTTTTTCTGGGTAAATAAGTAGATAATTGCACCGGGGGTGGAGAGCTTGTGTCTTGATGCTGCTGGGTTGAATCTCTTAGCACTTGCTTCTAACTTTATATTATTTTTGCAGATCCGCTGTGTTCCATGGTTAAATCTGCTTTGCTCTGAGCATGAGCAAGGTTGGACATCTCCACCCATTAGGGTTTCATCATCCATTCATTTTCTTCTAAAAGGCTTTGTCCATTTGCTTCTTCATTGGTTTTCTGAGTATTTCTTCCTCTTTTGCAGGTATGTATCTGGGAAGGAAAACAAGCTGAGTCTTCAATGCTGCATATAACCTTTCACTAGTTACTAATGCCTTCCATGTGTAGCTGAAGTTCCTCTCTGAGCAGAAACCCCGATGTACATTGCCTAGTACTTATTGTTTCCTATTTTTGTCTTGTTCTTTTTAGATCTTACTTTAGAAACCTGTCCATATTCATTAATTCTTCCCCCTTCCTTTCTTCCTTTCATGTTTGTTATTATCTGCATCTTTCAGATGAGGACACTGAGGCTCAACAAGGGTGAATGCTGTGCTGGAGTTTTGAGGAAGTTGATAATAAATCAGGTGTGATAAGAACTCAGTTCCCTTAACCCAGAACTAGCCACTGAGGATGACTTTGAACCCCTTAATTCCCCCCTCCCCTGCAGCTTCCACCTCCTGAGTGCTGGGATGGACAGGGATGGATTATCATATCTGCTTTATGTAGTGCTGGGGATTGAACCCAGGAACCTCTGCAAGAGTCTACTCACCATGCCACACCCCCACTACAAGGTCTTAGGTCTTTTGACTGCTCTTCTAGTGCACTTAGGAATATTCTCAATCACCTCTGAGTTGGAAGATCCTTAGGGGTGGGAGCTATGCTTTGTGTAGCTTGTAACCATCACGTCTAGCCAATAAGTATCACAAGAATGAACATGCAGGTACACTTTGTTGTTGTTATACCTTGAAAGTGGCTCTCATGGAAAGACAGGGGATATGATATCTCCTTTTAACGTGTTTTGACAGCATTCAGCAGACGTGTCCCACGACAAAAGCCATCATTACGTGTATGATTTTGCACCCATTTGTCACAGAGGTAGCAGGTAATGATGCTTCTGCAAAGGTCATCTTGCCTTATGAATTCTTCTAAACCCACAGAAGGAAAGAACCGAGCAGGAAAGTTCCTTAGGTCATTTACAGTTCTGTGACCTTCCAAACACCTTTTCAATAAATATCAGTTTTTGCTTGGAAGTGTACTTCGGGTGTTGGTGGCTGCCTTTTAAACACCAATGAGTTACCTGAGTGTACATAGCACATGATAATTCATTCTATTATTTTTAGTTTTTGAAAACGTATTTTTCAAAAGAAAAAAAAAACTGAAAAAATAGAACTACCATATGATCCAGATGTAAAACTTCTCAGTATCTACCCAAAGGAACTTAAGTCACCATGTCATGGGACATCGGCACATCTAGTTTACTACAGCTGTTTTCATAGTGAGCAGGATGAAATCACCATAATTCCCATCAAGAGATGATTTGGCAAAGAAAAGGTGGTACATA
Organism: Mus musculus; assembly: GCF_000001635.26. Lineage (NCBI taxonomy): Eukaryota > Metazoa > Chordata > Mammalia > Rodentia > Muridae > Mus > Mus musculus. Next base: position 117,951,996 of record NC_000073.6, on the reverse strand, counting down.
CACATAGCAGAGTATTATTCAGCCAAGAAGAAGGATAAAGATATGTGATTGGCAGGAAAGGAGATGGAAGGTGGGGGTCATCCTGTGAAGGAAAGTAAGGCAGACTCAGAATCTCACTCTCTCTATATCTTATTGGTGGAACCTAGATTAAATATAGTAAAAAAAAAAAAAGTAGAAGAGGGAGTGTTTATAAGAAAGGGGTATTTGGGAAAATGATCAAACACACAGTGGACATATCTTGATGTAATCTGTTATTTTATACAGACAATATGCAATCTCAATTAAACACCCCCACAAACACACATGTCCTGGAGTCTTCTGCAAATTGTGGTCTTGATGACAAGACCAACCATCCTTCCACCATCAATGTCCTCCTGTTAGCTCAGTGGAACAGATGCAGTGTATCTGAAATACCTTCCTGGTGACTGGAGTTTTAGGAGGCTGTGGAGAATCTACATGCTTGGTCTTTGCTTGAGTTCAGACCTTGGCTCCATCAGGTCTTACCTGTGAGTCAGAGAGATATCAGAGATTACCATAGGAGGAGGAAGCCCGTAGTCCATCTGGGTTTCATTCAGTCTAAGGGGTACACTCAGGACCACCCAGGCATTAGGAATTTGGAAAACATGCCTGCTATGTCAATGATCCATAAAAGGTCACTGGGGACTCTCACTTCAGCCCTTTTCTTCCTTGTCAGAGGGGAGGCATGGAACACTTCCAGGCCCTTCTGTATCTCTCCCTTAATAAACCATTTCTATAACTATTCATGTGTCTCTGTGATGCATCTCGAATGTGTAGATACTAATATCTACCATGTCTGGACAGCTTTTCTGAGACTGGGACAAGATGGAGGATTCTCTCTTCTTAGCAGGTCTTCTTCTTCTCTGCCTGACCTGGGGAGCCTGAACCCCCCAATCTTCTACTTGAGGAATATTTCATAATCCTTGGTGAAATTACAGGTTCAACTTCCTGGACTGTCTCTCCCGGTATCCCTAGAACCTTAAGCCTCAGCCAATGAAACTTCACACGAAGAAGAAACCCTCCCCACTTTCCAAGGTTCATATTTATAGCCCTCGATTCATCCTGAATAAAGTATGTGAGCACAAGTTGTTTCATTGAATGCCGTCTGAGAGAACTGTTTCATTAAATGCCATCTAAAAGAGCTGCAGCATTGAAATCTTCAGAGAAGACCTCCTCCCTCCAACACTGACTGCCAGACCAGATCCTGCTGACCCACCCATTCTGGACTTTGCTCCATCCTTCCCCATATGGTGTGCAGCAGTGCCTGGACATCCTATGGGAAGAAGTGGAAAAAAAACATAACCACATCTCTATACAATTCATTGTTTTGTCTAAAAAAAAAAAAAAACAAAAACAAAAAACCCAAACCAAAAAAAAAAAAAAAAAAAAAAAAACCAAAAACCAAAAACCAAACAAAATGAGGTCTAATCAAAGATGTGTGTTTGTCCCAGGTCACACAGGGAGCAGACAGTGTGACACACACACACACACACACACACACACACACACACACAGAGCCCATGGGAGCCTGACTGGCACACTAGCATGTTCTCTGGTCGCAGCTGTGTATACTCTTTCATGTAGCTTTTTAACTCAGTTTGGGAAGGAAGCGGGTGTGTGCTGTGCTCCAGGACAAGTTGGAGGCAGAACTCAGGCAACTCCCCTTCCTCCGCCATCAGTACCTTCCTCTCTATTTGCCTCTGTGGTCCCTGGTGGGTCCCACCAGCCCTACAATTCATTCTGCTTTGCAGTGTTAGCTGAGCTGTTAGCTGGTGTTTAAGACAAGGCCCTTCCTCAGCGCACTTGCATTTTAGAGGGCTGATTAATTTCTCTCTGAGAGCAACTGGGTCACTGTTCTCAAGGTTCCCTCTTGGTCCGGTCTCAAGGAAGGGCCTTTTCTGGCTGGTGGGCCAAACAATGCTTTCTACTGAGCAGTGTGTTCGGATATGTGGTTGCCATGGTAGAGAAGATGAGAAAGCCAAGGGCATGCCTTAATGGGATTAAAATACCAAGATACAGGGATATGAGTATAATAAATTTAGTTAGTTTCATTTTTATTTTGTGAGTGTGGTGCATGCATGTGTGAGCCTGTGTTTCTGAAGGCCAGAAGTTGAAGTAGGGTGTCTTCCTCAATCACTCTCCACCTTATTCTTTGAGACAGGGTCTCTCATTGAGCCTGGAGCTCATTATTTTTGCCAGGTTAGCTGGCCAGGGAACTCCCAGAATCCTCATATCGCCACCCTCTCAGTGCTGGGATTCCAGCTGTGTGCCACCCCACTTTGAACCCAGGTCCTCACGCGTGCATGGCAGGTGCATTACTCACTGAGCCATTTATTTAGTACCAGCCAGTGCCATCTCGGATCACCCTGATGGCTCAGCCAGTGCCATCTCGGATCACCCTGATGGCTCACACTATGCTCTTTTTTCCAGGCAGCAGCTCACTCTGAAGCCCAGGCTAATTAGCATGTGACAATTCTCCTGCCTCAGCCTTCTGAGTGCTGGGATTACAGGTGTGTGCCACCACATCCCCTACATCCCGCTGTTGTCCATCACTTAATTCTGTTTTCACAATAGTCCTGAGGGGTTCATGATCTTCTCCCCATTAGGGATAAGACATCATGATCTCAGTGGGCAGTAGATGCTTGTCACGGTCTCCCCTCCAGCATCATCCATTGCCTTCTCTCCTTATCAGTGGAACTCAGCGGGGGAGGCATATCATGGCTCCTGTGCCCGACCTAGCCAGAATGAGTATTCATTTCTCTGCTTACTGTTACGGACCCAAGGTTTGATTTTTTTCAAGGTTTATTTTATTTTTTAATTATGTGTATATGTATCCAGGGTAGAGCTAGAGTATGTGTATGTGGATACAGTGTCCATAGATATCCAAAGAACTTATCAGATCCTTTGGAGAACTAGAGTTACAGCCAGTTGTGAGCTGCTGGAAGTAAGTGCTGAGACCTGTACGTGGGAAGAGCAGAAAGTACTTTTAGCCCCTAAGCCATTTGTCCAGACCCATAGATTGACATCTAAGACAAATGGCGTGTTGTTTTCCATGGGAATGGCCCCTATAAGTTCATATGTTTGAATACTTGGCCTGCAGTTGGTAGAACTGCTTGGGAAGGATTAGGAGGATTGGCCTTACTGGAGGAGGAGGGTTGCTAGGGGCACACTTTAGCGCTACTCCATGCCTAGAGTTGCCCACCCCTCTATCTTTCTATCTCCTTCTTGTAGATCAGGATGCAAGCTCTCAGCTGCTGCTCCAGCTCCATGCCTGCCTTCTGCCTGCTGCTGTGCTTCCCACCACGACACCGATGGACTCTCATCCCTCTGGAACTGCAAGTCTCAAATAAACCCTTCCTTCTATAAGCTGCCATGGTCATGGTGTTTTATCACAATGAAAGAGAAACTAAGACAGAGAAACAGACTTGGGGCCTTTTCTGGAGCCCCAAGAATGTGTGACCTTTTCTTGAGTAGCTATGGTGTTAGCAGGTAAGACAAAGGAGTCTGGGCAGCAACCTTCCCCCCGCCCCTGAAATAAAACTAACACCAAGGATAGAAAGGTAGAAAGAGAGAAGGGTTCTGGTGGCATCTGAGCTGTAGGTTCCAGCCACAAATGTATTTTTTAGTTTGAGAACCAACAAATACCTTCCTTTGTCCTTTCTTCTTCGCTTCCTTCCTTCCCTCCTTCCTTCCTTCCTTGCCTCCCTCCTTCCTCTCTCTCTCTTTCCTGTGTATGTGTGTATGTGTGTGCACACTCGAGAGCAAGCGTGTGCATGGAGGTACATGCTTTCCTGTGGAGGACAACATCCTTGTCTGTCACTCCCCAGGTTCCACCTCTTACTCATTTTCTTTGAGACAAGGTCTCTCCTTGACCTGAACTTGACAAGAAGGCCTGGCTGGCCAGCGCTCCAAATCTCCAGGAATCCATGTTCCTTGCTGGCAGTTGGTATCACTAGCACCTGCCAGCTCACTCAGCTCTTTCACATGCGTTTTAGGGGAGGGAACAAAGGTCCTGGGCTTGCAATGCAGGTGTTTTGCCCACTGAGCCATCTCCCCAGGTCCTACCCTGGCTTTTGTTCTGGGGTTTCTGCTTTTGGCAACTGAGGGGAGTGCTGTGGAGCGCAGGTATCTCTCAAGTTTGTGTTAGTTCCCTACTTCCAACAAGGTGGTATCTGGAAGGAAACCTCTCGGGGGGGGGGGGGGTGGCAGTCAGATTCACATGCTTTCATGAGGGCAGGACCCACAGATTGGAGAAGTACTGTTGCAGAAAACAGAAAGATAAATATTTTTTACTCTTACCATGTGTAGACTCAGTAAACCAGGAAATGTGCTGTCACCAGGGCCCTAGCTGTACTTCTTGATCTTAGATTGTCAGCATCTAGAAATATGAGAAATATGGCCTTACTGCCACATGGAATATCATATCTACATGGCAGGATCTGCCCCAGCAGTGCGAGCTCATGGTTTTAGTCAGCCTTTCTGTCCTAGGGGCACTGGAATCCAAAACAGTCTGGTCTTGTCCAGAGAAACTGATAAAACTCAGAAAAGCCTGGCTTTATTTCTGTATGAAAGGCCACATAGAGGACCCCAGAAGCAGCTCTTTTTGCAGAATAATGGAGCAACGAATTAGCTCCTTACAACCCAAAGCCTGGCGGATTATCTTTCTGTGAGTCTTCCACAAAAGGAAGAGTCTTTATCCTTGTGGACATCCTTCGAAAGTGGGATAAAAGCAGGCATGAGGCCCCACTGTCAAGTGACAGCAGTTTTTGTTGCTGTTATGTTGGAGTTGTCATTCAGGCACCAAAGACTAGGGATAGAGTCAGCTTGCCCACATTGGGGCTCTTCGTAGTATCCTCTCTGTCTTTCTTTTGTTTGCATGGTGGGATGTATTGGCAAGAGGCACATACCACTGGAGCTCAGTAGCATGGCTGAGGACCACTCTGTTTTGATGAACTCCTTCTGTGGTCCAAATAAACAATACTATAAATGCCAACATAGAAAACCTCTATTTTATTTTATTTCACGAAGAAGCGCACCCACACTCAGGAATTGATCATTAGAAGCCTGGTCTCCAATGTGGTGGGTTCTGAAGAGTTAGAGCCTCAGTGCAGGCTAATCATCACACAAGCTTTAATTCCCCTTACAAAGTGTTTGAACTGAGATCCAAACCACATGTGGATAGGCCCAGCATACTCTGAATTCTGTTGTGTTGGGGGTGGGAGATGCAGGAGGCATCAACTGTGATGGTAGGCACTCTAGACCTTTGACCACACAAGAACATCATCTGGGAAGCTTTTTTAAAATGCCAGCACTCAGGTTTGAATCGAGGGAATTTGATTTGGTGGCTTCTGGGGTGTGGACTGTTCTAAAAGCATCCTTGGCACACATACGTTGTGAATTTGGTCTACTGCTTATATAATGTTTATTGGGTTCCCAAATTACATGGGAATTCACACATCTGCATGTAAGACTCTAGTCCCTGCCCCAAGTTGGCTCTAATTGGTAAATAAAGTTGCTGGTGGCTAATGGCTGGGCAGGAAGACAGAGGTGGGACTTTAGATTTTCCGGGCTAGGGAACTCAGGGAAGAGAAAGGCTTTAGAATCATCATTCCCGGGGAAGCAAGAGGACCAGGCTTGAGAGCTGCAAGAGAGAAAGCATACAGCCATGGAAGAGCTGGGGAAGAGACCCCAGGGGCCCCTCCCCTGCTTGGGTCTGAGGTAGCAAAGATGGGATATAGATTTTAGTAAGTAATAATTCAGGAGTATTGGAGGGGAGGAGTTAGCAATGTGGAGGTTTGGGGGTGGCTCAGCCATTGAGCTGCTTAGGGCATGTTAAAAATAAAGCTGTGTATGTACGTGTATCTTTCATTCAAGAATGCAGAGCATTGGGGGCGGGGGAGGGGGTAAGGAAAGTGCTCGCTACAGGCGGGGCCATTTGAGTAGCGTTATGTAAACAATGCAACACTTAATGTGCACTCCTGTTTGAGAACGTCTGATTAAACCAGAGGTAGAGTTCAGCACATGCCCCTCTGCTGTGCTTTGGATGTGGTTCTCCCGGCCCCCACACCCACAGCCACACCCAGGAATTGTTCATTAGAAGCTCAATGTGGTGGTCTCTGAGGAGTTAGAAGCTCAGTCCAGGTTGATCAGGTCATTGGGATTCCTCTCCTTGGGAGGAACTCATGTAGCTCTTATGGGATCTTGTTTAGTGCTCACAAGTGGGTTGTTAAAGAAAATATCAAGACTGACTCCTTCTTCATTTGATGGCCTCTTGTCTGCTATGGGATGCTCATTCTTTATTCATCATCATCATCATCATCATCATCATCATCGTTATTATTTTGTGCATCTGTGTAAAAATGATATTAGACATTCAAAACTATCGTAGCCAACTAACTAATGGCATATAGGTAGAGGCCAGAGGTTAACCTTGAGCGATGTTCTTCAGGTGCCACCCACCCTAGTTTTTGATATAAGGTCTCTCATTGTCTTGGAGATTTTCCCATTAGGCAAGGCTGACTGGTCAGGGAATCTCAGAGATCTGCCTGTTTCTGCTTCCCCAAGTCCTCAGCTCTGGGATTGCCAACATGCTTTACCAACTCTGCCTTTTGAAATTGTCTTCTGACTGTTGGACTTAGGTCTTCATGCTTACAAAGCAAGTACTTATTCAACTACTCAGCCTCAGCTAATTTGGTATAACAGTAGAAAATGGAGTAATCCAACCTTAAATGACATAAAGTATATATATAAAAAGCTGTCCATGCAGTGTAGATAAGTATATATATTTTTAAGATTTATTTATTTGTTTTATGAGTACACTGCCATTCTTTTCAGACACACCAGAAGAGGCATCAGATGCCATTACAGATGGTGTGAGCCACCATGTAGTTTCTGGGACTTGAACTCAGGTCTTCTGGAAGAGCAATCAGTGCTCTTAACCGCTGAGCCATCTCTCCAGCCTGTAGATAATATTTTAACTGTATGATCTTAAACAAGTTACCTGACCTCTCAACATCTCATCACTTTTTAGCCACACAATTTGCATGAAGGGATTACTGACCTCAGGGTTGTGTTAAGAATTACTAAGGGAAATTAGTGTGCCAGGCCCAGAGTGAACACTTAATAATTGGTCACTATTACTACTATTGTTTTTAGTTTTCAAAACTCACTAATGGCAGATGATAGCTTTAAATGATTATTTTTAGATTATTTAGATACAATCTATCTAAATGTAGAACAATAATCTAAAACAAGATAATTGTTTTAGATTAATTGATTTTTTTTATTATACTTATTTATTTGTGCCTGTCAGAGGACAACTTGTGGGAGTTGATTTTCTCCTACCACAATACGTAGTTTGAGGCTCAAACTTTGGAAGACAGGGTTGGTAGCAAGCACCTTTACCTTCTTAGCCATTTAAAAAGAGGACTCATACATTCATGCAAGCAAATGCATGCAGGCTTCTGGCCTCAGGGCCACCAGGTCTCATGCCTCCATGTCATTCCTTGTTGGCCTCACTGTCTTCCCTGAGTGCTCTCGTGTCACCTCCAGGGACTAGGACAACTTTCTGCTGAAGAAGGGACATTGCTTCAGATCAGTCTGGTCCACCTTTCCTGACCCAAGAGGAAAAGAAAGGGACCTTTCTCACCAGCTTCAGTTGGAAAATATCCCAAAGGCCTCACATGTCCTGACGTGTGTGATGTGCTCATGACGGGTCTGAACATTGTGACTAGGCGGTGGAACGCTCCTAGAAATGTATGGAATAAGGTTCAGAGAAGACAAAGATAGCTACCTTTCCAGCCACAGTGACTGGCTTCACGATGTGAATATATCCAGCATCATTATGGGCAGGCATGGTTCCAGATACTGCATTATGAGCTGAGGAATGGACATCCTGCTTGAAAATAAACATCAAGGCATATTTTTTCGACAGCAAACCCCACCATTTTATGGTGTTAAATTGGGCACAGTAGAATTCACCCCTTTGAGCATCTCTAATATTTTATGTCTTTTGTTCTATCATAAAGGGCAGTAAATTGGCAAGCATTGGACTCTCAACTCTGCTCTGTCATGCATTCATAACACATGCAGTCATGTGGCCATCACTACTGTCAAGACCTAGAATATTCCGCTCATCCCCCAGTTGTCCTGTGTCTTTACAGCCAGTGATCTCCTTCCACCTTTGGAGCTTTTCCTTGCTGCCATTTTGGCTGAACCATGCAGCAGGAGGCCATTTTTTTTTTTCACTTAGTATTTGAGATTCCTACAACTTGTTGCATGCACCAATGTCTCCTCTTATTATCCAGGAAAGGTGGCGCATCATGGGGCCGTGGTGGGTGCTTTGTCATTGTGAAAAGTACTGGAGAGAAACCATGTTTGGAGACAGATTTGCTTTTGTTCAAGGTTTTAGTCCAAGGTTCCTTGGTTCTGTGTTTCTGGGCCTGTGGCAAGAACATCTTGGTGGAGCTGGAGTGGTAGAGCAATGCAGTTCACCTCACGGGAGGCTGGAAGCAGACAGTAAGGCAGGAAGGGCCTCTTCCCTCCCCTCTCTCCTCTGCTCCTCCTCCTCACCCTCATCCATTTCCACTTTCCCCCCACCCCCATGCTGTGAGTTGAACCCAGGGCCTTGTGCACACTAGGCATGTGTTCTACCACTGAGCTACATCTACAGCCTTGTTTATTTCCTAAGTATTATTTATACACTTCACAATTTCAAGTATGTACAAGATTGCAGGAATTTTCTTCTGTTTAAAGATGTTTTCCAATTTTAGGTTTACATTTAGGCCTGTGGCCCATTTTGAGGTAATTACTGCAGCCCGTACTGAGTATGCATTGGCTTTTGTTACTTTGTATTGAGACCCTGAGTATTTATTTGAGTGTTACCGAATTGCTTGTGCAGGTTTGTGAAGTGTGAGCTGCAGCATTGGTAATGAACCTTTCTGGACTCTTCCCTGTTTCATTAATCTTTGTGTTTATCTTTCCTGATATCACATGGTCTTGATCATTGTAGGTTTGTAACAGACCTTGGACTCTGGTGGTGTGAGTTTCCCAATTTTTACATCTTTTTTTTCAGTACTGCTTGGGTTATCCCTGATCCTTTGCCTTTCTACAGAAGAACTCTGAGAGTTTGAGTGGAATTGTGATGACTTCACATTTAGGGAGAAGTGATAGTTTACGATTATTGAGCATTTCAGTCCATGAACATAAATGTCCTGCACACTTACATCATCTGCAGTGCCTTTCATCAGGATTCGTAGTTGTCAGCATGCTGTAGTCCTTTGAAGAGATGTGTCCTTCCGAGGCTCAGAGCACGTGGTCCCTGGCTGCTGGTGCTGTCTAGGGGAGTTATGGGGCTGTTATGAAGTGTGGCCCTCCTAGAAGAAGTGTGTCAGTGTATGGTTTTGAACATTTGTGACCTCACCCCACTTTCAGTTTACTTTCTCTGTTTTCTCCTGTCCCCTCAGCTTCCTGCTTTTGCTACTTGCCATCATGCCTCCTCTCCCACCTGCCATCATGCCTCCTCCCCATTCTGCCACCATGACTCCTTCCCTATTGTTGAAAACACTTTGAAGCTATTAGCCTTAAGCCAAAGTAAACCCATTAGTGGTGCCTTATCAGAAACAAAAGTGACCAATAGACATACAGATATATTTTATGTGACTGTAATACTGTAATTTTATTGGTGTTTATTCATTGTGCTGAGTGATGGGTTTCATAATGACACTTTTGCTTGAATATATCATGCCATTTTGATCATTTTCATGCCCCATTACCTTCTCCTGTCCCCCCATCCATACCCCTGGTCCCCTTCTTCTTCCCAAATGGTCTCCCTTACACCCTTACATTCTCATGCTCTCTCTCTCTCTCTCTCTCTCTCTCTCTCTCTCTCTCTCTCTCTCTCTCTCCATCCATTTCCTCCCCCTAGGTTCTACATATGAAAGAAAGCATTCCATACAGATACAACAGCTTTTTTATTTTATTTTATTTTCCTGCTGTTGTAAATGTGTGTGAAATTTGACATCAGGAATTAAAAACCTTCTGGTATGGTTTTGCTCTGTCAAGGTTGCTTTGACTTATTAGTTACTAGTTCTTTGTGTGTGTGTGTGTGTGTATGTGTGTGTGTGTGAACTTTCTAAGATTCTGATAGGAATGGCACTTCTATAGACTGACTTGGAAAGAAGTTCTATGTTAACAATACTTTTTACCTATGAATATAGAACATCTGACATCTATCTAGACTCCTTTGTATGGTCATTAGCCATTGGTACAGTTTCCATACATGAGTTTTGCATTTTTACTAAATTATTACTGAGTGCCAAAGGACATGACATCAGTCTGTCAGACATCGTACCCTCATGTTCATTACCATGTTATAGCATTATTGATGGTAGCCACAGTAGAAAATCAACCTAAATACCCATTAATGCACTTATGCATAAAGAAATATGGTCCACGCCCGCACATATACATGTGAGCATATGCAGGAGAATGCCAGGCAGCCTTGAAAAGGGCGGGAAGTCTGCTGTCGTTGACAATGTGGATCAGCCTGGTAGAGATGATGTAGAGAAATAAGATAAGTCTAGAGGGACGAGTGCCTGGTCATGTGACTGCCACATGGGATGTGAGCCAGTGGAACATACAAAAGCAGAGAGCAGAACAAGGCTTCCAGGACTTGTGGACCAGCTCCAGAGGAGGAATAAGAAGGAAGCAGAGTTCAGTATGGTGGCCAGTGTTCTTGAAAATAGCTGAGTGTAGACACTCATTAGTCTCAGCACAGAAATTCAAGGTGACATATATGTTGTGACCTTATCTAGCCATTCCATAGGATACAGATACTTTGAAACATTGCATATATATATATATATATATATATATATATATATATATATATACTTTATTTGCTGGTTAAATGAGTTAATCAGTTAATGATACCATGTCTGGTATTATTTTGTTTACCTTCATTAGGAAATCTGTAACTTGTGAGCAACAGGGAGAGAGAGCAGAGCAGAGGATTGCCCATCTCTGATGATGAGTGAGCCAAGGGTCCGAGAATTTTCCCATTTCAGGGGCCACGTGCAGAAGGACACATCTATTAAGCAAGGACTTCTCTGGATGAAGACAGCACGTGGAGAACTGAATGCTCGTGACACCTGCTAAGTGGCTGAGCCCGGAGTCCACCGCTCACGCCATGTTCCAGATCTACCCTGTGGAATCCCATCTCAGACATGAATTATGGGGAGACACGTCCTTTGCCACATCCCTAATTCAGAAAAAAAAAAAACAAGCTTTTTTCCTGTTCTCTGCCATTTCCTGTCATGCGTAATATAGTAAATTAATTAGTAGATCTGGAGGCATTTTGCTAATACAATTTCTCTCTTGCTTGAGGTGAATTATGTTCATGCTTCAGTCACTCGAATATTACTCCTCCATGTTTGACGGAATTATGTTATCAGGTGACGATTCTATTGCACACTATCTGATTCTAATTAAACCAGAAAGTAGCAAATTGCTTCCCAGTCAGCGCTCCCCACCCCTTGCCGTTCCATCCCACTTTTAAAGCTTTCTGAGCGCTGTTCTCTGACACCTACACTGCCTTATTCTCCTCTGGATACAAGGGCTGCCTTACTAGAAATGGAATTTGTGTAAACTGAGTCCTGGAAGATGTCAGAGCTGGTATTTATTTCCGATGTCATCAAAAGGGAAAGTGTATTGTTTTGTCAAGATTGTTTAGATAATTAAAAAATATGGTTCTTAGTGTGAGAGAAGAAAAAAAGTACAGTTGTAGAGAGAACAGTAGGAAATGAGGCAGTGTGTGAGTTAGCACCCCAAGTTCTGGGGGAACCCCAAGATCTGAGTTTATATTCTGCCCTGCTTTCGCCCCAGAGGACCTGTGCTGTCTCACACAGTGATAAATGCTTCACAGACTGGAGGCTCAGAGGAACGCACTGGATCTTCAAAGCTCTGATGATGCAGAAGTGAAAAAGCAAAAGCTGAGACTCTCCCATTCCATTTCTCCCGCTTCTACTCTCTATTAAACACTGAGCCCTCCTTTCATAAGGGCAGAGTCCTTGGAAAGACATCAATTAGAGGAGGTCACTGGGTATTAGAGTCTCTTTTCTCACCAGGATTAAGATACCCTTTTGAGTTAGACTGCATGCAGCCTCAGTGCACCTCAGGACGCTGGAGGCAGGAGCGGTTTGTAAAGTCAGGAAAGAGTCTGAGATGAAGTAGGCACCATGCTGCAAATGAAAGGCACTTGTTGGCTGCTGGCTGAAAATAAAATACGTGCATCCTTTGTACGGAGCAAGCCGAGGGCCAGCACGGTCCAGCCTGCTCTGTGGGCTTTGCTCTTCTTCCAAGGTGGGGGACTAACTCAGGCTCTGACTTGCTCCTGGTAAGAGCGTGTTCCTCCAACAGCAGGCCTGCTAACTCTGCACACAATACAGACTCCTGCCAGAGATGACAAACTGTGTAGTTCCGGTGGCACCCAGATCCATTTCTACCTTTTTTTTTTTTCTATCCACAATGAAGAGAGACAACATGGCTTCTGCCTCCTTGTTAGACCTTACCTCATTCCTTCCTGTGTAAAAGGCAACTGGGAAGGGAAAGACAGATGTGCCTATGGGTAGGTAAAAGAAAAGGTGTGTGTGTGTGTACCCAGAGAGTAGAAGAAAAATAATCCCATTTTTTTTTTCTTAGAATTTCTTCAATGGGAATGGCAAGGCCAAACAGGAAGCAATGGCATTTTCCATGTATTTATTGCTCACCTGTTATATCCTTGGTCATAGTCTGGATGCTGTGGAGAAAGAGTGTAGTGAACAGAACAGCCTGAAATCCCTGCCCTGGGACTCCAGTGCTACATCCCAGCACTCAGAAGGCAGAGGCAGGCAGGTCATGAGTTTCAGACCAGCTTGGGCTATATAAGAGAAATTAAGGCCAGGCTATAATCTCATATCAAAATAAAGGTTCCTACACTGGAGAGTCAGGACTGGGGATTTGCCATTGAAGAGAGTTCACTGTGCTTGGGTTTTTAAATTTTTACCTCTAATAGGGTGAGGTACAAAAACCAAGAAAAACAGGAAAGTATATAGAATACTGAAGAGTGATGATTCAATGTATAAAATTAAATGTGGCAAGAAGAGGTTGGAAGAAGAGAGAGGGAGAGAGAAAAGAGTGGGGAGAGAGACAGAGACAGACAGAGAGAAAGACAGAGACAGAGAAAGACACAGAGAAAAACATACACAGAAACACACACACACACACACACACACACACACACACACACACACACAGAGAGAGAGAGAGAGAGAGAGAGAGAGAGAGAGAGAGAGAGAGAGAGAATCACTACTTTTAGCAGGGAGGCCTCTGGAGAGAAGACTTTTAAACAAAGAGTGTAAATCTCTGGAAAGTCAAGGACACAGACCCAGCAAGTGTGACGTTGTCAGAGAGGATGTATTCCTAAAGAGAAACAGTCAAGGGTGGTTGGACTTAGGCGGGAGGAGGGAGGGTAATAAGGGCAGGAGGTCATGTTAAATGCTGCAATTGCTACAACTCTAGGCTGCTGGCAAGAAGGGAATGGCTTGAGTTAGTCAAACAGCAGAGGCTCACTGTGCACACCATGTCAGGCTGCCTCTGTATGAGTTTCAGTTTATAAGGGAAAGGCCTCATTTTCCTGCTGTGGAAGAGAGGGACCAGAAAAATGTCTTGTACATTTTAAAGATCACACAGTAAGAGGTAGATCTGGGACTTACTCAAGGAAGTTCCTGCCAAACTACTTGACGTTTCTCCTAGACTAGAGGATGCTTGTCAGGGCTTGAAAGAGACTGTGGAGACTTTGGATCTCAGGGTTATCATAACCTGGAAAGACACAGAAGGTAAGAAGAAAAGGTTGATAGCACTTTTATTATCAGCTCAGCATACTACATTATGGTCACCAATGCTCTTAGACCAAAGGCTGCTATGTTTCCTGGATTTGAAAGGACTCTCTGACTAGTGGAGTGTGCCCATGCCTGAAGACAGACCCATGACACTCTTCCTATCTGAGAATGGTTTTTTTTCCTATTCTGACTTTTTGACTGAAGGACAAGAACACACTGAGGTTCCTTAACTGTGGGATAGGAGTTGATGGTATGAATCCAAGGGTGTCACTCAGATACGTAAAGCTGGTTGCATATGTGTGGCTCAGGGGGTAGGTGTCATGAACCAGGCTTGTGAGCTAAAGAGGGAAAATTTTCTTATCCCTTTTTATGCATAATTTTATGTAGGGAGGATCTCTCATGATGATTTTAAGGTGTTAAAAGTTCCCACCTCTTCTTGGAATAATGGTCCCCCAGGATAGCAAGCTACCAGATGTTTGCCGCTCTCTAGGTGCTGATGACGGAGACTAGGCTAGGTGTAGCACTCCAAGAGAGCAGCGGAGTAACTGTGCATTTTAGGTGCTTGCTTTGTCTGTTGACAGTTTTCTAAGCAATGAAAACAAGAATAGTCGAGTTCTGCAACTGCACTGACGGCCAGGGAAAGATGCTTTATTCTTGGGCCAGCCTTTCTTCAAGTGGTCTCAGAACAGCAATGAGCACTGGTGCCTGACCATGTTTCATAAAACATTATGCTCAAGGAACTCTGTGCTCTTTCTGTAAACAGAAATGCTAAGTTCATGCTGAACACTGGGATACGGTCTGGCTTGGGCTCCCCATGCCTTGTACATACTGACAATTTCTGTGAGCTTACTTGCAGCTTCTCAGATACTGTTTCCCCCGTAGTCATTTACTGCCTCAGGCTCTTCCCACCTCTTCTTCCATAAACAATCCTGAGTCTTGGGAAATGGCATGTGGGATCTATGTTCTTTTAGGGCTGAACATTCTGCACTCTCTTATTACTGTCTGTACCTTTTCCAGTTGTGGGTCTCTGTGTTAATCACCATCTACTACGAATGGAGGGCTCTCTGATGATGCTTGAGAGATGCACTGCTCTAAGAGTAGACTAAGAAGCCATTAGGAGTTGGTTTAATGCTATATTAACTTATCCACTTAGCAGAATACGTGTAGGTTCTTGTCTAGCTGTAGTACCTGTTTAACCATCGAAGTCCCACTCCTGCCCAAGGAGCGATTAGTAATTGTTAGATGCGGGGGCGTAGTGGGCTAAGGGAGTAAGTTTTCTCTAAGTGTGTAGTCCCTGATTGGTTGACCACACTTCCGTGGAAGGCTACACATCCAAGAGTATTTGAACAGAACATTTGAATGCCAATTGGCCTTGATGAGGAAATAAAAAAGAATATGGTGTTGGGTGGTTAGGAATATTGAAGATGGGTGGATCTAGGAAGAATTACAGGAGGACAAATATTATCAAAATATGTAAGAAATTCTCAATAAACCCATGTTCTTTAGCACATATGTGCTGAATTCAAGCTGAGAAGCTCCTATATCTTTTAGATCTCCTAGATCTCCCAGGGGGGATCTTGAGAAGGAGAGGCTGAAGGATGTGACCAGTGTTTGCCTGTGTGATCTGGAATATTCTGGGTTTCAATTTCTTCGTTTAGAAAATGGATCCATTCCATAATCAGCTTCCAAACGCTGACACCATTGCATACACTAGCAAGATTTTGCTGAAAGGACCCAGATAGAGCTGTCTCTTGTGAGACTATGCTGGGGCCTTGCAAACACAGAAGTGGATGCTCACAGTCATCTATTAGATGGAACACAAGGCCACCAATGGAGGAGCTAGAGAAAGTACCCAAGGAGCTGAAGGGGTCTGCAATCCTATAGGTGGAACAACAATATGAACTATCCAGTACCCCCCTGGAGCTCGTGTTTCTAGTTGCATATGAATCAGAAAATGGCCTAGTCCGCCATCAGTGGAAAGAGAGGCCCATTAGTCGTGCAAACTTTATATGCCTCAGTACAGGGGAATGCCAGGGCCAAGAAGTGGGAGTGGGTGGGGGAGCGTGTGGGGGACTTTTGGGATAGCATTGGAAATGTAAATGGAATAAATATCCAATTAAAAAAAAGAAAATGATATTCGATTTCCATGTTGTAATGAAATACTTTGAAGGGCTGGCAATTTACAATTTTGGTCTGGATCTAAAATTATTTTTTTCATGTGTATGTGTGTTCACATGGATGTGTGTGTGTGTGGGGGGGAGTGCATTTGTGTGCAAGCATATGTGAAGACCTGTGCGCATGTATAACATGTATGTGGAGGCCTGAGGCTGACACTGGGTATCTTCCTCAATGCCTCATCCACCTTAGTCATTGAGTCAGGGTCTCTCAATCAAGCCCAGAACTTGCTGATGTGGCTAGCATCACTAGCCAGTTTGCTCCGTGGATCTTACCTCTGCTTTCCTGGTCTGCAATTGCAGGGTTGCGGTTGCACCCACCTGAAATTTACCTGGGTTCTGGAGACGCTTGCATAGCAGGTACTTTTAAGCACATAGTCATTATTCCAACTCTCAATCTGAAATATTTGTAATAAGGTATCATTAAGAATGTTGACTGATCGTGAATGACAAAAACATTTTCTGTAACTCTGTGACTGCCATGTTGGCTTATCATCATTGTTAAGTGAAAAGTAACTCCTGCTGGTTAGCATTTCATTCCTCTAATTAAAGGAGAGGGAGAACAGCTTTTTATATCAATTAAATTTGATTTTTTTTTCCTTGAAAAATGTTGCTTGATTTTTTTTTTTTGCTATTGAACTAAGATACCACCAGTTATGTCATTGTGGATTTCTGGGTTTCCTGAGGGCAGAGTTGTCAGAATTAATATTCTTTACATGGGGATGATGTCCACTGTTCCAAAGAAGGAAGCCACACGGTGAAACAGCTTTGAGCTGTCTGAAGGGAAGACAACACGTCTCATCCAAAGCTACTGAAACCCAGGAGCTACAGCAGTCTAGACATGAACCAAGCTGCAGCACACACGATTCCTGTAACAGATGGCTTCTCTCACTGAGCAGGGACACCAGAGGCATTTCCTTCTGAAGAACTTAAAGCCAGCTCTTATTCCCTGCTTTAGAGAATGAATATGCTCATACTGTGTATGTATTTAGAGATAAAAATAAGGGTTTTTTGGACAAGTTATCCCTTTAAAGAAAAAAAGATGACTGGCTTCATTTGTTATCACACAATGAGTCTTCTAAACACCACTGCTGTTGTCTGTTGATTGACTATGATGTTCTTTGTTCCTAGCTGGTTAGTACACTCTTAGCTACCAAACTCCAAATATCATTGAAAATATTTCTAGTACTCCCTAGTTCATTGATAGTGTAATTTATATTGTTGATAACAATTTTCTGTTTCCTCTTGACCGGAAAGACTAAACTCAAAGTTTCAAAGAGTAATTTTGGTTTTCAGGGCTGGTACACATCTCACGTGTCAATCCCAATCCTGCCACGTACTGCTGCAGTGACCTTTCAGCCAACGGGTGACTTGATGGGACCCATGCAGATTCATGGTCTGTAAACTGAGAGAAATGGCAGAATCTGCTGAGAGGTGATTGACAAAATTAGCTGAAATACTGCATGTGAAAATTACCCAACTTTATGCTCAGAAACTTACTAATTACTTACTTTGAAGCAATTGATTGTCAGAGTGACCAGGCAGAATCACAGCTGGAGGCATGGAGCTATTGGGTGTTGTTTGTTCCAAGGGTTGTGTGTGTGTGTGTGTGTGTGTGTGTGTGTGTGTGTGTGTGTACCATGGTGCATGTGTGTAGGTCAAAGGACAACTTGAAGGAGTTGGTTCTCTCCTTTTACCATGGTGGGACTGGGAATCAAACTCAAGTCATTAGCCTTGGTGGCAAGGCTCCTTAGTCACTGAACCAT
Source organism: Mus musculus (assembly GCF_000001635.26). Taxonomy (NCBI): domain Eukaryota; kingdom Metazoa; phylum Chordata; class Mammalia; order Rodentia; family Muridae; genus Mus; species Mus musculus. The sequence goes on along the minus strand of NC_000073.6, from coordinate 117,934,161 downwards.
CCCACCAACCCTGAAAAGTGTATATTAATCTTTGTCATTGTTTATCTTTTTTACAGTTGGACATCATCTTAGAATTTTGTTCAATAAGTGTTTACCAGATGGCCTCTTGCATTTGTCTATTTTTCTGATCAGATTGAAGGACACCTTCTAGTATTCTCTTTAGGGATAACGCCATGGTCATAAACTCCTTTTGGCTGCTTTTATCATGTGGGGGCAGTGACAATGACTAAAATTCATTATTTAAGTGTACGACAGTTTTATACCATCAAACAATAAACAAAATTAGTGACAGAAGTATTGAATTGAAAAAGAAAACCAATTGTGTAATATATCTAAACCATACTTTCAGTCTCAAGCACTGTATTTCATTCTCCCATTCCGTGTAGCACATGGGACACAGAATGGGCAAATTCTGATGGGAGAGAGGGAAGATTAGAACTGTGAATGTGGAAAGAGAGAACAGGGACTCTTTCAAATCCTGAGAGAAAGGGCATGTCCGTCATGAAAGGCCTCTGAGGAGGTAGATGGACTTTCGTATTTGATCTTCTAGCTGCCTTACAACTTTCTTGGAATCCACCCCTGAGCAGAACCGGTGTGATTTGACCTATTCAGATTGATAGCTAACACGCCAGAGCATCTCCTCGCCACACTCAGCCCATTTTCATTATGCTCGGAATGAACGTCAGCTCCTTCCTCTGCTCTCAGATCCCCATCTCTTGCTTCACACACACTCTCCTTCCAGCACACTCTCTAGATGCTCTTGACCTTGCTCCCTGGAGTCCAGCCTTCTTCATTCTTGTTCTTATGGTCTCTTCTACTTAGGACACTTCTGTCTCCATTCGTCACATTTCTGTCCCTTTGTCACATTCACATAGCTCAGTAGACGCACTTCAGAAAAGCCTCCAATCTCCACATCAGTGGTGGTCTCTCTTTATGACATTTTCATGTTACCATCCCTCCTTCCATTTATTATTGTCTGTGAATTTCCATATTATACATGTGTATGTGTGCATAAACGTGCACATGTATGGGAGGCACGGGGTGGGGGTGGGCATCTGTGGAGCCTCCTCTGTCATTCTCTGCTTATTCCTTTGAGATAGGGTCTCTCACTGAATCCGGAGCTCAGCTGGAAGCCAGAGATTCTGTTTCCATTTTCTGCAGTGTTACAGGCACATATGTGTCCACATCTGGCTTTCTACATAGGTCCTGGGAATCTAAACTCAGCTTTTGCAGCAAGTGCTTTTAGTCACTGAGCCATCTCCTCCACTCCTGATCCTTTTATTCATTTGCCCAACTTGTCCAGAACAGGAGTTTCATACATCAGGGTCTGGCCTCATTCTCAAGGTTGATAATAACAATGATCTGGCTAATAATCATCCACAAAGTTGTGTGATTGGATGAATTACTCCTCATTTGTCTCAGGAAGGTGACACAAATGCTGTGTGTGTTAATTGGCTTCCTGTTGCTGTGGTAAAGATCATAATCAAAATCAACTTGGGTGGGTGGGGGGGAAGGTTTCTTTCTACTTGTGGTCTATTATCTGCCATAAAGAGAAGCTGGGGCAGCAGGAATCCAGAGGCAAGGACTGAAGCACAGACCATGGAGAAATACTGGCTTCCTCCTCATGGCTTGCTCAACCTGCTGCTTTCCTGTAAATCCTGAACTACTGAGTGGGAGGTAGGGGGTGGGGTGGGGGGAGTGTGGCATCATCCACAATGGGCCAGGCCCTCTCAATCAGTCATTAGTTAAGGAAATGCACCACAACCGTGTCCACGGGCCAGTTCTACAGAGATGTTTCCTCAATTGAGGTTTCCTCTTTCCATATGAGTTTAGCTCGGGCCAAGTTGCCAAAAACTAACCATGACTCTGCGATGATATGGCCAACCAAAACCCAGGAGTCCCAAGAATCTCCACTCCCTAGGAATGGGTGGACGAAGTAACAAGAGGGAGGGGCAAGATATGTTTCAGGGGGTGGAAGGGTTGGTAGCCTCTGGTTCCTTGGCTCCAGTTTGGCTGCTACAGCTGTGTTTAGGGTACAAGTCATTGAGCTGTGTGTTTTTCTGTAAACGTGTTATGGGTCAATAAAAAGTCTTAAAGTAAGTCAACTTACCTGAAGTGGGGATAAGGCTGATCTTTGCCTTTGAAACTTTGGTTCTCAATCAAAGAGGTTTTTGTCCTCTTTTCTCTCCCAGATGGCATAGGAGACACCTTTGAGTCCCACAGGTATAGGAAGTGCATCAGCAGGCAGTAGATAGAGGCTGAGGCTGCTGCTGAAGGTCCCACACTGTATAATGTAGATCCCGGCCTATCCCCAGTGCTAGTGCTCTGAGTCTGAAAAAGCTTGCTTTCAACGAAGCCATCTGAGGGACTTCAGGATCACTTGGATATTAATTTCACCCACTGCAGCCTTTGCCGACACAGACAGCCTTGTTTACTGGGTTCGGACAGTGTTTCTATTCCCAGGGGCGCATCTGAGTGCAGGAGCGAATTTCATCTGCCACCTCGTAAATCTCTGAAATGGAAAACAGGCTAAATATTCCTCTCCCTCTTAGTCTTTGAAGCCCTCCGAAGTGGGCCGTGACAGTAAGCTCAAAACAAAAGTCCCCAGACACAATTTAAATGTCATTTCAGGGCTGGGACTAGGGCATGAATATTTAAGTTGTAAATCATTTGGGTCGTGTCTAAATCGTTTTTAGACTTTGCTAAGGTGGAAGAAATGAGTCACTACTTTTTGATAAAGTTCGCCTTCCTTTCATATTATTAGCAAACTCAGCCAAGTGAACCAGACTGTATCTGATGGAGAGAATAAAGGTGCTTGTTTAGGGGACAGTTTTAGATTCTGCTCCCAGAATGCTATAGTTATGGTTCAGAACCAAAGAGCAGGTAGAAGATTTGTTCTGGCTCAGGGTGCCCTTGCCAGGCAAACAATGTGCCACACACATCCAGATGAGGGGGGGTCGAGGTGAGTAGTCTCTCTCTGGACCTGAATCCCAGGAGGGTGATATAAATCAAGGACAAATGGGGACATAAGTCAGAGAGAGAGAGAGAGAGAGAGAGAGAGAGAGAGAGAGAGAGAGAGAGAGAGAGGAGAGATTTAACATTTACAAATTCTATGGAGTCTACAAGGAAAATTTTAATCTTTTTAGAAGAAATTGTACTTCCTGTGCCTCATTCCAAGTCTCTACCCAGGAATTAACATTGAATGTTAACATAGAAGCAACATTTCTCATCTCTAAATGTTGCTTTTGATTTTGACAGGCTATCTAAAAGGCTGCTATTAGACAAATTTTCATTAACTAATAAGCTGGTTCTTGGGCAAAACATGATTTTTTTGTCATCTCATGTGAAAATTGAAAAAGCCATAATTAGGAAGAAAATCACTAATTATAAGGCACAGAATTTGTTTGCTAAGAATAGTCATTAAGAGACGGAGAAAGCATTAGGCACCTCGGTATCACAAAACAACTATTAAAATGCACATGGGATGGAGGCACTGGCCCAGGCCTAATGATGGCCTGAGTTACAGGCCTGTAATTGCGGTCTGATCGGAGGCATTGTTAGCGCGTTTTAGAGAACAATGTACAGTGAGGATCAAATGCGAAGTAGCTCCTGGGCTCCAAATTACAGACTGAAGTTTTAATTCCTAGGGAACACTTCTGAGGGGGAGTGCAGCTCAGCTCAACTGCCAGTGCTGGCTTTGCGGTTGGATTTGATGAACTGTTCAAAACCAGGACAAAGAGTAATGTTCCTGCAGCCCAGACACACGTTGTTGTTACTGCACACATTGTTGCGTGCAAAGTACCTGGTGTCTGACGACACTCTGAAGCCAGAGCACCACCTCTCCTCCACGATGTAAATTCACTGTTTTGCTTTCTGACAAACTTGTTGGTTGAGGGAAAAAGAAAAAGAATAAACAAAGAAATCGAAAGCTCTTCTTACTTCTACCAAACAGGTAGAAATGTTGCCTTCCTTCTAAGTACCCTTTAAACAATTTATTGTCATATAACAAATATAGGATACAGTAGACAGAACTTTCCAAACTTAATCTTAGACTTATTTATTTCACGTGTATGGGTGTTTTGCCTACATGTATGTCTGTTAATCATGTGCACACCTGGTATCTATGAAAATTGGAAAAGAGCATCGGGCTCCCTAGAACTGTGGTTACAGACAGCTGTGAGCTGCTGTGCAGCTTCTGGGAGTGGAACCTGGGTCCTCTGCAAGAGTGCTCTGAGCCATCCCTCTAGTGCCTGTTTTATCTTATCATTTTATTTTCTTGAGACTGAATTTTACTTTGTAGCCTATGCAGACCTAAAACTCATGTGTAGCCTTGACTCACTTCAAAGTTGATGTCATCCTCCTGTCTCAGCTTCTCAAATGCCAAGATTACACTTGTGAGATCTCACTCTCTACTGCCTACTCAACTTGAAGTGAATCTTTTTGTTTATACAGTCATGTACTCATCGCTTAGACTAAGACTGAGAACTAAGATTCTATTACCCAGAACAAGAGATGGAGGAAAGGAGGGAGAGAGAGGGAGAGGACAGAGGAGGGAGAGAGAACATACCATGTTACCATGGTTTGGAGGGGTAGCTGAGTGATAGAGCATTTGCCTATCATTCAGTCCCCAGTAGAAAAAAAAACAAATGAGTGTGCTTTCCTCTTCGTAGGCACTCACCTCCTGTCCCTTACATTCAGGGAACTGTTCCTGGTGCCTCTTACAACAGAGCAGTGTTGTTTAAGCTTAATGTGAATAGACTTACAGAATAGTCCTTCTAAGTCTGGTCTTTTAACGCAACCCTTTACTCTTGAGATCTACGTAATTTACACACAGTTATAGTCTTTTTCAGTTCACTGCCCTCTATGTCACAATTTCCATATCTGTTGATGAATTTTGAGTTGTTCCCAGTTTTAATTCTAATAAATAAATAAAGAACATACATTCTTAAAAGCATCTTTTGTGGGACTACATGGATTTTTCTTGGATTCTTTGTGTATGTGTGTGTGTTGTGTATAGTTTGTGGTATGTGAGTGTGTGGTGTTGTGTGGTGCCTGTGGGGTGTGGTGTGTATGTGTGTGTCATGTACATGTGTGTGGTGTGGTGTGTGTATTTGTACACATGCTCAGTGTACATTATATCTTTATAGAAGATTAAGCCCTGTCTCTTCTGTCTCTGTATCCTTATCAGTTATAGGATTCCAGGCTCTCCCAGGAAACAGGCCTGTCTTAGTATCTGTGACATTCTTAGACATTGAGCATTTTAGGGGAAGCAACATGACTGCACTTACGGAATAACTTTTTAGCTATGTAGGTTTATCTTTATTCATCAGGCTGAACATGTCTCCATTCAGACTGACCCCAGTTACTGGCATTACATCCAGGAGAGATAGCAGAGGCAGTTTGGAGATGTGGGGATGCCCCTCTTCCAGGGAGCGGTTCCGTATCATTTGCCAATGCCTTGAGTTCTAACTAGGGAAGAGTAGGTTCCATTCAAAGCCTTGGAGCCAGGGAGGCTGCAGGACCCATAGTTTTATAGTCATTCTTCCTGGCATCTAGCATGGCTCAGGCGCTCAGGTTTGCTCTGCCAGGTTCTAGCCTTCACACAGGATGGGCCCTGACTAAAGCTTGTGACTCTGCAGGTGTCCGTTTGCTGTGCAGTTCTCTCTGCCTTTCTGTCACAGAACACTAAGGCCTCATTTTTGGGGACCAGTGAAGCTCTCTAGTTCTTGTCTTGTCATTAGCTGTCTGTCTCTTACTACCCTCATGGTGAGCAGTAATATGTCCAATTAGTAGCCGGCCAGCTGCTGACTTTGAAAGCACTCTTATCTTCCATTTCTCAATTGCTCAGACCACAGAACTACAGTGCTCTCTTTACCTGGAACATTTTCTTGCAACACCACTACTGCAAAATTTAACAATTCAGGTTCCATCTTTGCACAGAGATTATCCATGTACCGCCTACTCTAACCATAACATCTTACTTCTAGAAAGAGAGTACATGGTCTCAAAGTCTCATCCCATTTCCTGTTTGGATCACTTCTGGCCTTACTTTTGTTAATCCCAGTTTTCTGAGAAAAAGACACTAAAAGATCAAAATACTCAACAATTTTTACAGAGAAAATCCCCATGAAATAAAATAAGGGCCCAGTGAAGGCAGGAGGACCAACCACTCAGACTGTGATGCAAGCTGGACACCAAGTGAAGAGAGGGGTAGGGAAATTTGATGTAAGCAACCAGGACTGCTGTGGATGCAAGTCAGGCCTACAAGCCCATCAGGGAGGTTTGGAGCCCCAGTTCTCCCAGCATCAGATCTGGCTTGGTGTCCTTGCTTTTCTTAGGCATTGGCTGGAAGCACCTATGGGATGTATGACTTCTGTGCAAATATAGGGATGAATCTCCAGGCAGAGTGAGTGTTGGGCTCTTGGTCAATTGTGTTCCTTGTGGCTGGAGGTTTGTGGGATGCCTTTGCCTGGTGAGCGTCAAACAATCAGCATCATACTTGGAATGAGGTGTGTCTCCATCAACTAGCTGCTGTTGCTAACAATTTCTTTACATTCTTTCCCACTTAGGGTGTCTCTGATTCTGAATTTCATGAACAAGGCTAATCTTAGCACGGATGTAGCTCCTTGTTATCTCTTGGAACTGGAATGGTGGGTGCAAAAACATGTGAGTGTGTGTGTGTGTGTGTGTGTGTAGATGCTGAAGCTAGAATTGCAGGTAGTTCTGAACTACCTGATACGGGTGCTGAGAAGTGAGCTCTGATTGATCCTCGGTAAAAGCAACAAGCATTCTTAAACATTGAGCCACTCATTCCTGCTTTAACAGGAGTGCCAGCTGCCTTCCTGAGTGGCAGCTTTTATGCACAATTTTCCATGGGAGCAACAGATGTCTGCTAATTTTTACCTGCTGGAAGCTCTTTGGTTCTCTGGGTTCATACAGGCCATGCCTAGCAATGCAGAGGATACATGGGCCTCATGACATCAACATCTGGGAAGTGGGATGACAACTATTAGGGACACACCATTACTGGTTAATGTATGGGTTTCACATCACTGGGCTGAGGAGTTCCAGATAGGGCTTGTGTTACCAGGATGCAGCAACAGCAGGCTCCCTTATCACCTCATCATGCTATTCTGACATTGGGGAACTCTATGTTTCTCATCTGGTGTCTGTCTTTGGGTTTTACTGCTATGAACAGACACCACAACATTTAACTTGGGCTGGCTTACAGATTCAGAGGTTTAGTCCATAATCATCAAGGCGGGAACATGGCAACATTCAAGCAGGCATAGTGCAGACAGAGCTGAGAGTTCTACATCTTCATCTGAAGGCCATTAGGAGAAGACTGGCTTCCAGGCAGCTAGGATGAGCATTTTAAAGCCCAAGGCCACAGTGGCACATCTACTCCAAGGCCACACCTACTCCACCAAGGCCACACCTCCAAATACAATAATCACTCCCTGGGCTAGGCATACTCAAACCACCACAGGCCCTTTCATTAGTAGCATACTTGAGCTTTTGAGGGCAGGGCCTATGAATAGCTTGTTCTATGCTGAACTTTCAGCACTTAGGACAGTGCCTGGCACTCAGAAGATCTTAGCATAGTGGTTGATCTGTTTACATTTGGTTTTCGGGGTGGGGGGGTGGGGGGTGGGAGATACAGAGCTCTTTGGCTGCCCAGAGGTGCAGCTCATGAGTGCATGCAGTATTGAAAGAGGTTGTATTTATGAGAGATGAAATCTTGCTTCAACAGCAAGTTGCTAAACTTTGCTTTGATAGTCTGTAAAAACTGTAGATGTACCCGGAAGCAGGCTTTCCTTTCCTCCTCTTCTCTCCCCTCCCATCCTCTTCCTTCCCCTCCCCTCCCTTCCTCTTCCCTCTCCTCCCTTCTCCTCCTCTCCCCCTGTTCCTTTCTCCCTGTTCTCTGTACCCTTACCAATCCTTCCCCTTTTCTGTCTTTCCCTCTCTTCCTCCTTCACCCTTCCCTGTCTTCTTAACTTTTACCTTCCTCCTTTCCTTCTCCTTTCTTCCCTCCTTCCTTTCTTAGTTTCTTTATTGCTTATTTCCTCTGTCCCCTTTCTCAAGAATCTAGTCTGATTCTGGGGGGATTACCACTCCATCCCATGTGGTCCTGCGAGGCAGTAATCCACATGACTTGCCTCCTTGCTTCAGAAAGTGAGTGGGTCTGGGGGGTCTCATTCTGCAGCCCCCTTGCTACATGTCAGAGTAGATCAGCCGCAGATGCATGGCCTGGTGCATGGATTCTGAGTAGAGATATGCAGGTACAGGCTTCTATGGCTGACCACCCAACTGACAGTGGAGAAGAAAGACTATCTGTCTCTCAGGAGTACCCTTCACATAAAACTCCGAGTTGTCAATCTTGCTGTTAGTGAGTTCTTTTCCCACGGTAGTGTCCATTCTTGCCATCAAAGGCCTTCACTGAGCACACTCAGTTCCTAGGTTCTTGATTTATTTCTAAATGAGAATTAAATGATAGTCCACATCTGTCTGGTCAGAGATATCAAAGGCAGAGGGTTAGGATGTGACGGGGGCTACCCCAACTCCCAGTTGTCTCTTTTTTTCTTCCGTCTTATGACATGAGCCTTCATGCTTTTGCTAGCAACTGTCCTGCTCCTCCAACTGCAATCTTTTACTTACAAAATGCTTCATAAGCACGACATAATTACCCATACTGATATGCAGGGCTATAGAATTCCTTTGTAGCCCAGACAATGAGCAATGCCGGGAGCTGAGAATTAACTTATCATCTGTTTTGAAGAAGTGTGTGGGGTGTGGGGTGGGGCCTTTTGATTGTGCTTTGAAAATCGATTCTAATTGCTGTTTTGATTGCGGCTTCAGTGGAGGCTGCTGTTAGCTATTTACCTTTTCCTATTCCTCTTTTAAAAGCCGCTTCAGAAATGGCATATTTGACTCCACCCCAAGTGCATTTACTGAAATATTTGAAGTTTTTCTTCCACTTCTATAGTTGGGTGGGTCTGAAAGTACCTTGCACCTCACAATTCCCGGTTGATTAAAAATACTGAGAGTAAAGTGTCCTCCAGTCGGAAGAGAGGCTTGAATGTAGGTAACTCTCAACTGCTGAACGGTTTGACTTGGAATATAGAAACAGATAGAAGAAGGGCTAAGGAAATTGGCTCTGAAGAAGTCTGAAGGTGCTTGTTTATGTATTTAGAGTGTACAAGATGTTTGTGTATACATGCATGTATACACACGTGCATTGGTGCATGTGTGTGTAAGCTTGCCTATGTGAGCACATGTGGAGGGCAGAGGCTGAGCTCAGAAATCTCCCTCAGCCACTACTCTACTTATCTTTTGAGTCAAAGTCTCTCACTGAGCCTGGAGTTCAGTGTTCCAGCTAGACAGAAAGCTTCCAGGATCCTCCTGTTTCTGCCCCACCCCTGAATGCTGGGGTTACAGATAGACACTGCCATGCCTGGTTTTCACTTGGGTGCTGGGAATCTAAACTCAGGTTCTTGGGCATAGCAAGAACTTTGCTCACAGAGTCGCCTTCCAACCTCTTTTTTTTTTGAGACAGGGTTTCTCTGTGTAGCCCTGGCTGTCCTGGAACTCACTCTGTAGACCAGGCTGGCCTCGAACTCAGAAATCCGCCTGCCTCTGCCTCCCGAGTGCTGGGATTGAAGGCGTGAGCCACCACTGCCCGGCACCTTCCAACCTCTTGATGTTCATTTAAATGCAAGCTCTGCCACTGACAAACTGACACTCAAAGAAAATTTGTTTCCTTGACAGTGGAAGAGAGTTATCCTGTTAGCTGAGGTTTAGTCACTCTCATTGGTCAGATTTTTGGAGAACCTTCCCATCATGTGTTGTCTCAAGCACAGTCTAGCTTTGATGCCCTTGTTTAACTCATCCATAGACATCTTCCCTTTATCTGAGTCTTAACTTTAACCTGTGAGGGTATACTCTCTTACTAAATTATTTGATTATATTTTCCTCCAAACTCTGTCCACATTGGGCAGTAGCTCTGTGAATTTAAGAATAATCCTAGGAATACTTTTGCCACATTATCAATGCCTGGTATTTGGCTGACAATAAATACCAAGGCTGTGTGTAATAGTGAATATCTATAATCTCAGCACTGGGGAATTTGAGGCAGGGGGGTCATGAGTTCAGGGCTACCTTAGGCCATATAGTGAGATTATATATGAAAAAGCCAAAACTCAAACAACAACAACAACAACAACAACAACAACAACAAAAACCAACTGACCAATCAGTAAAACAACCTAACTAATTAACCAGCCTAACTAACCAACCAACCAACCAAATAACTAACCAACCAATCAACTGACCAACCTACAATCCAATAGATCAGCTAAGTAAACAATCAACCAACCGACCGACCAACCAACCAATCAACCAAGTAATAATCAACTGACCCAACCAACTAGTTGATCAATCATTTCAGTAACTAACCAATCAACTAGCTAGCCAATCAAGTAGCCAATTAATCAAGTAACTAACCAATAATTAGTCAACCAACCAACTAATTGATCAATCAAGTAGTGATCAATCAACCAACCAATTAACTAAGTAACTAACAAGCTATTCACTTAATCAGTCAAGTAACCATCCAACTAACAAGCCAACCAACCAATCAACTAGCCAGTAAATTTATTGAGTCAATAAAGAAGTGAAAGACCGAATTTCTGGAGGATTGGCTAAGATCATTCATAGAATCCATGCTATCTGATACATAGTAGTAAGAACGAGTAAGTGTAGCTACCTCAAAGAAAAACACTCAAAATGTATCCCAATCAAAATTTGCAACACCTTAATAATCTAATCTCATATCATGAAGAAATATTTATTGAAGTGTGTTATCATCATTAGAAACTGGCCATTCTCTGCCAGCAAAACCCAAGGCCTATTTTATCTAATTAAAATAAGTTATTTTCTTGCTCATGTGATGTTCTCAATAAAAGTTGGGCCTCTGGTATCTCCACAACTTCATAGCAAGTCAAGAGAAAAAGATGGGTGACTGTCTTTAGATTCATGTTCTAAGACAGGTAGGCAGATCTCTATGAGTTTGAGGCTAGCCTGGTCTATGCAACGAGTTCCAGGACAGTCAAGGCTGTCACACAGAGAAACTCTGTTTCTAAGAACAAAGACAAAAATCAAAACAAAACAAACAAACAACAACAACAACAACTAAAAAAGAAAGGGAAGGAATGAGGGAGAGGGAGAGGGAGAGGGAGAGGGAGAGGGAGAGGGAGAGGGAGAGGGAGAGGGAGAGGGAGAGAGAGAGGGAGAGGGGGGAATCTTTTTGTATAGATAAAGTTCTAAGGACCATAGAAGACAAGAGCATGCACTATCGCACACAGCAGGGCTGTTGGAGCCTCCACTGACTCCCAGTTTCTGTAGATAGAGCTCATTTCCTGTGCACTTCTCCCTGTCAGGAATCAGTAACTCAGTGAGTGGAAGAAATTACATCAGATGGCAATAAGACCACAAGCTCAGGGCACTGTCTTTGGTGCCAACATGCCCCAGGGTAGGCACACCTAAGGCACTTGAATTGGAAGGCTTGGTGGCCTCTCCAGTTCTGTGCTTTCCATATATGAACAGCAAACTCAAAGGCAGGGGCCACAGCCCAGGAATGAGTAGCCTGGGGTTGAGCACCCTCAGCAGGTGGCTCTTCAAGCTGCTTTTCTCCACACTTAGCACCCCAAAGCCCACATGCCTGAGTCAGCCAGCACACAGTGTGAATCCCCAGGGCACAGGGATATGCCAGATTGGAGGGCACAGCTGTCTTGGGTTGAGAGGAGATGGGGCTTGTAGAGGAGATGGTAGAGAAAAAGAGGGAAAGATAAATATAGAGGAAGATGCTCTGAGCCATGTAGATTCAAGTCTTGGCTTTATTCCTTGGCATTAAAGAAATAATTAGAAAAACCCACACAGTGTTTTAACACGACTTCTATTTTAACTAAAATTATAGCTCTTTAAAATTCTTTCTCCTACTCTCTCTTTCTCTCTGTCTCTCTATTTCTGTCTATCTCTGTCTGTCTCTTTGTCTCTGTCTCTCTGTCTCTTTGTCTTTGTGTTTCCTGTCTCTGTGTTTCTCTGTCTTTCTGCCTTTGTCTCTCTGTCTCTGTCTGTCTGTCTCTCTCTCAATTTGTCTCTCTGTCTATCTATCTATGTCTCTCTGTCTCTCTCTATTTCTCTGTCTCTGTCTGTCTGTCTCTCTGTTTGTATCTCTCTGTCTCTGTCTTTCTCTGTTTGCATGTGTGCATGTGTGCCCAGGCTGGGATTGCAGCCCCATGCCAGTATACCATTCCTGACTTTTTATGTGGTTGGTGCTGGGAAGCCAAATCACGTCTTTGTGTTTGCAAAGCGAGCACTTTACAGATGACACAGTCCCCAGTGTCACAGTTATAATATCCTGTGTTAGGAACACCCTTGCATCCTCATATAATGTCATGAGGGAGATGCAACTGTTGCCCACCTTCACAGATGAGGTAACTGATGTCCCATTCTGCACACACGTTCTGACTTCTTTGCTCACGTTTCATAGTTAGTATACTGTCCTGTCCACCTCAGTCTCACGTTACAGATAAAACTCACTGGGTGTGGGTGTGATCATCTGCCTGATGGTACATCACCAGGAAGTTGCTGAGTAGAGATTGGAACTCAGATCTGCCTACTTCAGTTTCTCTGCTCTTACTTCCATGCCTTGGGTGAGGGTTTTCAGAAGCAAGTTCTTGCCAAAGATCTCATACGTGGGTGGGTTATAATTTATCAAGTAAGGAAAATGGACTGGTGAGGATCAATTCCCAAAGGTGTCCTCTGACCTCCACATGCATGTTATGGCCCATGCACACACACCATATACACATAATAATAAATGAAATTTGAAGCAACACAAAGGGACACTAAAAGCACTAAGAGAGATGTTCAGTGAGAACTCATTAAGATGGGGCCAGTGAGGTGGCTCAGCAGGCAAAGGCACGGGAACCTGACGACTTGAGTTCAGTCCCTGGAACCCACGGTGAAAGGAGAGAACCGACTCTCACAAACTGTTTTCTCATCCCCCAACATGTAATATAGCATGTATGCACCTGTGTTCATACATACATGTACATAAATATCATATAAAATGAAAAATAAAAGAATGAAATGGTTGAGATGGCTCAAGAGTCCACCTATGGACAAATGAGTAAAGAAAATCTCTCTCTCTCTCTCTCTCTCTCTCTCTCTCTCTCACACACACACACACACACACACACATACACACACACATGCACACATACAAATCGAGTGCTATTCAGCTATAAAATAATTAAATTTGTCATTTGAAGTAACATAGATAGACTACAAGTTAGAATGTTGAGTGAAATAGAATAAAACACAAGCTGTAAATTCACCTCTCTGTGGGATCCTAAGATTAGGGAGCAGAGGCTGAGAGGAGCCTGCAAGAGAGGACACTGGGGCAGAGGAGGCTGGGGGTAGAGGAAGCTGAGGGAGAGGAGGCTGGGGCAGAGGAGGCTGAGGCCGAAGAGGCTTGGGAGAGAGGACACTGGGGATAGAGGATGCTGGGGGAGAGAAGGCTGAGGGAGAGGAGGCTGGGGAAGAGATGGCTGGGATGGAATAAGATTAGGGAGGGGAGGATGGGGAGAGATGGGTGATTGCAGAAGATATGGCCAAGTAATGGGAGTGAGCTCTGTGTTGTAACAGAGGCTGAAGATGTCCTGCCATGTTGTGCCTTTCAATACCAAGTGACTAGAATGCTCCCACCACAGAGAAATGATAGACATTTGGAATGGTAGATGAGCTAACTCCCCCCCCCCCCATGTTGCTGCTCACATGATACATGTGTGCAAAGATGTCACAGTGTACCCCAGAAAGATGTTGATCAAACACTAAATTTAAAGACTGGCTAAAACAATAAATACTTGGGGAAGAGATGGCACGGCTTTGGGAAAGGCTCTTGCTGCACAAGTCTGATGTCCTAAGTTCCATCTGCAGAACCCATGGAAAGGAAGGAGAGAATGGATTCCATAAGTTGCCTTCCTGCCTCCACATACATCATGGCACACACCGTACACACAACAGAAAAAATTAAAAGTTGGTGTTTAGTACATATATTGACCACAATTTAAACTTTAAGAGATAAGAGCACTAGAGATTCCCCCTTGGGAGTGAGCAATGCACCCTCATCTATTTCTTAGATGCAGACTTTCCAGCCTCCATTGACAGTTCTTTCCCCAACCTTGTGACTTCGGTATGTTCACATGGAACCTATTGCCTTCTGCAGCTTTCTGTTCCTTGTGCTTCTCCCTCACACCTTGTATCTCTAGTCAAGTCATCCATCCTTAGAGGAAAGACCTAGGATTGCCTTTAGTTTCCTGGATGGTCCCTCAGAGACCTAACAGGATCTGTACTACGTAAATGTGTACATGAAAGGAGTGAGCAGGGAAGCCTGCTGCAATCTCAGTACTAATCTTAGTTGACACCACAAGGTGCTCTGATCCTCAAGGGTCAGGTCTTTATGCCCTGACATTGAACATGGGTACCACTTGCTGAGTATGGTCTCAGGTGAGGCATCTGTCTTTTGCTAAGGATGGTTCCCAGAGATTCAACCAAGTGAGAGCTATTGGCCACTTGCTTGCTCAGCCAGCCCAACTTCCATCCTGAGGGGAGGGTATTCCAAAGCATCACCAATTGATGGGACCAGCACTGTCTGGTACAGCAGCCCATAGGGCTACCTCAGCTGCTCTTTATCCTCACAGTTCCATCAAAGGGGGATCAGTATATCCCTGGTCCTATCAGATGCAGTTGTGGCTTCAAATCCTATGATCCAGAGCAGAGCGACTGTGTACAAAGCCAGTTCAAGACTTTGCTCAGAGTCAACTGGAGGCATTGTGGAATCCTGAAGCACCCATGGATTCGTTACAATAGCCATGATGCCTCCAGCCTTTCTGTGTAAACCTTCTTACTCAAGACCCATTGACCCAGTTAAGAGCTCATCTTCAGGTGGCATGATCATTTCCTCTCCTCCACACAGCAGTTCCTCTTGGTGTGTTATCCAATTTTAAAAGATAGTAATCAGACACTGGGAAAGAGGCCCTGGAGAGGAGTTAGGTCAATTGAGTCAACCAGTATGTCATGCATGCTCCCCCATTCTTAAGCCTTCTTGTAAACAACAATTATTATTATTTTGCCTGCTAAGTCTAGGTCTCTCTTTTCTCTCTACAAGTTTCCTCCATGAGAAAGCAGAGATGAAGACACCCATATGCTGCATGATACCAACATAACTATATTAGCCAAACCCCCCTCTATCCCTGGTACAGCAAAGACCTGGCTGGCAGAGATCCATGGTGTGGTACCCATCCTACCTTTCCCTTAACTGATTTCCAAATCCAGCTTCCCACGATGGTGCCTTGGCTAGCTTTCCAAAGTTCAGCCTCCCACCCTTAATTTAATGCTTCCAGGGGGCTGAGAACTTATGGTCCACCCACCAGTTGGCATCTGGATGGTTTTCTCATCCTGTTAATATCAACCCTTTGTATATTACATCGGAGCTGTCAAAAGCGAAGCATGCTTAGACTGTTCCAAGTCTGTCTGATAGAGAGTCCTCTCCTACTCCAGGACAGGCTGGGAATTTAGAGGCTCCAGATGTGGCCCAGATGAAGATTATCGGCCACAGGGCTCTCTCTGTTAGACCCAGAATGCAGAGGACCCTGGCTAGGAATAGCTCGTTGATGCTAAAAGCGGGCTGGATGATTCAGAGTCTGCTTCGTTTTGCCTGGACAGCTTTGTGATGAGTCTTGGAGAACATTCCCAGATCTTCCTATCAAAGCTGGGCTGAGAACTCTATTCTTGGAGCACATAACTTTCCCGCACTGCATTGGCAAACACATGTGAGTGAATTCGCACTATCCCTCTTGGACACGAGACAATTTTTGTTGTAACCAACACTGAAATAGAAGGTTATGAAAACTCAAACCACCTCGGTAGAGTTAGCTTTTGACAAGGTAGTGAAATATGAAGCGCAATTTATTTATTTTTTTTGTCCACATCTTATTTTTCCAAGTCAGTTTCTTTTATCTGACACTAATAACCCTCAAGTTAATGAAGTCACTTCAGGTAAGGCTAGCCTCCCATGCCTACTGGCTTAGCCTGCTGGTATAAGCAATGCTCCTTGAAATAAGTATGCAGGTGATTTAGGATCATGAGTTGGGTCTTCTCCTCACTGATACCCATGCGTTTCAGAAGTTCTTCACGTGGGCTACTCAAACCTCACTCAAATCTCACTCAAGCCTTTTCTTTTGAAATGGACCCCCTGCAATCACTGTTAGGTGGCTGTCCTCTGTACTTATGCTGATGTCTTTCAAGACATTGTTGAGTCCCTGACTGTGCAGTGAGCACACGGTGCACCTTGTTTTGCTTTGTATAGATGTCACAATCCCTTCTGGGTGTTGCTGCTGTGCCCCTTTGCTGCAGTGAAGAGTGCTTCACTGCCCAGCCTTGCATTCAGACCAACACCCGGGTGCTCAAGGCTGCTTGCTTTCCTCACGCCCAGTACCATTCAGCCAACCACAGATGTCTTTTCTTCTCGTCAAAACTCAAGCCATTGAATATATGGACCAGTCTAGCATCACAGGCCTCAGAGCTCACAGGCACTTAGACTGAGAGGTCACTGGGGCGCTGGAGATTTCCCTCTTGTCCTCACTGCTCAGAAGAGCCCATGTAATGATGAGAAGGGGCAGAAGATAGGCCCTGGTACGGGTGCTGAAGAGCAGCTCTGCTGACTCACCCTCATCCCGTCCATCAATCAAGTTCTTTAAGCTGCTCCATGGTATAAGCGGCACATGGTGGAGGGAATGGAACTAGGTCATGCCAAACCAGCAGCAGTAACAAAAATGATATCATAGGCAATAACAGAAAAACCAACTAGCAACAGATGGGAGGGACGCAGTCCAGTTTCACTTGGGAACTGTTAATAGCATGAACTGTTGGGGTCTTAGCTGGTCAAACCAAACCCAGTCCCAGTAGCCAAAACGTAACAAGAGTGGCACCATTGAGCCAGAAACACAAGCCAATCAGTTCTACTGTCCAGAAAAACAGTCCGTTTGAAAAGTGATGGCAGGGGTGGCAATTTCCAAACATCATCTCTACTCATCATCAAAACCTCTTTTGCTCAATGCTGCCGAGTAGACCAGAAGCTGGGAAGCGGATGAAATTTCCCTTCGCTTGTTGCTTTCTCTTATTAATGGACCGTTCTGGGGTCTGTTTATACTTTTTGCTTGCACAAAATCACAATGCTTTACACAAAGGGAGCAGATGGTACTGCAGGCTTGAGATCCGGCCGAATTGCATCTCATGTAAATGGTGCTAGCGGAGCCTTCCTTGTCTTAGATGTAAAGGAACTTGAATCTAATTGCGGGGTTGGTTGTTCCAATTCTGTGTAACTATGTGTTTCTTTGTCTGTGTTTTTCCTCTTCAAATTGAATGCTTCTCTTTGAGTGCCAGTCAAATACCTCCTTTGGGAATCTAAGCAGAGTAATGAAGACTGAGTTTTAAAGATGCGGTTTTGTGGGAGTGATGCTCCTAAAACCCAACCTTCCCTTCGGAGCCTCCTATCAAAGCTGTTGTATGAACTGGTTGTATGTGACTGCACAAGAACTGGGATTTGGGGTTCCTTTGACAGAGTTTTAATGATAGTATATTATTATAAGGTCCTGCACGTTGCAATTGTAAAGGCCGTGAGAGTTAGGCTGGAAAGTACATAGCACAAGGCTCAGCACTGATCAGGTCTAAATTAAATAAGTACCATGTCAGAGTATTTTACTGCTGTGAACAGACACCATGATGAAAGCAAGTCTTATAAAGGACAACATTTAATTGGGGCTGTCTTAAAGGTTCAGAGGTTCAGTCCATTATCATCAAGGTGTGAGTATGGCAGCATCCAGGCAGGCATGGTGCAGGTGGAGCTGAGAGCAGGTGAGCCTCTTCATCTGAAGGCTGCTAGCAGAATTACTGGCTTTCGGGCAGCTAGGAAAAAGCCCACACCCACAGTGACACACCTATTCCAACAAGGCCACACCTACTCCAACAGGGCCACACCCTCTAATAGTGCCACTCCCTGGGCAAAGCATATACAAACCATAACACTATTCTGACTCAGTTTCCTCATCTGTGGAGACCACCATGATACCCTATAAAGCTGTTGTGAGGAATTAGAACTGTCCTAGGATGTAGTAAATAATTCTTAGTCATTATCATCAGTATTATGTTTTCTTGCCCAGCTACAAATTCATTCTCATCTTCTACCCATTCCTCCACTCTGTCTGAGGCTCACTACTACTTCCAGGTCTTTGTCCTTCTCTGTCTCTGTCCTAAAGTGCATTCGTTCCTCTCAGAATGCTCATGGCTTGCTCCCGAGTCACCTCTCTTTTATAAGACATCCCTGATACTCCTCCCAGGGAGAGATGGGCAGTGAGTGAACTGCAAAGGAATAGGACAGAGTCCTTGAGACTGGACAGGACAGGAGGCTATGGAGATCCAGAGAATGCTTCTATGGCGTTCTGGGGAGGGGGTGGCAAGCCTCAGGGGTGCTGGTGGTGCCCCAAGGGGCCTAGGTGCCTTCCAACTGCCAGGTATTTCCAGGGTCATGTATGATGTGGAAATGGAAGATCTGCAAGAATGGGAGATGCCCCAAGCAAACAGAAATCAAGGATGCTTTATGGCACCCAGCTGTCTGAGGGTTTATGTTGCTGTGAGAAAACACCATGAATCCATTTATTACAGTTCCACAGCATGTCCGTCACCAAGAGAAGTCATGACAGGAACCTGGAGGCAGGAGCTAAAGCAGAGACCGTGGAGGGCTGCTTACTGGCTTGCTCTGCCTGCCTTCTCATAGCACCCAGGGTCACCAGTCCCTTGCTGTAGGTGGTACTACCCACTGTAAGCTGGGCTCTCTACATCAATCACCAAAACAGAAAATGCCATATAGCCTGGTCTAAAGGCCAGTCATTTGGAGGCATTTTCCCAATTAAGATTCATTCTTTCTAGGTGACCCTAGCTGTATCAAGTTTCCATAAAAACTAGCAGCACACCAGTGGGTTGATGTTTGGGCAGAAACTCTTTGATGCCTGTTGCAATATGAGAATCTATTTCCTCTGTAGCCATCAAGGTAGCAGAGGTGAAACTTCATGCTAGCTCCTGTGATGGAGATTCAGAGTTGAAGGGAAATTGAGCACATGATGTCAGCTTATAGCCATAAACTATAGAAAGTGAGGCTTCTCTCACCTCTGACTTTGGACTTAGGAATTGCACAAAAATACACAAATTTCAAAGTGTGTCCTTGGCAATGCAGAAGAACCCAGTTTCTACAGACTCCTTCTTTCCAAGCTGCTCTTCCCTGTATTGGCCCTACTTGACCTCAGTTTTCCTCCTAGTCTTTAGGGAACTGGAAGTAAGTTTTTTCTCAGACTCTCCTCTACTTGGAAGTTCTCTGTTGTCCACAAGACCTGGTCACTGGGGCATCTGCTTGCCTCTGTCCATGGAATGAAGGTCTTTCAGAGCAGTCATTTCTCATTCTCTACTATTGTGCTGCTGCTGGGATTCTCATCCTGGTCTTTCACAGTTACATAGCTCTGGCCACCGCATTGGGAGAGAGTGACATCTGTTGCTTTTCCCTACAGAGCTTTCATTCTCTGACATGCCAGCAATCTTGCCTGTCTCACTGGAGTGAGATCGTAGCAATGTCAGCTTGTCCTGGGGTAATTAACATTCATCCAGCTCCCTTTACTTTCTCTACCAAAGGCTGGGACAAACCTTGAACAAGAAACAAACTTCTGCTGTTAAAGAAGAGTGAGATTTTTAGGTCTGTTTCACAGCCCTGCTGACCCCTATCTTGATTGACTCCCACATCCAGCCCCTTATAGACACTGCTTCCAAGCTTTTGAAACCAAAAGAAACCCCCCAACCAGCAGCTTCAGCGTATCTTTACAGACAAAATATTTTGTCTTGAAAAACATGTCGAGAGGGAAAGAGGATACTGCTATATTTAGAGCAGGAAGCAAATGCACTGTTTTGGTGTTCCTGTAGATAAACACTCTCAAAAAACACGTTCAAACTGCTCCAACTACTGCCTGGTTGGAAATGTCAACTCACCACACAAGTTAACTGTTTCCTTTTGCGTGTTGTGTGACTGTTTTCAGTTGTTTTGTTACAGAGAACTGTGTTTGTTCAAATTCACAGGATTAGCACACCAGACAAGAACATAATGAAGACAGTAATCCGGGTCTTTAGCTTCCACCTTGCCTCTTGTTAACTTGAGTGTTACCTGGCTTTGCGACATTGGAGAATGTTCCTGGAGTCTCTCTCGCTGTCACAGCCTCCAGAGCTTTTACAGACTTTGCACATGTGCCTCCCCGTGAGTTGCCACTATGTCACCATCGATCATCTGCTCTGTCTCTTCGCTCCCTTGGTTACATATTTTCCGTCCTGGGATGTGTTTCTCTGACTATGCCTTTCCATTTGGGTTTGTTACCTCACTTCAGAATCCCTGGAAAGTCCAGTGGTAGGACATTTGTTTGTAAAATGGTTAATTTTGACTGTTGATGAGACTTAGAATCACTGTGGAAACAAATCTCTTGGCATGCCTGTGAGGGATTATCCGGATTAAGTTAATTGAGATAGGAAGACACCTCTTGAATGTGGGCAGCTCTATTCTATGGGCAGATCCTAGACTGGGCAGGAAGGGGAAAGGGACTTGGTACCAGCACTCACTGCTCTCTCTCTCTCCCCAGGCTGGGGATGCAACATGTTCAGCTGACTCATATGCCTGACGCCAAAACAAGTCCTTCCTGATTTACATTGCTTTTATAGACATTTTTTCTCCCAGCAACAGGCAAAGTAACAAAGTAACCAACACACTTAGTGTAGATGAAGCTCTAGAAAATAAAGGAGGGATAGAGGGATGGATGAAGGGAGGGGGCTGACAGAGAGAGAGAGAGAGAGAGAGAGAGAGAGAGACAAAGAGATACTGGTTTTAAAGTTGCATTGGCTTGGAGAGTTGAAAGAAACACTTCTACATATTTTACTTAAGAAATTACAGAGTGTTAATGGTCTGTATTGGGGGAAGTTGCTGCTAGAGATTATAGAGAACAGGGAATTTCCTGCTCCAAAACCTTCACGATCACCATCACTATTAAACATTTAAGAGAACATTCCTCCCAAAGACACAAATGCTCATTTTTCCCCTCTATTTTCCTTTAAACAGGAGTCTTAAAACTTTTCATTGGTACTTTCACAGTTGATGGAGGGAATAATGGATTTGACATTATACCAGCTAAATGTGAGACTTGGGCAGAGTCACGAGACTTCACATTGAGTTCTTGGGACATCTAGATGAGATCATGTCTGGGAACAGCTCTCACAGGGTACAGACCCAGGGAACCCCGATTGGCTGTTTTATTCCCCTGAAGTTAATGGAAGGAAGCATAGCCAAGTGGCTAGATAGGAAGCTCTGGAGTCACACAGCTGGTTTCCATCTCTCACCAACATGTGTGAACCAGTAACAAATCAGTTTACTTTCTAAGGCTGCCTTTGCCCTGTCTATGAAAAGAGGATAAAGTGAGACCCAAGCCATTTGAAGTACTAAAGAAGATACCAAATACATAGCAGTTAGCATGCCGGTCATACTCAGGACATGGATGTTCTTACAAGCTTTGTGACTAGGTATGTTTCTGTCTTTGCATGTAGTCTCACAGCCCACAGACATCCATCAAAGCTCCTGCACGTCACTGTTTGGGGGGTTCAGAAGGTTGTGCAAATGAGGAGCAAACGTGGTGCTTAAGTCCCTCACCCTGCTGCATCCTCCCCACCCCCCCCGGCCAGGCCTCACGGTCACCTAATTCAGCAGTGACGTAAGTGGAGGTGCACACTGTGTGGAAGGATGTTTAAGCGACCTCACATCAGCCTGAGTCAGACATTTCTGTCAAACAAGATTTTGCCAGACTTGAGGAAAAAAAGAACTGACTGCCTGAGTGTCTTGGAATATGGAGTGATCATTAACAGTCTCCAGTTCAGGTGGAAATGGCTTTTACCCCTGCCTGTGCTTTGAGACATGATTTCCCCATGCCTTCTCTGCTTCATCTTAGAGTGTCCTTCGGAGTCTGGGTGTTCCTCATCCGACTCTCATCTGACTCCCTCTCAGCTCTGCCTCCATCCTCATCCTCACCACACCCTGCACCCCACTCCCTTTTGCAGTTGACACACAATGGAGTTTGCCCTCTGAAGGTTTTCTTATTTCTACCGTCACATTTGTTCACCTCTTTGCTCTTCTTCTCCCTGAATTTCTGACTATCTTGGTTTACAGTGAGAGCTCCTGACTTCTATCTTGTGCCAGCCTGCCTCTTCCTTCCTTCCTTCCTTCCTTCCTTCCTTCCTTCCTTCCTTCCTTCCTTCCTTCCTTCCTTCCTTCTTCCTGGTATTTCTGTATTTCTTTCTGTTTTTTGCTTATTTCTGGTGGACCTGACTATCTGTGCACAATGACACCATCATCTCACTCCCCACCAATTCCTTCGTTTCCTCCGGATCCCCCTTGTGCATAATTTCCTTTAACAGTGCCAATAACATTATTATGATAAAGCTAATGATATCTGGATTGAGATTCTCCTGTGTACCTAGCATCTGACATGGATTGTTTATCTTTTAGCACACCAACAAGGCAGAATAGGGATTCTCTTAATCCTTTGGCTTGGAAAGAAAGTGACTTCCTCACAACTGCATAGACGGTCAGTAGCAGAAATAGAATTGAAACCCTGTCACACTCCGCCTTTGCATTGAACTCATTTGTTTTAAACTGATGTAGGAGCTTATGACTTCAAGTCTTTTGCTTTAATTTCCTCTACCATAATGGGTATCACCATCTGTCTTAGTCACTGTCCTATCACTGTGATATGCCACCATGACGAAGGCAATGTATAAAGCAAGCATTTAACCAGAGGCTTGCTTACAGTTTCAGAGGGGGAGTCTATGGCCATCATGGCAGGGGAACATGCTGTGGGCATGATGCTGGGGCAGCAGCTGACAGCTTACACCTGATCTAAGAGTTGTAGGAGGTGAGGGTAGGGTATGGCCTGGTGTGAGCTTTTGAAATATCAAAGCCTGACTCCAGTGTCACAACTCCTCCAACAAGGCCATGTCTCATTACTAAACAGTCCTACCAACTGGGGACCAAACATTTAAATATATGATCCTCTGGAGGCCATTCTCAGTTATATTACCACACCAGGCTAGGTTATTTTTATTTACCTTTGCTTTCTAGACTTCCTCCATTTCTTAACCCTTCCAGCCCCCTCTCTACTCCATCTTTCCTTTGCCTCCTTCCCCTCCATCTTTCCCTTACGTGTCCTTCTCTCCTCCTCTCCCTTCCTCCTCCTTCCCTCTCCTGTAGAGTCTCCCTCTGTAGTCCAGACTAGACTCAAACAGACAATCCTCCCATGTCAGCCTCATAAATGCTGGCTTCACAGCAGGACACCAGCCACGTCTGGGGCTTTGTCCCCTTCCCCCTTGAACCGCGCTCCCTCAGGTAGTTTGTTAGGCTTTGGGATCTGTGCTTGTTCTTTGTCTTTTATCCTGGAGACACATTGCCATTGTTCATCCACATACTTGGGTGGATTCTGTAGAGACACTCTCAATTTTAAATATTCTGGGTTTAGAAACACAGACATACTGGGCAGCAGAGCATACAAGAGTGTCCACTGTTACCACAGGCCTGCCTTGAACATGCTACTCTGAGTTAGGTTCCAGTGAAGTGCTTCATGTTATGGGCTACTGGGGATCTGGGCATTGTGTCCCTGCTGATCCTATTAGTTAGGCTTGCTATGGAGAAATAAACCAGCCCCTGCGCACAACAAAGACCTATGTCTCTCTCCTTCCTGATGGAGGTAGGGTAGTAGGTCTCCTTGACTTTTCTCCTTAAGCAATGACCCAGGGCTTTGGGATAGTACTATGCGACAGTATCCTCAAAAAGCTCTGACATCACTTTCAACATTGGATGGGGAAGATGTGGCATAGGTTTAAATGTAGGACAAAGGTTCCTCCTTCTCTTCATCTCTTCAAATTTTGTGTGTGTGTGTGTGTGTGTGTGTGTGTGTGTGTGTGTGTGTGGAAAGACTTGACCAAGCCCTTCCAAACCACTAAGAGGTCAACTTGAGGCTAACATCAGTATCTAGACTTCTCTGTCCTTTAGAGATATTTTATCTCTGTTAATGGTTCTTGTCTTTATTCATTTATTCCTGTCCAGATACCGAAAATTTCCTTCCCCTTTTCTGGTAATTCCAGCAAAAGTCCCAGGAATGATTCATGTACTGATACCTCCTTTGAGTTATAAGACTCCTTCATCCTTAATATACATAGTAGACACTGTAGATGACTGTCCTTGTTAGGGTTTCTATTGTTGCAACAAATCATCACGATTAAAAAGGAAGCTGGGGAGGAAAGAGTTTATGTGTCTTAACTTCTATAGCACTATTCACCATCAAAGGAAGCCAGGACAGGAACTCAAACAGGGAAGGACCCTGGAGGCAGGAGCTGATGCAGAGACCATGGAGGGACGCTGCTTACTGCCTTGTTCCCCATTGCTTACTCAGCTGCTTTCCTTTAGAATCCAGGACCACCAGCCCAGGGTTGGACCCTCCTCTATTGACTACTAATTAAGAAAATGTCCTGTAGGCCTGCCTACAACTCAAGTTTATGGCAGTATTGAGGCATTTTCTTAATTGGGGCTCCCTCCTCTCAGATTACTTTAGCTTCTGTGAAGCTGGCATTAAACTATCCAACACAAGAATTATTTTTCCAGGTGTAGCCAAGGTGCTGTTTATAAAAAAAAAATGCCAGAAGGCAGGCAATGAAAGGTGTGTCTGCTGAGTGGAGCAGGTGAGTGGGGAAGGGAATGTGCCACAGTCAGTGCCTGGTGAATGTAGAAACAATGACCGCTGGGAGCTTCTGTGCCACAGGCTGAGGGAATCCCCACAAATAGGCAGAGTAGATTCCAGACAGGTTGAGTGTCCACTGAGCATGGTTTGCCTATTGTACAGTTTTGCTGTGGGGCTTTTCTTACGTAAGACAAATATTGGAGGATCCCGAAACTTCCTGGTACAGAAATGACCATGCTCTCCGTGTGACCCTTTCACCGTCTCAGTCCCTTTGAAGTTGAATCAGCTTTCACCCAGCTCATCTCTGCAAAAGGAACCCCACCCAGAGAAGGAGGCTCCTTCCTCCCCACCCTGCAGGGCTCTCCTTCCATCCACAGACCTTGCTATCTTCAGACAGTGTCTTTCTATTAGTAAGGATGAAAAACAGCTAGGAAGCCAATCAGTACTCACTTTTGTTGGCAAAGTGACTTCTGCCCAGCCAGGCCTACAGTTCGTTTATCTCTCCCTGAGTCGACGAGATTTTGTCTATAGACTTTTCTGCTATGTCCCTCCAGAGAGAAGTAACTGCCTTTAAGTAATTGCTGAAGGAAGCATAAACCAGGGAAATTTGATTTGAGCATGCAATTTGAATCAGGAAATGCTCATATAAATAACCAAAGCAGCTGAATGCGGCAGATTTGTGTTTTATAGATTATTTTTTTTTAATCTCAGGGTCTTCAGAGTTGAAATTGTGCTGCAGCAGCTCAGACCACTCAAGGCCCTGGACTTTGCTCGTGTCCTAGTTTAGTGAGTCACCACTGGAGGAAGGTCTGCTAACTGTCAGGCTGGTGTTCGGTAAATCGAAGTTAGAGACCAAACCTACGTCTTCAGAAAGAACAAAAGTAAGCTTGATCCCCTAAACAATGTTCTAGCATAGTCTTTAAGAGAACAATTTCTAAAACCATCCAATGGAAAAAAAACAGCATTTTCAACAAATGGTGCTGGCACAACTGGTGGTTATCATGTAGAAGAGTGCGAATTGATCCATTCCTATCTCCTTGTACTAAGGTCAAATCTAAGTGGATTAAGGAACTCCACATAAAACCAGAGACACTGAAACTTATAGAGGAGAAAGTGGGGGAAAGCCTCAAGAATATGGGCACAGGGGAAAAATTCCTGAATAGAACAGCAATGGCTTGTGCTGTAAGATCAAGAATCGACAAATGGGACCTCATAAAATTGCAAAGCTTCTGTAAGGCAAAAGACACCGTCAATAAGACAAAAAGGCCACCAACAGATTGGGAAAGGATCTTTACCTATCCTGAATCAGATAGGGGACTAATATCCAATATATATAAAGAACTCAAGAAGGTGGACTTCAAAAAATCAAATAACCCCATTAAAAAATGGGACTCAGAGCTAAACAAAGAATTCTCACCTGAGGAATACCGAATGACTGAGAAGCACCTGAAAAAATGTTCAGCATCCTTAATCATCAGGGAAATGCAAATCAAAACAACCCTGAGATTCCACTTCACACTAGTCAGAATGGCTAAGATCAAAAATTCAGGTGACAACAGATGCTGGCGAGGATGTGGAGAAAGAGGAACACTCCTCCATTGTTGGTGGGATTGCAAGCTTGTACAACCACTCTGGAAATCAGTTTGGTCGTTCCTCAGAAAACTGGATATAGTACTACCGGAGGATCCCACAATACCTCTCCTGGGCATATATCCAGAAGATGTTCCAACCGGTAAGAAAAACACATGCTCCACTATATTCATAGCAGCCTTATTTATAATAGCCAGAAGCTGGAAAGAACCCAGATGCCCCTCAACAGAGGAATGGATACAGAAAATGTGGTACATTTACACAATGGAGTAATACTCAGCTATTAAAAAGAATGAATTTATGAAATTCCTAGGCAATGGATGGACCTGGAGGGCATCATCCTGAGTGAGGTAACCCAATCACAAAAGAACTCACATGATATGTACTTACTGATAAGTGGATATTAGCCCAGAAACTTAGAATACCCAGGGTACAAGATACAATCTGCAAAACACATGAAACTCAAGAAGAATGAAGACCAAAGTGTGGACACTTTGCCCCTTCTTAGAATTGAGAACAAAACACCCATGGAAGGAGTTACTGAGACCAAGTTTGGAGCTGAGATGAAAGGATGGGCCATCTAGAGACTGCCATACCCAGAGATCCATCCCATAATCAGCCTCCAAACACTGACACCATTGCATACACTAGCAAGATTTTGCTGAAAAGACCCTGATATAGCTTTCTCTTGTGAGGCTATGCCGGGACCTAGCAAACACAGAAGTGGATGCTCACAGTTAGCTATTGGATGGATCACAGGGTCCCCAATGTAGGAGCTAGAGAAAGTACCCAAGGAGCTAAAGGGATCTGCAACCCTATAGGTGGAACAACAATATGAACTAACCAGTACCCCCCAGAGCTCGTGTCTCTAGCTGCATATGTATCAGAAGATAGCCTAGTCGGCCATCAGTGGAAAGAGAGGCCCATTGGTCTTGCAAACTTTATATGCCTCAGTACAGGGGAAGGCCAGGACCAAGAAGTGGGAGTGGGTGGGTAGGGGAATCGGGGGGAGGGTGTGGGGGACTTTTGGGATAGCATTGGAAATGTAAATGAAGAAAATACCTAAATAAATTAATTAATTAATCAATTAATTAGAGAGAGAGAGAGAAATAGAGAGAGAGAGAGAGAGAGAGAGAGAACAATTTCAAACCAGGCAGGAGTTTGAAGTCACTTAGTTCAGCTTTGGAAGCCAGAGAGGATACCTTACTTTCTTTTCCTGTTGCTATGAGTGGCTCAAGGGGATCATTCTAACATGGTGGAGAAATTATACTAGTAGGATCAAGAGGCTTGCTGGACACATTGCATCTGCACTCAGGGAACTGGAAGTAGGGGATAGGCTATACAGCCTCAGGACCCACCCCCCAGTGATCCATGTCTACAAGTGAGGCTCTGCCTCCTGAAGGTTCTACAACCTTCCCCACCAGCTGTTCCAGCTGGGAACTAAGGGCTCAGACTCATGAGCTGATGGGGAAAGGTTCCCATTCAAACCACAAGAGACCCTGGCAGGAGTCATTGGGACTCTGGGAGAAGCATGAGTTTTGTTGGAGCAACAATCTACTCCAGGTCCAGGGGCTAGTTTCCAGCTTGCTTATTTGAGTGCTGAAGAAGGCCCACAGTTCACAATCTTTTCAAGGAGCCAGTGAAGTGACGTTCTCCTGGCTGATGACAGAAGCTCAAAAGTGAATGAGCAATCTGCATTTTCAGCTCCTGTTTGGACCCAGGCCAAGAGTGGTCCCACAGCTGTCAATCTCAGCCATCATAGGCACTATACATTACCTACTGGTGAGCACATCAGGGCTAGTCAGGACTCGTCTTGTGAACTAATAACATGGTAACTTTCACCTTGTGGTGGCTTACAAGGATGGGAACCAAGGAGACAGTTGATGCTTCATGGATCCACCTATCCTTTCTAGGGTACCGCCTGTTATGGTTGAAGCAAATTGACACAGTGATAAAAGTTAACATTGGGCTACCCCTACGTGTCAGACCCAATAATCAATGGAATCTTCTCCATCTTCATTTCTTACATTTCCTTCTTCAAGCTTCTCTTCCTCCAGTCTCTTCTGTGTTCAGTCAAAACTCTCACATCAGACCTAGCCTGCTGAGATGGCTAACCAACTAGACTAGGTTAAGAGATGCCCAGGAGAGCAGCAAAGCATGTCTCTAGGAGCATCTGTGACAATTAGCACATGAGGGCTCTGCATTGATGAAAGGCTAACCCATCAATGGCCTCATGACCTAGGTAGGTGGTAGAACTCTGGGGATAGAGCCTAGTTGGAGCAAGTGCCCTCCATAAGGTATAATTTCTCTGCTCTCCTTCTGTTACTACTCTCTTCTGCTGTGGCACAAGCTACTGCCTACACCCTCCTACCATGGTTGGTTGAAACCTCCAAAACTGTGAGCAAGAATCAGTTTTTCTTCTTTTAAGTTGCCTTTCTTGGTTTTTAGTCACAGCTACACAGAAGCTGAATATAGTCACTCGGTTGCCTAAACGTCCACAGAGATAAGGCTAGGACATTATTACCATCCTCACTGAGGCAGGGGCTTCATGTTTAGTAATCTAAACATGTCTGTCTTCAGATCATCTGGGTTATTGTGGAAGCAGATTGTAGACCATGCTCATATTTCCACTGAGACCTGAAAACGGGAAAGAACTAAGTATGGACTGATTGAAGGTCCTAGTAGGTAAAGAAGAGGGAACCTGAACACCTGATGTGGGCACTTCATGTGTGGAGGGATGAAGCAGGACATGCATCTCCCATGACGACTAGCCTTTCCTCTCAGTATGAGGTTGGACTCAGAAACATCATTTCTCATTCCTCCTTCTTATGTCCAGTGTGATGGTTCCAAGCAGAGAAATAGCATGACCTGGTTTGTCATTTTAAAAGATCTCCCAGGGCTGGAAAGATGGCTCAGTGGTTAGGAGTACTGGCTGTTCTTCCAGAGGACCCAGGCTTGATTCTCAGTACCTACATAGTGACACACACCCATCTGTAACTCTAGTCCCAGATGATCCAGTGCTGTCTTCTGGGCTTTGTGGGTACCAAGCCCATGATACAAAGATATGCATGTAGGCAAAACACTTGTATGCATAAAACAAAAAAAATAAACAAAAGCTTGGGGGGGGGGGTTGAAGCAGATGGACTACCATAAATTTGAGGCCAATTTGTACTGCATAATAAGCTCCAGGCCAGCCTGAGCTACAGAGTGAAACCTTGTCTCAAAACAGCCACAGGATTAACTAGAGATTGTACAAATTGTCACAAGAAGAGAATGTGGATGTGTGGAGCCCCATCTTTATTTTCTTTGGTAATAATCCAGGCAAAAGCTAGGTCGAGATGCCATGTGTCTGCAGAGGCCTGGAGAGAGTCAACAGATATCTTGATTAGAAAACCACCAGGACATTGGATGTAGTGTCTAAAAGAGAGACTTCAAGGTGGCTTCTAGATGCAGGATAGCTCTTTATGGGAAGAAATAAATGGATACGAAGGCCTTGTAAGAGCTGATAAGGTGGGAGGAACATGGGTAACAGCATAACTCTGGAGTCTGAAATGCCTGTTAGAGACTGTTAATTTTATGAGTCAACTTGAGAGGCTAAATGGTGCCCAGGTAGCTGGTACAGCATTCTTTCTGGTATGTCCATGATGGTAATTTTGGAGGGGTTGGTAGCCTAAGGGTAATGTTCTCAGTGTATCATTCTACTACATGAAACAAAAGGGTAGAGGAAGGACAACTTTGAGTTAGCCCGGGTGAAGACATCTACCTTTTGTTGCCCTCAGAAGGTGACACTGTAGATTCTTGGGTCCTCAGAATCACAATGTGATATATGCCACCAGATACCTCTGGTCCTCAGGTATTTAAGCTTCTATTGAAATGATGCCAGCAGCTTTCTTAGGCCTTTGACTTAGAAATGGAAGATGGTGCGACTTCTCAGCTTCCATAGCCAGGTAAGCTAATCTTGTGCCATCTATCTATCTATCTATCTATCTATCTATCTATCTATCTATCTATCTATCTATCTATCTATCATCTGTTTCTATCATATCAATCTGTCATTTGTTTATCTATCACCTATTAATTATCTACTCACCTTAATATATCATCTTCCTATGTACTCTTTATATATGTATGCATGTATGTATGTTCATATCTATGAGTCTGTCCTCTATGTACCTATCATATGTAAGCTATCTATTAATTTCTAACAGCTATCAATAAATTATCTGTGTATGTGTACATGCTTATACATATGTACCTATCATCTACCAACTGTTATCTTTCTGTATATATGTATGTGTGTATGTATGCATGTATCTATCCTTCTGTCTACCCCTCTTCTTTGTCCTGCTTTCTGGACAAAGCATCCATCTTCCACTAGACTGTGCTATATCGCTAATGTTGAGCATGTGTTCAACACTGAACAGGTGCCCAAAAAGTATTTGTTGAATGGAAGAATTGAAACATTGTGTTTAAAAGCTAAGGATGACTAATGGCTTCCAGAACATCAGACAATCCAGAGCACCCAGCAATGGCTAATTAAACCATTCCAATCTGATGTCCAAATATTGTATGCTAGAGACCCTCCTTCCTCTTCCATTAATTGAACAGGCCCTGTCTTTTTGGCTCTTGTAGCCCATTGTTCTTTTAATGTAATTAGCCCTTGCATTTTGACAGTAAACGGGGCTCCAGTACTTTGATAAATGACTTGTTTCTGAGAAGGGAGTACTTGTGAATACAAACCCAGTCGACTCTTCTCGCATCTCCTCTTTCTCCTACTTAGCTCTGTCCTCGCCTGTGTGCTCACCTTCAGTGATGCCATGCTTCTTAGAAAAGGATAGTGACACAGAAAGCGTGTTATCATCTGTCGGACACCTGTGAGGCAGGCAGGTACATTGTGTGGAGGAGAGAGATCCTGGAAAGCAAAGTTTAAGAGGTTCAGTGTTCCAGCAGAGTAAAGTGAATTATGTTCCTAAAGATGAAAGAAATGGGGAAAACCTTACAGTTGCTGGGATGCTGGGTTGAGATTTAAATGCACTTGGAGCTCTGTCTTCACCTTGAGTCTGTCTCTTGCTATAACAGCGAGTAGATGATCCTTATTGCGGATCATGGCATGCCTCACTTATTAATAGGTATTCTCTCTCTCTCTCTCTCTCTCTCTCTCTCTCTCTCTCTCTCTGCAAGGAGCAATACCTTGTGGCCATTTTAGACTTGTAATCTCATCTGATTCATTCCTGTCCCAACTGACAGAGGTGGGCTTGGTGTTTGTTTTCTGTATCTAGCAGGTGATTGCTTGTGCTTGTATATCTGAGGAAACAAATCTAGAGTCTGACTTCCTGTCCATTCCCTTATTGTATGGCTTCCTCTTGAGTAGGTGAACAGAGAGCGTGCCCATTAACCGTGTCACTTCCAGAGTGGTGCTCTCTATACCCAGCTGCCTTGCTGGGCCCTTTTAGATCACAGGTTAAAGAACAATGTTCTAAAGTGATTGCACTTGCTTCTCTTGGTCCTTCATAGAGGGGAATTGTTTTGGTGACCTTAAATCCATTAGGATGGCTGCTAACAAAAGAACAGAAAGCAACAAGTGTTAAGGAGGAGGCAGAGATGTTGCAACCCTTGTGATTAGCTGGTGGGGATAGAAAATGGTGCAACTGGCGTGGGAAACACTCAGGAGTTTGCACAACAATCCACTTGTGAGTCTATGGCCACTGCATTTTCAAAGCTAGATTTCAAAGGGATGCGGTGCTTTCTCTCCGCTGTAAAAGGAAGGTATCTGGAAGGGGCTGGGGAAGTAAAGAGAGGAGGGAAAATGATGTAATTCTATTGCCATTAAAACATTTGAAAGAGTAAACAGAAGAAGAAATTGTTGTGCATAGTGGAGTAATCTTCAGCCATAAAGATGTTCACTGTAGAACTCTTCATGACAGTTAAGCACGAGGACAATGGGCAAATGATTAAGTGTCATGGTGTTCTCCTCTGCTGTAAATAATGGTTTTATCACAGAAAACTACAGCTAGGTACAGTGCAGAGATCAACAGGCCCTGGGGAGTCCAGCCCCAATGGATAGATACATCTACATCCCAGTTCCTGCATCTATGGCTCAGGGGGCACTGAAGAAGTGGGCGCTGAAGGAGGGCAAGAGCCAGAACACCAGGAAATTGGCTGTGAAACTGTCTGTCCTAGAAATGGCTGCATTAAAAAGACCAGAACGATGGTCATATCAATGGATATACTGACATGGGAAGGGGGAAAATTTCAAGGTTCCCTCCTAGACAAACAAATACAATGACTGTTGGGAGAAGGAGAATTAGCCTTTCCCAGGAAGGAGCCCTCTTACTGGTTGTCCAGCCCAGAGTGGTCAGCCCTGAAACTGTACACACACAAAAATGAACCCAGCAGGTTGTGTGTGTGTGTGTGTGTGTGTGTGTGTACTTGTGCATTCACATAGACCCTTAAATTGTGACAATAATAAAGAAAAAGAGGCTATCAACTCGGGAGTTGATGGGAGGGGCTTAAGGAGGGTGTCTGAAAGGGACTGGAGGGGGGAAAGGGAAGAGGGAGAGTGATGTAATTCTATTTCAATTGAAAACGTTTAAAGGTAAACAAAAGAAGAAGCTGTGGTATATAATGGAGTATTATTCAGCCATAAAAATGAGATCATGTCATTTGTGGGGAAATGTATATAGTTGGAGGTTCATGTTAAGAAAGACAAGGATAATGTGGTTTGGTTTTTGTTTTGTTTTATTTTGTTTCCCTGTGTGGAAATCAGAATAGTAAAAATTAGGAAGACAACCTCAAAATGTTAGAGGAACTTTCAGGAAGCCACAAGGAGACTTGAGGTGTTGTAGGACACAGAGGGAGAGAGGGGTGGGGGGAGGGGAACAAAAGGTAGATCTCAAGGTGCATATCATCAAAAGTATATATTCTGTATGGCAACATCATACCCAATCCAACCAATTCATACAATTAATATGCATTAGTAATTAAAATAAAAATGAAGAAGAAGAAATCATGATATATGCATACAATGAAATCGTCATCAATCTTAACAGAAAAGGAAAATCTGTCACAAGCCACAACATGAAAAATAAATCAGTCAGTAAAGGACAAACAGCATTTGGTTCCAAAAAGGTGAAGTTCAGAAGTAGTCAAAATCTGCAACACAAGAACTAGAAAAATGCTTGCCAGGGAGAGCAGAGAAGAAAATTACTATGTGTGGTGGTTAGATTTTTTGACTTGGCATAACCTAGAACCAGCTATAAAATGCAGTGAGGAGTTGTCTACATTGGGTTGGCCTGTGGACATGCCTGTATTATCTTGATTATATTAATTGAGGTGGAAAGACCCAGCCTACTATGGGCAGCTATGTTCCCTAGGCAGAGAGTCCTGAACTGTGTAAGGGTAGAGAAATTGAACGGAGCAAATGCAATCAAGTGAGCATTTGTGTATTCATTTCTCTGTTACTAACTGTGGATGTGATGTGACCAGCTGTCTCAAGCTCTTACCACTGAAATTCACCCACAATGATGGTCTTGAATTTTAAGCTGAAATTTCTCCCCCAGATTGCTTTTTGTCATACAGAATTAAAACTGGAGTAGTTATTTAATGAATAGAAGTCCAGTTTTGCTAAATGAAAAATTTCTAGTGATGTTGTGTACTAGTGTGATATGTGTAACATGGCTGCACTGTGCACTTAAAAATGATGAAGACAGTGTCTTGTTATCATGAAATTCGCCATGAGATGCCAACGTAAGGGAGGCTGTGTGGGTTTTAGTTCCTCCCACTGGGGAAGTCATGGTGATGGGAACTGAGGCACCTGGTCACACTGCATCTGTAGTCAGAAAGCAAAGAGTAGTTACGCTCTACTTCTTTGGACAACAGCCTGGGAACCCAGCCTAGGAAGGGGTGCCACTCCCAGTGGGCATGCATTCCTACATCAATTAACCAAACTAGGATGTGTTGTCAGATGTTCACCTCCAAGGTGACTCCAGAATTTATCAAGTTGACAACTGAGATTAACCATCATAGGCACAGAATTTAATGTGATGTGGTGTCTGTAACCCCCACCAACATAAAAGACAAAATAAATGAAAGGAAAAAACCTGAACCTATCTGTCCCAGACTTAACAGAGTCTTCAGGATCCAATTAGGTTTGAGCTTCCTTAGAGACAATACTGTTTCCATTTTCTTGTCTCTGTGCCTCAGGCTGAATTTTCATTGCTTCGCTTGTTGATAGGTGGAAGGATGTCAGAGATGGACTCTTATAGAGTGCCTTCACCCTCCTCAGGATGGACTCTCAACATGGTCCATGAGGTACCCAGTGGTGATTTATCAGTTCCACATTGAGAACACAGGACTCAGCATGAATCCCGGTGTGTTCAAGGTCTCCTGAGTTGCCAGTGATGTACAGGGGACTAGATTTCAGGAACTCCTATGCTGGGTCCTTTTGGTGATGTTGGTGGCTTAGGACATTTTAAAAGCTTGGAGTAAAAGAAAGGGATGGAAAATTTGGATGCCTTCCTGATTTTTTATTATCTTGCTTGAAGACTTTTCTAGAACACACAAGTGAACAGTTCCATCAAGTTGTCCAGTCCTGACTCCCTGATTCCAGTGCCCATCTCTGACCTTAAACTTGAACTCTGTTGCATTCTGACTAATGTGTGTCACTGTATACTCTCCAAGCCATGGGGCCCTCTGAGCCCTTGCCATCCTCTGCAGTTGAATTTCCTTTTTCATGCTTGAACTCCAGAGGCCCCCCAAGGGCTTCTGCCTTAATTAAAATTTAAATTCACAAATCATTTCTTAAGCTGTCTCATAGGTAGTCAAATAATCACAGTCATTAGCGGGTGGTCGGGGTTACGTTAGCATTAATGCTTTTGGAGAGCAAAGGATGCATCAGTGGATATTGCTGCCTTCTACACAATCCCTCTCCATAGACTTTACCCAGAGGACACCACTTAAGCACATCTGCCTGCTGCTGTAATAAAGATCTCTACACTCTCAGTTCAGAACACAGCCTATCCTGTACCATCTTTCCTTATGGCATTCCCTCTCAATGTTTGCTCATGTCCCAGAGGTATACTGGTTTGAGGGTACGGCAATGAGGTCTTGAGTGGGGTTTGTAGTCTAGTTATTGCTCTTTGGAATTAGTAAGCTGCCCTATAGCTGTCCCCCACCCCCACCCCCTGCCACAGCCTAAGGTTCCTGGCTATAATACTATTGACATTTAAATATGGGTAACTCTTTGGGGGTCATAGTGGCTAGCTTGACACAACTGGATAGGAGTGTTTCAATGGAGGATTGTCTATGTTGGGTTGATTTGTGAGCATGTGTGTGTGTGTGGTTGCTTTGATCATGTTAATTGATGTAGAAGATTCACTGTGAGCGGCATCATTCCCTAGGCAGAAGTCCTGACCTATATAGCAGTGGAGAAATCAAGCAGAGCATAAGCAAGTAGTGTATGGGTATGTCCATGTCTCTCTGCTTTTGCCTGTGTGTGTGCAAGTTTCTGCTTTGACTTCCCTGAAATGATGGATTCTAATCTGGAACTGTAAGTTGAAATAAAAACCTCTCTCCCCTAAATTGCTAATAATCAGGGTATCTTATGACACTAGCAGAAATGCAGCCAGAACACAGGGGAAGAAAAATGCCCCATGACCAAATACCTGACAGATACATGTTAGGGAAGAAAGCATATGTTTTCGATCACATTTTAAGAGTACAGTTGTACAGGCTAGTTTTGTGTCAACTTGACAGAGGCTGGAGTTATCACAGAGAAAGGAGCTTCAGTTGGGGAAGTGACTCCATGAGATCCAGCTGTAAGGCATTTTCTCAATTAGTGATCAAGGGGGAAAGGCCCCTTGTGGGTGGTGCCATCCCTGGGTTGGTAGTCTTGGGTTCTATAAGAGAGCAGGCTGAGCAAGGCAGATGAAGCAAGCCAGTAAAGAACATCCCTCCATGGCCTCTGCATCAGCTCCTACTTCCTGACCTGCTTGAGTTCCAGTCCTGACTTCCTTTAGTGATGAACAGCAATGTAGAAAGTGTAAGCTGAATAAACCCTTTCCTCCCCAACTGCTTCTTGGTCCTGATGTTTTTGCAGGAATAGAAACCCTGACTAAGACAACAGTCCATCATGACATTGAAGCAAGGGCTGTGGGAGAGTGAGGCTGCCCTCACTCTCATATGTGGGTAGATCAGGTAGTAGACGTATTTACTTATTTGTGTGTGTGCATACACATGTGCACACATTCCAGAGCAAATGTTTATAGGTCACAGGACAACTTTATGGAGTCATGTCCCCCCTTCTGACGTAATGCAGATTCTCAGGGTCACACTAAGGTCATTGGGCTTTCGTGGCAGGTTCTGGTACTCACCAAGGCAATCTCACTGACCCGCTTTCTTTCATTTTATTCAGTCTGGAATCCAAGCCCATGGGATGGTGCCACACATTCAGGGCAAGCATCCTTCCTCAGTTAATGGAAACACACTCAAAGATACGTGCAGAGGTGCGCCTCACCAACACCTGAGACCTAATGTAGATCATACTCGAAATTAAGCATTAGGGAGAGCCAGACATCAGGAATAACAAAGTGAAGGGTCTGAATGAAGATAAAGGCAAGAGAGGCAGTGAGTTGCTTAGCTGGTGAGAAGAACAAGTATCTTTAGGTGGTTGGGTTAGAATGTACTGTAGCTGTTCTTTTCTGAGGGCCATGGGACTTGGCAGTTTAAATGTCACAAGGTATATTCTGTTTTGACCACCTACTGCTACAATTACCCCTAAGACAAACCACCCAAAACTTAGTGTGTTAAAGACAATAAGACTTCATGGTCTTCATAGATTGTGTACAGAGGCACTGGGGCAAGAAGAGCTGAGGTTGCCTGGCCTGAGGCCATGGCTGGGAAGGCTGCCAATGATTCTAGTGGGCAGAACCTCAGTTCCTTCATCCACAGGTCTGCCACTAGGGAGGGAATAAGGCAAAGGGTGTGCTTGGCTGTGACTGAAGACTCTGTGGGCGGTTTGTCCCAGTGACTAGGGTTTCTTCTCAGCATGGTGGCCTCTGGGAGGTTAGAGTTCTTCATGCTGACTGTCATGCCCTCATCGCTGTCTGTCAGGGTTAGTGAAAGGTGCCTAGGTAGAAACTGCATGGCTTTCTATGATGTGCCCTTAGAAGTCACATAGAAGCCTGTCTTCCATCCTTTATAAACTGAGGGAGGAGGGACTACATATCTAACCTTTGGATGGCAGGGATCTAAGACACCTATGCTCACACTTGAATATCAACAAGCTATTGTTATCGCACGTGGGAAGGTCTGTAGTTCTGTAAGCTTTTAGCAGACTCCAATCCCACCTTGAGAAAGCTCTCCAGGTGTATTTACACCAAAAGCCTACTTCAATTAATCAATTCTAATGCTCCAATTACTCAGCTTATATTTTCAGACGCTCTAATAAGCACCACAAATGAATGGGAATTAGGTGGATGGTGCGGCACTCTCCACTGTGAGAAAGACCACATTTGGTTTCCCAAGCAGCCTCCGTCTCTATGAGACGAACTTTCTCTTCCCACTTCTAATTTAACACCGGAAAGTGTTTCTCTGGGGTCAGGGTGGGGTTGGAGCAGGTGGGGAAGCTTTCAGGGATGTGTAGTAGCTGCAATCAAGGCACTCTGTAAATGAAGACAGGAGTAGCCTAGGTCTCCCCAACCCCCTAGACAAAAGTCAAGCACAGTAGTACCTGTGCCTGTAATTCCAGTGCCCCTCTGGAGGTAGAGGGGAGGCAGGGACAGGCAAAGTCCCAGAAGCTTGTGGGCCTGATAACATGGTCATCACAGTGGGGAAAAATGTTAGAGGAGAGTGATTTTGCCTCAAAGCAAGTGGAAGATGACCTTTGACCTCCTCATGTGCAATATACATGGCGCAGAGGTAGTCATACTCTACACACACGCACGCGCACACACACACACACACACACACACACACACACACACACACACACAAAGAGGGGGTGTGGGTGTCGAGGAATAAATAAGAAGACTTATAGAAGGCTGGGACTTGTAGCTCAGTGAACAGAGGCCTTATCTTGCATTCACCAGGCCTGGCATCAGTCCTCAGCACCACTAAAAAGGAAAGCAACCCTACGCAAACAGCAACCTCCTGGAAAACTGGATCACAAAACAAGACTAAAAAAAAAAATAGGTAAACATACCTTATACTCATTTATACATTTGTGTAAATGCATGCAGGAATTTTTGCCCAAGTAGCATTATGCATTGTCCCCTTCTGCAATGTCCTTGCTTCCTGGTCCACTGTAATGTATGCTGGAAAGTTTCCGTACAGCACATAAAGTTAGTCATAATACGTATACTTGACTGTGGCTGTGTACATAACACATATGTGGAAGTTCAAGCGCAGCCCCAAGCGCTGGGCCTCACCTCTCACCTTCTTTGAGGCAGGCTCTCTCTCTGTCCTGTTCATTTCCTCACTGTGTCTCCAAGTTAGCAGGCTTGGAACCTCCTGGGTTTCCTAGTCACCATATGGATGTAGCATGAACTATTAAGTTAGACCCCTTCAATAAACACTGGGGTTGTTCTGTTCTGTCTTTACATGGTCAGTAATTGAATGCATAGCCATGTGCATCTATTATTATGATGGACAGTTCTGCATGTGAACTTGACCGGATTCAGGAATGCTCAGATAACTGGTAAAACATATTTCTGTCTGTCTCTGTCTTTCTCTCTTTCCCTCTCCCCCTCTCCCCTGCTCTCTCGCTCTCTCTGTCTCTGTCTTTCTATCTGTGTCTCTGTCTGTGTCTCTGTCTGTCTGTCTGTCTGTCTCTCTTTCTGTATTATTATCAAATGGATCAGGTCACTGGATTGAATGAGAAAGCTTGCCTTCTCCAGTGTGAGTAGCAACCATGCAGTCTCTGGAGGACACAGAGTTTGAGGGCCAAGCCAGGACAGATCCTTTGTCGCTAGAGCTGGGACACAGAATCCTGCTTCCTGTTCCTCCAGAGACTCCTGTGTCAGCATTCACTCCAGTCATTCCCCTGCCTTCCTCGGTTCTTCAGCTTCCACACAGCCATGTTCTGCAGGGCTTCTCACTCACACAGTCAAAAAAGTCAGCTCCCATCATCCACTTGCTACGAGTCTTCCTTTCTCTAGAGACCCTGACTGGTACCACGCTTCTGCTCCTAGGCAGGTACATCTGAAGAATACATTTCTACAAAGCAAATTTGCTAGGTCAAAAGCCATGGGCTTTTTGTAATTCTGATAGGTATTGACAAATTTCTCATCACAGAGATTACACCAATTTATTCTTTGATGAATAATGCATGAAAGAGCTTCTCCCCCACACAGGCTATCATCAAACTTTGTAATTCTTGCCACTCTGATAAGGTGACGATGACATTTCATTGCAGCTTTAAGTGGTATTTCTCTTTTGTGCAAAAGCTGGCATCATTTTTTTTTCCATGTGTAGGAGTTCTTAGTATTGCTTTCCCTGAGAAAAGTCTCTTTACGGACTTTGAAAAGACACAACTTAAAATATTTTAATAAATATTTTAAAGCTTGTCTGCTGGGCCTCCCCAGTCGCCTCACTCTGGCCTCCTCTTTCTCCCAGTTTCCAAAATCATGCAGATGTCCTTAGCCAGACAGCAATTTTATCATTGCATCCCTTTATAGTTTCTTTGTTAAAAAAATAGAGAGATTTTCCTTATTCTTGAGAATTTCATACATGTACAGAAATTCCCCGTCTCTCTCTCCAATGCCCTCGGATCCCCCAAGCATACTCTTTCCTGACTTTATTTCTTCTCTTTGTTTTGATGACCCACACCAGGTTCTGTTAGTACTGCCTGCCTGGCTGTGGCTGTGGGGCCACCCACTGGGACATGGGAATCTTACCAGTGGGCACACACCTCTCTCCCCAGCAGCAACCCACTGTCATTAGCTCCGTAGGAATGTGTGGGTCCTGGAAAGCACCACCCCATCTATGCTGGGACTTTGGCTGCCTTGATTACATGCTGGTCTTATGCAGGTTGCCAGAGTGGCTGTGGATTTTTCAGTGTGAGAGCCGTGCCACATCAAGAAGACATCTCACAGCCCTCCTCCCCTTTCCCTGGCTCTCACATCCTGGAGTGAAGAGGGTGATGCTTACTAACCACCAAATTGGTTTGTATTTTCTATAAATATGGTTGGTAGATAGAGTGGACAGCCAAGGCTTTCCATTTGACTCCTCTGTGCCATTTTGTCAGAAGCCTCAGGAAAGAATTGCTCTTTATTTCTGCTGAAGCCTCTTTTTTTTTTTTTTTTTTTTGTAGTACACTCTGTGATCGTTATGAATTTTGTCAAAAGAAGAACAACTCATGGTATTTCTCGAGAAAGTCCAACACAGCCTGCTTTTATTTATTGGCATCAGCTCGTTCTCGTAATGACAGTAAGGGAAGCTCTTCTGAGCATCCACAGCAGCCTTGGAAGTCTCAGAGGTGGAGATAGATGCTCGATGCCCACTTTGACTCTAAGTCCTAACTACTGATTCTCAATCGGAGACACTCTCCACAGGCTTGTGTCTTCCAAGCTCATTTGAGAGCTAGCGGTACTGTTTGGGCGGAGGGTTGTGGGTACCTTCGGAAGGTGAAGCTTAGCTGGAGGGAGTGTGTCACCAGAGGTGAGTGTTTAAGAGTCTAGCCCATGGTTTGCCATGCTGTGAACATTGCAGACATCTTGCCCTTACTACCACATTTGGAGCCCCTCCACTGTACTGTCCCCACCATGATGGACTGGAATGACCTGAAGCCAAGAGAAAGATAAATCTTTGCTCCTTAGATTGTTTCTGTGAGGTATTTCAGTCATGGTGACAAGGAACTTGCTAACATCCACATTCTTGTCAATGGACTAAGCTGAAGCCACAACCTTCTCTCCTCTCCTCTCCTCTCCTCTCCTCTCCTCTCCTCTCCTCTCCTCTCCTCTCCTCTCCTCTCCTCTCCTCTCCTCTCTTCTCTTCTCTTCTCTTCTTTTCTCTCCTTTTGTGGTGTATATGCATGAGTGTGTGAAGAAGCCAGAGGTCAACGCTGGGATTTCTCCCTCCATTGCTGTCCACATTTGTTTATCTTAGGGGACAAGCTCTCTTCCTGAGCTTACTGATTGGCTAGGCTAACAGGATAGTTAGCTTTAGGGATCAGCTGTCTCTTCCCCATGTGCTGGGTTTGCAGACATGTGTCATCATATCTGCTTTTTATGTGGGTGCTGGGGATCTGGGCTAGAGTCCTGTTTGTACAGAAAGCATTTCGCCCCTAAGTTATATCTCTAGCCCTGAGGCTACTACATCCCTGCCCAGTCAGGGACATGTGAGGTTGTACTGACACTTCTAGGTGGCCTTAGTGTCTGGTACTAACCGAGTAAAATCACAAGGGGAGACATTTTGGCAACTGGCTGGATTTCACCACCCTCTATGCACCAGGTTCTGTGTTGGGAATATCTCTGATCTCCTAAACCGCAACCGCAGGGTTCAAGTAACACACACACACACTAGAGCAAGTCAGCCTGGAAGCAGGTCTTTGTACGATAAGGCAGGAACCAAGCTGGAAGGAAGCTCCTCAACCCTACCTTAGTGAGAAAGCATCCATGGAAGAGAGACACTTGGCTGAAAATGTGCTGGATGTGGTTCTACTGTCTGAAGATACTTGCTCTCATCCACTCCAAGCACTGAGCACAAGACAGGCTTCACTAAGGACCTGCTAGGTGCTCTGTTTATAGAAGCAGACTTGGTGATTGGTCATCTACAAACCCATTTGTTGTATTTAATAGGCATCTGGGAAGAGGCAGGCATTATTTTAATTGTTTGCCCTCTTCACCTTTTAGCATGATATCCAATGGCAAGCAAAACCATTAGCTCACATTTCTCAAAAACAGTGAAGGAGACCCCAAATCCTAAGCCTCAGAGACCCAAGGAAGCTGCCATGTCCCTACCTCGCAGTCCCACTGACATGAAAGCTTGCCTTCCGTCTTCACTTTCGTCTAGTAATTGCTGTTCTCTTGCCACAGGCTGCTGCAGGCTGTTTTCTCTCCTTGCTTTACTTCAAGACTCTGTGTTCTATTCTCATAAAAGCTGCTGGGAGC
Source organism: Mus musculus (assembly GCF_000001635.26). NCBI lineage: Eukaryota > Metazoa > Chordata > Mammalia > Rodentia > Muridae > Mus > Mus musculus. The sequence goes on along the minus strand of NC_000073.6, from coordinate 117,891,539 downwards.
CTGTCTCCAGTCAAGAGCATCCTCCCCTATTCCCAAGGGCAATGAAATACCCAGGAAGAAACTGCATTTTAAATGACCAGATACTGTGTGTTAGGAGATAAATGGTGCCCCAATGCCCCAAATTCCTTTCTTGAAGTCCTAACCATCCGAGTACATCCACATTGAAAGAGAGTATTTCTGATGGTATGAGATAGTTAAGTTAAAAGGGGAGTGTTTAATGTGACACTAACCCGGGATGATTCCATCCCTGTAAGAAGAGGGACTTTGCCACGGACACGTACAAGGACGATAACAAGAAGGTGCATTGAGTAGAGAGCTGTGTGTCAGCTGGGGAATGAGGCCCCAGAAAACCAGCACCACTTTGCACATATCACCCCGTATTTCCAGTGTTTGCAGCTCTAAGGAGATTTGCTTTGGTTGTTCAAGCCACTCCGTCTGTGGCATTTGTTAAAGAGCAATGGGAGACTAAGAATCTTTGGAAAGGGGGAGGAAGGGGTGAACACTCACAGAGCCTGCTTCACCCTGCTCCATCCTCCTCACATTCATACACACAAAGGGAATCACTGGCTGAAGTGGCTTGGGTTGCCGTGGAGATGAATGATGGCCATCTTTCCAGCTTGATACCTGAGGATTTGGTGACACCATCTATGGACAACTTCTGTAAGGAACTTATTTATTTCCACACTGTCATTTTTTTTTTTTGAAGTCTAGCCTAGTAGGCTGGGATGAACTCAGGTCTTTGTGTTTGTGTGATAAACATGATACCAACTGAGCTAGCTCCTCATCCAGATCTTGGCTCTGAAGAGAAATACTGACCATGGCATAATAAAGCTACTATGCAGAAGAGTGGGGTCAGAAGCACAAGGCACAAGGGTAGCAGGCGCTCTCATCTGAGTCTCAGCACTGGGTCAATAAATGACATGATCGAGGCACAGCTGTTGGGTCAGTCAAGGCTGTGCCCTCTTTGGAACACCTGAAATCTGAACATTCTAATTCTAATGTTGCAAAACCATGACTTTTGCATTCTAGGGGCCAGGGGTCCCAGAGAACTAGAAAATTGGTGGCTATTCTTTGGAAACTCTCTAGGGATAAGGAAGTATGCAGGTGGAAAATATGGGTCAACCCGACTCGTGGTAGGGTACAGTAGACTCTGCTGGCTGAGGGCAGAGGCTTTCTGGGGGAGTTGGAGAGCTTGAATTTTCACAGAGCAATGTAAAAACTACTCATTTGGGAAAAACGACACAGTTACCATAGGCATTCTGTGATTTCATTTGACTGATTTACACAATGCCACTGATTCTACTCCATGAGCATACAGGTTATAGAATCAACCTGGCCATGTACATTTTGATACTATCTTTCCCAAGGCAGAAGATGGTGCAGAACGGTGGCTTCTCTTTCCACAGAGTCCAGAATGAGCATGTACTATCTGGGTGTGTATTTGTGATCCATCATGATCACACCTTTGGAAGATGGCCCAAATGTTAGCATGGTGTCTCTGAGGGGAGGAAAGATTGGATATTCCCAAGCTGTTTCCTAGAGAGTCTTCCCTTGCCAGGATTTAAGGAGAAGTGAGGTGTTCAACACAGAGAGACTTTTGAAAGTGGCTCTTGGCAGCCCTGCCACTGAGCCTTGCTGCATACTGATCTGGCTGGGCCTGGCTTGTTGATCTTTGCAGCCTTTGGGAGTGTGCATATGTATGTTTGTGCATGCACATGCACACTCACATGTGTACACAGGTGCACATTTTGGTCATGCTTTGCTCTGTACTCTACAGGGTGCCACCTATTACAGAGACCTTCCCACATCTGTCCCCTTGCCATCCAGCAAAATTCACTCTCATTTCTCCTGGTGCAGTCCTCAGCTCCTACTTTAAGCCAGGAGTGAAGACCTGCCAGTCACCTTCACTGCCCTAACTTCTTTCTGTGAGCACCTGGCTTCATTCAGGTCAAAGAAAAAAGTCAGTGAGTGTGTTTGTGTGGGGTGTGTGTGTGTGGGGGGTATGTGTGTCTGTGTGTGTGCATCATACACAGTGCATGTGCATATTATTCTTTGTGAGCCACCAACCTTGTTTTCTGAGACAGAGTCTCTCAGTGGTCTAGTGTTAGCCAAAGGCTATTTGGGCTGGTCACTATTCTTGGGGTCAAACTCAGGTCTTCCTGCTTCTGAAGTAAGCACTTTAACTACTGAGCTACCTTTTCAACCCTATTTTTAGTACAATTCTGGGGGAAATGACATTCTTATTTTTCTGGGAACCATCAGCCTAGACAATATCAACCTGGAGTTTCTGGGTAACATTATGTCACACCGAAGACTGAGGCTGAGATCCACACAGAGATCTTGGTATGTGGGGGAAGATGGCCAGATGCAGCCTTGAATAAAGCCGGATGCCCTATAGACTTAGTGTAGGCAATAAACACATTTGATGTGGGTATCACTATTGTCCTTACACCCATTTTACTATTGCCATTTGTAACTGGAAGCATGGTCTAAGTGTAACTGGAAGTGGTCTAAGGGTGACTCAAGAGCCTTAGGTGTAGCAAGCTCTGTGTGCTTGCTGACCCCCAGCTGGGATCTGCTGTGCTCTGGATGCCCTTCAATTTCTCTTTTGTGCAGTGCCTTGTGCATACCGGGCAAGTGCTGTGCCACTGAGGTACATCCCCAGCTCAAAGGATCATATGCGGCAAGCTTGACCCCCAGTGGGGAGGTGCCAATATTGTGGAGACTTGATGGCAGGGCCCAACCACGGGCAACCTTTAGTTCCCTGGGGCTCTGCCCTGTGGAAGATTAGTGTTGATTCTGTGAAGTGAGTTCTGAGAATGGCTAATTGTATTGGTCCTTTCAATGTCTGAGATGGCACCTACGGCCTTGTTTATGGGGAGGGGGTGAGTATTCTACCACCGAGACACCTCTGGCCTCAAGCAAGTTTTCTTAGAGCAAAATTTGCTGTTTCAGCATTCTCTTTCCCTAACTCTGCTCCACTGTTTGTTACGTGAGTCTCATCCCTGTGCATTTGGGCTGTTTTATATTCTCTTACTGGAGACCATCACTGAGCCCAGGAGATACTCACACTGGACTTCTGGCACTCCAGAAGGAGATGTATCTTTTCTCTACAAATGACCTGGCCCCACACCCACAGTGATTATTTCTTCTTCTTCTTCTTCTTCTTCTTCTTCTTCTTCTTCTTCTTCTTCTTCTTCTTCTTCTTCTTCTTCTTCTTCTTCTTCTTCTTCTTCTTCTTCTTCTTCTTCTTCTCCTCCTCCTCCTCCTCCTCCTCCTCCTCCTCCTCCTCCTTCTTCTTCCTCTCCTTCTTCTCCTCCTTCTCCTCCTTTTCCTCCTTCTCCTCCTTCTTCTCCTTCTCCTTCTCCTTCTCTCTCTCTCTCTCTCTCTCTCTCTCTCTCTCTCTCTCCCTCTCTCTCCCCCCCCACATTGCTATGGCTGCTTATGCTATGGCTGCTAGCTGACCCACAAGCTTACTGGGCTTCTCCAGTCTTCCCCTCTCATTTCCCCATGGGAACATTGTAATTACAGATGTGCATGCTACCATGTCCAGCTCCTTGTGGGTTCCAGGGATTTGAACTGAGGTCTTCGAGGCTTGCTATCTGCCCAGCCCGGGCACTTCTAAATAGTCACAGAAAATGGACTAGGGATGATATGACTGGTTTTGGTGGTACTGTGGATGGGAGTGGGAAGACTTTTCTTCTCCCTTTGACACAGGCCAGAGCAAGGGTATTGACTTTAGAGTCAGGGAGAATGGGGTATGAAGCTTGGTCCGGCCAAGCCGTTTGGTTCTGCATAAATGATTAAGCGTTCAGAATCTCAGCTTCCTCCTCGGTAATGTGAGAAAAATGACAACCACCTCAGAGGACGCTCCACTGTGACAGTAATGTAAATGAGTGGCTGGGACTTTGCTCTGCAGCGTTCCGATGACACAAGGAATGCCAAAATAATTTACTTGTTTTAAATCAAATTAAATCTGGCTCTAGGCTCCCATTAACTAGGATGCTGAGAAATTCAATCACAGACATGTTTAGGGGCGTCCCTGCCAATCCCCAGAGATACACACAGTCTAGGGAACATATGCTGTGGTTTAGAACTGAAGAGGGGGTGGATGGCAGTCCCAGGGGCTAGAGTCACAGTTGCTCTTTCTGCCCCCTGCTGTGTCTGCTAGTCTTCTGCTATGTTTCCAAGCTTCGTCCTGTCAACAGAAGTGGGGCAGTGCAGGTTCTAGCTGGAGGTTGGCCGCTGACATCTCCACTTGCTATGCCCAGGAATACCACCTTACCAACACTCCATGGCATCCCAGGGAGTTGTGACAGTGAACTCTGTTCAGAAAGAACAGCAATTCTACCTTAGAGAGTGTCTTAGGAAAGAGGAGCTCGATCTAACCCCCTCTTTCCCCAACTTCTTCTCTAGCAGACTCTCTCTCCCCATGGTGATCTGGAGTTTCCATATCTCTATCTTTCTAGTTTACCCTCTGGTGGAGACTCTGGTCAGTGTTTCCTTTCCTATATCTTCTCTCACACCAGTGGATTTTCTAGCTGCATAGGAAATGCCAAGAATAGAGCTAAGATTTAGCAGCCTGCTTTGCAGTGGGAACAACCATGCCCTTGGATTCTAGCCAAAGGGATCCAGGTAGAGAGCATAGGTGGCTGGTTCTTTAGTACACGATCCATGCCTACTCTTCATCCCTTTCTTTTTTCTACCTAGCTGTCCAGAATGCTGATGCTGGCCATCTTGAACAAAGAGCATGATGGGCATATCTTGAAAGGTATCAAAAATGAGCTGAGTGGAGACAGAATTCTTAATCACAAGAAAGGACATTTTCGCCCATGTCACGGGGGGGGGGGGGGGTTGACCATGAAGGAAACAAGCTGAAGGTAAATGAAGGGAAAGATCCTGAATTCTTGATAACATCTTGCCTCAGAGTCTGCTACCTCACACCTCTTGAGACACAAGATGAGACATTCCTCCCCTGTATTAATCTGCCTTATTGGGCATTTTATTACATAAAAGCGGTCACGGGTGGGAGGTGAATGACCACAAGTCACACAGCATCCAGGCTGGGCTTCTTGTTTTTAAAACATGGAGTGGGAATCTCTCCTGATCTTTTCAGCCTCCTTGAACATCAAGAACAAGCATACAGCTATCTCTGTAAATTACCCCTCCATATGTAAAGAGCCCAGCATGGAATCTGACACATTTAAGCAGTCAGTAAAAGGTAGCTATTTTTCTTTTTCTTATTAGCATAATGCCTCAATAAATGTTAGTTTCCAATCCTATCTCCTGAGTATCTTCCCCTTTGCCGCTGAGTTCCTAAGGACCCTCACATTTATCTCCCTTCTCCCTATTAAACCTGGCTCTCGAAAAGGCTGTCAACTCGATTTCAATGAGGTGTCAGTGATAGATAAGGCTTAATGTATGACCTCATTCCCCAAACACTATCAGCTTGCCAGGGAGATTTACATTTAATAGGGGATTAAAGCCTTAAGCCAAAGGAATGAATCTTTAATGGTGAAATTTGAGGCACTGAAAAGCTTATGAAAAACTAGTATGGGAGGCAGTTGGGGTTCTAGGGGTTTCTCCATAGTGATCTTGGTTTTTTTCTGAGAGCTTTAAGACACCCAAAGGTTCTCTCAGGTTTAAAAATGTGTTGTGCAGTAATTCACGATTAGCAATTAACGAACAGCAGATTCTTGGTGGGGCTCTGAGGAGCTGAACAGGAACTACAGACAAAAGGGGGATGGCCTTAGCTTCATGTGGGGCTGCCTGCCCATTGAAGAACCAAGGCTAAGCAAATGGATGGAGCTCACAGGAGTCTGGTACCCGGTAGAGCAAAATTGTTTTGATTCAGCCATACTTGGCTAATTCTTTTATTGACAGTTTTGGTTTTGAGGTGGGAGAGAGCTGTATCAGCTTATTTACCCCCTTCCTTCCCAACATTCCTAACTCCAGCCCCATTTCTGCTCCTGAGTCTTTCACCTCACCTTCGTCCTCAACTCAATCCTTGTCTTCACCTTTCTAAATGCCTCTTTGGCCACGTTTCCCAAATTCTGGAAGATGGACATGGTGTGCATTTGTATCTTTGGGCATCCAAGTCTTGATGACTCCAGGGGGTTGTGGTCTGAGCTTCTGCTTTTTCCAGCTCATCACCTCCTCTTGGATGCCCACTGAGAGCATCAAACATCTGAGCCACCTCTCTGCCAATCAGTGGCTTAGATATGCTCCCATCTGCTGCTACCTTGCTCTTCCCCTGGAGACTGAGTCACAGGTGCTCTTTCAGAGTGTGGCCATGAAGAGAGAAGAGGTGGACCCAGGAAGCAGACAGCTTCACAAGGCCCAGTCCTGACCCCTTCACAGAAGTGACCTCAGTTTCACTGTGTTTACGCAGAACCTGCTACTGTCACTGCAGCTTCTGAGGAGCTGCCCAGTCCCTGGGAGAGCATGGGAGAGCATGGGAGAGCATGGGAGAGCGTGGGAGAGCATGGGAGAGCGTGGAAGAGCATGGGAGAGCATGGGAGAGCATGGGAGAGCATGGGAGAGCATGGGAGAGCATGGGAGAGCATGGGAGAGCGTGGAAGAGCATGGGAGAGCATGGGAGAGCATGGGAGAGCATGGGAGAGCATGGGAGAGCATGGGAGAGCATGGGAGAGGAAGCCCCCTCTGCCTTTCAAACTATTTTAACTTATCCTATGGTTCAGGGTGACTTTTGAAGTGTATTGTAGTAGTTTAAGGCTCACCACACTCTACCTTCCTGGTTTTGTGGTTAGTAAACTCTTTAAATTATGCCAAGCTGGGTGTCTTTCTTTATCTCCGAGATGGCTACTGACAGAAGAATAACATTGACAATTCAATTCGGATTTCCAGCACAACAGTGGCCCTGTGCAGTCTCTATCACAACCCACAGAGCACCCCGGGACTTGGTCTTATGCAATGATCTTCTTGTATCCAAGATGATAGACCTCAACACTTCCGGTGGTTGCCAGAAACCATATATAGAACCAGATGCTATCCATGCAATGCCTTTTTCCCCTGTGTGAACATACTTATAATAACCTCTGACTCGAGAACTGGATCCATCTAAGACCAACAGCAATCATGTACTACAGACCTTAGAGACATTGGCACGCAACCTATTTTCCCTTTGTTCTTATAAAATATATATTATTTTTTCACTTAAAAGAAATATTTTATGGCTTCTCCTTGGGACGCCTGAGAGGACAACACCTATACTTTGACACAATTAGAAGTAAATAAGGATGATTTGGGCAACTTGAGCAAAAGTGCTGTCATACCGTGACAGTTGGTTTCATAATTCAAATGGCCACTCTGTGAGTGGGCAGGTAGCATACAGCGTGGATATCCTGGACCGATGGGAGAGCCACAGCCAGGAGAGATGGAGCTTGGCAGTTTGAGATTTTACCATGAGAATGTTTTACAGCTTAAAACGTTGTTGTTTTAGAAATTTCCACTTAAAATGTTCAAAACAAAACTGACCACAGGGAAACTAAATCCCAGAAAGAAAAGTCACTAAGGAGCAGGGCAGGGTGGGAGGAAGGGGCAGGAAGAAGGGGCTGCAGAACAGATTTTTGCCCTCAGCATCCACCAGTCGCCACCTTTCTAAGATGCTCTAGCTGATGGACAAAAGTTCCTCTGCATGGGCCATGTTTTACTTCTATTGACTTTAGTGGTTTTGTGTGTGTCCTAACATGTCATCCACTTCTCTGTCCTCTTACTTACCCAGCCATTACCACATAAGTACTGTGGTGATACAAAGCCGAATACAATAGTGGATTTTTTTTTTTTGTCACAGTCTTATGAGAGAACAGGCATGGTGTCAGTTTAATTTGGATCATAGCAATGGATACCCCACGGGGTCATTGTGAAGATGAAATGGGTAACACACCCAGACTTCTTGGCACAGTACACCACACCATAACAATAGTCAATCAATTGTTATTTTAATTATATTGCAGTAGATAACTTATAACATATCTTGGACAGGGATCAAACAGGACAATAGCATAGCTTTGTGGCTTCATTTCATACCAGGGGAAGAACTCTCTCGAGTGAGTAGACATTACAGGGGTCTGTAAGTTGGAGCTGCATAAGCATGCAGTGTTTAATTCTTAATGGTCTGGCTGTTGCTCTTGCCCTCAGATAACACTTCTTCCTTCTTCCCCCACCCCCCTGCTGCTATGAAGTTCTATTTTGACCTGCTTCTACTCTCATTAAAAAGTTAACACAAAGGAGTAGCCTACTGATTTTTTTCTATGTTCTTTTTTTTTTTAAATCAAATGAGAAAAGTACAAAACTCAGAATGTCTGTCAGGTGAAGTAAACCACACGGAATACCACTTTCAGCGTTTTGGAGAGCATTTCTTAGGGTATTCCATCATGAATCTCCCTGAAGCTGTGTCTTGCATTTTAGCTTTAAGTAACCGGGTTTATACACCCAATCAGTCCCTCCACAGAAGCACGGAGAAAGCAGATGCGTGGATGCGCGCTGGTTCGGTTGTGTGACCACCAGGTGGTGCTGTTTCTGAATTTATCAACTTCCTGTTCTTGGTGCTTCCCTGAAGAAATAAAGGGGTCCGAACTGCAATCCCCGCCCTATCCCCAGTTCAGGACCTGGGCCTCTCCCGTTCCTCTTGTCTAGGGCTGAAGGTGGATTGGCTTTGTCTTTAATTATAACCTCGGAAGGCGACAGAATCATGCCTGTTTTCTATTGTGGAAGACTGCCTCTGCTCTTAGAGAGTCAGGAGGGGTCTGACTGGTTGCTCCCCATATCCCTACCCTAGAGCTAGATGTGGAGATCTTTGCAGAAGGGGAGAGAGTCCCCCAACCTAAAGTTGTGTGCATATAAGACACAGAATACCTGGTACATCTCAGTGAAGAATAATGTACTTTGAGAGAAAATTAGGAGGGGAAAAATGTATGTTTTAAGAGAGATAAGATGGAAGAAATGCAAAATTTAACTTTAGCTTCAGTAATTGCTGACCGACTTTGTCTTAGCTGGCTGACCCCTCTGGGATTCACTGACCTATGTATTGGGAGTCAGCTTCTGGCTAGTTGGCATGCAAGATTATTTCCTGTTTTCGTTTCCTTGGGTGTGTGGAGGGGACCAGCTGTATGGTCAAACCGTGCCTAGCAATGAGTTCTGATGCACACTGTAGAGGCCTTGGAGATCATGAGTCCAGCACGCTCTGAGCAGGATATAGTCTGGGCCTCTTACCGAGCCACCTGCTTGCCTGCCAGGGCTATTGCAGGCTGTACCCATCCAGCCCATGCATCATTATTAGAGTCCCTTCATTGTGCTAATTGACACAGGATGAAAAATATCCAGCGAAGGAAACATCCAATGTGATTGCATGCATCCAGAGCAGGCTGGCAAATGGGAGAAACCCCTGTAAGCGCCAAGCGAGATTGACAGTGGGCCCAGGGATGTCTTGTAGGGTGAATGTTTCCTGATCCCAAGAGCCTGTTCAGACTGGAGATTGAGCAGAGAGGACAGTGAGGGAGAGAGGCTTGGTGGGGTCCTGTCTGAAGGGGCGGATCCCTGAAGAAACAGGAGAGAGCAAGTGGAGATGGAGAGGAGAGAAAAGGGGACTGATTTGTCACCTCCAAGCAACAGTGAAGATTGTCCCAGCCCACACCTTGCAGTCAGCTGAGTATCTTCTCAATCTGGTGTGATGGTTAGAGGAGACCATGGAAACCTGGGTCCACAGCTGTTCTTGGCTACTGAGGAACAGATTGTTCCCCAGGGGGGCATGCGGCAATGTAGGAAGACGCTTTTGGTTGTCATGGACCGTTTACTGGTGATACTGGTGGCATTGTTCCTCGATGGGGCATCAGGCAGTGGGCACAATAACTGACACTCTGAGTTATTTAGTTAAACCATGTTATTAAGTTGAAGTAGTACATTGTTGGCAACATGGCTCTGATTTGTTTTTTTCCTTTCCCACTAACTTGGCTATTGCAATGTCACTTTGAAGAACCTGTTATCAAGGTGAGGGCTCGATTCTGCATTTGCTACTTTTGCTGTGCTGTTAGCAAAGTGCCTGGAAGAAGTAACTTCACGGAGGGAAGACGTGCTTTGGCTCCTTTTCTTTCTGCAGGCTCAGTCCACCATGGTGGGGAAAGGATGGAGAACTCTCAGGTCATGTGACAGCAGTGGGGGCATGTGGTGGAGACTATTCACATCATGGTGGGCCAGGAAGTGGAAAGCAAGACAGGAATCAGAAACCCTCCCTCAGTGACCTTCCACGAGCTAGGCCCATCTGCCTAAAAATTCCAAGCCTCTCCAAATAGTGCCACCTTTTGGCGGGGACAAGTGTCCAAAACACCATCTAGTGGGAGAACTTCCAGATTTAAACCGTAACAGCTTCCAACCACTTAGCAGAGAATTAGGACTAAGTTTTTGTTGTTGTTGTTGTTGTTTTGTTTTTTACTTGCTTTGTACAAGAGAATATTCTAGAAATGGAATTTCTGAGCCTAGACTTTAGGCATTTCTCACAGTTCTATTTCCTTTCGAGTCCCATTTTGTGGTATGGACAGGCTCTGGAACCATCTGCTGAAGAAGGAGATACTGTATGGACAGTGGCCAGAGGCTCTAACCCTATGGCTACTCCAATCCTTGGAAATACAAGTAAGAGCCCAGATCCACAGCCATAGACAGTGGACTCACCTTGAGATACAAAGCGCCCAGTTCACCCACAGACTGCTGGTCAACAGTTGGTTCTCAATATTTTAGTCTATTAAGTTTAAGAGCGTTTGTTATGATGCAATAGCTACTAGCTATGTCATACAGACTGGAAAAGAAGACCCAGTGATAACTTCTGCAGGGAGTGGGAATTTCTCAAAATTTACTTCTTCTTCTTCTTCTTTTTTTTTTTTAATAAGTGGCATTTTATTACATCAAAGAACTTCAAATAGCTCAAGATGTCACTGCATCCTTGGATGCCCAGGTAACCGAGCTGGGCAAGATTCATTTGGAGAGAAGTCTGCTTAAGGTCAATTTTATCCATTTGTATCATGACAAGCCACAGAAAGGAAATCCATCTTAAACAATAGCCATGGGTCATTTATCAGGAGGAGGCTGGGAGGCAGAGGAAAGAATTGATTCTCAGAGGTGTCCAGATTAGGGCCCTTCCAGGGACTTGCACAGCAAGGATTTGTGGTTCTCCTTCCAGAATGCTGCTCAAGGCAACGTTAATTCCTACCCACTTGGCTAGAGGTTCTAATACCAGGATGGGGAAATCTGATTGGCTTCCTTGTGCCATCTCTGGTGACAGAGGTATCATTTGATTGGCAGCCCCACTAACTCTACATGGAGTGAGAAATTGTAGGGAGAAGAAACAAAGAGCACCTCTGCTTTCCTGGAGACTGGAAGAAGGAAAGGATGCATCCTGGGGGTGGGGTGGGGGGTGGGGTTGATGCACCGTGTGGACATCATGTATCTTATTGTAGTTAGGTTGCAATATACAAAACCTTAGACAGGAATCAAAAGCCAAACAACAGATCTGTTGGCTGCTGTCTAATCTTCCATCCCCTCCCTCTCTTCTCCTCCCCCTCCTTGTCGGAATGGCATAGGCACAAACTGTTGCGGGAGGGAAGGTGAGATAAGATTTCACTCTTCAAGAACTCTGTAAGGATATTATTATAGCTTGGATCTCAGATGTTCTCCTAAGACCTCTGCATGAAAGACTTGAACCCTGGAGTGGTGCTGTAGGGTGGGAGCCAGAGAGAGCCCCCCAAAGCCTCCCAGTCTCAGTGATGAACAAATCATCTATTTTCCATCTGCAAATTAGGAAGGCTGAACAAAACCAGTGATTTCACTCTTCTCTCTTTTTGTCCCTCCTTAATCTTCTTGAATCCTTCAATTAAAATCTTAGACTGAGGCTCAGCATGCACAAGAGATAAATGCGGGGCCTTTTTTTGTAGAAGTGTTTGCATGTGTTCGAGGGGAAGGGGAGGGACAGAAGCCCAGAGCATATATTGATCCCCTTTGTCCACTTGGTGAAGACAGATCATTCTGGCTTCTCACTCTACACACAGACGTCGTTGTTATGAAGCTTCTTTCAGGAGTGAAGGCCACGACATAATTGAGGTGGCAATCGTATAGAGATGGCAGGTGCTGGATCAAGCTCTTGGGCTCATGCCTGGCAGACAACTTAGCATTTGTCCCAAAGATGAGAGCATTCCTTGGGGAGGAAACAGTGGAGAGGTTTAGAGCCTGATACACAGAGGAGCCACCTCAGGCTCGAGTCCCCTGAGTTTTGCCATGTGGCAGCTGGAGAATTTCTTTAAGTTTCTATGCCTTGACTTCTCTATCTGTAAAATGGATGAATAACAGCACCCACTTCTCAGAGGCACCAAGAGCATCCGCGTTTAATCACGAATCTGAGATGTTCGAGAATGTGAGCTGCCTGGCGGAGTGCCCAGGATGCTCAGAGTGTTAAAGAAGTGTTAACTTGAGTCTTATTAATATTCTCATTGTCACTAGGAAGCTGAGAGCTGGGATCAGAACTGTGAAGCCCTTGCTCTTTTCTCTCACCAGAGATGAATAAGAAGAAGGCACTTCCCCTACTCTGGTGTGTTGCCCCCTGCTTTCTCTTCTGAAAGGCTAGGGATGGCGGTTCCCTTTCTCTTCATCCTAGAGGGCAATTTGCTTTCTCTTGTCGTCTCCCTGCAAGAACACCAGGAGAGAAATTAAAGCAATAAGGGCTAAACTGTGTACGACTGGAGCACGGAGTGTGTGATAATGATATATAAAGCCAAAAGCACTAAGTGGGCAGAGCTAGTGTTGCCGAAGTGAGTAAAACCAGGATAAATCCATCCCTGGGGAGCGATAACACATAACTCAAATAGTGGGAGCAGCAGGGGGCTGCAGGGCCTTGAAGGAAGAGCAGTTTGCACTCCTGCAGAGCACAGCCTCTGCCCAGCATGGGTAATTCCTGAATGCCTGGGTCTTCACCATTACCAGCCTCTAGGGTGGCTGAAGGTCATAGTGGGGATTCTTCTGGAACTTAGCAACCATGTAGAGGTGGTACTAGGGGTATGACTAGATGACCTAGGGTCTAATTCTGCCTCCACCACATTTGAAGCTATATGTCCTTAATTAAGTTAGCTCACCTCCCTAGGCCACCAAATGCTCATGTGAAAATTGAAGGTGTATACAGACGTACCTACTGTTCAATGAGGAGATGTTATAAGGAGATTGAAGGACTATGGTGTTTCACAGTAGGACTACTGCAGTTGATTAAGTAATGCATATTACAAAATGACTAAAGGAGGGCATTTTAAATGGCCTTAACACGAAGAAATCAAGGATTTTGAGGGGGTAGAGGCCAGAGGACCACACATTCAAGGCCAAGTTTGGCTACAGAATAATTTCAAGGCCATTGTGATGGTCAATCTAACAGTGAAATGAATGAGTTCTAGAATCACCTTGAAGATGGGCAAGCTTGTTGGAGATTATCTTGATTAAGCTAATTGAAGTGAGATTTGTCCACTGTGGGTGTTACCATTCCCTGGGCTGTGATCCTGAATTCTATAAAAAGGGCAAAGTAAGCTGAATACAAGCATTGACTACTCTCCACTTCTTGACTCAGAATGCAATGTGATGAGCTGCCCAAGCTCCTGCTGCTGCAACGTAACTTCCTTATAGTGATTGATTCTGTTCTTGAACTCAGAGCCAAAGTAAAGCACTCTTTCTCAACTTGCTTTTGTCAGGGTATTTTTACCATAGCAATAGAAAAGTAAAGAAGCTGGGCAATGGTGGTGCATGCCTTTGATCCCAGCACTTGGGAGGCAGAGGCAGGCGAATTTTTGAGTTCAAGGCCAGCCTGGTCTACAGAGTGAGTTCCAGGACAGCCAGGGCTACACAGAGAAACTCTGCCTTGGGAAAAGAAAGAAAGAGAGAGGGGAGGAGGGAGAGGGAGAGGGAGAGGGAGAGAGGGAGGGAGAGGGGGGAGAGGGAGAGGGAGAGGGGGAGGGGGAGAGAGAGAGAGAGAGAGAGAGAGAGAGAGAGAGAGAGAGAGAGAGAAAGGAAGGAAGAAAGAAAGAAAGAAAGAAAGAAAGAAAGAAAGAAAGAAAGAAAGAAAGAAAGAAAGAAAGGAAGGAAGGAAGAGAATAAGTTGACAACTTTGGCCACTTAGTGAGATCCTGTCTCAAACTGGAAAGTAAAAAGCAGGGACTGGGGAGCTATTACAGCAACAGAACATACACTTAGCATGCAGGAGGCTGTACTGTAGGTTCAATCTCCAGTACAAAAGGAAAAAAGATCTCATAGATGTTTAAGGTGATGAGTATGCTAATTACCCTGATTTAGTCATATCGTAAAATATGTATGAATCAAAGTAGCACACTGTACTATATATCCATGTGTTAATTAAAATATGTATAGAGAGGGGCCAAGAGAGATGGCTCTGTGGCTAAGAGCACTTACTGTCTTCCACACATCCAAGTTCAGTTCCTACCACCCACACTGAGCTACTCACAACCACCTGTACGTAAGTCCAGCTCCTGGCGTCTGCAGGCATCTGTACACAAATGCACACAGAGAGACATAGATGCACACACATACATGTTTAAAAATAAATAAATAAATAAATAAATAATGCATATGAAGAAAGAATCATCTGCTGCCATGGGCCGTGCCAAAGCCCACTCAGAAAAGTGGCTGTCCAGTTTTCTCTTTTCTATAAATATTCCATTCAAATTGTGGTTCTCTGGATGGAATTTCTTGGGGGAATCACCTTAGCAGCATCAGGAATTCATTAGAAGTGAAAACTTTTGGTTCCTACTCTAGACCTGCTGAGTCGGGAGCTCTTAGGGTGATGGTGATTGATATCTGTCATCTGCTCTTCAGGCTCTGGGATGACCTAGGAGACAAACGTATCTGTTAGAGAGTTTCAAATGGTTGGGTAGTTGAAATGGGAAGACCCACCCTAAAAGAGGGGAGCACCATTCCTCTGGCTGAGATCTATCTTGGACAGAATAAAAAGGAGAAGGTGAGATGAGCACCAGTGTCCATGTCTCTATCTCACTCTCCTGCCGCCATGCCTCCCCGACCATGATGGACTATGCCCTCAAGCAGGAGCCGAAACCAAACCTTTCCTCCTTGCTGCCTTCTGTTGGATACTTTGTCCGTAGTGAGAAAAGTAGCATACACACAGGATACCTCAGACACCTATGTTCCCTGAGTTACTCTTCTTGTTGCTGTTACACAATAACCGTTGTGTCATGTTGTCACAAAACAGTATCTAAGAGAAGCAACGTAAGGGAGTGTTATTCCCCATTGCTATGACAAATGACCTGACACAAGCAACTTAAGTAAGACCGGGCTTATTTATCTCACAGCTCCAGGTTACAGTCCATCGTTTCGAGGATGTGAGGGCGCCAGGAACCAGAAGCAGCTAGTCACTTTACACCCCAGCCACGAACAGAGAGCAGTGGGTTAATGCATGGCACTGCTTGGCTCCCTCTTACTGTTTTATGTGATCCTGAATCTCCCATGCAGAGAATAGTCCCACCCACGAGGAAGATGGGTTTCCCCACATTGATTCACCTCTTCGAGATGGTTCTCTATAAACATTCTGAGGCTAACTTTGATCTAGACAATTCCTTACAGATGTGCCTGGAGTTGTATTCCTTGATAATTGATAGCAACCGTCATAGGCAAGAACGACTTGTTTTGGCTCATGGTCTCAGAGGGTCTCAGTCCATCAGAGCAGGGAACATGTGGTTCACAACGCTGACAGTGTGGCAGAGGCTCCTCACAACATGGCACCAGAAAGCAGTTGGAGCAAGTTGGAACCAGAAGAAAATCTAACCTCAAAGGTTCTCTTCCTGTTACCAACCTCTGCCAGCTACTGCCTATGTCCCAAAGGGTCTACATAACTCACTGAAACAGCAGAACCCACTAAGGACCAAGCATTCAAACTCATGAGCCTGTGGAAGGCATTTTACACAGAAACCATCCCACAGACCTTCTGATGAATACCACAGTTTAACAATGAGCCCTAGGTGGTGACTTACTCATTAATAAATATGGCAGGGATCCAGCGTCGATGGTGGTTATCCAGCCTCCCAAACAGGCAGCCCCTGGGCTTGAGTCCAGGAGTCCTGGCTCCAGGAGAAGCTGAGGGATGCTGGGAGTCTTATCTCTCCAAGGCCTCCTGGCAGGTGCACATGGTCCCTTCATCTCAAGCCCAGCTGATTCTTCCCTCCCATAGCCTTCTGCTCTTTCTCTTCTCTTCTCCCTTTCCCCAGACACAAGAAGTACACTCTGAGACAACTTCAGAAACATGGGAACTTTCCTTCGCCCAAGAGCAACTCTTCCCTATTCTGGGAATTCATGCCTCCTTTCCTTTAGACATGGATTTCTGACATTTAAAAGCCCAAGTTTTAAAACTCACAATACAGACGTTTCCTTACTTTTCTGCCATGCCTTTGTTAAATACATAAGCACCTGGAAGTCTGCTCGCTGCCAAAGTGGGAGAGAGGAGAGCGAGGCACAGTAGGAGGCTTACAGAGGACAGAGAAGAGGCAGGGGTTTCAATAGTCCAGTCTGACCAGACAAACTTGTAGGAGAAATAAAAGGAACAGCCATTCTGCAGAACCTCTCTGACTAACCAGCCTCTTAGTTCAGAAACTCTACTTTGCATCATTTTGTTGGGAGGCTGCCTGTATCCAGCTCCCCGGGACAGCTCTTCCCCACTCATTACTGTAAACCTCTTTACCCTGCCATCAGCCTGGGGCCTCTCTTCTTCTGGTCGTGTTACACTCAAGAGTTGTGCATTCTGTCATCACAATGCCCATTTGGTACTGACTTAAAGAGAACTAGGAGGGACTGCTTTGTGACCACTTAAAAACCTTACTCTGCTGCTTTCTATGTGGGCTTTGTAGCTCCGTGTTTTCCTGTGATCTGATTATTGGGTGTCCGAGTAAGAAGAGATTCAAGGGCGTCACAAGGAGCTCAGCTTCTTCCCAGTTAGGAATGCAATGAAGATTCAAAGAAGTCACACCTAGAAAAAGGAAACTCCACCTCCAACAGGACAGAGAGGAGGACTGGGTGGATAGTTACATCTTACATTTGCATGATGCACTCATACTCATAAAATGCATTACTATACACTAATCACCAAGATTGAATTTTAACAGGTAACTATTATGAGCAGGGTTGGAATAAGAGGGATCCAAGCATATACATACATGACATACACCTACACATATAAATACACATATATGTGAACTGTGTGCTTTACATCTGTGAACATGTGTCCATGTGTGCATGAGTGTGTGGAGGGCGGGTCTTAACATCAAGTGTGTTCTTCAACCAGTCTCTGCTTTAGGTTTTGAGACAGAGTCTTTCCCTGATCACTGGGCTCACTGGGTCCTCTAGACTGGCTGGCTAGCGAGTATCCGTGCTCCCCAGGGTTTCCATGGCACAGAGGATCGAGATGCAGGTCCCCATGGGTGTACAGCAGGTACTTTACTCACAGGCGATCACATGGTCCCTGGGGATTGATAATATTTGGGACTAGTCAGAAAGTTGCCGATTAGTAATTGAGTACATTTCTTTGAGCCATGCTTCCTATTGCATGTAATCCTGCTTATGAACGCTTACTGGGGATTAGGCTTCCCCTACCTTTGCAATGAAATATTCTGCTGCATTTTGCATAGAAAAGCCACATTAAGCAGAACAGCTTAAATAGTGGTGATCCATGGTAATCCTGCCCCATTCACTGTCTAACTACTCTGCAGGAAAGATGATCCAGCAGGTTTCCTTACAAAGACACAGCCATGCATGCTGCCAAAGGCATGGTGGCTGCATAAAGCACCAGAAGCGACAGTCTGGCTTTGCCAGTGATGCCGGTCCAGCTTGACCCATGGGCAGACAGCATAGCTCCATCTGTAACCACTCTACCAATCTGCTCTCCTGGGAGGCTGTGCTCTTACTGAGCAGGAAGAAGACAGCCTGAGGCCCACATGGCTTTTGATGGATGTCAGAAATGCTAAGTCAGTCCCTAGGTGAAGATCACGTCTTCAAAGCCCATCCCAGTAGAGGTGTGTATTCCTGATTTGCATGGGCACGCCCCACTGTGTTTTGTTACGGAAGGGAAATGAGAGTTCGACTGTCATTCCTGAGAGTAATTAAAGGGTTTGCCCATCGTTCTTCATGACCTCTGCTGGAGCTGAGATGACCATGTGGCACTCTGCAGCTGAACTCAGACATCAGATAGTCAGGTGCACCTCTTTCATCAGAAAATGAGCAGCTCAGATGCCGAGGAAGGCAGTTGGGATTCATCTACTCTAGGAACTTTACTTTAGCTGCTGTGCAGTGTGACAGCCCTGAGACCAAATGGCAGCAGGTGTGTCTTGCCCTTCCCCGCCTTTTCAGGGGTGTGGGAGGGGCTGAGATCTTGAAATGCGGGGTAATAGAGATAGAAAAGAAGGAGAGACTATTAGCTGGAAGAGGCACAATAGCTAGTCACAAGTCTGCGGACACCACGTCTGTGGATCAAACCACCCACAGCTGTCTTTCCCCCCGCCCCCAAAAGTTGCACTACTGGGAAGGTAGAGACAAGAAGATCTCCAAGACCAGCCACTCTAACAATCAGTGAGCTCCAGGTTCAGTGAGAGACCCTGTCTCAAAGAATAAGATGGAGAGCAACTGAGGAAGACACTTGACACCAAGTTCTGTCCACATGGATGCACAAACATATGAACTCATGCAGCATATACAGGAACACACACACACACACACACACACACACACACTGCACCTTTAATGAACATGCTGTTTTCCGACAATATGTCTGAACAGCTGTTTCCATGGCACCTGCATTGTATTAGACACAGATAATGCAGAGAAGACATAAAGCATCCATTATACCATATGCACAGTCTATATACAGGGCGTTTTACTTCTGTAGCTGAGTTTTAGGCCCTGCTGCATTTGGGGACTCCAGAGAGTTCACCAGGACTCAGTTTCTCATCACCTCTTACGTCTTTACTCCATGCTGACTACGTTTCCTTCAGAGTCCCTCCTCTGGATGGCAAAACAGCTGCCAGAAATGCCCTGTACATGTCCCTAAAACAAGTGTCACACAAGAGCCAGTATGTCCGCAGAGAGCCCTTCGCTGGCTTTGGCAGGATCATCCAACACTCTTGGGTTCCAGCACCTTCGGTTCAACGTGGGGGGGTGGGGGGCGGGGGGGGGGCGGGGCGAGGATTCTCCACTCATCCCTTGGATAAAAGAAGGTTACATTTTGATGCCACATGAATAAAAGAAGGCCAGTGGCATGAGCACACACAATCATTTTGTATCCTCTTCCCAGTCTGAGGGTCACAGAAGCACAGATATGACAAGACACCGGTGTGTGCATGGGTAAGAGTGTTGCAAATGTATGTCTCAGAGTGGCAGCAACTGAAGAGTTGTTTATAAACACAAGCATTTCAAAGTTCTCACAGTGTAAGGACATAGTTCACCAGTGGTGGGTGTGCATGGCAGGGTGGGTGGGAAGGTGGGGGGGCTGGGGGTATCAACTGTCCCATCACCTGTACAACTGTCAAATTTAAACAAACAATTTTCATAATGAAAATCCAGACCCCCACCCCCCAAAGAGTGTCAGCTCCCTTTTGTCTGCTTTCCAGACACATTTCTTTGTATGGGAATGTGGAGGTCAGGAAAGGGGTGATCAGGCTGCCTCCTTATCTCAAACTGACAGCTAAGCTGCACCCTGAAGCATGAAGAAGAGGCAGCCATAGTGAGTGTGCACTGTGTGTGCAGGACAGGCTCTGGGAGCCGTCAGGGGCACAGTGAGGAAGACGAATATTTTGACATTAACACATCCCCACCCCAGTCTTCTGTCCTGATTTTGGAACTTCCCCCTCCCTCTGCTGGGTTGTGCTGTCTTTACTCTGTCAGGAGGAAAAGCAAAAAAGACCAACCAATGGGATGGATGGCCTCTTGGCTTTAGGTTCAAAAGTCCAAGTATGAGAGAAATAGAGAAGAAATAGCTCTCTTGTCTTCCCCATCCATGGATCAGTGATGAGAAACTCAAGGCTGGATTGTGGGGAGCCAGGTTTGTGATGATTTCCAGTGGCAAAGAGCAGGGGAAAGAGGGTCTCCATGATGGAGGTGCCTCAGGCTGTGGACCACCACACAGTTGCTAAGATGAGTCCATTGAATCCACCCCAGTTTATTTGGAGGGGCTTCCACCTGGGTTTTCTGCTTTGTGACTCAAGGGAGACATAGAAACATGAATGCCACAAGGCTCTTCTCTATAGAACAAGTGTTGTCCGTTTCTGTAATTACCATACTTATTTGCATGTGTTTATAGAAATATGGGAAAAGATATACCCCGTGTGTCTGGGGAGAGAAACAGGTGAAAGGCAAGAAAGTTAAAGTACATACAATCAAATATAAATAGTATATAATTGAGATAATTTCATGGCTGCAATGTGATGTATAATGTGAATATATAATATATAATATGTCACATCTGTGCATATTATACCCAAATGTTCCCTTCAACTCAAACAACATGGGCGTGCACAAGAAAACTCAAGAAAAAGAAGTGACATCTGCCTTGTTCACTTTCCTACACTTACGCAAATTATTGAAATTATGTTTCTCAAGGCTCCTACATTCCCCCACTTTGAAGAAGTCAGTGATGGAACCCCCCACCTCAGTAACTCATAAAAATGTATTGGCAACACTAGGCACTTCCACAATGCTTTAAAGAGAAACAGTAGAATCCTCAAAATCAATAAAGTACCTGTCATCGTGTAGAGAACTATGCGGGGATTGAGGTATGTGTCAGCAGCCCACCACCTGGCATGAACAAGACTCAGTTTCATCGCTCAGCACCATAGAACAGGCACACTCCCCTACATCCCCCCAAAATTATGCTTAGGGAAACAAGGTGAAGAATAAATTCATGCTGTTCTCTGGGAAGAAAGCAAAGCAAATGTGGGGTTGATTGGGGGAAGAGAGAGGCCCCACCCCGAACTTTCCAGCCAGGGTTGTAACGGTCTTGTGTTAAAGACGCTGAGACCTTAACACAGACCATGAGCATGGCAAGACGCTCATGACAGCTATTCCCCCACTGCTTGGCATGTGCAGGGCAGTGGGCTATAGAAGCTGGTGTTGCTGCTATCCCTGAGGCCCCGACTACTGGGAGTCATCCTTCTGATGGTCCTTTGCACCCACCCACATTAGCAGGGATGGATCCATAAAGCTCACACAAGCTTCGGGATTGACTGGGGCACGAACCATTGGGCAGGTGCTCTGTCCCTGCTGGGTGAATGCATGAGTGAGGGGGAGGAGTGAATGAAAGGTTATGAGTGAGGGAATGGATGTATAAGAGGCAGGTGAATGATCACAGCCTCCCCAGACTATGATCCATCTGCGAACAATGTCCTTTTGGGTCTCAACATGCTTCCTGCAGCCAGAGAACGGAGAAAAAAATGATCTAGCCTTCATCAGTGTCCCCATCAAGCTTGGTCACATGGCCCAGGGAGCTAGTACATAGGAAGCCAGATCTCTGTCATATGCCCAGTACTGGAGCAGGAGGGAGACTCAAAACACCTGGATAAGTATAGAACTAGTTCTTCCCCAGAGAACACACAGAGACCTTGATTAGATGATGTATTGTTTGCAAAGCCCTGACCAAGAGCCATGGAAGATTGGAGGAATTCTGGAACTTTCAGTTCTGAAAGGCTTAGAAGAATTCCTGGAGGACTACCAGACCGACACAGAAATAGGTCCTCTTATGGAGCACATGTAGGGCTGCCAAGGTGGCTAAGGGAGTTCTAGCACTTGACACAGAGGCTTGAGACCCTGAGTTCCCTCCCAGGAACCCACAGTGGCACGAGAGGCTAGAGTCTTGGATGCCGTCCTCTGGCCTCCTCACATGATTCCCCACTTACACACATCATACATGCATCCAATAAGGATACATAAAATATGTTTTCAAGATCACATCTGAATAGAGAGACGCTATCAAGAGTCAGGCCTGCGGGAACACTAGAAAAAAAATGGGGCTGGACAGTCTCCATTCAAGGCCACCAATGGCTTTCCAAAGCATAAGAAAGTGGCAGTCAGACAGGCCTCTACAGTCTACTCCTATCAGATTCCTCACCTCACACAATCCCTACCTCTCCTTATTTGCAAAAAGGGGTAACCATATTAGTAACGGTCTTCAATAATGTGCAGATTAAAGGAGCAAATGAAGAGCTGCAAGCAGCACTTGTTGCTTCTTTATTTGACTGGAAGCTCATGTTCATGTGCGTGTTCATGTTCATGTGTGTGTGAAGGTGCACATGTGGAGATCCATGTACCTGATGGGCAGAGGACAACCTTGGGCCCTGTTCCTCAGGCACTTGCCCCATATTGTGAGAGGTCCCTTACTTTGCTGGCTGCCCATGAGCCCTGCTGGTCCACTCATCTCCCTCCCCCCAGCACTAGAATTTCAAGTGTTGACCACCATGCTCAGCTCTCTCTGTGTGACCCAGGTCTTTGTGCTACCTTGGCAAGAACTGACCGATAGAGCTGTCATCTCACCCCAGCTACTGATCTTTTCTTTGTTTGTTTGTTTTAGTTTTTCAAGACAGAATTTCTGTGTGTAACCCTGGCTGCCCAGGAACCTACTCTGTAGACCAGACTGGCCTTGAACTCACAGAGATTTGCCTGCCTCTGTCTCCTGAGTGCTGGGAGTAGAGGCCTGTGCTGCTGCCACCTGACACTGTTGAATATTTTAAGAACAATTCCTACAGGCTGGCTCCTGTGTCCTCAGTCTACCCTAGGAAGATTTCTAGAAAGGAGACCAGGGGAATACTAGCCTTGGACTGGAGGCTTGGGCTGAGGTTCTGAGCTCAATCATCACTAAAGCACGGTTCTGCTATTTCCTACCTATATGACCTTGAACTCAGCTCTTTACAGTGCGATAGAATACAACACCAGTTTCACAGAAAACACACACTAACCATGCCATGATAAATAGTCATTACTAAAGAGAACCACAATAAAGTAGATCCCCGAGGGAGGTGAATACATTAAGCATGACATTTCTTCCTTCCCCCATCTTTCTTCTCCTTTCCCAGATTTGTTCAAGGCTTCATCACTATCGTCTGGTGTTTCTATTTTAATCATGTTATAGGTTTACAGTACCTCCCCCCCCCCTGCATCTTTATATGCTATAATTTGGGTACTATTTTTACACCACGAGACCATTTTCACTGAGAACAGATTCAATTGTCTTTCGGCATATATCATTGTTTATCTTAATTAATGCTAAAATATTCTTGGGGGGAAAACACATCCCACAGAGTATTATGCAAGGAAACTTAGCATTCACTTTTGCCTCCCTCTTGTCTGGCATATCAATTTATAAAGGTCTCAGCATCCTGTTATTTCAGTGAAGATATTGCTCTTAAGTGTAGACACCCTTCTGTGGGAATTCAGTCGCAAGGTGTCAACAGCAGGCAGAGATTAGCACCAGTGAGAGATGTAGGTCTGGCCTGCATGATTGACATCTGAAAGAAGATTACTTTCATGTTGCTGCGACAAACTACCTGACAGAAGCAACTTAAGGGAGAAGGGTTTATTTTGGCTCACAGTGGGTGACAGCAGGGCAGGTGTGGCAGCGGGAGACTGAGGCAGGTTGTCTCATCGCTTAAGCACCAGGAAGGAGAGAGCATTGCGTGCTAGCGCTCAGCTCATTTTCTCCTTTGAAAATTCAGTTCAGGGGATGGGGGTGGGGGTGGGGGTGGGGGCAGCTCAGGAACGGAGCTGTTCACACTTAGGGTGGGACTTCTTCTCACTTTAGTGAACACAGTCTAGAAAACCTCTTGCAGATACGCTAGATGTGACTGTTAATAATTTCCAACCTGACAGAATCTGGAATCTACTGGGGCAGACATTCAACACTGCAAAGAAGAAACAGACAGACAGAAGATTGGTAGACCTCACAGACAGTGATGAGAGTTTACCATGGCCCAGCATCCTGTCTCCTCTCTTCGAACAGATGCTCCACACATCCTCTGGGGAAAGATTGCTTCTACTCTCAGTCCAGATAATTCAACTCCTGCCTCTAGCTCCAGAACTATAAAACGATTCGAGATTGCCCAATGAGTACAGACTACTTCCTTCCTACAATGATTGGGCAAAGTGTCACCATGTGACCCAGCGAGAGCCAATGAAATTACACCTGAGCACTTCTTAAAGACCCGTGGAAAGGTCGCGAGGTTTCTTCCTCCTGGGATGCTAAGCTGGTGAGCTATGAGGTGGATCTGTCATCTCTACTTTGAGAAGGAAGTGCTTGCTTAAGGACAGTGCTCACACAAAGGAGCAGGGCTGACCTCTCCAGGGCCCTGCAGTACTGATCACTTAGAAACATCTGATACAACACCCTGGAGCCTTAAAGTTATCTCTCTCCACATAAAGTTGGACTGAGCTGTGTGTTTCTGACCCTCGTAACCAGAGTTCTGCAGAGGGTGGGACCCCATCGCAAACAGTGAGGGGAGCAGCCTCTGTCAGTGGGAGGAGGAGAGTCTTGTGGGGCTGACCAGACCACATCCAGGGAAACACCTCGGAGGGCCTCTTTACACAGGGCCCACACACCTTTTTAACACTGAGCATTTGTTTGGTATCTAAAGTTCCAAATAGCCTTTAAATCACACCATCAGCCTGGAGGAGGGCCCTAGAGGCCAAGTAACATCGTGGTGCGAAACGGAGAGTTTCACAAGGGCTGAGGTGAGACCTGTGGGTGACAAGTGTGTGCATTAAGGGTGTAAAAGGCTGGGAGGAACAACCAAGATGAACCTGGGCTCCATCTGACTGGAGATGGTACTCAAGGAGCCTGGCCTGAGCAGGGACTCGTAAAAAGTGGCCACTGGAGTCACTACCTTTTATTGAAATTGTACTGTGAACCACGCACTGTACTAAATACTTGACCACTATATTGTATCTTCTCTGCAACCTTGTGAGCTATGAGGCTTATTGTTTCCATTTTAATAAGGGCTTATTATTTTTATTTCTATGCCTGTGTACGTGTGTGTGCATGAGTGTGTGTTTGCACATGTGTGCACGTGGATCCCCAGGAGCCTCAGTTACAGGAGGCTGTGAGCTGCCTGACATGGGTGCTGGGAACCTAACTTAGGCCCTTTGGAAGAGCAGCAAATGCTCTTTACTGCTTAGACATCTCTCCAGTCCCTTATTGTCTCCATTTTACAAGAAAAAGAACGGACGTATAGGAAGAAGAAGGAGCCTGGTTAGCTGTCATGTCTGCCTGACTCATTCTGTCATTTTTACCTATGATCCTGCCTCAATTTCTTCATTTGTTTACCTCATATAGTAACCTGACCTTCATACGGCTTAGACCAAAGGCTGGTGCACACGGCTCAATGTACATATGTGAGCTTTCATCATGGTCGTCTCGAGTTACAGCTTTGTATCACCCTGATGAAAAGGTCATCTCTCCTTTCTCATGGCCCATCTGCCAAGCCCAGGGATGCTGGGAAATGATATGGGAATTTGCAGAGCGTAGACGTCTCTTTGCATTATCTCAAGGCAAGAGATAAAAAGAAATTTGCTTGAACATAGGATCATGTGAGGACTCAGCAATTAAGAGCACTGGCTGCTCCAGTAGAGGACCAGAATTAGGTTTTCGACACTCACACAGCAGCTCACAGCCACCAGTAACTGGATCCCATGCCCTCTGGTGGTCTCTGTGGGCACCTGCACTTATGTGCACGAACTGATTTTCATGACTGTGAGTCCCCTCAAGTGTTGTGTACGCATGACCCCTCCATGTACCTAATACAGACACAGGTATCCATAACTTCACTGTGATAAAACAATGACCTCTTTCTTATTCTCTTTATCTGCCCACCAGCCCTGGGCCTGCCCGTCTTTTCCACCCTCGGCTACTCAACATTATTCACTAGAATGTCTCCTTATCCCCTTGCCAGCCATAACTCAAGGCCGAGCGTCCAAATAATGACACATAGTAAAATAGAAGAGATTTAAGCAAATTCAACTGGAAATAATGTGAAAAAATATTATTCGCCCAGGACAGGAGGCTCTCTTTTGATCTTCCTTGGCCAGGATGCATTTGTTCAAGACGGTCCTTTGATAGCAAGAACCAAGCAGGTGCTAAAAGGAAACCTCGTGTCTTTGTTGGGAAATAATGAGTCTGATCGAGTCCCTTGCTTTCTGATGCACAAAGGACTCTATAAAGAATATCATTTGTGTTTTCTGAGCCCTGTTTCAGAGCGCAGCTTTCTTTGGCCTGGCTTTTTAGATGAGGGTTTGGGGAATGGAAGATTTCCCTGAATAAGAAATCAGAAAGTTTGACCCCCACGGCTGCCTCTTTCTTAACATGATAACAATTGGCAATTACTTTCTGATCCGAAGCGTGAGCAATGGATATCACAAGGCATAGCATGCCCACTCTCCTCTCCTAGCCTGTCCTCCCTGCCTGTTCCTGGAGGTGATTTTCCTTTTGTTCTTTCAGGCCCAAAGGTTCAGTATAATTTATAGATGGAAATACCTCTGGCAGGTGCAGTTGGAGGGGGCACCTGGCAAATTCCTGAGTCGGGCTTCTATTCTTCTTCTCTAAGGGACAGTCACTGTTCCCTTGGGATCAGGGAATCGGGAATAACCTGGCTGCTTGTGTTAGCATGCTGAACAGGCGCTTGACGCTCTGGCTGCACAGAAGAAATATGCCCTCAGAGCCAGGTGCCAGTGGGTCTGAAGCTAATGAAGTATCATGTGTGAGCACATTCATGAGTGTGTGGCTAAAAAAAAAAAAAAAAAGAGGCTCTGAAATCCATCCCTCTTGACCCAAGACCTTGCTTGTTCTTGGTTACTGTTCAGTCTCTCTGATGCTCAGTGTTTCTACCTGTAAAATGGGAACATTAAAAACAGTATGTTCAGACAACATGGTTTCTCCTCCTTGGTGTTATGAACATCTTGGGCCAGGCAGCTCTTTGCTTTGAGAATCTGTCACAGTCAGTTTTTTTTTCCTGTTTAGCAACAAGCCCAGCTTCTACCTAACACATGCAAGTCAAATGCAACCCCTCCCCACCTCCTTAGTTGTGACCATCAAAAGTGGTTCCAGATATCACCCGATGTTCCACAGAAGTTTAGTCCTTCCTGCTGCCTTCACGGAGATCCCCTTTGTCAGAGGCATTGTGGGAACTCCACAAAGTAATCCCTATGAAACATCCAGGCATTGCTGGGTAGATGCTGGGTAGTAGGCTCCCATCAATACTTGTTATATTGTAACTGTGGCATAGCAAATAGAAACAATGCAAGTCTTCAGAGAGTTATTTTTTTCTTTTTAAAGGTTATTTCTGTTGGGGGATGAGGTGGGCTATGTGCAGGTGAGGGCTGAGGTACTGAACCACCCCCCCCCCCCACCCCAGAGCTTGAGTGCTGGGATCCAAACTCAAGTCCTCAGCAAGAGCAGCAAGTGCTCTTAACCACTGACCCATCTGTCTAGTCCTGCTTGGAATTCCAGTTGTTAAGTTATCACAGGGGAGTCCTAAGTGTCCTTGTTTGCTGCTGATAACTCATTTAGTCTTATGTCAAAGTTTCCAGCTGCTACAAGATGTGGTGTCTCATGCTTTTGATGCAAGCGCTATGGGAGTAGGAGCAGGCAGACTTCTGAGAGTTCTAGGCCAGCTGAGGCTACATAGTGAGACTCTGACCATAGACAACCAATAAACCATCTAACAGCTGCTAGGAAAAGGGAGTTTTACTTCTAGGTGACTGTGAACAGGTGATGTCACCTGACCTTGGCCCAATGGAAATGGGGAAGGTGTTTAGAGAAGGGTCACTAAAGGGGGAGACAGAGCCCATATCAGCTATGTGTGAGCTATTGTCTCACCCAGGACAAAACGCTTAGCAGAAACAAAGAAGGAAGAAAAGGAGGGAGGGTGGGGGGGAAGGAGGGAAGAAGGAAGGAAGGAGGGAGGGAAGGTGGGGTGATTAATTTTGTAATCTCAACACTTTAATGTTTTCATTTTTACTTTTGTTTGAGACAGGGTTTCCTGGACCAGGCTAGCATCAGCCTCACTATGTAACTAAAGATGGCTTTGCTCTCTTGCCTCTGCTTCCAAAGGTTGGGAATTCAGCTGTGTGTGACTACCCCTGGCTTGATATTTGGACTTTTGACACCACAGAAGCAGCCTTTGAGTTTTAATTGGAGAGAGTTGAGGACAGAGCCCTGTTGTCCCTGAGTTTTCAAGGTGGGGGCAACTAGCTTGGTCAGGTCAGTGGCTGCTTGCTCCTTTGCTTTCTGTGGGGACTTTGTATATGCAAATGCAAGGGACTGGTCTCAGCCTGCAGAAGGAGAGAGAACATCCTTCCTCTTGTCAGAGATGCGTCTTTCTGCAGCTGGGAGGCTACAAACAACAAAACACATCTCCTTCTGTTCTTCCCAAGGATGACACACACTAACCAGTCATGGCAGAGGGAAGCGCCTTGACTTTCATGGTGCAAATCTCTAATGAGACTTGAGTCTGCTTGATCTTACCTTGGAATCACTGCAGGGTGTAGGTCCCACTGGCTAAACTGAGGCAAAGACAGGACCCCTGGCCTTGTAGTCATAGTACCTCAGGGGTGGCACCACTGTAGGGGTGGCTGTGCTGTGGCTACTAGGAGCCCTGACTTTGTCCAAGGCAGGAAGCCTTGGTGAAAACACCTCCGAGCTTGGGTGATCATCCTTCACCGTATGTCTTACTTTGAACCTTGCACCTAATAACTTCTCTAAAAGGAGGCTCAGCAGAGAGGAAGCTGGAGGTGATGTCATTTGGGTTCTGCTATAGCCTGAGGCTATGTGGAAAGCATGGTGTTTAACATGTGGTTTATCCTCAGTAGTTGCTTTTGTGGGTCTCAGTGGGTTAGAACTTTCTAGAATGCATATAATTAATATTTAAGGCCAGGTATGTAGCTAATAACTCTTGGCTCTCTTCAGGTGTAGAGTTCTTGGAAGGACATTAGAGGCCATTCTTATTTTGACTGGGGATTGCCTCCCTAATCGAAAGTGGGTTTTAGATGTTTAAAAGTATTCAATTAGTGGTCATCTAGGTCTTGAGAAATTGAAAGGCCAAGAGTCAACAGAGCTCATTGTTTGGGGACCCAGCCCTTGAAGTTAGACTCAAGACCCATTTAACACCATGCATTCACAAATAGGAGCCTCATGGGGTTATTCCAGACTCTAACCGGACAAGGCAAGCGGCATGCTTAGCATGCCTGGCACACAGTGAGCCGAAGGAGCCGACTCAGCCTCTGCAAGCGTTTCCTCCCTGTGCACGTGTGGGGACTAGCGCTGAGAGTCCTTTAGGTTTCCTGTCTCTGCTTCCTCCTCTGTCCTGCTGGAAGGTGACTACAATGCAAGCCCGTGTGGAGCCAGGCCATGGTACACTCCTGTAATCCCAGCACTGGGGGGCTTGTGGCAGGAGGATGGTGAGTTTGGGCACAGCCTAGGTTACATAGAAGGCTCTGAATCAAAGTACTCATCTTTCCTCACTGGAAAGAAAAATTTGACCTAGAAGTAAGTGCCGTTCCTCCACACCCACAGCTCTGGTGGGCAATAGTGGGTTTAGGATGTTATTTTGCCAGGGGTTGTTGTTGAATGACTCAGCAATGACTAAGCATGCCTCATTTTTTAGTTGATGGGAGGCTCATGGAACCAACTGGGAAAATGATGTAATAAACCCTAGTTCCTGGCCAAATTTGCCCCTCACTATGTATAATTTGAGGGGAGAATGTTCCCTTTGCCCAGACCCTTAACTTTAATCATTCTAGTTGGACTAAAAGACAAAGCAACATCTAAAATATATCTTCATTTGAATATATCATGATTTGTTTTTAAAAAGCATTGAGAACGTCATACGTGAATGTAATATATCATGGCTGAATCTACTTGCCCCTCCCTCCTGTGCTTCTGACTACTTTTCCTGCTCAACTTCATGCACTCTGTTTTAAATTCACTGGGTCCACTTGGTGCTGTTGTGTGCATGGGTATAGGGAAAACCCCTGGAACATGGGCAGCCTATCAGGGGATGCATCTAGAAACCAACCAACCAACCAACCAACCAACCAACCAACAACCTAACTGACCAACCAACTAACCAACCAACCAACTACCTAACCAACCACCCACCCAACCAACCAACTAACCAACCAACCAACTACCTAACCAACCAACCAACCAACCAACCAACCAAAAGCCCAACTGATCTGACTTATCCTCTTCCATCACCTGCCAATGGCTTCTCAGAGAGAGGGTGGGTCTTTTTGGGCCCTTCTCAATCTTTGCTGGGATTTAGGCTAGCTCCATCTGTGTTGGTCCCAGCTGTGAGTTCATGAGCGCAATGTCACTGTCATGTCCAGAAAACACTGCTAACAGCAGTCCCCAGCACCTCTGGCTCTTACAGTCTTTCTGACTCTTCTTTGGTGATCCTTGAGCCTTAGCGGAAGTGGTGCTCCATTTAGGAAGTGGTTGATACATGTGCTCCATTTAGGAAGTGGTTGATACATGTGCTCCATTTAGGGAACACCCCGCAGTCTCTTATTCTCTGCAAGTGGATCTATTGTTTCAAAAGCCATTCTGCTAATGACCACGGCTAACACTGATTAACCCCGTGACCTAAGATGACAAACTTATGCTGCCTCTCATCTCCCATTGTCTTCCTTGTCTGCTCAGCTTATGCTTTCATTTTTGGCCAGAGGGAGCTATGACAAACAGCTGCATTTCCCTGTCCCAAACTCACTTAACCTGTGTTTTAACATTCCTCATAGAAGAACATGGATGGTATTGAATGTGGGCTTTGAAGTTCAAATCCTGTTCCTGCCACTTCCTAGTTATGAGTACAATACTTCCTTAGCATTCTCTCATTTCTTCATTGCCACAAACAAGTCCTAAGAGATGACCGTGGTGCTGATAAGACAGATTCGAGCTCTGCTTTCTAAGAGTGCAACCTGTGGGCTTTGAGCACTTTGAGCAGAACTCACGTGAGGGCAGGAAAGAGCTAATGTTAACAGATCCTACAGTAGAGGGCCTGAGTGTGGTCTGGGAAGGCAGAGGTCACGAAAGCTGACCTGGTAGAAGCTATGCAGAAACTGCAACTACCTATCCTTTTCCACTGCTAGGATTTGAGCCCTGGATCTTGGATAAATTGAGCAAATACTCTTCTAGTAAGCTACATCCCCAGGCTCATGCAGAAAGAAAACTCATGCAGGAAATATAAGGACACATGCAGGGTAGGAAGACACTCCCTAATAGAAACTAAGAGGTTAGAAGTAAACAAAGAAACAACCTAAGAAAAGTCCAATGGGGAAGAACAGGAAGGGAAACAGTGAGAGGAGAAACGGGGAGCAAGGGCCAGGGTGCGAATGGATGCGTGCTTTCAGTTACAGAGAATAGACTGCAGTCCTCGAGGTAGCAGGAGCCACAAATCATACAATCAAGTTTCCAGGAATTGCCTACAGGTTGTCTATAAAATGTCATAACATATGGCATAGCTCAAGAAATAAGGAGAATGGATATTGCATGGTTTCTGTCATAAGGAAGTGATGTATGTTTGAAGATACAGGTTTTTTTTTTTAATCCTGGTTTGAACCTATGCAATGTATACACAGAACTGCATGATCATTAATGTACATCATGTTTTAATGTATTAGTCAGAATGCATTTTTACAAAATGCACCATATTGTGGAGAATGGGTTGTGTGGGAGGAGAGAGGCAGGAGAATGTGAAGGATGACGGCATGACAGATTGCTAGGACAACTCTCCGCAAGGCTGGGACCTTTGTTAGGTTATTTCCTAGTGTCCCAAGTCCTTGGAATGAATGGAGCTGGCTCATGCCAGAAGATCAGTCAAGGCTTACTGAACACGGTGTAACACTTCCCACAGTGGCTGCTGGGTGGAGGGAATCACGGAGACTTTAAACCTAAAGAATTAATAATTAATCAAATGGGAATTTAGAATAATACCCCTGGGTTCTGGCTTAAGCCTTTAGCAACTGATGAGTCGTGGGTGATGGTTGTGGTTTGAATGTGATGTATCCCGCCCTCCCCCCACCCCTGCCACACACACACAGGCTGGTGTTTTGATGTGGGCTATACTATTTTGAAGGCTATGGAACCTTTAGGCAGTAGGTCTGGCTGGCAGAAAAAAATCACCATGAGATTTTCGCCTTTGAAGGTTATATTCACTGCTGGTTTGGCTATGGTGTCAGCCTGATAGAAACAGCCCGCTGCATATGTCGACAGAGAGAGCTGCTCCCACCAGCCCTGGTGTAATGGATTGAAACCTTTCTGAAACAGGGATCCCAAATAATTAAGCTTCCCTGCTTAATTAAGCTGCTTCCGTAAAGCTATTTTTGTCCCAGCGCAAAGAGAAGCGATCAATACAGGCATGCTCTTTGCAGAGAAAACTCCTTAGCCCAAGTCTCAGCTTCCCCACCTGTAAGATGGGACTGACTTTTGACATCTTATAAGAATGTCATGGGAGGCACCTGATGCTTGGCACACCGGGGTGACCAGAGTGCTTGACATAGAGACCAGTTTACAGGGTGTCAAGTCTGTTGTAGGACACGTGTGAAGAGTCCCTCCTGTTTCCCCAGAGTCCCTAGGTACAGAATCTCTGTCCCCATGGATGGCTGTGGCAGTAGAAGTGTTAGCAACATGAGTGGAAATGTTCAGCCGGGAAAGGAGACAAGCAAGCACAATTGCTAATTTGAGTTTATTTTCTAAAAATGCACTGTGATTCTCAGTGTGGTGCACTCACGTGCAAACCTGGTCCTTAATGAGCTATTCTGCCGTTGCTGGTATGAGGGCTTGACTGGTCAGCGGGCCAGGTGGGTGATGAAGCTTTCTTCAGCCAAGGAGAATGGGGTGTGTGTGTGTGTGTGTGTGTGTGTCAGTAAATAGCACAAAGAAAGTTAGTTTGCTCTTTGAGCATCTGATCAGCACAACTTCCTAGGGAGCTTATTCAGCCCCATTTTCTAGGAATCGTGCCTGAGTAATAGGTAGGGGTTGTATCATGGAGACCACATTTTTCTTTTGTGGGAAAAATGCAACCATTTATTGGGCATGGTGGGCATATAGCTGCCATCCTAGCACTTGGAAGGCTGAGGCAGGGGAATTCCCAGTTTGAAGTCAGCTTGGGCTACATAGCAAGTTCAAGGCTAACCTGAGAGAGACTCTCTCAAAACCAGTAAACAAGCAAACAAGCTGCCATGCTGCTGGAGATGCTCTGCAGACCTCTCAGGACCACTCTTTATCTCTGCCTCCCCGCCAGCTCCCACTTCCTTTCCTAAGAACCAGCCATAGTCCAGGCCTTTGAGAGAAACAGAGGCGCAAGCAGCCACTTCTAGCCTACAGCATCTAACTCATTCCTGGGGAGTATGAGGCAACTGATTCTTTCTTGACTGGGTCATGAATGAATGAAGGGAGGAACAAATGAATGAAAGCTGGCATCACATGACTGAATGAAGGGAGGAACAAAGGAATGAAAGCGGACATCACAGAAGCCTGAGTCCTTAGAGGGGAAGTTGTTTTACAGTAGGCGTAAGCATGGTGGTTTTAGCTCCTCCTGTTTGAAACGACTTGTTTGGGAGAACTAGAAAGACAATTTAAGGACTATTAAAGCACGTGAGCAGGAAAAACTAACCGTGCTTATCCCTGGAGGGGTCGGAAGGACTCCGGTAGTTTTTGCTCAGGTTTCATTAGACTTCAAAAGCAGGATGGGGTGTCATCAGGGGATGGTTTTGACTTTTATGGTTTGAGGGAGCTTATTTTTCACATAAAAATATTTGTTAAAAAATACAAATGAACAAATAAGAGTTTTGGAGGTGAATCTGAATGCCAGGCTGGCTCCGGTGGCGTTCGGAACATCGCTCATGTCCCCTGAGCTCGGTATCACATCTGCGAGAGGAGCCGGGGAGAGCTTGCCTCCTGGAGCATCATGGGGATAGAAAGCAGAGTGTCTGGAGTGGAGGGGCCATTTGATAAATGACAGGTTCGGCTGCTGTTATTAGCAGCAATGATAACAGTGACACACGGGAGCATGACAAATCAGGGTGCACAGAGGTCCCTTATATCCCGGACAGTCCTTGAATCTGATTTTATTTATAGCCTGTCTGGTTATGCAGGGGTGGCTTAACATATTGATTCCCTGAAGAGCATATGGCTTAGCTCTGTAACGAAGGCCTTTTTAATAAACTCCTCTTACTGACTATCTGTGCGGAAGGCAGTGGTGTGGTCTCAGCCATGAAGGGATGCCAGGAGCTTGCAGTGCTTGCAGTTTACAAAGCTCTTCCAATGCAGCCATTAGTCCATAGGACAATCTCATTGCATCTGATCATCCCAGTTCCGCAGAGGAGAAAACAAAGAGGCAGGCTGGGGAAATTCTTTATAGCCACATGGCTGGTAAGAGAGTCAAACTCAGGCCTGCTGGATCGGGGTTGAAAATATTTTTATTAGTCCTGATGCATCTCTTATTGCAAGTTATGAGAGGTCAGAGAAAGTAGGGAGAGGGGAAGGTACAGAAGGACAGCGAGGCTTGGAAGAAAGATGGACAGCATTGCTATCTGATAGCTCCTGCCATAACCCAATGGGGCATAGAAGCTGGGGAATGGAGTGCGGTTCCCTCTTGCTGCTACATTGAATGCCAAAGACTCCTGTGAAACATGAAACAGAGTACAGGTTGGGTCAGAGGAAAGGTTGCCATGGATACCTGAGGATGCTAAATAAGGGACTACTAGTTTTCCCTCTTCACCCAGTTCCTTTTGTCTCACACAGTAAAATTATCTTTCCATGTAAAGTGGAGAACATAGTGTGTAGATTGGAGATAGTGCTTCTCAGCTGTCCTTGAAGCAAAGTGTGGGATGTGTCCATGCCTGGGCTGATGGGTATATGTGTCCATGTCTAGTATGTGCAGGAAGTGGTGTGTACAATTCTACAAAAGGAACCAGCATGCCCTTTCAGCTTCCACTTCTGCTGGGACAGCAGCTGCGGTGGTGGCTGATGCAACCACCCTGGTAGTGAAGTACCATGGAGAGGTGGCTGTTCACAGTAGTATAGCCAGAAATTCTGTGGCTATGGAGAAGAACGCACATTCTGTTATCAAGCTTGAAAGATGAGGACATGACATGTTGGGGGGTGGGGAGAGGCGGGCAGGGCATGAAGGAACACAACGCTTATCTGTGGGCTTGGGAGGGTTTACTGGATCTATTGCCTAAGCTGAGGATGAGCCATGGTGGTGATGTGCCAAGTGAGACGTAAGGAGGAGACAGTTGCAGAGGGAGAGTTGGGGTGGTGTGTGGTGTGTGAGAGAGTCAGAGAGGCTCCATGGAGCAGGTGTCTGAGCACACTCAGTCTCACTCAGAGTTAGACACGCTGACAGCAATGCCAAGGCGCTGGAGGGTTGTTGAGTCACCAGCAATGAAATCAGACATGACCCAGATATCCTTCTCTCAAGTGATATGGAGGAGAAGAAGCTGGAGCCAAGGCTGAGAACCTCACTAGCTAGAGGGGGACTTAGGGGAGCATCTACTCCAGCAGGTACACACACACACATACCATACCACACATGGCGAAAGTAAAGAAACCCCCCCCCCCCGACTGAGTCCCTGAGTGAATGTGTGCTATTGATATGGGCATAGCCTTGTCAGGGACTCCAAAGCCTCAGACCTGTGGGAAATTAGCAAAGACTTCCTTGCATCTAAGAGCAAATGTTGATAGTGTGTACAGAAAATGCTCACCACAGCTCACTCCTCCATGATGTTGACAGTCTGAAGACTCCTACAGAGGCTGCTCCCACTGAGATTAGCTGAACCTCTTTCTTGATCTGGCACACACCATAACCTCCCCACTCCTTCTTCATCAGTATGTAATTGCCTTGTTCTGCTGAATGTAGTAACCCCAACTCTCTGTTCAACTCTATGTAATAAAAGTACTGAGCTCATGGGGTGTAGCAGTTTCTCCATCCAAGGACCTTCACCACCTGACTCCAGAGCCCAGCTACTTCTGTGTATCTGTCTGTCTGTCTGTCTGTCTGTCTGTGTGTATTTATCATCTCTTTATTTCTTTGTTTCCCCAGTTAGGTCTGTCCTTGGAGCCATGCAAGGACTGGCAATATATCACACCACGTATACTACATACACAGCATACACACACACACACACACACACACACACACATATAACCACACTCACACCTACCTTTATATATCAAAGATTGATGCAAACACAGAGTGGGCCCTGCAGCTACAGTTGGAGAACAATGTCTTTAGTCTTTGATGGTTGATTTGGGGTCAGAGTGCAGCTTTTAAAGGTATCTTTTCTGGAACACACACATGAGAATGTCAGAGAGAAAGAGAGAGAGAGAGAGAGAGAGAGAGAGAGAGAGAGAGAGAGAGAGAGAGAGAGAGAGAGAGAGAGAGAGAGAGGCCACAGCTCTCCAGTTTCTAAGAGTGTAGGCCTAAGGTTAAACCCTGCATGGCACCTAAGTTCCAAGGGTGGCTTTTGCCCTTGCCTTTTTCACTAGACCTGCCCTTCATCTGTAGCATCCAAGTCTATTTTGTAGGGTGTCCTAGAGGACGGCATTATGGATGGCCATGAGCACCTAAGGAAAGACAGTTTTAATTTTGTATTCTTGCTGAATTTCAAAGTGAAACTTCAGGCAGAGAAACTGGAGCTCTGTCCTCAGACACTCGGATTTAGGGATGGCGAAGTTAGTGAGACCTCTTTCCAAGGGGAAGGAGCTCTTTGCACCCAGATCACTTTCTGGTTGGAGCATGGATTAGTAACTTTCTTGTTGCTGTGACAAAAATACCAGACAAGAAGCAGACTAAGAGAGGAAAGGTGTATATTGGCTCACAGTTCAAGAGTACAGTGCCTCGTGGCAGGGAGTCTTGGCAGCAGGGCCTTAGGGCAGCTGGACACACAGCATCCAGAGTCACCGAGCAGGGAGATGAACTCTGATGTTCTTCCTATGGGATGCTGCCGCACGTGGCCCTTTCCTCCTCAGGTAAACATCTCAGAACACACTTGCTTGGATATACCCCGAGGTGTGCTTTCTAGTGTTGACCGTGAAGATCAACTGCCATGGAAGACAACTCTCTGTGTGTTGTGTTGTGTTATGTTGTGTGGGGTGCCCATGGGAGTCAGAGAAAGTACCCACACCAGATGGGTCCTACAGCAATGTACTGTCTCACCCTGGAAACTGGAAGGCTGAGATCAAAGCATCAACTGGATTGCTTCCTTCTGTCTTTGGCTTCTAGCTGGTGTCTTCTCTCTGTCTCCACATGGTCACTGTGAATCTGTTTTAAAATTTCTTCTTCTGGGAAGAAATTGAAACTCACTCCTGTTTGAACTACTGTCCCCTTCAAAGACGGATCTCAGATAGTCAGAATCTGAGATCCTGGGATATGGCTGCAACATGCACATTTTGACAGGGCCACTCCCCTACTGTCAGTGCTCAGCAGTACTATTTGGGCGGTGCTTATAAACAACCTCCTATAAAACCCCAACACTATGGCAATTGGCACTGAGGCTGACCCCCAGTCTGGGTGCGCCTGATTGAATAAGCTGTGGCCATCTGGTTGCAACAGCCATGTCTGGCCATTCTTTATCTGGGCTCTGATGATGCTACAGAGAAGGGCCGGTCTTCCTCTGGGTTGGTCTCTCTTCACCACTTTGCAGACGTTTGCTATGGCAACCACTGATGGGAAGAGATGACCCAGGGAATGGCAGGGTCAGCTGCACCTCATTTCTCCTGGCTTCCTGGATGATCTCACTGTACTCTGGCTACTGGCTTCCTAGAGCATTCATAAATAATGGTTCTGTGTGTTTTTGCATTCTATGTCCGTGTGTCTATTGGGTGTATTGGTGTCTGTCTCTCTGTATGTGTGTGTCTGTGTATCTTTCTGTGTATGTCTGTAATTCTATCTGTCTTTGTGTGTCTGTATGTTTGTACATGTGTATGAGTGTCTGTCTGTTGTGCATGTGCACATGAAGTGTGGGGGGTGCAGAAGGGGGTAAGGTAATTCCTTCCAGGATGCTGCCAAGTGGGAACAGGATCTTCTTGTACTTTGGGGAGACAGTAACTACATCTGTGACTGGGTCATATCTGTGTGCTCTGCCCCTACCTGTACCATACTCTTGCGAATCTGTGGTTTAGCTTCAGCAGTGCTGGGAGTATTAAACAGGGCTCTTCCTGCCTCCCCTGCAGCTGGGCCCCACTCTTCACATTTTCCAGACTTCCCCCCAATCCTGTGCATATGGATCTCCCTGCTGAGCCTCTTGTGGTTTGGAGTATGCCCTGTGCCAGTCTCAGCCACTGCTCTGGAGACCTCCATGTGTCAGGAGCAGCAAGTTAGAGAGAGGTAGACAAGCATCAGTGGGGAAGGATTCGTCAGTCAAGGAGCAGATGACTCACTGAGTCATCTGCCTGAGCATCATCTGTAATGTCTCCAGAGTCCCAAGGACTTGGTGAGACAGTGTCTGTGTGTGAGAGATACTTGGGCGCCTGATGTCCCCAGGGCCCTAAGACAAGGTGAGACAGTCAGTGTGTGAGAGGGACCTGGAGAACAAGGAGAAGCATGGATGTTTCCCCAGTGTGGTCCCAAGCATCCTGCAGCCTGTGGAGTGCCTGCTAGAAGGAGGACGTGTGTGTGTGTGTGTGTGTGTGTGTGTGTGTGCTCCACTCTGTCCCTACAACATGCTGGGGGCCGGCTTTGTGGGAAAATTGCTTTCTCAGCTCGTTTCTCTACTGAAATGTAGAAAGCTCTCTGCTGACAGGCATTGCCTGGAGCAGCCTGTGTGTCTTCCCCTGGGCCTGTCAGAGGTGAGCTCCCAGCACAAAGCCTGAGGAGGTCTGACTCTTTCCTGCTCTTCTCCTTGGGAGCTGGCTATAGCAGCTGCCAAGGACAGGTCTGATCACTGCGCCTGTTCCCACTTCCTTGGTGGCCTCATTTGGATGTGTCTTTGCTCGTTCATTCACTGTTTTATAAACATTTATCAAACACCAATGATGTATTGCTACACATGGCAAAGCCTTTCCCTGGGATCATAGAAATAAACAAAGCCCCCCGCTATTAGTCCTTGTATTTTAGTGTGAGTATGGTGGTTAGAGGAGACCTATATCTACACTCAGAATGTAATCATAAATTTGTATATCACTTTAAATCCCACAATAATTTCTAAC
This sequence comes from Mus musculus, assembly GCF_000001635.26. NCBI lineage: Eukaryota > Metazoa > Chordata > Mammalia > Rodentia > Muridae > Mus > Mus musculus. The sequence goes on along the minus strand of NC_000073.6, from coordinate 117,852,304 downwards.
TGGAAACCCAATCACTTTCAGACATCCCCCTCCATTCTGAATCTCTCCTGGATGGAAAGGGATGTGAGGATTGGGGGTGTACCCTTAAAACAATTTATTTGTAAGTACACACACACACACACACACACACACACACGGTTGCTCTCAGAGGCCAGAACAGGGCAGATCTTCCTGGATCTAGAGTTACAGATTAGTGTGATCCACTTGACAAGTGTGACAGGAACTCCACCAGGTTGTCTCAAAGAGGAGTATGTGTTCCTAACCACGGAGCCACCTCTGCTATAGAACCCCATTGGGTATTCTGAAATGTATAACATAAAGTACGTAAGGTGGCGGAGAAGACCTGTGATGTAAGTGTTATGTGCTTCTCACGCTCTTTAAAGCCTTGCTATCTGATACCGAGTGCTCTCGACTGATGCGTGCAAAGTCATGATTTCACAGTAGGGTTATCACAGCTGTGATTCCCAGGTTCTGACGAGTGCCAACGCTATTTTGAAGTATCTGTAACACATGGAGAATGATAAGAAAATACCACTGGTTTTGACTGGTGACAAAGTCCCAGATGGCACAGGCAGCACTTCCCCTTGACTTAGCACAGGCCATTTGTCTGCTGTATCAGTAGCCAGCGTCTCTGTAACAAAGCTGCTGACCTAGACTGTGTCCTGCTCTGTCGTTCTGGAGGCCAGCAGTCTAAGGTCCAGGTGTGGGCAGGCCACACTCCTTAGGTGATGGGAAGTGACCAGAATGATACAGCTTTTGCACACATGCCCTATAGGCACATAAGGATAGCTGAGTTGTACTCACAAGAGCATAAGAGCATAAGCTTTCTAAGCCCACACTCCCTCATTGGGTGACTACTTGTCCTTCAGTAGCTCACTAGCTGCTTGCCTCACAGTGCTGCGACAAGCAGCTATAGTGACCTCAAGTGACCTGATCCCCTAACACCTAAATAGCTACTCTACGAACACAGTGAAGGGTGGTATCTGTTTTCATTTTTTTCTAAGTAATTTGTATTAATTTTTGGGATGCCTTTTATTTATTTGTTTGCCAGTTTCATATATGTACTAGAGTGTACCTTAATCAAATCTATTCCCACCTTCATGTCCTCTCCTGTTTGTTTCTGTGTAACCAGCAGAGTCTAGTTAGTGTTGCCCGTTGGGACGCTAACTGATCTTGTCTACTTGATCTTCTGCAGGTCTTGTGCAAGGGACCACAGCTGTGTGTGTTTATGAGTGGAGTGACCATGTCCTGAAGACAGCATTCCACAGCACTTCTCATTCTCCATCTCTTACATTCTTTTTGATCCCTCTTCCGCAATGTTCCCAGAGCCATGGGTATGTATGTATGTATGTATGGGGGGCTTCATATAGATGTCTAGTTTAGGCTTGAGCTTAACAGTCACGTAATCTCAGCACTTTAACCGGTAATGAGTCTCTGCATTACCTGTTGACCACTGCACGGAGAAGCTTCTCTGCAAAGCTGAGAAGAGTGGCAATTTTTGGCTATAAACGTACGTATTTAGGAGATGGTTTATCAACATGCCCACTTAGCAGAGCAGGAACAATTGGTTCACTACTAGGGCCCAAACCATTGGCTTTTGACCAGGGTAACGATGCCGGTTAGGAGTTCCCTCTTGTGGACTAGTACACAGATCCAATCATAAAGTGGTTGACTTCCCCTATAACTGTGGCACTATTGCCTGGGTACTTCTTGAAACTGTAGGCTGCCCAGATAATACCATTGATGACTTCCTCCTCCACCTCCAGCATTTTACTTAGCAACTTCTTGATCGATGAAAGCTAGCCAACAGGGAGGAATTTTTCAGGTCAGTTCCAGTTTGTTTTCTCTGTCTCACAACCAAAGTGTGTTATAATTAGCAATAGGATCTTATCAGCTAGTTTTTATGGCAAACCAGAGCAGTAGATAGAGTCTGTGCTGTTCTGAGTGGAGGGCAAACCAAAGCAATAGAGATAGTCTGTGTTGTTCTGAGTGGAGGGCCTCTGAGACCTTGACATCTAACTCACAGGAAGGTCTCTCATGCCTGGCACAGAGACTTTCATTTAATAACCCATGACTTACATGTTTTTGAGAGAGTTTTGCTTTGCAGTCCAGGATAACTTGAGCCCACAGTAAACCTCTGTTCCACTGCCCTCTGTCAAAACATGGGACTAAAGGCTTGAGCCACCACACCTAGATGTCCTGACTTTAATCAACAAGTTAAATGTCATCAAGTTTCTTACCTCACACTCTAATGTCCTTCTTGCTTTCAGTCCTTGTGGTGGGGTTCGTCATCCGTTATAAGTGGCTCCCTTCCCTCTGGCTTCTTCTTACTCCCCAATAACTCAAGAGAGAGTCTGAGCACCTTTCCTGCCTCTGAATGGGTAAGATGAAGATGGAGAGAAAACCCAGGAGCTTAGCAACTTGACAAGGGCCTTTCTGCATGATTGAGAATTTCATTAACCTAAAGGCATTTTAGAAAGAAGCAAATGTGTTCCCTTCCTACCGACTGTTCCTTGCACTTCAAACTTAAGTTCTCAGTATGTGTGCCTCTGTGCCTGGGCACATATGAGCCTGTGAATGTGTGCCTATGTGAAGATATGCATTCATGCATGTGTGCCTGGGTATATATGCTTTTCTCACCGACTTGGAATAATGAGCTCCCCAGATGTGCAAGCTGTTTGAATAATAATCAACCTGTGCTGTGTAAACTGGGCTCTGCTATGTTACCTGTGGGAACAAGAGCATGCCTGAGAGATGAAACTAGATTTGTTCTGTATCTATCAGATATGTATTTGTGTACATGAAAGAGAGGAGAGAGGGAAAAGTGGAAGGGTGTAGGGAGAGGTTTGAGTTTGAAATTTCTTAGTTTTTAAAAATATATTCGCCGCCTTTGCAATTTCTGTCCCAGTATACTAGATCTTTATACTTTAGTGATGCTTTTTAAAATGTATACACTTGGCTGGAAGAAAAGATGTGCCATCAAAACAATGTAGTAGAAACTCATAAAACTTAACAAGAAAGCAGAGAACCTGTGCAGGGGTGAAAATGAGTGGTACAGAGAGCACTTGACTTTACATCAGTGAAGTCTTGGGCCTCATTTCAGAATAAGCAAGAAGAAAGTAAAGAAAGAAGGAGGGAAGGGAGGGAGGGAGGGAGGGAGGGAGGGGGAGGGAGGGAGGGACTGAGCAACAATTTCACCCTCAGAGCCACAGATGTGTTATATAGTGATTTCTTCTGAATTGGAACACTTCCTCCTGGAGGGAGAAGGAAGGCCCATAAGACTGAGGACGTCAATGAAACTTACAAGTGTCATGAAAGGTACAAGATCATGGCTTCTCCATAAAGACATGCAAGCAGCAACAAGCCCAGGAGAGGAGGGACTCTAACCACTGAGCTGCCTGCTGGTTGTGCGAGGACTCTGTGGCTGTCACTTCCATGACTTCATTGTTAGTGGTGGGGTGGGATTCTGCAACGATGAAGCTACTTTGAGGCCACCTGTACTGCTCTTAGCAACTTCCCCATATCTATAAGGAAGCCCAACAACTCCCTGGTTCAGCACCTTGAACTTTGGTGGAGTCCCTCCTTCAGTGTATCATTAGAGGTGTCTGTATTAGTTACTTTCTTTTGCTGTGATAGAACACCAAGACCAAGGCTTATAAAAGCTTAATTGAGCTATCAGAGGGTTACAGTCCATGATGGTGGAGCAAACACATGACAGCAAGCAAGGACATCTGAGAGCTCAGATCTTAAGAAACTATGAGAATAAGGCAGAGGGTGTGCTGGGGGTGGCACAGGTGCTTTGGATGCCTCAAAGCCCACCCCCAGTGACATGCTTCCTCCAACAAGGCCATGTAGAGTAAAAGGTTTGAGCTCACTTCTGGGTTTGAAAACCCACCAAACCCCACCAATCCCAGCTCAAAATTCTACTAATCCCTAAGCTCAAAAGGCTCGTCCCACCCTTAGGACCTGAAATTCTGCCAAGCTGCCCACCCTGGAAAGCTCTGCCCCTAAGAAGCCATATATAAGCCTGCTCCCTGCTCAGTTCCCTGTTGCTTCTTGCCTGAGCAGAGGCAGCCACCTTCTTGTATCTTTCTCAGTAAATCTCTTGTGTGAGGTTTGTTGTGTGGTGTAACTTTGTGGTATTCCCTGGCTCCTGTCTGCCAGGATAGCTTTCCCTTCACATTTGCAACACTTCTGTTGGGGAAACCTTTTCCCTCAGAGCTGTGACACTTACAGGACATACCTCCTGATACCCCCAAACAGTTCCACTAACTGGGGGCCAATTATTCAAACATAAGAGTCTATGGAGACTTCTCACTTAAACCACCACATATGAAACGAATAGATGTTTGGTCACATGTCCCTAGGAAAAATCACATGAAAAAAGAAAATAAATATATAATGAACTGTTTAACACCATACACCATTAGGGGCCACACATCAACATGGACATGAAACAGCATCCTCCGCCTATATCAGAATGGCTGAAACCTAAAACCTTGACAACAATAGATGCTGAAAGAGTTTACAAATCACCATGAGCTCTTGTCCATCTCTGGTGGGACTACAAAAGCTCATAGCCACTTTGGAAGACAGTTGAGCAGTTTCTTGGAAAGCTAGGGCCAGCGTGATTCACACCTGCTTCTCACAAACATGTACTCAAAGTTAGATCCACACAACAACCTGCACCCAGGTTTGCAGCAGTTTTTAAAATTATAGCCAAAGCTTGAAATCATTCAAGAATATCCAAGGTATTCTTTTATGGGTTCATGGATTAAAAAAAATCATTAGAGAGGTAAATATTACTTAATGGTGGAGAAGGTTCCTGGGTGGACAGAGATGTGGAGGAAAAGAGCAGAGATGATTTTGGAAATTACTTTCTACGACATGGCAGTGGTGGGAACATCTTACACATGTGTCCAAACTCACAGGAAGCACAACACAGAAGGAAAACCTGATGTGTTTCCTTTTTAGTGAAGAGTTCCTCTCTTCTTTCACCTTTCATGCCTCCTTTGCGATGGTTTGAATGAAAATGGCCCCCATAGGCTCATAGGGAGTGGCACTCTTAGGAGGTGTGCCCTCATTGGAGGAAGTACGTCCCTGGGGGTGGGCTTTGAGATTCAGATGCTCAACCCAGGCTCAGTGTCATGCTCTTTTTCTGCTGCCCATGGATCTGGATGAAGAGCTCTCAGCTCCTTCTCCAGCACCATGTCTGCCTGCACACCACCGTGTTTCCCACCAGGATAGTGATGGACTAAACCTCTGAACTGTAAGCCAGCCCCTGTGAAATGGTTTCCTTATCAGAGTTGCTGCAGTATTGGTGTCTCTGAAGAGCAATAGAAACCCTAACTAAGATATACCTCCAAACTGACCCTCTCCCTTCCCCATTCCCTCCTCTCCAGGCTCTGTGCTAAGTCATGGACTGGGACTATTCAGGGTCTATCATATGCTAAGTATGTCATGTACCACTGGATTCATACACCCAGGCATCTCATCTCCCTCTGCCTAGTGAAATCTTTCTTGGCATGAAGGCAATCTACTGCACAGTTGCTGGGGCTGGGATTGAACAGAAGGTCTAGAGTTCTGAACTTACCTCATTCTCTCTTCTTCTCTGTGGTTGCTATAACTGTTCCTTCTACCCAGAGGGCAACTGAAACCTGGTGCTCTGGGGAGCACAGCTGAGAGAGTGCTGGTCTAAAGGTCATAGGGATAGGCATCAGGAGGGGTGCAGGTGATCTGCTTCCTACCAAAGACCCCAGCAAGTGTGGCTAGCCAATGAGTGTGGACAGGATTCCTGTGCCACAGGTCTCAGCTAACTGCAAGTACACTTGAGATAGACCCACACATCCATGGATGTCTCTTGACAGTTATTTCAGGCTGAAAGTTATTCCAACTGTAATTGTTTAATTGTACATTACTAACGGGAATGGGAATAGGAATGGGGGCAATCACTTCAGAGAGCGATTTATCACTATGGGGTCCAGTTGAAGGAGCAACTAACCCTCTGACCTCCTGCTGTTGCACTTGCAGGAGCGTGACCAGAAAGTCTTGTACCTGGTCCCAGGAACATGTGCAAAGGCAGTTACTACAACAGTACTCGTGGATATGACAAACTAGGAGCACCCCAAATGCCTGTCTGGAGGGGATGAGTAACAACTGTGTAGTCACAGAATGAAGGACTTGGCAGATGAAGTCAGTGACTGGTAGCAAGGCTGGATTTCTGAACAGGGTTGGACAAAATAAAAACAAACCTCTAAACGATGAGTATGTGAGCCTATTTCTTCTTTAGCAATTGAGCCTGCATTGGTTTTCATCTCACAGTGGTCACTTATTCCTGTCTCCATATGGGATTGCAGACCTGTACCACCATGTCCATCTCTGCTCAAGTCTTTGTAACCGCCAAATACACAAGCCATGGTAAATGCACTTAACAGATACATGTAATTATAGAGTCACTAAAACACTGGCTAAAGGCTACATCCCAAGCCCGTGATAATGGCTGAGGGAGAACCCCCAGAAACTGGGTGGCTTCAACACACTATACTCATGGAAATCTGATAAAAATGTAACTTTTCTGAAGTTCGATCAATACATGTTTATTTAGACCTCGATCTTTGTGTTTTCACTGTAAGATTTTTGTGACATAAACTGTACCGATTTATGGGGTACCGTGAGATATTTCTATACGTGCATCCATGACCTCATGTTCAAATCAAAGTGAGCATACGTATCCCATGAACTTATATCACTTCCTTGTGGCGAAAGCATCCGAGCACCTTTCTTCTGGCTTTCTCTGAAGTGCACAGGGTGCTATTGTTACTACGCTCTACTGTGTGGCACTAACTCTTCATGATTACCGCATTAATTTTTTCCTGGAGTCAAAAGAATTCTATCTTGCTACAATTTACTTATCAAACAGTTCTGCAGCCTGTACTGTGTATCAGACCTGGAAAATCATAATAATTCAAACCTCCTATCAACCCCACAAAGCACTAATTTTAGAAGAGAGGAAATAGATGCAGAGAGACGCCAAAGTAAGAGCCAGAGGTAATCGGCTAGAACGACAGATTGAAGGCTGTGTCCAGCCCTCAAACAGTCGTGCGTCCAAGAGCCTCCCATGGGAGGGCTTGGAGGCCCTCATCAGGTTCCTCAGCTGTGCCCCAAGACCTCCCTCACACTCCCTTCCTGCTTGTCTTCTCCGGCTTTGTTTTAATATGAGCTAGAGATGGGTTCCTATCTCTCTTATCTACCAGAGATTGAACTAGCATTAGCCTGGCCCTTGATGCAGGAGAAGGAAAAACAGGTGAAGTATGGGTCCATGAGTGCCCTTGGTTTTTAGATAGGCCATCTATAAATGTTAAGAACAAGTTCACTGCCTCTCAGATGGCCACCATGTCTTATATCATCCTGAATGCCAACACTAGCTACATAGGAAATCGATCCAACTAGCAGAAAAGTTGGCTAAAACAGACACAAAGACATCACATGGGATCTTTGTTTGCTAAGTGTCATCTCTCTTCCCTGCTGTGGAGACAGGGAATCAAGGGAAAGCTGAAGGGTTTTAGAACCTTCAGATCTCAAGGCTAAACTCATTCCTTTCTTTGGCTCATTCTCACTCAACCTTGGTTTCCAATGCAAAGACTCGTCCTGGAGGAGGCTTCCCTAGTCACCTGCTAGTTTACTATGGAAATAAGTTAAGACAAAGAACGAGCCTGGTGAATGTGAGTAGGCCACACCCGGTGGTCCTCAGAGTAACCCAAGCCACACTTGATCCCTACACAGAAGCGAAACTCAAGCTATTACTTGCAAATCCCTGTACTAGAAACTGAACGGCAACTTGACTAACCAGAGGCATTCGGCACACTTGGGATTATGTAACTGGAGACTTTCCAAACAGAGAAACCAAATGAAGCAACTGTATAATTGTGACCAATGAGACGCTTGCTTTGCATTCCTTCTGTTCCATGCTAGAGCAGCATTCCCCAGTCTCTGCCCAAAGGATGCCTCCCTCATGTCCAGCCTGTAAAAGCTTCCCCTGTATCAGTCCTGTGAGAGCCTCTCTGTGTCCATCCTGAGAGACCTTCCCCCGTGTCTTTGCTCTGTGTAGCTCCATTCAGGCCTCGGGATTGGAAGAGATTAATTTGTAAATCATTGTTCGCTCAGATAAACTCTTACATTTTCTTATGCTCCCATTTGCCTTTTAAAGACCACCCTTTTGCATTATTAAATTCATCACAGTCTATGAATTTGTCTGTGGATTTTTTTTTTATGTTTGTCAGCCCTAGGAAACAATTAAGCCCCAGAGACAAGTATCTCATATGGTTTTGTTCATACCTTATTACTGTAACCTGGTAGAGAACCTGCTACATGCTAGTCATTTATTTATGCATTTTGTTGTTGACTAGAGTGACTTAGCTGAAAGGCATTTTTATCATAATTTTAGAGATGGAATTTATAGCTCTGTTCGTTTATACACACCATCCATAGTGTGTGTGTGTGTGTGTGTGTGTGTGTGTGTGTGCCCCCTTGCACACATGCACACATTTTGGGTGTCACATTATGCATGTGAAGGTCAGAGAACAACTTAGAGCAGGCTGTGCTCTCCTTCCATGCTGTGGGTGCCAGGGAGACTGAACTCAGGTCATTAGGCTTGTGGCAAGCTTTTTTTCTTTCACACTGAAGAATTCCTTTCATTAAATGAGATTGTTAAGATTTCCTTACATAAACCAACCCATTTTCTTGGTTAAATTGGGACAGAGGTGGCATAAGAGGAATTAGCTTGTCTTGCCCCCTCCTCACTGCCGTAGAGCTCCGAAGGACCTCACAGACTGCTCCTGGGCAAGCTTTCCTGAGCTCACCTTGAGTGCAGCAGAAGGACCTTTTCAGCAAGGGAGTCTCTCTTTGAAGGTTGAAAGACAGGCAATGTGTCCTCTCCTCTCAATGCCCGAGTCAGCCTCCTGGGGCTCTCTGCTAATAGAGCTATAAATTCCACCTCTAAATGAGCATCCTGATTTGGTTTGCTCTTCAGATGACCTGGGGGAAATGCTGTGCTTTCCCTGAGTTATGATGGTGACTCCAGTGGGTGGCTGTGCTGTGTCCTGCCTCTGCCATCTGATAGTCTAATTCCTTTCCAATTTGCAGGCTCGTTAGCTCCCCAGCCAGTTCCCACTTCAGTGCAGCTGACCCAGTAGCAATATTTGCCTGTGTCATCTTGCTCAGACAAACATGGGCATCCCTGCTGGGGAGGCAGCCATCCAGCCTTGTCATCTTGTTGACTGACCCTGGCTGACTCCTTTGAAAGCCAGGCGGGAAGGACGATTCATCAGACCACAGAACAGGCTCCATTCCCATAGTCATTAAAGCCCTCACTGTCACTGAGCATGGATGGAAAGTAGAGTCCTTGTGTTTACTGAATGCCTCACCACCAGGAAGACTCAGGGTAATGTGAGTGGGCCTCTCACAGTGTTAGGACTGCTGTGAGCACCCGGCCCTTTTCCTTGCCCAGTTTCTGGACTTCCCCGGATTCTTTCTCTGGAAGCTTGCTGACCACGTGCAGAGGGCATCTGCACACTTTTCATTTGTCGAGAAGTCTAGGAGGATTAGATGAGGTATGTGCATTTAAAATCTGGAGTACAGTGTCAGAGACTATTGGCACTTGGCAATCGTTCAGTTTATAGTTATCGTTGTGTGCCAGTGTCAGCATCTCTGTCTAGCTCTGTGTCGGAACCTGACAGCAGTGGCAAGCACTGAGCACAGCTCCACACTGTCACCCACAGCAGCCCAGAGAGCAGCCATAAGCTTTTAGGGAACCCAACCCAAGTAAAACTGGATCCTTGGCTTCTATATAAAAGCTGAGCTGTGTAGAGCAGAATTGGGATTTACTAAAGACATGCTAATATGGATTTTAAGAACAGGGCTGAAGAGTAACCCCAGAAGAAAAAGCACTGGGGTGTGCTTCTCAAGGTGGGTCCCACTTCACTGTCTTTACAATAATCATGTGTAGGTTTTGGGGGGGGGCAATGTTACCAGGGTCAGAGAAGCAACAATGAGAGCCCCTGACAGGTTTAAGATGGATAAAATAAAAGTCTAGATCAAAGGTATGCAGGAAGGCAGGGTGTCTTCAGTGTAAACTGAAGTGTAAAAGCTAACAGTTTTGTTTATGATTTCTGGAAGATGCCTGGGAGAGGAATAAGACCCTATATTCAAGGTCACACACATCCAAGGCTCCATACTCCTTTATTGCTTTTTTAATATGAAATACCTATATAAGCCTTTGTAGTAGCCCATGCCTTTAATCCTAATACCCAAAAGGCAGAGACAGGTGGATCTCTGAGTCTGAGGCTAGTCTGATCTTCATAGTAAATTCCAGGACAGCAAGGGCTACATAGTGAGAACCCATCTAAAACAAACAAACAACAACAATTAAAGCGAAACAAACAAAAAAAACCAAAAGCTAAAAACCCTAAACCCAAACCAAGACACTATATGTAAAAAGACTATTACATCTATGCTGGAAACCATCATGGAAAGTGCTGGCTGTACAGGAGTTTCTCTTCACAGATAGTGGGAGGTTTCAATCAGACTCTGGGATGATGGGCTATACTCCCTTCCTGCATGTCTTAGTTACTTTTCTATTGTTGGGTTGAGACACTATAAGGTAACTTATAGAAGAAAGAGTTTATTGAGGCTTATGCTTTCAAATAGTTAGAGTCCAGGACCATTCCTGGGGGGAGCATGACAGCAGGCAGACAGGCATGGTGCTAGAGCAGTAGCTGAGAGCTTACATCTTGGTCCACAAGTATAAGGTCATGAGAGCTAACTGAAAATGACATGGGATCTTGAAATATCAAAGTCTACCACCAGTGACACACCTCCTCCAACAAGGCCACACCTCTTAAACCTTCCCAAACCAATTGGGAAACAAGGATTAAAATATATGAGCCCATAGGGCCAAACACACCATGTCTCCATAATTTTCCCTTGTCTTTCTGTCATGTCTCATACCCACACTTAAATCTGTCAGTGTTCTGTGGCAGCTGCAACAGAAAACCACAGACTAGTGGCTTAATGACAATAAAGCTTGCCAGTCAGTGGTGGCACACAACTTTCATCTCAGCACTCAGAAGACAGAAGCAGATGAACCTCTGTGAGGCCCGCCTTGTTTACAGATCAAGTTCTAGGATAGCCAGGGCTACACAGAGGAAAACCCTGTCTTAGAATACAAACAAACAAACAAAGACAGCAAAGGTTGTGCTCTCAGGGATGAAAGGCAAAGTTTGAAATCAAGGCATAGGTAGGACTGCATTCTCTCTGAGGTTTCCACAGGGTCCTCTCTGCTTTCTACAAAGGCCTCTGCTGCTTTGGAGGACTGTCAGTGTTGCATGGCTGGGCATGAGGACATGTTGCTGTACATCCCACCTCTGACTCCACATCTCCTCCTCTCTTCTCTGTGTGTCCCTCCTCTGGGTCTCCAGTGAAGAGTCAGCATTAGACCTAGGATCCACCGGGATAACCCAGGGGTCTTCAAGGAAAGAGCACCAACTTTATTTCATCTGCAAAGATCCCTTGCCCCAAAGTCCCTTTACAACATCCAGAGTTTCAAGATGAACATAACTTCTTTCTCTGCATCAGTATCTCTCTTCTCGGTTATAGCAACAATAATAAAGTTCAACATAATAACATAACCATAAACATCTGAAGAAGGCTGTGCTTATCATGGGCTTGAAGCCCTGCCACACAGTAAAAACTCAAAAAATATACATAAACATCACCCGAGTCAGGTTTTCAATGGCACAATAAAATACTAGGGGATGGCTTGTTTTGTAAACAAAAGAGATTTATTTAGCTCATAGCTGTGAAGTTTCCAGAGCATGGCGCCAGTGTTGGCTTAGATCCGGCAGGGACTTCCTGCTGGCAGTGTCAAGGTTGCATATGGCTTCTCAAGTTAAGAGACAGGAGTGTGCACAGCCCTGTGTGCCCCGCCTCTTCTCCATGTCCTCATAGGGCCACCAGAAATTAATCACAGGAGCACAACCCGCCTGTCCTGAAGATCTAATCACTTTCCAGGGGTCTTTCCTCTAAATCCCACAGACAATTAAGTTTCCCCATTTTCATGCCACTGGCTAGTACTTTGGAGACGGAAACAGGGCTTATGTTCAAGGGGACAGACCATATTCAAACTGCAGCAGCCACCGACATGAGAGTGAGTTCTTTCCTTGTCACACTCATTAGCAGCGCTGTGGGTCATGCATTTGCGGGCTACTAAAGATTCTTATGCTGAGGTTTGATAGTCGAGGGAAGCAGAACTTGGAAGGATCACTGCAATAGGCAGCAGAGGAAACTGTTGCTTGGGAGGACGGAAAGAGACTGCCTGGAAGACTGTGGTCCTGTTCCAGGCCACAGAAGATAGTCCCGTAAGAAGCTGGGAAGAAGATAGGTTTGAAGTTGGTGAGTGTCACGTGAGAACAGGGTAGATTCTGATCATCTTTGCAGAGATGCTCATGGGTAACAGATTGAGAGTGACCTACAGTAAGTTCTACATTAGCAAGAAAATACACGAGTCCATGCAGGAACAAGTCCAGGGGAACCTCACGGCTGGCATAGCTCCCGAGTACAGCCCACGACTTGTGAAGATGGCAGGAGTTAATCTGGAATATTATACTTGCTCACTGCTCAGTGCCCATGTGCATAAAGTGTAAGCTGCAGGGATTGCTCAGACAGCTGCTCCTTTAAGGCTGTGTGTGGATCAATGGCTAAGGTGGATTCAAGTTTCAGATTTTTATTTGTTTTATACAGGGCCTCAAGAAAACCAGGCTGGACTTCAGCTCTCTAGGTAGCTGAGGATGACCTTGAACTTCTGATTCTCTTGCCTTCCTTCCCCCCCCCCCCCCATATGCTGGGGTTAGAGGTGTGTACCATAGCACTCAGTTTATGAGGTGCTGAGGGCCAGCTGAGAATGGAACCCAGGGCTTCTGGGATGCAGGCAAGTGTTCTACCAACTGAGCTGCATCTCACGCTACCAAAGATCACATAAAATAGTTCCTCTGAACACAGAACCCTGTGTGCTTTAGGAAGCTCTTCCAGGTGATGCTCAGATGCACCAAAGAGGGAGGAACACTGGGATGAGTGTCCAAGGGGCTCAACAGAGAAATCCTCGAGAAGACTAGCATGGCACTGGGTGAGGGTCAGGGTTTGGGAAACTGAACACGATTTAAATCAAATGAAAATGTGAAAAAATCTGAGGGATTACATAATCAAACCTGAAAGCAAGGCTGTAGATTGTCCACCTGGTGAGGAGGTGAGCTAACCCCAAAGTCAAGGGTGTCACATAAAGGGCATGGGAGACAGAGGAGCAGGAAGAGGACAGACCAGAGCAAGATGGACCATGGCCCACAGCATTCCTCAACAGCATCATGGTGCTTCCCATGTGGGATAAAGACATTGGAAATCTGACAGAACGTGCAGCCGAGAATCACACCTCAGCCTTAGGCATAGTCTCTGGAGATCTCTCTGGGGCTTGCTCGTGGCCCTGAGGTAGGGTCTGTCTTCACACTTCACAGGGAGCCCTGGCAGCCTGGCATCGGTTCCTTTTGAGCTTCGGTTGTTGAGTAAAGCCATATTTACTATAGAAGCAATGTTGATAACTGAAAGCAGAAGATCAAAGGTAAATGCCAAGTTTCATCATGAACCACCACCAAATATTTTTTTTACCCATTTCCTACCCATCTTTTTTCTGCTCAGAGAGCATCTCAACAATAGATACGACAAATAAAAAAAATTACCCCAAACCATACTAAATCTAATTTTGTAACTTTTATTTAAATGTAGATTGAAAATGGTTTTTCCATGATAATCTTTTGTAAAAGAGCAACCAACCAAACTGTGAAGGGAAAAGTGAAATTGACTTTGCCTGCATATGATACAATCTTATACATAAACAACCCTAAAATTCTCATCAAAAAATTATTAGGTGTCCTCTTGCAGAGGACTGGTTTGGTTCCTAGTACCTTGACAGACACCTGTAACTCCAGTTCCAGGGGATCCTGAATTCTTTGGATAACAATACACATACATGCTTCATACCCCCACATAAACACATATACACATAATTCAAAATAATAAAAATAAATCTTTAAAAAAAGTTATTGGAACCTATCTTAATTTCTTCTCCTACTTCTGTGATGAGATACTCAGACAAAAGCAACTTAAGGAAGAAAGGTTTTCTTTGGGTTCGTATTTGAGATTGCAGTCCATCACAATGAGAACATGTGCATTGCATCCATAGAAGAAAATTCCTAACAGACATGCCCAAAGACCCAACACTAAAGTGACTCTAGATCTCATTAATTCAGCAGTTGAGATCGACAACCACTATATATGAACTCATGAGTTTAAGACACAAACTCAAGATGCAAAATCACCAGTGGTTCCATATAATAACAAGAAACTATCAAAAAGAAAAGAAAAGAAAAGAAAAGAAAAGAAAAGAAAAGAGAAGAAAAGAAGAGAATCAAGAAACACACTTACAGCAGCTTTGGGAATACACATAACAAATTAACCACAGAGGTGAAAGATTTGTGGTCTGAGAGCCACTCAGAAGATGGAAAGATCTCCCATGCTCATGGATTGGCAGAATCAACATTGTAAAAATGGCTATCTTGCCAAAAGCAATCTACAGATTCAATGCAATCCCCATCAAAATTCCAACTCAATTCTTCAACTAATTAGAAAGAGCAATCTGCAAATTCATCTGGAATAACAAAAAACCTAGGATAGCAAAAATTCTTCTCAAGGATAAAAGAACCTCTGGTGGAATCACCATGCCTGACCTAAAGCTTTACTACAGAGCAATTGTGATAAAAACTGCATGGTTCTTGTATACTGACAGACAAATAGACCAATGGAATAGAATTGAAGACCCAGAAATGAACCCACACACCTATGGTCACTTGATCTTCGACAAGGGAGCTAAAACCATCCAGTGGAAGAAAGACAGTGTTTTCAACAATTGGTGCTGGCACAACTGGTTGTTATCATGTAGAAGAATGCGAATCGATCCATTCCTATCTCCTTGTACTAAGGTCAAATCTAAGTGGATCAAGGAACTTCACATAAAACCAGAGACACTGAAACTTATAGAGGAGAAAGTGGGGAAAAGCCTTGAAGATATGGGCACAGAGGAAAAATTCCTGAATAGAACAGCAATGGCTTGTGCTGTAAGATTGAGAATTGACAAATGGGACCTCATGAAACTCCAAAGCTTCTGCAAGGCAAAAGACACCGTCAGTAAGACAAAAAGACCACCAACAGATTGGGAAAGGATCTTTACCTATCCTAAATCAGATAGGGGACTAATATCCAACATATATAAAGAACTCAAGAAGGTGGACTTCAGAAATTCAAATAACCCCATTAAAAAATGGGGCTCAGAACTGAACAAAGAATTCTCACCTGAGGAATACCGAATGGCAGAGAAGCACCTGAAAAAATGTTCAACATCCTTAATCATCAGGGAAATGCAAA
This sequence comes from Mus musculus, assembly GCF_000001635.26. Taxonomy (NCBI): domain Eukaryota; kingdom Metazoa; phylum Chordata; class Mammalia; order Rodentia; family Muridae; genus Mus; species Mus musculus. The sequence continues at coordinate 117,836,782 of NC_000073.6, read as the reverse complement.
TCAAAACAACCCTGAGATTCCACCTCACACCAGTCAGAATGGCTAAGATCAAAAATTCAGGTGACAGCAGATGCTGGCGAGGATGTGGAGAAAGAGGAACACTCCTCCATTGTTGGTGGGATTGCAGGCTTGTACAACCACTCTGGAAATCAGTCTGGTGCTTCCTCAGAAAATTGGACATAGTACTACCAGAGGATCCAGCAATACCTTTCCTGGGCATATATCCAGAAGATGTCCCAACCGGTAAGAAGGACACATGCTCCACTATGTTCATAGCAGCCTTATTTATAATAGCCAGGAGCTGGAAAGAACCCAGATGCCCCTCAACAGAGGAATGGATACAGAAAATGTGGTACATTTACACAATGGAGTACTACTCAGCTATTAAAAAGAATGAATTTATGAAATTCCTAGGCAAATGGATGGACCTGGAGGGCATCATCCTGAGTGAGGTAACACATTCACAAAGGAACTCACACAATATGTACTCACTGATAAGTGGATATTAGCCCAAAACCTAGGATACCCAAGATATAAGATACAATTTGCTAAACACATGAAACTCAAGAAGAATGAAGACTGAAGTGTGGACACTATGCCCCTCCTTAGAATTGGGAACAAAACACCCATGGAAAGAGTTACAGAGACAAAGTTTGGAGCTGAGACGAAAGGATGGACCATGTAGAGACTGCCATATCCAGGGATCCACCCCATAATCAGCCTCCAAACGCTGACACCATTGCATACACTAGCAAGATTTTATCGAAAGGACCCAGATGGAGCTGTCTCTTGTGAGACTATGCCGGGGCCTAGCAAACACAGAAGTGGATGCTCCCAGTCAGCTATTGGATGGATCACAGGGCTCCCAATGGAGGAGCTAGAGAAAGTACCCAAGGAGCTAAAGGGATCTGCAACCCTATAGGTGGAACAACATTATGAACTAACCAGTACCCCAGAGCTCTTGACTCTAGCTGCATAGGTATCAAAAGATGGCCTAGTCGGCCATCACTGGAAAGAGAGGCCCATTGGACACGCAAACTGTATATGCCCCAGTACAGGGGAACGCCAGGGCCAAAAAAAAAAAAAAAAAAAAAAAAAAAAAAAAAAAAAAAAAAGGGAATGAGTGGGTAGGGAAGTGGGGGGAGGGTATGGGGAACTTTTGGGATAGCATTGGAAATGTAATTGAGGAAAATATGTAATAAAAAAAAAGTAAATCAAAATATATTCCATGTTGATGGATCAGAAACATCAATACTGTTAAAATGTCAATGCTACCTAAAGTAATCCGATGTTCATAAGGTACCAATGCCATTCATACTGAACCAAAAGATCCTGAATAGCCAAGAAATCTTGAGCAAAGAGAACAAAACTATAGACTTCACAGGACCTTGACTTCAAAACACACTACAAAGCTATAGTAACCTAAACAGCATACTGCATGCAGACCAATGGGATATGGGTTGGGAATGCAGAAATAAATTTGCACAGTTACAGTTATTGATTTTTTTTCTCTCTGTGTAGCCCTGGCTGTCCTGGAACTCACTTTGTAGACCAAGCTGGCCTCGAACTCAGAAATCTGCCTGCCTCTGACTCCCGAGTGCTGGGATTAAAGGCCTGCGCCACCACGCCTGGCGTCAGTTACTGATTTTTGACAAAGGTGCCAAGAACCTACTTTTGTATGATAAATTTTTCCTGGGGAGATGCAACTCACATGTCATTTCAGTTCAGAAGGAAACTTACAACCAGACAAAGTAATGATTGCAGCAATGTCTAATGATGAACCAATGACATATTTTTTTATTGGAGGTGGAAGTACCAACAGGAACTTGGGTGAGAGGTTACCTACAATGAGCAGAGATAACTCAAAAGCATCTGTATCACTGAAAAGCCCCACCAAACACAGGCACCAGTTCTTGAAACCTGAGACCCTGAATCTCTCTGCACAACCTGCAGGCTGGTCAACTATTCAAATAGCTCTTCTCTGCCTGTGAGCTGCTCCGGTCTTCTCCCCCCGAAGCTGATTACTCCTTCTTATACTATGGGCAGAGGCCCTCAAGAATCATCTAAGTTTCTATTCTCCCAGAATGTGACCTTTGTTGACCTCCTGAGGCTCATGAGCTCCCCCTCCCTCCTAGGGGGGTATTTTAGCATTGAGGAAACTGCCATTCAACACCTAGAGCAATGGAGATTGGGAGAAGAGGTCTGTTCATTAGAGAGCTGGGGAAAGGTATCTATGTGCCGAAGAGAGCAATTAGACAATATCTTGTAAACATCAAGTCTAAGTTAAAGATTTAAATGTAAGATGAGAACTGGAGAACCACTAGAAGAAAATATAGGGCAGAGACTCTCTAACTTTGGTCTTGGTGATGATTGTAGAGATGACCTCAAAAAGCACAGGCAAAGCAAAAGCAGACTTTTAAGATTACCCCCAACGAATAGGATTCTGCACAGAAAAGGGAAAGGCTTAAGAGCCAACCCATGGGAAGGGAGGAAGTATTTACAGTTACACATCTCTAGTGCTTGATAGACAGGCTATCAAAGGAACTCAGGTAACTTGATGGCAAAGGAAAAACAAAGCAAAAAACCAACTAAACCATACAAAGCAATTGAAACATAGGCAAAGGGCTTGAGTAAATATCTCTCAAAGTACCATTGACATATAACGTAATTTTATGACCTTCTATCCAGTGTTTGATCTTCAGTCTGCTTTAGTTTATACACGATTTCTCTTTTACAAATGGCACAGTAGCAAGCAGGAGGCATATGTAGTCTGAGCCGCTAGCTGTGTGCTAAGTATTGGCAGAGCATGTCTCCCTTGGAGGGAGACCCTTTCCTATTACTTTGCATTCCTATTACTACTACATTCACGTTGGATGTATTTGTTATCTGCTTGAAAAACATTAATAGAGTGTAATTTTTTAGAAAAAGAAGATCTACAATCACTCATGTGTGTGCGATAAAATGTCATGCTTCTGTAATCTTCAGGTAAACACAACTAAAAATGATGGTGAGCCCCACCCCCCCGCCCTACCTCCCTTCTGTCAGAATGGACACTGTTGGAAAGACAAGAGGTAAAGTTGGCAATTGTGCAGAGAAAAGAGGTACGCTAAGGGTGAGGGTGTAAATTAATTTGGCTGCTTTGAAAACAACATGGAGGCTATCAGACAGATAAAAACAGATGTAGCATGAGACCCATGAGCCTTGCTGCTGAGCATGGAGCCAGAGGAAATTAAATCAATACGCTGAAGAGGAGTCTGCACTCTGTGTTTACCAAAGCTGCAGTCACGGCCGTCAAGATATGGAATCTACCTGTCACGCGGTGGATGAATGAATGAAGAAAACATGGTATATCTACACAATGGAAGGCATTCACAGCCTTCACAAAGAAGGAAATCTTGTCATGCTCACTGATCTGAAGTGAAGTAAACCAGGCCCAGAACCCACCAGTGAGTGAGCTCTCTGGTGTGGTTATCAAAACAAACAAGACAAGACAAAACAAAAACAACAACCAACCAACCAAAAACCACGGGACCTGAGCTGGTTAGTTTCTGTCACCTTGACAGAAACCTAGATCTATCTGGGAGGAGGGAATTTCAGCTGAGGAATTGCCCTTGTCAGGTTTGCCCATAGGCAAGTGTATATGGCAATTTCTTGGTTAGTGATTGATGTGGGAAGGCCCAGCCAATTGTGGGTGGTGCCACCATCAGAGAGGTAGGTGGTCCTGGAGTATATAAGAAAGCAGGCTGAGCAAGTCATGGGGAGCAAGTCACGGACTCTGCATCAGATCCTGCCTCCAGAGGTCCTTCAGTAATGGGTTATGATTGCAGCATGTAGCCACTCCAGGTTGCTTTTGGTCATGGGAGTGGGAGGGTTGAGCAGCAGGGGAAGAGGGGAGGGGGTAAGAGATTTTTGGAGGGGAAACTAGGAAAGGGGATAACATTTAAAGCGTAAATAAAGAAAATATCTAATAAAAAAAGGAAAAAAATCAAAATTAATATGAAATTTCAAAGAACCAGAGAATATAATGATAGGTAATAGAGCATGCCTATCCCATGGCATCAATAGACTGCGGTGAGAGTTGGGAGAGGTGATAAGATGGTGATTTAAACATATATAACTGAAGTTAGGAGAAAGATTCCAAGCCATGCACTGTATAGCAACGGCTGTAATAAATGACAATACATTGAGTTCTTAGGAACATAAGAAAAGTGTGTATTACCACAAAGATGGTTACTTTGTGGAGACATGAGTATGTTGATTAGCCAAATGTTACCTTTTCATGATACATATGTGCATCAAGGCGGCACATTGCATATAATCAATACATGCGATTCTGGCCCTATCGCTGAAGACAACACCTACTCAAGTCATTGAACATGGAGACGGCGAGCCAGTGCCTTCATAGAGACTTCACCCCTGTGGACTAGTGTTCATGGTACAGGAAAGTACTCTGCATGCTACCCAAGGGGAAAAAGTAAACACCAGCGTAGCTACAAGCCCTTCAGTCTACAGTGGCGACCTGTCTGTAAGATACTTGGCTGCATTCGAAGCACAAAGCTTGTGGGAAAAACCAACCAAGACCTGATTTGAATTCCGGCCCATTCTAGGAGATGGAATCCATGCCTGACATCGCTCAGGTGGCCAAGAACCTGAGAGGGCAGGCGAAACCCAAACACTACTGTTCTGCTAAGGGAAAACAGCAATAAAAGACTCTTACCAACTTCGGAGCAGTTTCTTCCTGCAGCAGATAGGAGCAAATACAGAGACCAGGTAATGTGCAAGGACTGAGAGACCTTGAAACACTCAGAACTGAATGGGATCTTTCCAACAAAACCCCTCCCTTCGGGCTCAGGGAACTCTGTAGAAGAGGAAAGTGTAAGAGCCAGAGGGGAGGAAGGACATGAAGGCAAGCAGCAGAAGTGGGCACACCCTCATCCTGAACCCAGAAGCAGTCTCCAATCGATCGATTGATCGATCACCATTGCAAATGGAAGATTAGTGTTCTCCAAGGGAGTCCCAGTGGGAAAACAAACCCCTGTAAGGGAAGGTCCCATGCCCACTGAGGATGCCCAACACAAAACAAACTCAGTGGCATCGTTGGATGTTCTTGTGTCATAATGTTTTCAGGGATTTATTAAAGAATTTTAGTCTTACAGCTCCTCTGTGAATATATGATGTTTCCCGGTTTGGGGATTTTGTAGGATTCTCGTTTGTGAATGCGTGTCTCTGGCTCTATCTGTGTTTCTCGTGCTTTCCTTTGCTCCTTTTCTTCTGTTAGTTTGTTTAGTCCTATTCCGACCTGTTTGTTTTTGTTTTATCTTATTTGATTATTATTTCTTAGATTCTTGATTGTTTTCTAAAGAGAGGCAGAAAGGGGGTAAATCTGGATGGTGAAGTGGAACTGGGAGGAGTTGGGGAGAAGAGACTGATATCTGAATATATTTTATGAAAAAAAACCTATTTTCAATAAAAGGCCCCAAATAATGTTTTTTATTTTATTTACATTGGTGTTTTGACTACATGAATGGCTGTGTAAGGATGTCAGATCCCCTGGAACAGGAGTTACAGACAGTTGGGTCTGGGTCTGCCATGTGGGTGCTAGGAATTGAACTCAGGTCCTCTGGAAGAGGAGAGCGTGCTCTTAGCCACTGAGCCATCTCTGCAGCCCCCAAAAATAATTTTTTGAAAGAATAAGTTCAGGATATTTTTAAATATTATTACAACATTTATTTATTTATGTAATGTGCCCTTCATTACACATATGTGAAGGTCCAAGGACAACCTATGGAAGTTGGGTCTCTCCTGTCATGTGGGTCCCCGAGACTGAACTCAGGTCACTAAGCATGGTGTCAAGTACCTTTGTTTGATGAGCCATCTCACCAGCCTCAAGCAGTAGATACTTTTTAATGGCTGCATACCATCTCAATGTATGAATATTTTAACACTAGCCACTCTTGAGATAAGCACAAAAGGCAATTTTCCGCTTTTCCTTTACATTCATTATTGCTTCATCACCTTCACACATTTACCTTTGGACAGATAGCTTTAGGATGTGCTGCTCCGGGTGGATCAGCTGCAGAGGTGAGTACATTGTTAGGTCTCTTGGTGCACAGCTGGCAGCCACCTGTGACCACCCCCTTACCTCACCGCAATCACCCTATCATGAGAGGAGCCTCACTCAGTCAGTAAGTGAACCAGCCTTGTCCTCTGGGTCAATGAAGTTTGTGTTCCTTGGGGATTATTCCTTTGGGGGTCTGAATTTTCTGCTACAAAGTCACAATTTATCAGAGGGAAGACCTTCAAGTACTTGTCAACCATCTGCTGTGAGTGGGGTGCAGTAAACCAGATTGGGGACAGCTCTCCCAGACCTCCAGGATCCCACATAGCCGCAGTTCTCAGACAGGGAGGAGCCAAGCCTTCCCAGCTTCCAGATTTTGGAAAGCCCTGAGCCCCAGAAGACTGATTTTGGAAAGCCCAAAAGCCCCTGCTCTTATGGAGAGGTTGATTTGCATGTGACTTTGGCTTCTAAATCCTCAAGAGTTCTGGGGCAGGCCCTCCTCAGCCTCTGGGTGCTGGGTCTCAGCTCTCATTTCACACTAGACTGGCTTGGAGAACTTTTGGAATGATGTCTTCTGATGCAGAGACCTCAGCGAGTCTATTTAAATTAGGATCTCTGTGGCTAGTTGGCCAAGGGCCTGCAGTGCTTTAGAGTGGTACCCAGGTGATTTTAATTGTCCCTAATTGAGTGCTGCAGCCTCAGGGCTTTAAGTGATCCTCTGAGAGAGAGAGAGAGAGAGAGAGAGAGAGAGAGAGAGAGAGAGAGAGAGAGAGAGAGAGAGAGAGAGAGAGAGAGAGAGAGAGAGGAGGGGGTGGGGGTGGGGGATACAATCCAGAGTACTAGAGAAAGTCTGGAGAGATTTCTCACCACCAATTCAAATGACTTGAAGCTTTAAAAATCCTTCTTGCCCTTGGGATCATAGCCCACGAAGCAAACACCTACAGATCAAGTAGAAATCCAGCAGGCTGCTGTCCTGCTCTTGTCGGAGCTAGGTACCATCAGCCAGCAGATGCTGCAGATCACTGCTCAGCATATCCTGATGACTGATTTCAATCTCCTGCCCACATGAGAAGCAGCACCCACCCTTGCCTCTGTTGAGAACTACTAGCTACTACTTGGCTCCTGCACCTCAAGACTCGGTTATTCCTGCTCAGTCATCTTCCCGTTGTGAATTTGTCGTCTTAAATCCCTCAGTTTTGCAAAGAGGAGCTCTATCTGGCAGCTGTGATGGCCAACATCATTAGGAACGGTAAAATCCCCCTTTAAATGTTACTGGGAAGGTTTTCTTTCTCTGTGAGCTACCCTCAAAGCATTCTGCATCTCAAGTGGGAAAAAAAATCAATTCAAACTAGTAATCACTTTATTTAGAACTTTCATACAGCAGCGGAAACAGACAGGAAATCGAGGCAGAGAGAAATAAGCAGCATGGGGCTATAGGGAGAAGACAGAATCTTCTAGAAAGACCTCTGGAAAAAGTGCTTTTAATCTAGAGATGTTCTGTTCTGACCTTCCCACCCACACAGGAAGGGAAGACATTACTAATCAATCAATGTGTGCTTTCCCACTCAACCTAGTAGAATCCTTCTTAAGACAAGCCTCTGGACACCCACCAACAATCAATGAGGGGTGGTACAGGAGGTGAGGCCTATTTATTATTCTCTCCTTTGTACCCTTTTGCGCCTTAGGTAAACAATACTATATACTCAAAAAGAAGAGAGAGCATCCCAAAAGATCAGAACATCTGGATTTAACTTGTTCAGAACCCACAACAAAAGATAGAATCATTCCTGTAGGACAACATCAGGGCCAAGAGGCCCAGGTTATTATAAGAACCAGGGGCTCAGAATCTAGCAACATCTACTAAACAGAAAACCAGAGAGAGAGAGAGAGAGAGAGAGAGAGAGAGAGAGAGAGGAAGAGGAGGAAGAGGAAGAGGAAGATGAAGAGAAAGGAGAGGAGGAGGAGGAGTAGGAGGAGGGAAGGAGGGTATTTTGAGTCTGGCCTGAATCGAAATTGCATATTGGCAATTGCTCTATTTCCTACCTGAATACAAAGCATTAGATTTTTTTGGTGCTTATCTGATATACATTTCTAACTTGAAGTTGAAGCATTATTTTTTAAAAAGTCAACCAACCACTAGAAGAAATTAGAAGGAAGGGGGGAGGGGGGAGGCTAGTGAACTGTCTCAGCAGGGTGCAGTAATATAAGGAGTGGGGGCTTCAGCAAGGAGCAGTAATAATGACAGTGTGCTTCAATTTTCTCTTTGGCAGAAGTGTTAGTTAGTGTGACTGCAATGTGGCACTTTTGCTCTTTAAACTGTACATTTCAGACCAACAACGTACTTTTCTTCTTTTTTTATTTCAGAATGTAAAAAATGGTGACTTACTGGCCAGCGAGATGGCTTGGCGGTAAAGGAGCTTGCAGCGGAACATGCTGACCTGAGTTCAATCCCTGGAATCGGCATGAAAGAGTGAGAGAACCATCTTTCCTGCCACCTCATGGAGAGCAAGCGGTTGGACTTTTCTTGTGTTTGTCCCTCTTGCTTCATGACTGATTAGGTGGAATTAATATTTGTTACAAATTGAAGCTTCATGCTTGTCTGTGGGCATTGCTGGTAGTGTGCTTATTTCTAATCTCAGGATTACTAGTGTCATGGATGAAGGAATGCTGTTCCTGGGGCCATGACACCTGCTTCACTGGCACCTGCAAACATATTTATTGATCACCTATTGTACACCAGACGGCACAGAAGCAGCAATGGATAGGTAGATCTGGGCTCTGCTTTAGGCTTGCAGCCCAGGATGCAGGCAGCCCGAAGAGCAGGGTAACATGAGAGAGAGCCAGGGACAGGTGTGAGCTGGGAGGGCTGTGCCAGTGATCAAGTGCTTACTGAACCAGGCTGCAGGCTGCGGGCCTGAGTTCCATCCTACCACCCATGTAGCCAGATGAAAAGCTGACAAGGTGCTGTTTGTGGTCCCAGCACTACGGAGGCAGGGACAAGAGGAGCCTGGTGCTCCCTGGCCAGCGCCAGTTTATCTGAAATGGTGAGCCAAGGTCTACCTAGTGAGAGATTTTTGTCTCCAAAAAACAAGGCAAAGCAAAACAAAACCAAAACAACAACAACAAATCAAAAAAAGCAAAAAGTGGTTGAAGATGACTTAGGCAGAAAACCCAAGGCAGACCTCTAGCCTCCACACACATGCGCACACATGCATATACACGAAGAACAGCTACAATGGAAGTGGCCCTGGACTTCTTCCTCAGCCCTGGCAGCTCACAGAGAAAGAACCCTGTGAAAGGAGCATCATGGTACCCAGCTACACAGTGCTGGCCATGGGCAGGTGCCTACCTACAATGGCATGTGTCTCACACCAGTTTGTTAATCCATAAAGTTGGCCTCTCCTCATCCTATACAAAGAGATGGTGTACAACTCTCTCAAGGCCAGGACAGTAGATGCAGGCACTGGATGCAAAACTTGACCATGGCTGTAAGTCAACCTCTCCCCCAATGTACTGTGCTGAAATCTGAACCCAAGTTAGAATTATCTTGGAAAAGCGGGTGAGGCTGTGCAAGAAAGAGGGGTCAGCAGCTGACTGGACAGTGGATAAGGTCCACGAGCCAGAACATTCCCTGGGGAGAACTGGATGTGCTAAGTGGGTGTATGATGTGGGCGGCCTCCTTGAGCTCTTTAGGAAAGGTGGATTGCTGGTTTTTACTTCAGTGCACTTGAGAGCCAGCAGATGGAAATTTTGTCTAGAGTAAGATCAATTTTTATGATTGAACATGACATGTCACCCTAAAGGTCCATTTTACCCATTAATTAATTAATTTATACACTTTAAAACATCCCCTACTTCTCCTGGCCCCTTCCATCCTCCTCCCCTTCTCCTCTAATGAGTGGGGGGACACCCCTAGGTACCAAACGACTTTGGCATATCAAGTCACTGCAGGACTACATACATCCTTTCCCACTGAGGCCAGACAAGGCAGCCCAGTTAAGGGAACAGGATCTTCAGGCAGGCGACAGTCAGGTACAGGCCCTGCTCCAGTTGTTGGGGGATCCACATGAAGAATGAGCTGTGTAGCTGCTACATATGTGTGGAGATGGGGTGGGGAGAAGGGAAGGGCTAGGTCCAGCCCATGTATACTCTTTGGTTGGTTGTCCAGTCTCTGGGAGACATCAAGGGTCCAGGTTGGTTGACTTTTTGGTCTTCTTGTGGAGTCCCTATCCTCTTCAGGGCCCTCAATCCTTCCTCCAACTCTTCCATAAGACTCATCAGAGTTCTGTATGTTTGGCTTTGGATCTCAGCATCTGTTTGGTCAATTGCTGGGTAGAGCCTCACAGAGAACAGTATGCTAAACTCCAGTCTGTAAGCATAATAGAGTCTCATTAATAGTGTCAGGGATTGGTTCTTGCCTATAGAATGGGTCTCAGTTAGGCCAGTTATTGGTTGGCCATTCGCTCTGTCTCTACTCCATTTTTGTCCCTGCACTTCTTGTAGGTAGGAAAAATTTGGGGTAAAAAAATTGTGGGTGTGTTGGTGCCCTTATACCTCCACTGGGAGTCTTGCCTAGTTAAAAGAGGTGACCACTTTAGGCTCTACAATCCCCTCAGCTATAGTCACCTCAGATACTCCCTGGAGCCTCCCCCACCCCAGGTCTCTGGCGATAGATGATGTTCCCCTTGCCCTCTGTCCTCTTCTGATTTCCATTCACTCAGATTTTCCTTGTCTCCCTTACTGTCCCCATCCCTCTTTCACCCAGTTCTTTCCCTCCATCCACCGCCCCCCATAACTATTTTATTTCCTCTTCTGGATGAGATTGAAGCATCATCCCTTGGCCCTTCCTTGTTACTTACTTCCTTTTCATCTGTGGAATGTAGCATTATTTTCCTGTACTATATGGCCAATATCTGCCTACATACCATGATGGTATGCATGATATCTTTGTTTGTAACTGCTGAGTAGTATCCTATTGTGTAAATGAACCACACTTTCTTTATCTGTTCTTTGGTTGAGGGCCATCTGGGTTGTTTCCAGTTTCTGGATATTACTAATAAAGCTCCTATGAACAAAGTTGAACACATGTCTTTGTGGTATGGTGGAACATCTTTTGCGTATATGCTTAGGAATAATATAGCTGAGTCTTGAGGTAGAACTATTCCCAATTTTCTGAGAAACTGCCAGATTTCCAAAGTGATTGTGCAGGTTTGCACTCCCACCGGCAATGGAGGAGTGTTTTCCTTGCTCCATATTCTTGGCAATGTTTTCTGTCACTTCAATTTTTGATCTTAGCCATTCTGACGGGGTGTAAGATGGAATCTCAGAGTCCTTTTTTATTTGCATTTCCCTGATGACTCAGGACTGAAATTTTCTTTAAGTGCTTCTTGGCCATCAAAGATTACTCTGTTGAATTCTCTTTTAAGCTCTGGACCACATTTTTTAATTGGGTTATTTGGTTTGTTGGTGTCTAATTTCTCGAGTCCTTTATATATTTTGAATATTAGCCTTCTGTCATTTGTAGGGTTGGTAAAGATATTTTCCCATTCTGTAAGTTGCCATTTTGTCCTATTGACAGTGCCCTTTGACTTACAAAAGATTTTTCAGTTCCATGTGATCCCATTGATTGATTGATGATCATTGTCTTAGTTAGGGTTTTACTGCTGTGAATAGACACCATGACCAAGGCAACTCTTATAAGGACAACATTTAACTGGGACTGGCTTACAGGTTCAGAAGTTTAGTGCACTATCATCAAGGCAGGAGCATGGCAGTGTCCATGCAGGCATGGTGCAGGTGGAGCTGAGAGTTCCACATCTTGTACCAAAGGCAAATAGAAGACTGGCTTCCAGGGAACTAGAATGAGGGTTTTAAAGCCCATGCCCACAGGGCCATACCTACTCCAACAAGGCCACGCCTCCAAATATTGCCACTTCATGGCTAGGCATATTCAAACCATCACAATCTTAGTGCCTGTGCTGTTGGTGTGTGTTCCACCACACCTTTAATCCCGGATGACCTTGAACTCGGAGATTTAATCTTCTGGAATCCAATAGCCACTATGCCTCAAGATCTCCACACCAAGATCCAGATCAGAAACTTCTATCTCCAAGCCTCCAGATAAGGGTCACTGGTGGGCCTTCCAATTCTGGATTGTAGTTCATTCCAAATATAGTCAAGTTGACAACCAGGAATAGCCACTACAGTAGGTTTTCTGTTGTTGTGTTAAAGTTAAGCTTTTATCCATGGTGGTCTGATATGATACAGGGGGTTATTTAAATTTTCTTATATCTGTTGAGGCTTGCTTTGTGACTGAATGTATGGTTAATTTTGGAGAAGGTTCTGTGAGGTGCTGAGAAGAAGGCATATTTTTTTTTTTTTTTTGTGCTTGGGTGAAATGTTCAGTACATTTGTTAGATTAATTTGATTCATAACATCTGTTAGTTTCATTATTTATCTGTTTGTTTTCTATCATGGTGACTGTCCAATGGTGAGGTGGGGTGTTGAAGTCTCCCACTATTAATGTGTGGTGTTCGATGTATGATTTAAGCTTTAGTAGTATTTCCTTTACAAATGTGTGTGCCCCTTGCATTTGGGGCAGAGATAGTTAGAACTGAGATGTCATCTTTGTAGATATTTCCTATGATGAGTATGAAATGTACTTTCCCATCTCTTTTGATTAATTTTGGTTGAAAGTCTATTTTATTAATTATTAGAATGGCTACTCTGGCTTGTCTCTTAGGTCTGTTTGCTTGGAAAATCTTTTACCAATCCGTTACTCTGAGGTAATAATGTCTTTGTTACTGAGGTGTGTTCCTTGTATGTAGGAGCATACAAGATTCTGTTTTCACATCCAGTCTATTAGCCTATGTCTTTTTATTGGGAAATTGAGTTCATTGATATTGAGAGATATTAATGAGCAATGATTGTTAATCTCTGTTATTTTGATGTTAGTGGTGGTTGTGTGTGTGTGTGTGTGTGTGTGTGTGTTTCTCTTTGGTTTTACTTGAATGAGATTATTCATTTCCTATGTTTTCTTGTGTGTAGTTAGCCTCCTTTGGTTTGAATTTTTTCCTAGTATCTTCTGTAGGGCTGGGGTGTGGATAGATATTGTTTAAATTTAATTTTGTCATGGAATATCTTGTGTTCGCCATCTGTGATGATTAAAAGTTTTGCTGGGTATAGTAGTCTGGGCTGACATCTGTGGTCTCTTATGGTCTGTAATACATCTGCCCAGGCCCTCCTGGCTTTTAGAGTCTCTGTTGAGAAGTTGGGTGTTATTCTTTGTATGTAACTTGGCTTATTTGTCTTCCACTTTTTAATATTCTTTTTTGTTATGTACATTTAATGTTTTAATTGTTTTATGGCAGGAGGATTTTCTTTTCTGGTCAAATCTATTTGGTGTTCTATAAGGTTCTTGTATGTTTACAGGCACATCTTTCTTTAGATTGTGGAGATTTTCTTCTATGATTTTGTTGAAAATAATTTCTGGGCCTTGTAGCTGGGAATCTTCTTCTATTTCTATTATTCTTAAGTTTGTCTTTTCATTGGTATCCTTGATTTCTTGGATGTTTTGTGTTTTTAGATTTAATATTTTCTTTAATGATGTATTGATTTCTTCAATTGTATCGCCTGTAATTTTCACTTTCATCTCTTATAGTCTGTTGGTGATGCTTGCATCTGTAGTTCCTGTTCTCTTATGTAGGTTTTCCATCTTCAGGATTCCTTCAGCTTTTCTTTATTGCTTCTATTTCCACTTTCAGGTCTTAAACAGTTTTACTCATTTCCTTCACCTATTTGATTATATTTTCCTGTATTTCTTTAAGGATTTATTTAATTCCTCTTTAAAGGCCTCTACCATCTATGTATTAGTGGATTTAAGGTCATCTTTTTGTGTTTCAGTTGTGTTAGGATATCTAGACCTTGCTGTAGTAGGAGAGCTGGGTTCTGGTGGTATCATATTGCCCTGACTCTTGTTGATTATATTTTTGCACTGGCCTTTAGCTATCTGGTTGTCCCTAGTTCTAGCCGGACATCTGGATGTTTCTGCTACTGGCAGGACTCCTCCAGAAGGTAGCCAGAGCAGTCAGACAGACAATGGAGTTCAGGGAACAGAGCTCAGCTCACTGATGCTAGCTGTGCCCCAGGGGACCTGGGCAGGTGGGAGATTGGGAGGAAGGAGTTTAACTTGTATATTCCTGGGGCAGGAAGGCCTCCGTGGGAAGGCAGGCAGAACAGTGGCTCCGCCAATGGAACTCACTCAGAGGACAGAATATTCACTGATGCTGGCTGTCAAGGTTCACATTTGAAGGCTTATTCTCCATCCAGATGGCGACATTACTTTCAGAGGCCATGGAGCTTAAAAAAATCTAACTGGAGGAAGCAGCTCACCAGCGGTGACCTTTGAGGTTATAGTCACTACTAGCCATTTCATTCTTTCTGTTTCCTGGTCCATCCTGATGCCAAAGCTATAATGCCATGAGCTGAACTGCTTCACTATATCCCTTCCCTGATATTGTAGGAGGAATGAGTTAGTATGTTCTGACTGGTGGCTGCAGTGGCCCAAGCATGCACAATAGTTGTGTCTGCATTTACTAACCCTGAAACCTGCCTGATGCCCGGAGATAAATGATAACAGAGGGCATGATCAGAACAACCAATCAGATGGTGCTAGCAACAAGGGGCAAGAAGATATGGATCAATGGGGCATGGGTGGAGGGTATAAAGGCTCTCCCTGATCCTGCAATAAACAAATCTGCTTTCACTTCTCATTTGGTTCTGGGAGTCTGTGTTGTTGATTCTGTGCCTTCTTATCCCCTACCCCGAAGGACCATCTTGAGGGGCTGAGGGCTAAGACAACTTGCAATGATGAAGGAAAGCCTCTCAAACTGTGAGCCAAGTGTCTTTCTATTTATAAAATGCTGCTGCCAGATATTTTGTCAGAGTAGTAAACAAAGCAACTGATAAAAGGCTTGCCCTTTAAAATGCTCTGTGGATTACTAAAATGGTTCCTGAGGGCTTGGGGTAATGTTCCAAGGATGGAGTGGGGGGATGGACTGTTGGTCAGAGCCGGATCTAAATGGCAGAGTGAAATGTCTTAGGACAACCACTGTCCCCAAAATAAGGGTCTCTCTGAATCTTGTGCTCTAGATGTTTGGTCCCCTCACCTTAGTCCTGACCCTGACATGTAGACAGAAGTTCCAGGCATAGGTAACACTAGCCAGGCTCACGGGGGATGTCAGAGAGCCCCAGACACATAGACACGGAGCCCCTGTTGTCTCACGATTATGCTGATCATCACCAAGCTTATCTCAGTTTCTGCAGCCGAGGATGGAAAGTTTTATTGGGTAAAAAATGTCTTTTAGATGTGTTGTTCATTAAAAGTCTTACAAGAATGTGTGTGTATGTGTATATGTGTACAGATTCATGTGTGTGAGATAGTGTCTGTGTATACAGGTACATTTGTATGTGTGAGTGTGCGTATGTGTATGGTATGTGTGTGCATGTGTGTGTGAGTGTGCATGTTTGTGGAGGCCAGAGGACAGTCATGTATAACGACCCTCAGAAGCCACACACTTTGTTTCTTGAGAGAGGGTCTCTAACTGATTGGACAGACAGCCTCAGGAGTCCACCCATCTCTCATCCACAGTTCTAGCATTACAAGGGCACACAATTGTACCCAGATTTCTCAGATTTCTCACACAGGTTCTGGGGATGGGCATGGAAGGCAGGCTTTCACGCTTCCACAGCAAGCACTTCTTTGATTGAGCCATCTTTCCAGCCCCTCCCTCTTTTAAAAATTGGTGGTAGGACAGGGAGGGAGGGAGGACCCGAGGACACAGCAGCAGAGACGGGGCTTTGAACTACTAGGATGGAGAACTAGATAATAAACTTGTCGGCAAGTGTGGAGCCAACGGGCAAGCAAAGCGAATTCCCGCAGAGTGGGGAGAAAGCTGACTGCCTTGCAAGGAGAGGTTCATCCTCCTCGAGGTACGGGGTTCTCAGCATCACTTCCTTGTTCTAAGGCCCCGGGAGAGAAGTTCACAAACCATGCTTTAATCTTCCGCAGCAGGAACTTCTGAGATTTGCTAAGACTCGACCAACTTGGACGACTTTCAACAGAAAAGATGTTGGCTACCTCTCAGTGTCAGCCCTGGAAAGTTCCTAAAAACCTGAAAGATTAAAGGGTTTTTGAAGTTGATTCTAAATGCCTGCAACAGGAGGGTAAGGATCCTGATAGAGTACATTTAAATTAGCTACCCTCTGGAGTCCTGGAGTCAGTCCTGTGCTTTTGGGCTTCTGTGCCAGGAAAACATCTAGATTGAGTTTCTTGGAGAACAAGGTCTGATTTCATCTTCGTTAATTTGTGTTTTCCCCTTTGATCCTACAGCTGACCCCATACCTGGTTTGATTCAATCCCAGCCTGCTTGCCTTCTCCTATCCCCCTCAAGATTACAAGCTGTGTCTGTCGACCCTTTGATGACTTAAAGCCCCACCAAAATGGATTTGGGTTTTGGTTTGTTTTTCTGTTTTTCAAAAAAAGGATGCGGTGCCTGACTTTGAGTTGTGTACACTTGGGAGGAGGATCTTGCACTGATGCCTGCCCCTCAGGCTTCCGCTTGAGTTTGAGCTCAGCTTTGCTGTGTGTCTACCTGTGAGGTTGAGCAAGCTCTAGACCTAGATAAGTGTGAGAGGGGGATAATTGCAGTGTCAGGCTCCATACCTGCTAGATGCACGGACCTAATCATGAGACAACACATGCCATCTGCCAACACATGCTAAGCATTTGTCATACGTTCTTCTTTTAGTGTCATTAACAAAATTTAAAGAAATCTCGAGGCTTCACTTCTATAACTGATTAACTGCTGTGCACTTAAGATATTAACTTTTATTAGTACATTACAAGTGATTAAAATTATTAATAGGTTAAGATTCATTAATTTCCATCAAATAATTAGATTAATTGCATTATAAATACATCTCTAATGATTAAAAATCATATAGCCAATAATGAGACAGGTTGAAAGATTAAACCAGTTGACACACAAAAAGCATTTGGGGTAGTACTCAACATGCCTGCCAGCACTCAGCTAGTAGTTTTATTATTTCCTGTTATTATTGTGGTCGTTTTTGAGGCAGGGTCTTATTTTGGAGCCAAAGCGGAGTATGAGACCGGGATCATCTTATCTCCGCCTCTAAGTGTTGGGATTATAGGCATGCACCACCCACCATGTCTGGCTACTTAGCTGTATTTAAATTTTTTGAGCATTGTATCTACCTACAGTGATTTCTTCAAAGTAGCAATCATCGTGGGGATAAACAATTTCATTTCTTGACCTTGATTATATCCACAATGTCACATTCTTCTGTGTTCCCTCTAGTCCTTCATTTGACTTTCCTACTCTTCTCTTCTTCTGTGAGTGTTGTCAGCCTGGGGAATGGCCAGGAGAGAGCTGAGGTCTTGCCCAACAGGAGAAGCACTGTTGAACCTCATTTAGGGCTGAATTTAAATTTTGACCTAATTTCAAGTTTTCAGAGCAATCCCCAGAATGACAAAGATTGCGATTTGATCATCTCCTCCACCCAGGTTTACCTGCCATCTGTGTTGCCTCCTCTCTCTGTCCTGTCTTCTCCTTCTATGGCTGCTCTCCCAATGTCCACTCCCAGAAGCTCATTGCCTGGTGTGGCTGTGTCGAGGCAGAGGCAGATGAAGTAGATTAGGTCATCTGAGATGCTGTCTTCTGATGCAAGGGATCCATGCTGGTCCTATAGGTGTTGTAAGGTGGGGTTGTGCTCCAGCCTTAGCCTGGTCTGCATGGAACTGGTTCACTTTCTAACACTTTGCCATGCTGTGAAGCAGTTGGGAGTCCTTCCTTACTTGACCCCTGTACCAGGTTTTATGTTTTTGAATGTCAAAGTGACCAAACAGGTGAGTGAGGTAAAATTCTTTTATTGTGATTTATTCAGCGTCTGGTATTTTCCTTTCTGTGCATGTCATGTGACTCTTCTTAGGGATATATGAACAAGTGTCTGATCACCCCAGCTAGGGCAACAATGACAGAGAAATAATTCTACCTATTTTGCTTGAACTACTAACGAGTTTCCTGGGGTTACTTACAGGCAGATGGATAGGGAATTACTTTGAGGAACTTGGTTGAGTCAAAAGCAACTGCACCACCCAAAAGCTCCCCTGCGCAAGCCTGGGTGATTATTCACAAACGCTGCACCCCTGGAACTGCCTGTCCAACTTGTAGTCAGTTCTACTGAAGAGGCTCCTGTCCCAGGCAATGGTTACTGTTTATATGGATCTGGGAATGGCTCATGGAACCTGTCTGTCTAAGCTTTGTGAATCTATACATTTCACCTCCTCCCCATGTCCTCTAAACCTCTGTCCTCTCTCTAGGAAAGAGTGCTGCAGTTTAGAGAAAAATACCTCCTCTCGCTCTCTCTAGAAGAGAGTGTTGTTAGTTTAGAGAAAATAGCTGCACAATAGTTCATCAAGAATTGATCAACATGCATACATAAATATATATATGCATGCACAAACATATACAAATGAACATATGCACACATGTATCACACAGAAACATATACATATATATATATACTCACACACAAACATATATCTATATATATCCTTATCCCCACAAACACATGTGCTCACACATATACATACACACATGTACCAAACAGAAGCACATTTACACATACATGCATACACACACATGTACATACATATACCAGATGCGTGCACACACATATAAATAGCACATATATTTTTAATTTATTTTTAATATTGAAGAATGTCTTTGTGTTTATGCCCATAATACTCCTTGCTCCTAAGAACAACAATGCTCTTTCACACATGACTGTAGCTCAGGGAACTTCACATTGGTGAGCTGTCTATTTCACACTCTAAATTGAAATTTCACTGGATGTTAATCTGTTTTTTTCCCATGTCCAGAATCCAGTTTAGGCTCCTAAGTTATCCTCACGTCCTTTGTCATTTTGGTCTCCATGAATCTGAAACACAGCCTGTGCTTTGTGAGTGTGACATTTCTGGGGAACACAGGTCATCATTTCAATGGCTGTCTCAGTGTGGGTGTATTATGTGTATGGACTGAAATGTCCTGGTGACTTTGTCAGTTGCTTTTTTTTCCCTGAAGGATTTTTGGAGCTTATGTCAATTAGAATGCTCTTGGCTGCAAATAGAAGAGGATCCAGCTAACCATAGCTCCTGGGGAGTTTGGCAGGAGCTGTCCAGGCTGGACTGGACTCTTTCTGCGTATATACTCTGCTCACAGACGTATATGATAATAAGTTAACTGACTTAAAGAAGAATGAGGAGAACAAATAATTCATTCCCTAGGATCGTCTGCACAAAGCCCACTTGAGCATTAGAATGGGAACAAACGGTAGTTAATGTCTCCACACTGCCACATGTGCACGTGACTGATGGCTTTGAGAGAATACTTTTCCAGAAGTTGGAACAAGGATGAGGGTTCAAGGGATCTATGAGCTGGATCCCAGGAAGTACCAGTCAGGGAATGCGGAGCAAAGCAAGTGCAGATGGGATGCTGGAGCTGGCCGTGGGCAACCAGGGCTTGGCCCTCTGGAGACTTCTGAGGCCACTGGATTATTTCAGGGATAATGAACTAGCAGGCTCTGTGGCAGATCCTGCCATCTTTAAGAGATGCCCCACTATGCTTATCATGTGCAGATAAGCATAGTGGGGCAGCTCCCTGAGAGGGGCTTCACATCCTACTCCTTGCACAGGTGTGTCAGTGGTGTGGGCAGAGCCTGGCAGCAGCTTCACCTCCTGCAGCTGAAGTGGGTGTTCTCACATGAACACCCGTCACTTACCACTTTGCATGTATGTCATGCAGTGGAGACACATTTATTGCTGTGCACCTCAAACCAATGTGTTTTTTTCTTCGACTTTTATTCAGATTCAGTTTCAATACCCAGGGCCCAAAGCCACAGCCCATCATGCGGAGGAAGGTCTTTGCTTATTTATATTTACTTTGTGCTTTATCCATGGAGGTGGCTTGGGGGCGGGGCGGGGCTCTAACTCTGGTCTGTGTGACTGTTTAGGTGAGCACACTTTTCTAAGCCTGGGTTTCCTCATGGCAAGCTGGAGATTAAATATCCACTGCAGAGGAGCAGAAGAGAGGATTAAGTAAGACTTTAACATCAGCATCCCAGTCATATGTAATGGCAGTTCAAAGCAATAATGTGTATGAATTAGTTTGCATGGTGTCTAGCATAGCATCTCCTTCATAAATGGTAACTGTAATTTAGAGGTGGCAAACTTTCTCCTTCTCTCTCTCTCTCTCTCCCTCCCTCCCGTCTTAAATCACGTTTAAAATACTCTTCTACAGTTTCATATGTATATACTAAACTTCAGTCATTTTCAGCCACTATTACTGTTTCTTGTCCCCTCTCCTTCTCAGGCTGAACTCTTTCTTAACAAATCTTCCCCTCCTTCTATGGCTCATGTGTGTGTGTGTGTGTGTGTGTGTGTGCGTGCATGAGAGAGAGAGAGAGAGAGAGAGAGAGAGAGAGAGAGAGAGAGAGAGAGAGACCTCGAGTTTAGAGTTGCTGGCAGGAGCATGGGTCTGAGGCTGTTTACTGGGGCCTGCTCAACTCATCAGTGGCTGTACCACGGAAGAAAGTGGCACCCTGTCCCAGCCACGTCCACTGCCAAACAGCCTTCAGGGAGTGGTGATGCCTCATGAGCTTCTTCATTTGTGATGCTTTATTTTGAGTCAGCAGCTTACTAATGTACTCAACAGACCCTGAACTCACTGTGTGACCCCAACAGCCAGTGAACTTGGACTCCTCCTGCAGGCTTTTACCCTTACTGCACTTAAGGGCAGTAGGAACTCTTTAGCACTGTGCTTGGTGGTGAGACGTGGGACAAAACCAGTTCAAGGAGCAACTCTACCCAAAATAAAGGAAAGCACAAAAAATATGAAAAAGTAGCATTAATCAGACAGTGGGAGCTAAAACAAGAAACTAGAACTCTGCCTGGCTCAACCTGAGCTGGAAATATGTGCATGAGTGACATTTGTGTGTGTATGCACACATGTGTGTACTTGCATGTGTGCTGTGTTTGCACAGGCACATGTGTATATTTGTGTGTGCATGTGTGTGCATGCATTTGTGTGTGTATGTATGCACATGTGTGTGCGGGAGCACGAGTGTGTGTCTGTTTTGCACAGCATCCGTGAATGATGTCAGAAGGACTGCAATATTGATCCTGATGTTATATATACATTTTAGCATATAGGCAGATTTACAAATATGGCATCTGTGAAGAATGAAGATAGGTTACGTTTCCTCAACTCAGGTCAGTAAATCAAATATTGAAAGAGTGTTTGCTATGGGAAATGAACATGTAAGGCTAACCCCATGGGCTTTTTGTGGTAGACTTGTCTTTGTTCTTGTTTTATCTGAGTGTTTTCTAGTTAACTCTTTAATTGTTCAGCTGGGTACACACTGAATATGAAAATGTTGAACTGACACAGTTATAAACAGTAAAGAGCAATTCCTTTGCCTCGGGTTTGTCTTTCTCTAGAGGTAACCAGAGAGTGGTTCTTGTGATTCACTGAGATTTAAGCAAATGTGTGTTTATGCCTGTGGTAGTCTGAATTAAAATGGCCCCCATTGGTCCACAGGGATTGGCACTATTACCAGGTGTGGCCTTGTTGAAGACGTGTGTCACTGGAAGTGGGCTTTGAGGTCTCAGAAGCTTCAGGCAGATCTAGTGGCTCACTCTCTCTTCCTGCTCCCTGTGGATCCAGATAGAACTCTCAGCTACCTTTCCAGGACCACGTCTGCCTGCATGACACCATGCTTCCCATCATGCTTCCCATCATGATGATAATGGACTAAACCTCTGAATGGTAAGGCCGTCACAATTCAATGCTTTTCTTTATAAGAGTTGCCTTGGTTATGGTGTCTCATCTCAACAGTAAAACCCCTTAGGGTTTTTTTTTTTTTATTTTTTTATTTTTTTGTCTTAGCAATGCCTCCACCAACTATCTTAAAAATCAAACAGGCCACACTAAAACCTGTTTGCAGAGTTTTATAGTGGCTTTATTCAAAATAGTACAAATTTGAAAGCAATAAAATTTGTATCTTCATTCAGTAGGATAACTGACCGAAGTGGGGTAAATGAATTATGATGTGGGATGACACTGGAATATTATTCAGCTCTAAAAGGAGATGAGCTAATGAGACATGAGAGAATGTGGAGGAAACAGAATGATCAGTGTTGGTCAGGGATTGGTGCAGGGAGGGTTGACTAGGTGAAGCACAGAGGGTTTTTATGACAATGAGACTGCTCTGCGTGATACTTACTATACAAGTACAGGGACGCTAATGCAAACTAGGATTTTAGAGAACTACAATATAATGTGGTCACATAGGTATTAAATATGATGATGACAATGATGACAACGACAATACAGTAGTGGTTGGTCCAGGAAAAGGGAGCAGGCACATCATTCGCAAAAAAAAAAAAAAAAAAAAAAAAAAAAAAAGGTTTGTTAGAAGGGCCTTGAGAGTATGATCGGGCCTTAAGGTGACAAACATTGAAAAGAAATATAATATATTAAAACAGCATAACAAGACCTGAAGATGAGCTTCAGAAATAGGAGAGAGAGAGAGAGAGAGAGAGGGAGAGAGAGAGAGAGAGAGAGAGAGAGAGAGATGGCACTTTAGAAAAAAAATTCCCAGGTCATGGCAGAATTGTTTGGATGCCCTTCATCTACACTGAAGGCACATCCCTGTGTTTTCAATTGTTAATTGCTGTGCCCGTAGAGAGCTAAGTGCTGCCAGGGTTTTGGTATTGTCATTTCTATGGCCCATTGCCAGTTTTCTATGTTTAAGGCTTGTCCTTCCTCACCTGCCCACAAGATGATCCTCTGAGATTATCATATTAAAAAACAAGCTGTCCTGGTGAAGGACAAGGGAGACAGATGCAGCTGGAACCACGAGGAGAGATGAGAAGATAGTGGAGAAGTCAGGGTAAGTTTAGATAGCTAGCTGAGAGACTGCCTGAGCAAAAAGCCAACAGCTTTAAACTATATAGAAGTGTCTATGTCTTAATTAAACCTCAGTCAGGATCCTCCAAAGCTCTGAAATACAGAACAAAGGAATTACCAGCCTTTTTAAAAGTTTAGGGTGTTGGTGGGAAGTTTCACATCATGTGATTTAGTTCAGCATGGTGTGGTGACAAAGAACATGGAGGATGGGCAGGTACCGTAAACTAAGAGCAGTCTGGTCACAGCACAGACTGCTTCTTGAGTCTGTCCAGAGAGATGCAGGTGGGTGTGCCTAATGTCTTCAGGCTGAGATCTGACCTTGTAAGAAAGACCAGTGTCTTAAAGGGTCATGTTCACATTATGATCACAGCTCTGTGAAAAAGATATTCACAGAACACATCCTTTGTTTGAGGGGCATATTGCTCTTCAAGGAACCCAGCACCCTCCTTAGGTACTATAATAAATTCTTGTCAGTTCCTTTAACATTTGGCCATGCCTCCTAGCTATACCATCCCCTGGAAACACAAGCTAAAATAAAGCCTTTCTTCCTTAAGTTGCTTCTGGTCATGGTATTTTATCCTACCCACAGGACAGCATTTAATATCTAATTTGGTGAGATGTTCTTGTGAAGAAAATGACAATGTTGGGGTGTGTTTTTTTGTTTTTGTTTTTGTTTTTTGAAGACATATGGAAGACTGAGAATTTCTCTTAGGAAAACTGTTGAATGCTGTAAGTGGAGCTTAAAGGACCACTTGTCAAAAGCCAGCTTAAACATCCAAGGTAAACTGAGGGAGGGCACACACTCTCCAGGAAGCTCACTTGCCCATTACAGCTCTTCCACCAAGCACTCGAGGAGGAACCTGGAAGATGGTAGGGTTGTGAGCAATTCAGATATTGGAGGCCCAGCTAAGGGGTTTCATAGATAAGCAAGAATTCTATTAGTAACTGGAAAAGAGGCCATTCATGTGCTATTTGGGCAAAGAATTTGGCTACATTCTGCCTGTATCCCAAGAACTTGCCTGAGGCTAAATTAAAGCATAGTGGAAATTTTAACAGTCTAACAATGGGTCTATGGAATGGCTGTTGCTAATTACTCTGTGTAGGCCTACAATGAAAAAGAGCAACAAGAAGGATAGAAGGAAATAAAAACAATGTGCGGTTCGGAAAGGAAAGGAACACTGGGAAGCTCAAAGTTGCCTTCAAGTCACATGTTAAAAAGTCACATGTGATTGTTAAAGATCTTGCTGACATTACAACATTACAGAGCCTCCTGCTTTGCATTACAGAGATCTGAAAAGTTCTCTTAGGGCAAGGACCTCACCCTACAAAACACACACACACACACACACACACACACACACACACACACACACACACACGCACACGCCAAATACCCAATTTGTGAAAGGAAAGAACCTTTTCTTCTTCATAGACAATAAATGCCTAGGAAAGCTTTGCCCAAGATTTATTATACAAAAAACTGCTGGATCTGTGGTTTAAGGAGCCCAAACTTCATCTCAATCTGGCAGTTCAACTTGATGAAATCATCCATGTAGGGCTGGTTTGGGAAACAAAACAAATATGCAAAATTGAGAGGGTCATGGATTCTTCTGCTTTAAGAGAGCTGCTGAGGCCAGGCAACATGCGGTAGTGTCAGAGTCCTCGTAAAGAGGCTCTCAGATGCCATTGAAAGAAGTTATGAAGGCAAAGCCTGTGGTGGAGACCCCAAGATGTTGGAGATATCTGACTGTGAGACATCTTTTAATGAAGGTACAGGGAGTGGATAGAAGCAGCCCAAGACGGGGATATATGCTGTAGGCACCAAAGCTAGAGGATGGAGTCATCAAACCCTTTGAAAGTAAAGCCCCAAATACTAAAACTGAAGCTAAAGGTCTTGGAATGTGCTCTTTTGGGTTTCAGTCTCTCCTTCTTCTAGGATTTCCTCACTATACCCCGTGCCTAACTTTTGGAATGGCAGTGTGTATTCTGTGCCATTGTATATGCCATTTTTAAATTATTTTACAGGGATCACAATTAAGAGAGTGCCTTAAGGCACAGGGAGTGGATAAAAACAGCCCAAGAGGTAGATGTATGCTGAAATAGTAAGTGTTGAGACTGTGAAAGCCTATAGTAACTTTTGAAGTTGAACTAAATATATTTTTCATTAAATGTAAATAGTCCTGCGTTTATGGATCCAGAGAGTAGAATGTGGTGGTTCTAATGAGAAATGCTCCCAATAGGTTCATGGGTTTGAACACTTGGTCCCCAGGTTATGGCACTGTTTGGGGAGGCTATGGAACCTTTAGGAGGTGGAGCCTCGTTGGAGGAAGGATGAAAAAGGGGATGAGCTTTAGGTCTTAGAGTTCTACCCTAATGGCTATTCTCTCTGCTTCCTATATGGAGATGGAAGACATTATCTGCTGCCTGATCCTGTTGCCATGACTTTCACTCTATTATGGACTGTCTCTCTGGAGGTGGAAGCTAAAATAAACTCTTATTTCTTAAGTTGTTTTTTGTCATGGTATTTTATCATAGCAACAGAAGAAAGCTAATGCAAGAGCCTGTACATGTTAATAAAAGAAAACACATGTTGCTTCAGGCACATTGTGAGTATGATCAGTTTGAGGTCATAGCTAAGAAAGGAGTGATGAAGGATATACTTCTGGGCATGCCTAGTTCAAGGTCATAAGAGAACATGTTCAAAAAGGAAAGATGGTAGATATGGATATTACTGGATACTCTGCCAAATATTATAATGTATCAAGTTTTGCTCTAGGTCACCTGTGAGTCAGTGAACCCATGACTTTAAATGCTTCCTCCTATGTTTCTCCAAAGAATTTCAGCCAAAACTAAAAGGAAGAACAACTTTGAAGGTGTGTCTCTGTGGGACATTTCCATAAAAGGTACCTGTCTTCCTTAGCAGCCAACAATTTATACTTTTAAAGAGTCATATACAAGAGTTTTACATACATATACAAGGTAATGTATGTGAAATTACCTTTCATATACAATGTAATTCACTCTCTTTTAAAAATAGTATCTCAGATGGTTGTGGCTCATGCCTTTAATGCCAGAACTCAGTAGGCAAAGGCAGGCATATCTCTGAGGTCAACGCCAGCCTGATCTACATAGCCAGTTCCAGGACAGCTAGGACTACACACAGAGAAACCTGGTCTCAAACGACCAAAAGGAAGAAAATTCAAAATTGTTTTATTTTTAATATGTAAAAAGAAAGTAAATGTATATGTTATAGAATATCATGATGTGAGTGTATGCAATGTAATATATATGTATATATATATAATGTAAAAATAATATCTATGAGATTGAATACATTGTAACAAAAAGGGAGCAATTGGAGTGTATAAAAGAAAAAAAGTTTAAAAACAGAGTATGATCCAGCTGAAGAAAAATAAATGTGCATAAACATTTAATATACCTTGATGTGATTCTTCTATTGGAGAAATAAAAATGAACAATATAATTGAAGTTTCAACACAGTTTTAAAGAAAGAAAGATTTCTCAATAGAGAATGTAATTAAAGATTTGTGGAAACTAGCACTCCACAGACTGGGAACACACAAATGAAGAACTATGGCTTTTTTAGAATGAAACAAAGAGGAAAAAAGGATTTGTTTTATTGCATTTGAAAATACTCAAAGATATAACTCTTCTACCCTAATATGTTTTTAATTATAAAGAAATATACAACTCTCAAAGACAATAAATGTCTGCCTCAGAGCCGATGCATTAATCTTAGTCCTCAATAAACATAATGTTTGTGCTTCTATCCTCACTATAAGTTCTTCTCTTTGACCATCATGTTTGGTGATGTGTTGGTACAGTGTGGCTACTCATGGCTAAGGCACTGGCCTTTGTTCTCCCTCAGCTGTTTCCTCTGCTGGCCATGGTCACATGGTTGGTCACATGACTTGTCTCATCCACTCATAGTGTTGTCTCCTAACCATGGCAAAGTTGAACCTGCCTCCTTCCAAAGAGGAATTCTGAGATTCTGCTTCATTCCAGGTCCTGGGAACATTCAAAGACCTGGGTGGGCGAGGCCTTGGAGGAATTTTTCTCCCTGCTGTGGCCCCATTTACACTGATTTTCAATTATTAAAATTGATAAGCTGTAGGATGTTAAAAGGTCCAATTCTTTGTTGCCATACACAATAGCCCTGAAACCTCAATGGGGCATCTCTGGTCTCCAACCCACACTTCTCCCATTGTTCCTAGGTATTCAAGGAACATAGTTACTGTGCCATAAAGGCAGGTATACTTTTTACTCAGGGTGTTCATTGCTAACACTTATCTCTTCTTCAAGACATCCAGATAAAGTGTTCTTCCAGTCTCCATTCCTAGAAGCAGCCATTGAGACTGTCAATCTCAACACATTCTTGCCAGGACTGGCTACTATCAGTTTCATTCTGCCAATTTGATGGACTCATTTTTATTCACAAGTGAAACTCTTACAACTAGATTCTATCATGAAATCAATGCCTACAGACTCCCTAGAAGGCAGAGTTGGGGTGGGGGACGGGCAGACAGAAGCCGGCCATTGCTCCACCTCTCTGCTTTGCTACATACATACACTTTTAGGCTTTTTGGAAGATTAACAAATATCTACAGGGGCAATTCTGAAAAGAAGTGAGGGCAGAGATTTTCAAACAGAACTTAATGGTTTCTGAGTAGGGGCTTGATATGATTGGCTGCAAGACCCCCTTTGCCAGATGTCAGCAAATCAAAGACATTCATCCAGCTGAAAGCAACTCACTCAGGCATGTGGGCAACACATGCAGCCAGAAGCCTGTGTGCTTGGCTCGGGGGTAGTGAAGTAAATAGGACTTAATTTATATTTTAAAGTCTTTTATCTCTCTTTAAGCCCTTGTGCTTCACTGAAATGGAATTTGATGGAGGTGGGAGGAAGTGGAGAATGGGGGTTAATAATGCATGGTGTCATGTCTCAGCTTTGCCCTTTTTCTTAAGGCAATAGCTCCTTATGCTTCCCCTTTCCTCACCCTTGAGTCTTGTCCCTCCTAAGTCATATTGCCTCTGCTAGTTTCAAGTGAGACCAGAAGGGTTGGCACCCACTTTGACCAATGAGGGCCTTCTTGGGCAACCTGGGTCCTTTACCCTTCTCTCCAGGAACCACTGTCTGCCAGTCAGCTGCCATATTGGTGAGATTAGCTAGTAATTACCAGCCCAGCCCAGCCCAGCCAAGCAGAGGAGAGGACTCAATTAGCAAAATGTCACCGCATCTAATTTACTTTGCTTATCAGAGATTTAGTCTCTAATGACTACAGGAAAGAGAGCAGGGCACCTTCAGTACAAGTGATCTGAAGGGTTTAAAAGCTTAAATGTGGTCTCACCTCACTGTCTGCTGGCTTGTCTGGCAAGGAGGAGGCTGATAATGCCAATTTGGGGGAACTACTGGGCTGATATATGGATCTCAAGTCTGAGGGGAAAAAGAATGTTTTTTTGTTATTTGAATCCCCCACTGTCTACTTATATGTTGAGATAAGTGTGTTTATTATATTTATTTGGTGAGGAAGCTCCTTCCATGAACTATTCAAATAAAGGCAAATAAAGGGTTGGCAAACTATTTTCTACAGGGCCACATAGAAAAAAAATAAAGTTTTGTCTGTTTGTTTAGCTTTGGGGATGAAGGAGTGTCTATTTTAATTGTCCAACTTTGCCATTGAATCATATGTGAGTAACTAGGTGTTATGGTTTGCATATGCTCAGCCTAGGGAGTGGCACTATCAGAAGGTGTGGCCTTTTTTGCAGTAGGCATGGCACTGTTGGCGTGGGCTTTAAGACCCTCATTCTAGCTGCCTGGAAACCAGTATTCTGCTAGCAGCCTTCAGATAAAGAACTCTCAGCTCCTCCTGCACCATGCCTGCCTGGATGCTGCCGTACTTCCGCCTTGATAATGATGGACTGAACCTCTGAATGAGCAAGCCAGCTCTAATTAAATGTCCTTATAAGAGATGCCTTGGTTGTGGTGTCTGTTCACAGCAGTAAAACCCCAACTAAGACACTAGGTATAATTGTGTTTCAATAAGACTGTATTTACAAAAACAGGCATCCAAGACCAACCAATACCTGCTCTGTGATCCATCACTGAACCAGTGAGGTTTGCAAAGAAAATCAATTTTGT
This sequence comes from Mus musculus, assembly GCF_000001635.26. Classification (NCBI taxonomy): domain Eukaryota; kingdom Metazoa; phylum Chordata; class Mammalia; order Rodentia; family Muridae; genus Mus; species Mus musculus. The sequence goes on along the minus strand of NC_000073.6, from coordinate 117,807,514 downwards.
TGTTTCTGGGTTTTTTTTTTTCAGCATAATATTTTTATTATTTGGGAGTTTCACCTAATGCACCCCGATCATATTCACTTCCCCTATCCTTGGGACCTCCCTCCAAAAGCAGAAGAAGAAGAAAAGAAAAAGAAAAAAAAAATGCCAAGTCCCATTTGTGTTGCCCATCTACTCACTGGAGCATGGTCAAACTCCCAGTGGCTAGTCCCTTAAAGAAAACCGGGCCTTTCCCCACTCCCACCCCCTCCAGAAGCCATCAACTGTGAAGAGCTACACTTCAGGACCCTTATCACAATTTTTAAGAGTTCTTTTTAATGGCTTCTTGGCTAGACTGTTTCTTTTGTGGGGTGCAGGGGTTAGGGAGAGAGATTGTGACAGAGACCTCTCACGTCTCACATTCTCAACTGTGAGTCTGCAGTCATCAGTAACACTGAATATGGTCTAGAAGGAGCTGCCTTGCCCTTTATATTTAACGGCATCTCAGATAACAGACTTCCATGTGGACTCTGCCGTAGCACAGACCACGGACCCTCGGCATGGTCTTTGGAGGCAGCATAGACCACAGATATCACCATAGCACTTGGAGATAGCACAGGCTATAGACATAGACATGGCCTCAGGCAGCAACATGGGTTGAGGACACTAATGTGACTTCAGGAAGCAGCACAGACTATGGACATTTACATGGCCTTTGGTCATCACACATCATCGATATCAACATGGACAATGGACACCAACCTGGCCTCTGGTGGCAGCACAGGCCACACACATCAACATGGCCCCTAGTGGCAACATGGACCATGGACATCAATGTGGATTACACAGGCACCCACCTGACCTTCAGCATCGGCAAGGCCTCCAGCAGTGTAGTACAGACCATGAACAAGATATTCACCTCAGGCGTCAATACAGCCTGAGGCGGCAGCAAGGACTATGAGCAGCAAAGTGGCCTTTAGGGGCAGCACTGACCCCGGAGGTCTTTTGAGAAGTATCCATCCAGAAAAAAAAAAAAAAACAAAACAAAAACAAAAAACAAAAAACATCCTTTTATCTCAGACATCCTGTTCTTTAGAGCTGGAGTAAGTTTGCAGGTGAGCAGTTGAGTCCTAGGACAGAGCCGGAGGGTGCTCCAGGATGCTCCCCTGTTCCGTTACTTGTCACCTCTAGCGCTGACTCTCTGCACTGCGCATGCACTGCTCCATTCCTCCATCTTTCTCACCTTGACACTGCATATTTGTTCGTTAAAGAAGCATTGCTAACTGCAGTGTGTCACGCAGTATCTATTTGTCATTGCTAACTGCAGTGTGTCACACAGTATCTATTTGTTTGTTTTGTTTTCTCCAAACAGTTTTATGTGCAAATACTCATTGCAAGGAGGCACTGGTCTGGTTCAAGGTTTCTGGTTTGTCTTGGACCTGGGAGAAGGATGCAAGAGAGCTCCAGGCTGCTGTACACATCCCTGCTCTTGGATCTGGCATAACCATTGTGCTTTCAGCCTGTGGGCAGTGCCCGGGCTCCTCTCCTCCTAGTAGGGCAAACTACATGGGCTGCAGCAGAGGCAACCATGCTGAGGGCTGGCTGTCGGGCCGAGGGCCAGCCCTGTTCAGCAATGACCTGTTTTTGTCAGCTGCTACCAAGCTCTCCCATATTGCTCCCATAACCTTTGCTGACAGGTCTCTAGCTTCTCCATTCTCTGCCATGTGTGCTTTACCATCCTTCCTTTCAATTTTGGGAGACTACTTTTTAAAAGCATCTTCCCATCAGAGGTGACTTTGTTGTTGTTGTTGTTGGTGGTGGTGGTGGTGGTTTGGAGAGGGCAGGAGGCAGTGGGTACCAGCTTCTTAGCAGCATCTCTTACCTGTGCACCAAGCCCCATAGGGTTGCTATGTGAAGCAAATCAATTTTAAAGACAAAAATTAAACCCAGGTAGGATTAAAAGCATGTCACTATATCACATTTAACATGGATAATGAGTGTTTTGTGAAATTTTGACTTCTGATGTGTGCATGTATATGCAGTCAGATATGCCTACATATGCATTTATGTTCCTGTGTATGTGTGTGCTGGGTTTGAATATATAATTTATATCTTACTGTGAATTATGATCATAGAAGTTTGAAAAAATACTGCTCTTAGCCACTCCCTGTCCCCACAAAAGATCAAGTCTCATTATTCCTTGCATTTTACAGGTAAGGAAACAGAGACATTAAATAATTTGCTAGAAGTCATACAGCTGGATCCCAAATGCATCATCACTCAGAGTAGCCCCCAGAGGCGGAGGGCAGAGTCTTCGACAAGTAGCTGAACACATTGGCATTTTACCCATAACACAGGAAACCTTTAAGGTACAGCTTTCTCCCTTGCCCACTTTGCAAATGTTCACCAGGTGTGCAAGGGTTAAATTCTTCCTGGTAAGAGGAAGATAATGGTGCACAGGTGACGGGTCCATTGCCCGAACTGAACTAGACGTCTCTCTGCAGAAGCAAGCAAGTAGCTCCTCTCCTCTCTGTGTTTTCATTACAATTGTTATTTATCACAGTGTATTTCCCCCTCAACACATTTTCAGAAAGTCAGTTGGAATTGATTTGAGACTCTAAACAGTCTCCTGAATGAAAAAGCAAAGTGCAACCTATTCAAACAGTCCCTCTTCCTTAATCTAGTAACACAGGAGATGCAATTTAAATGATAATGTTAACAAAATTCAAGAATGCAAGGCTGATCTAGTAGTATTTTTTTTTATTTTTTTAAAAAATCCTCACAGAAAGACAAATGGCTGAGACATTTATATCTGCAGCAGTTATTAAGGGGGAAATGTTCAACCCATTAATTCTGCTACTGTGGTAGCAGACTATGAACGAGAATGAGTACTGAATGCAGAGGACTCCAGCGGTTCGTGCAAGATGGCGGCCAGGAGAGCCAATCAGCTAGCCACACCCCGAAGCTTCAATCTTCCACACCACAGCCTTCACCCAAGCTCTGCGGAGCTCTTGATTTTGTGAGTTGGACTCGTCCAAACTTGTTCTTTTAAATTCAGGCTTTGAGTCACTTGGTAAGTTTGTGTTTTTATATCTAACCCTCAATAAGGTGTTTGTTGATCATTGAAAGAAGGTCTCCTTGGCAACCACGTCTTACTCTGGATATGGATCGTGCATAAAGAGCGCAGAAGGCGGAGTCATCAGCAATATGGTGTGTACACGATAAGTTTCAGTGAAAAATAGTTAAAAATGAAAGAAAGCACGTCTAAATAAAAAAAATATGTATCTCAGAACTGAGGGAGAACTGAGTTTGTGTGGCCCTGGAATTTGACTTTTGGGGTAAACGCCTAGCTAGCCCCACAGTCTGACTTCAAGCACTTCCTCATATGCCAATCAGAATGGAGCAATGGTGAAAACCAGACAGAAGATTTAACCAATGACATGGCCGTGGTGGGAAGAACAGAACAGGTCCAGTGCCCTACCTCCACTCCGGTGCACCAAGCCTATCTCAGGATACTTAGGTACTTAGGTACACACGCTTTAAATTTAAACAGAGAAAGACTGGGTAAGGGGCAAGAGGCAGGCGCACTGAAGCTGTCCTGGCAGGTGTGGTTTGCTCATCACTGTCTGCTACTTTGGCAGGGTTGGCGGTCAGAAGTCCTTAGAGCATGAGACCAGCGTTTCTCAGTAGATGATGCTCTGCTCCAGAGAGCTACCTCAATCTAATGTAAAACTGTGTTCATCTGGGAGATGGTCTGTCCCATTGGACTTGGCTGCCCTGAAACCCAAGATAAATGCAGTTTTAGATGATGGCTGAGGCACGTAGGAACCTCGGGAGGATCTGCAACAGGACATCATAAAACAGCAGCGGAAAGATGCCTCTGTTATTCTGATCTTGGTGCTTTCGGGCCTTGATAGGTTGGGTGGACAGACACCCTGAGCGGTTAATGCCTATGCAGAATCAAGTGGCAATCTGACACAAGGTTAAGGAGATAGACAAGAAGGAGGTGGCGATGCCAGGCTTTCATCGTGCTCCCCGTCACCCTATGGAGCAGCTTCTGGCCACCTGTTATTGTCTCGCTACTTAACAAGACGGCTGTCACTATGTTGTTGTTGGTTTTCTTCTATGTGCTTTTAAAAGAAGCCTTACAGCTCTCTCTGATTAAATCTCAGACAGGAAAGCAGAAACACAAGATGGGAAATGTACCTGTCAGCATCTTAGGGCTCGAAAGTCTGGGACTTATGTTCAACAAACAGCCAGAAATGCCTAGACACGGTGTCCAAATGAAAGGCTTCTTGGCTTCTTGCCCTTCCTCTACAGCATGGAGAGCATTGAATCCATGCTGGAAACACAGTGCCTAGGATTTCTGGAGTCCTGCATATCAAGGCTTTGACATCAAGCGATCTAGGGTGCAGATACTCCTAGCTAGTGTATGAAACAACAATGGCCCAAAGTGCCAGAGTGCATTAACAACTTCTCATCACCCAACTAGAATCATTCCTCCAGTAGCATCTCCTGCCATTAAATATGGCTCAGCGAAGTTCAACAATTGCCCTTCATTGGGTTGGTAGTTTCATAAGTCTAGTCTGATGACATACATTTCTTTCAAGAAACTATCAATTTTGCCTGCCAGAAGTTGAAAGATCTGAGATAGCATGAACCTTCCTTTCTTTCTTCCCAAGTCAGAAAAGACAGTGCTGTAGACAGATAGCTTGGTTACACACACACACACACACACACACACACACACACACACACACACACACATTCTAGCCCCCAGAGGAAAAAAATTTCAGTTCCTAAAATTGCAGCAACTTTGTGCTTCACAAGCTCACGTCTGCTGACCCCCACTTTCCCCTGCAGGAACCCTACTTGCCAATAGCCACACATAGAGTCCATAGTAGGAGGAGATGAGAATGCAGGGCTTTTGTTTATCCATGTTTCCACTGAACACTGTGGTTGAAGTCCCCAGGTAAATGATCTTGACTCTCTTGGCATGACCAGGAAGAAGCTAAATTCACCTGGAAGGGAAATGCTGGGCTTGCCTTTGGAGTTCATTGGAGCAAAGCCTCACTGTAGCTAAGCAGAGGAAAGCACCGTGCTGGGAACCAGCAGGTTAGAAACCCATCATTCCTCAGCCCAGGGCAGACATTTGCAGAACACTGGCCCTTTGTGCAGGCGCTAGGGCAGATCCCTGAGGACTGACTGGGTGGTGCACTGCTGGGCATCTGGAGGACAGGGACATTTCTGCTTCCTTTGTTGTGGCCATCATGGCATTCTCCCTCCTTGTCTGTCCTCTTTAAATACATTAAGTTGTTAACTGAGTCTGAAGAAGGCTGAGCTAATGGCACCCACGTACATTTCATGGAGACCGGAAAGCACCAGGACGGCTTCGAACCCCTTGATGAGAAGGTGTTGTTTTAAGAGAACAAGAATCAGGTCTTTCCACTTAAGAGTCAGAGCAATCCTGTGACTAATTTTCCTCAGCCTCTCCTTATCAGTAAAAAATAAAATAAAATAAAATAAAAAGGAAGTAATCAAGAAAGATCAAATTGTCTTAAGTGCTTGAATAATGGCAGTAGCAATCTGCAACAACAACAGCCCAGGCTGTGTTTTAGGGATGCATTTAAAAAATTTTTTTATTAGGTATTTTCTTATTTTACATTTCAAATGCTATCCCAAAAGTCCCCCATACCCTCCCCCTCCCACTCCCCTACCCACTTACTCCCACTTCTTGGCCCTGGTGTTCCCCTGTACTGGGGCATATAAAGTTTGCAAGACCAAGGGGCCTCTCTTCCCAATGATGTCCAACTAGGCCATCTTCTGCTACATACGCAGCTAGAGACATGAACTCTGGGGGTACTGGTTAGTTCATATTGTTGTTCCACCAATAGGGTTGCAGACCCCTTTAGCTCCTTGAGTATTTTCTCTAGCTCCTCCATTGGGGGCCCTGTGATCCATCCAATAGCTGACAGTGAGCAAGGGATGCATTTTTAAGCACGTGCCAGACTCTGCAAGAGCTGATTCTCCTTTCAGTCTATGGAGTGCCGTGAGGGGAGCTGTGATCCTCACTACTTCGTGGGTGATTTCAGCAGACCCGTCTATAGCACTTTGCTAGACGTCTGTGTGAGTTTGGAGGCCAGAGGCCGATGTCTAATGCCCACCCTACTTTTGGAGACAGGCTTTCCTGAAGATCCGGAGCTCACTCACTGATTTGGCCAGTCTGTTTGGCTAGCACATCCCAGGCAGTCTGCTGTCTCCTTGATGCCAATGATGATATTCTAGGCACATACTCTGACACCTGGATTTTGAGCTTCTCTACGAGGCTGAGGATCCAGACTCAGAGCCTTATTATCCCTGTCCAAAAGCCCAGAGTTATGTAGCTAGTGGAGCTTGGATTTGAACTCAGTCATGCTATACTGCTTCTTTATTTTTATTTTGGATTCACTGATAGCTGAGCCTTAAACTCACCAAGAAGCAGAGGACAACCTGCCTCTCCTGCCTCTATCTCTCCAGTGCTAGGAATGCAGGCATGTTTTGTGGATTTGGTTTATTGCTTATGTTAAGTGGGTTCCCAAATTACATGAGGATGCACACGTCTGCATGTAAGACACCTCGGGTCCCTGTCCCCACTTGACTCTAATTGGTGAATAAAGTTGCTGGTGGCCAGTAGAACAGGGTGACAGAAGCAGGACTCTAGATTCTCCAGACAAGGGAACCCAGACAATAGAAGGAATAGTGGTACCACCATGCTGGGGAAGCAGAAGGATCAGGCTTGAGGACAGAGAGACTGCCAACATGTAAGAGTTGGTGGGTCTGGGGTGGCCAGGTTGGAATATAGGTTTTAGTAAGTAATAATTCAGAAATATCGGAGGGGAGTGTGTTAACCGTGTAGGGGATTAGAGGTGCCCAACCACTGAGCTGTTTAAGGCATATTAGAATAAAAGGCTGTGTGTGAGAGGCCCGTTTCATTTGAGAATCCAGAGCATTTTGTTGGGTGGTGAGCACCACGTGCCACAGCTGCTGGCAGAGCAATTTGAGTAGTGTTACTATGTAAATGCAACAGGCATGGGCACCCATACTCTGTTTATAGTGTGCTGGACTTGAAGGTTATACAGTTATCACATTATCCACATCTAGCCTCCAGCAAGTCAGGCAAAGACTCTAGCAACTGGGCCATACCCCAAGGCTTTCTTTTCTTGTCATTGGGAAAAGTCATTAATTTTCAACTTCCAAAAATATGCTAAAGTATACACAACATTTACTATTAATATTGTAACTTTTTTTTGAGATAGAATCTTGCTATGTAGCCCAGGCCTCAGATTTGTGGTCCCAGTGCCTCAGCTTCCAGAGTGCTGGGATGAGAAGTGGCCTTACCATGCTAAGCTTGGGCTAAATGCCATCTTGAGTACGGTGGGTGGCATTAGGTATATTCACAATGCTGTGCAGTTGTCATAGTTCCAATTTCTGGAGTTTGTTTCTGTCCTCCCAAACAGAAACTCTATTCCTACTAAACAATAACTCTCCTTTATTCTTCTATCCCATCCTCTGGTAACTTCTAAGTCCTCCTGTCTCTATAAACTTCTGCTCTAGGGACCTTAAATAAGTAGAGTCACGCTGCCTTTATCCTTTTGTGTCTGAGTTCTTTCAGTTAACATCATCGGCTGTATCACTTGTATTGGAACCCCCAATCTTTTAAAAAATGAATGAAATTCCATTTTATATCACATCACATTTTGTTTAATCACCAGTCTGTGAATGACATGTTTGAATTGTTTCTACCTTTAAGCTGTTGACAATAAAGTTTCTATGAGCACCGATTTGCAAATGTTGGTCTGAGCTTCTGCATCCATCATCATTATTATCTTTATCATCATCTTCTTCTTCCTCATTACTATCACCATCATCATCACCATTATCACCATCAAAACCATCATCATCTTCTGAACACTGATGTTCAACTGTTTGCCTGAACCCCTGAGTTCACCATCATCATCACCAGTGCTACTACCACCACCACCATCTGAACAGTGATGTGCAAGTATCTGCCCGAGCCTCTGATTTCATCGTTATTATTTAGTGTATACTTACAAACAGACTTGATGAAACACACAACAATTCTGTTTAAATTTTGTGGAAGTCTTACCTGTTTTTCACAGTGGCTCTACAATTCACAACACCACCAGCAACATACAGATGTTGTCATTTCTGTGCTATCCGCCACACATTTTCATGTTTGGATGACAGGCATTCTGATGTGATTTTAATTTGCATTTCTCAAATAACCTACAGGGTTTGGTATCATTTTCTACTTCTATTGTTTTTCTGTGGCTGTTCTGAGAAATGACTTCTCAGATCCCTTCCCCACTTTTAACTGGGCTGTTCCATTTCTGCTGATGTATGGTAGCAGCTTTTTGCATTTTCTATGTATCTGTCCCTTATTAAATACATGATTTCTAATTAAGCTCATCTTCCTGAGGGTGGGTGTCTTTTGATCTTTGATGGTGGCCTTTAATGAGGTCTGGTCCACACATTTTCCTGTTGTTACCTGTGCTTTTGATGTTATAGTGCATCTTTGCCAAAGTGGTGTAGAGATTTCCTCCATAAGAGGTTGATGATAGTTTTAATCTCTTACATTTTGACCATTTTTAAAAAAAATGCTTTGGATAGGACCTAGTGCCTAGCATATACTTAGAGACTATTCTGGTACTCAGCCACACCTTCAGCCTTCATTTTCATTCATTTGATTAATTTTTATGTATGATTTAAATAGGTACCTAACTTTGTGCTTCAGTATCTGATTTTCCAGCCGTCTCCAGAGAGAACTCCCCTTTCCCACTGGATGGAGTTGAAACTGTATGTATTAGCTTTCTACAAAACACCTGGCAAGAAGACATTTAGAGGAGGAAGGGATTTATTTGGCTCCTGGTTTGAGGCAGAATGCTGTCCACCATGGTAGGGAAGGTCTTGGTGGGAGTGTGAGGTCATTGGTTATCTGGCCTCTGTAATCAGGAAGCAGAGAGTGGCTAGGGAATGGGATTAGGCTACAAAACATCAAAGTCTGCCTCCAGTGGTCCTCTTCCTTTGGTGAGGTTCCTTCTTTTAAGAGACCCACAACCTTCCAAAGCAGTGCCACCAATTGGGATCCAAGTGTTGAGACACATGAACCCATGGGGATCACTTCTCATTCAAGTCACGACAGTACCCTGGTCAGAAAGCTTTTGGCCTTGGATTGTTTCTGGACACACCAGCCTGCTGCCGTGGTGCACACAGCTGACCTTATGACATCACTGCATGGCGATGGTTACTGTACCTTGGCAGGTAAGTTTGAAATCAGGAAATTCAAGGAAGGCTCATTCTAGTCCATGCAATGAAGACCGAAGTGTCAGTTAGATCGACAGCAGCTGATGCAGTGGTGGTAGTGGGAAGCTATTTTGAAACCCAAAACCTCTCCTGGGTTCACCCATGTTCTAGGCTTCCTCAGAGTTTGTGCCCCGGTCCCCTTTTGTTTAGTCTTACAAGTGGAGGAAGGGCAGGGATGAAAACCAAAGTCAGTGCTGGTTGATTAAGATTTGGTCTGTTGTTTTTGGAGGATGTTTTGAAATATGAATCATAACCACAAGATGGGCTACCATTTGACCTAGGACCAGACAGAACAGGAACAAACAGACTTGTACAAAAAATTTTCTTACAACGATGTTCCATCCAGCATCATTTTGTTACCATAGCAATAAACAACAAAAAGACTTTGAGTGGCGTTGGCTAAATTATAGTGCAACCGTTCACGGGGATACCAGGTGGCTATTTGAAATGAGTTGTTGGAGAATATTTGTAGACATGAAAAGATGGTAATGATAAGTATTTTAAAATTTTAAAAACCTGTGATATGTACTATGCAATTTCATAATTGTCACATTGGAGCACCTTAAAAGATATATATGCGTGTGCATGAATGCGTGCACACACACACATAGTATAGACACCATTATTTATCGCAGTTACACCAAGTCTGCCTCTCCAAGTTGAGTATGAGACCGGAACTGGTGTGAAAACACTTATTTGAATGAATTGGAAAGAGACCATGGAAATTGAAAGAAACAAAGGCAGGCTGTAACATAGGGCCAGTGTTACACAGTGCATGGTCTCAGCCTAGCCCCACAGAGGAATTCATGGTATAAATTGCACCTAAGGTTTGTCCTAATCAAAGGCAAAAAAGGAAATTAGGCCTTCAAAGTTCTTTACCAGTGGTCACCAGTAAATGCCATTTTGAGGGATTATGAGCTCCCAGGTACTCTAGTGACACAGCTGAAGTCAGCTGAGGTCAGCCACTAAGGCAAGGGTAGAGTCAAGGTTTCAGAAGCATACTGATGCTAAAGGAAGTGTATGGAAGTGATACAAGAGACTAGAGGACTTAGTGGAGTGACTCACACTTATGAGCCCAGAATCCAGGAGGCAGGGGTAGCCTGAGCTATATAGTGAGTTCAGGCTAGCCTAGACTATGAGATATTGTCTCAAAATAAAACAAAGCAAAAGGGATCTCAAGATATTTGGATAGAGGATCCTCTTTAGTGGTCTATAAAATTTTTATAGACAGGGATTGAATTATTTTTTAATAGCGTGGTATTTAAAATTATATATGGACACAAATGCCTGTCTAAGCCCTCTTCAGTCTCACATTTGTTTCACAGAATTATGCTCAGTATTGTGAGGAAAGGAAGCTCTTTTAGTCCACACAGTTCTGCTCCTTCTGCAAATATCATAATGAAGCTATATGGCTCTTAAGACCTCATTCCAGAAAATGATCTGCCATTAATAGCAATAAATATCATGGAGATACTGAAGAAAGACACAGCAAGTGTGAGCATGCTGTGTATTAATATTAACGATAATCATGGCAGGTGCTAGAATGACCTATAACCTAGAGAGATCGGTGGCATTCGTGTGTGTTATTCCATAAGACCCTCCCAGTGATCCTGTGAGTTAGGAATGAGGACTAGGTTCATTTCCTGGATGAACAAACTAAGGCCAAAAGAACCTAAGTAACTCTCTCCAACAAGGCAGCAGAAGGCACAGCTTGGGCTCTGCCGAGTTCTGCCCAGTACCATGTTCCTCTGCATTGAGGAGATGCCAAGTCACGTGCTTCTGACCAGAACATCTTTCGCCAAGGAAGTCTTTGATTCTGACGCTGGTGGTAAGCTCCTTCTTGTTGCATGTGAGCCTAGGAATATTTCTCAGCCACGTTTACCAGCCTCGTTGAGCAAACATTTTTCAGTTTCATTCTGTCACCTACTCTTGGGTTGCGTGTGCAACTTTATGAACAAAATTCCATCATTGTTCCATGAGGAATACCTGTCCTGGTTCGTGCTGGGGTTGAACACAAAATAATATTCAAACTTCTATCATTGTACTCCCTACATGTGGTAAGTGTGATCAGAGGCCAGGAAGCAGAATGGAGCTGAGAAAAGCATTTTTTAAGGCAGATCAAGGAGGTGATCATATTAGAAATTGCTGAGTGATAACTTCCTTATGGTTTACCAGTTCCCTCCCATCATGAGCTCTAGTCGAAACTCCTGACGTAGAACATGACACAGGTTGACTGGCTTTGTGCTCCTGTATGGTTTATATCAGGCTGAGAAGAAACAGTTGACTTTTACGGGTAGAATTTCAGTGCAAAGATTAATTTGTTTGCATCACTTTCAGAACTTTCCAGATTCATTCGCTTATGTATGAGGGCGGCTGTGGGGATAGAAACCCAGTCAGGCTAAATCTAACCTTAGTTAAATTACTCAGACATCCATTATTGAAACTCTTCCATTCCTTTTGGACTTGTGGTTGGGTTAGTGCCCTCTGATGATAACTTTCTGCCTGAGTGATGACTACTAATTTTGGTAGCAGTCCACGAAAGTCCATCACAAACGGAAATAAACACACAAGTTGCAGGGCCTGTGATTCCCATTCCCAAATGCGCATTGTTTTGAAATACAAGGTTTTTATTATGGTCTAGATTGGAAATGTGTCAGCTTTGAGCTTGCTTTGGTTCCATCAAACAAAAGAGAAAAGGATACTAAAGAGAATGGGGAACGCACAGGGAGCCGAGAGTGGTGGCTTCTGTCCCCCTGACAGGTGCACAGAACAGACCTAACATCTGCAAAGGAAGACAGCAGGCACTTAGAAATGGGGGAGGGGCAGGAATAACAGCACCCAGAGGCTGATAAACTGCTCAAGGAAATCAGACTGGGAAAAAGACTGTGGTTGTGTCAATCAAAAGAAGGGGGCAAGTCAGAGAGCCCCAGCAGACTTCCTTCCTCCTCTTTTTTTCCGTTCCATTGGTGTTGATTTGGTCCCAAAGCATAACAGGGAGTCTGGAGGGTGCCAAGCCACATTGTCCTGCGTGGGAAATGAGCAGTTAAAATGTAATCAGTCTTCCCAACTGCATGTGCTCAATGCAAATGGATTCGTTAGCACTCACCCTGTCCTCCTGGGATGGTTGCTCACTGGGGTGTCTTGGGGATCAGGGAGCATTGGGTTCTCTTCCTGTATGATTTTTGTCCAGGTAAACAAGCTAAGGCTTAGAGTGGATAACGATTTGGGGTGATAGTTCAATGTAATCTTTATGCAAATATGATAAAATTCCAAGTTGGCTCCTTTGCTGTATTGCTGGTTTGAGCAGATTTCAATTTTCCTTAAGGCTGTATTACCTCTTTCATATTGGCGATATAACATGAGCTGTTAGGATTAACTGGGATGATGTGTGTAAAATACATTTAATAAATAAACTGCTCTGAGCACCCATTATGCCTTGGGTAATGTCTGAGGGGCTTCCTAACTTTGCTTTGGGCCCCTGGGCCACAGCTATAGTGACAGTAGGCTGGTCTTTACTGAGTATTCTGTGCAAATTCACTTTACACACATCTTATTTATTTATTTATTTATTTATTTATTTATTTATTGGACAACCCAAAGAGACAGGTGCAACTTCTACCCCCATCATGAAGGGGTTAAAGAGAACCTGAGTAATGAGTCCAAACTAACACAACTGGAGGGTGGTGGATCCAGATGCATTTAATTGTTTTTCTAATAAATATTTCCTAAGCATATACCATGTTAGAGGCAGAGAACCCAATGAGAAAAGACAACAGAGTGTCCGTCCTGGTGGGCTGTGTAAGTGCTGTTTGGAAGGCAGGTGCCTTCCAAATCCAGTTCTGAGAAGGAGGATGATCTGAGCGACCTGGGTTAGCTCAGGAGGTGACGGATTTCCTAGGCTGAAGGCCATTCTTACAGTAGGTTTGCCATTCGTGCCTGTCCGTCAGTCCATGAACAAACAGTGCTGGCTTCAATTCTTCCTGGCAATTTTCATCCTGCACTCTGCCAGCTTGTCTGACAGCCCTGCTCCCTGACAGATGTGTTTTCTCTTAGGAGGGCATTTGAGATCATTTCCTAGAATGAATCTTTTCTTCGACTAAAGGCTTGATATTGTTCCCATGGCCAACAGCAAAGCAAAGGCCATATATGCAGGCGTGTGTGTGTGTATGTGTGTGTGTGTGTGTGTGTGTGTGTGTGTGTGTGTGGTGTGCACACATACATGTGAGTCTGGCTGGCAGGCTGGTGGCTGTGACACATGTCACTTTCAATTACATCCCTTATCCCCCTCCCATTTTTGGCTCCATGCGAATGGAGTGGGTTCTTCCAAGAGACAGGAAGTGAAGCTGTTGAGTTTCTGACCTTGAAACATGCCCATCCCAAACTAAGGGATAATTGAGGGGTCATGCACATCCAGGAGGATTAACAAAACCCCTCCCAGGAAGTGGAAGGATGAGGCACATCCTCAGACCTGAAGGACTTTGAGTTAACAACGAGAGGTATAGTAGTCTTTCCTCATTATCCCCCTTGGTGTGATTAAACTTTTTGTGACCCTGGGCTAGAACTAAAAGTACTTACCTATTCTGGGCTGGAGAGCAGATGAGCAGATGCCCTGCAGGCAGAAGGACCGGAACTCAAATCTTGAAACACTAATGTGAAAAGCTCACCTGATAACAAATGCTTATAACTCAGCATTAAGGGTAGGAGACAGGAGAATCTTTGGAACTTGATGGTTAGCAACCAAAACAGCGAGCTTCGAACTCTGTGAGAGACATTATCTCAAAAGAAGGCAGAGCACAATAGAAGAGGATTCCCAACGCTCTTCTCTGGCCTCATGTGTATGCACCTATACAAACATGTGAGCATACCAAACACTTAGCAATGATATAACAATAACAATAATAGTTTATTGGAGAGCACCCATTCCACTTTTCTTCTCACCATTTTACTGTGAGAAAATATGTCAGTAACTTTAGTGTTGAGTATGCTAATGTACTAGTCTCTACGGTGTCTGTCCTGTGTAATCAGAGTGCTGCAGAGAAGCAAAACAAATTTATCTTCTGTCCATCTATCAGTCTTTCTATCAGTCTATCTATCTATCTATCTATCTATCTATCTATCTATCTATCTATCTATCTATCAGTCTATCTATCTATCTATCAGTCTATCTATCTATCTATCTATCTATCTATCTATCTATCTATCTATCTATCTATCACTTCCTGAGAGGGGTATGAAAGTGATATGTCCCTGGTCAAGCAATAAGAACAAATCCCTCTTTTCTCATCTTTCTGTTCCACTCAGGTCCTCCATGGACTGAGTGGTGCCTATTGCACCTGACAGGGTCTTCTTCACTTAGTCCACTGACTCAGATAACAATCTCTTCTAGAAACACCCTTGTGGTTTTATTCAGAACATATGTTTTTAACAGTTATTATTGTGCTGCTTATCCAGGTCATGTTGATATTTGCAATTAGACCATATGCACTTGTGGAATGTTGAGGGCATGAATGGCTGAATGAACGGCTGAATTAATAAATTGAGGTCTGTGGAAAGCACAAAGCCGGGTGGGCTTTTGCTGAAGCACATTGTTAAAAGCTGCACGGATGACCACTTTCACTATGTGAACCCTACCGATCCCTGAGCATGGAAGATCTTTCCAGCTTCTAAAATCTTCAATTTCTTTCTTCAGGTTCTTGAAGTTCTTGTCTAGCATATCTTCCACTTTCTTGGTTAGAGTTACATCAAGATATTTTATATTATTTGTGGCTATTACAAAGGGTGCTGCTTCCCTAATTTCTTTCTCTGCCCATTTATCACTTGTATAAAGGAGGGCTACTAATTTCTTCGAGTTAATTTTATATCCAGTCACTTTGCTGATGTTGTTTATCAATGTTTCGATTTCTTTGGTAGAATTTTGGGGGCCTCTTATGTATACTATCATATCATCTGCAAATAGTGATACTTTGACTTCTTCCTTTTTAATTTGTATCCCCTTGATCTCCTTTTGTTGTCTAATTGCTCTAGCTAGAACTTTGAGTACTATATTGAATAGTTATGAAGAGAGTGGGTGGCCTTGTCTTGTCCCTGATTTTAATGAAATTGTTTCAAGTTTCTCTACATTTAATATAATATTGGCTATTGGCTTGCTGTATATTGATTTTATTATGTTGAGGTATGTGCCTTAAATTCCTGATCTCTCCAAGACTTTTAATTATGAAGGGGTGTTGGATTTTGTCAAAGGCTTATTTAAAGCAATCTACAGAGTCAGTGTAATCCCCATCAAAATTCTAGTGCATTTTTTTATAGACCTTGAGAGAGCAATTTTCAACTTCATATGAAAACAACAACAACAAAAACCAAGATAATCAAAAGAATCCTGACCAATAAAAGAATCTCTGGAAGAATCACCATCCCTGACCTCAAGCTGTACTACAGAGCATTAGTAATAAAAACAGCATGGTATTTGTACAGAGACAGACAGGTAGATCAACTGGATAGAATTGAAGACCCAGAAATAAACCCACACACCTACAAACACTTGATTTTCCACAAAGAATGCAAAACTATACAATTGGAGAAAAAAAAAAGCATCTTCAACAAATGGTGTTGGTCTAACTAGATGTCTGTATGTAGAAGAATGCAAATAGATCCACATTTATCACCCTGAACAAGTCACGATCAAGTGGATCAAGGACCTCAACATAAAACAGGATACACTAAAGCTAATAGAAGAGAAATTGGGAGATAGACTTGAACGAGTTGGTACAGGAGACAATTTCCTGAACAGAACACCAATGACTCAAGCTTTAAGATCAACAATTGATAAATGGGACCTCATGAAACTGAAAAGCTCCTGTAAGGCAAAGGGCAAAATGGCAGCCTACAGATGGGGAAAAGATCTTCACTAACCCTACATCAGACAGAGGCCTAATGCGCAAAACATATAAAGAACTCAAGAAGTTAGATGCCAACAAACCAAATAACCCAATTAAAAATTGGGTACAGAGCTAAGCAGAGAATTCTCAACAGAGGAATCTCAAATGACCAAGAAGCACTTTAAAAATGTTCAACATCTTTAATCATCAGGGAAGTGCATATCAAAATGACCCTGAGATTCCACCTCACACCAATCAGAATGGCTAGGATCAAAAACTCAGGTGACAGCAGATGCTGGTGAGGATGTGGGGAAAGAGGAACACTCCACTATTGCTGGTGGGATTGCAAACTTGTAAAACCACTCTGAAAATTAATCTGGTGGTTTCTCAGAAAATTGGAAATAGTTCCACCTGAAGACCCAGCTATACCACTCTTGGGTATATACCTTAAAGATGCTCCACCAAACCTGACAAGGACACTGCTCCACTATGCTCATAGCAGCTTTGTTCCTAAGAGCCAGAAACTGGAAACAAACTAGATGCTCCTCAACTAAAGAATGGATAAAGAAAACGTGTCTCATTTATACAATGGACTACTATTCAGCTATTAAAAACAAGGACATCATGAATTTTGCAGGCAAATTGATGGAACTAGAAAATATCATCCTGAGTAAGGTAACCCAGACCAAAAGGACAGGCCAATGTGTACTCACTGATAAGTGGATATTAGCCATAAAGTACAGAATACTCATGACATACCCCCACAGACCCAAAGAAGTTAAACAAGAAGAAAGGGTCAAGGGAGGATGCTTGAATTACGGCTAGAAGGGGGAATAAAGTAGTCAGAGAAGGCAGATGAAGGGAAGTAACTGGGTGGGAGAAGGGATGGGGAGAAGAATGGGGGTACAGGATCAGGTTCGGGGAGAAACAGGAGAGAGGGCCAGGAGATTGAATGGGGATCTGCAGCTGGCAGGTTGGGGTATGTGTGTGTGGGAAATCTCTAGGAAGTCCCAGAGGCCTGGCATAGGGGAGGACCTCAGGAGTCAATGTGGGTGACCTTCATCAAGATGTCTAACGGTGAGAACATGAAACCTAAAGAGGCCTCCTCCTGTAGCCAGGTAGGACTCCCAGAAAAGGGATAGGAACACAAACCACCCACAACATGTCCAGTCCAAAATGTATCCTGTCTAACAGAAATGCAGGGACAAAAATGAAGCAGAGACTGAAGAAATGACTAACCAATAACCAGCCCAACTTGAAGCCCATCCCATGGTCAAGCACCAATCCCTGGCACTATTACTGATACTCTGTTATGCTTACAGACAGGAGCCTAGCGTAACTGTTCTCTGAGAGGCTCTACCCAACAGCAAATTGAAACAGATACAGATACCTACAGCTAAACACTGGATGGAGGTCAGGGACTCTTATGGAACAGTTGGAGGAAGGATTGAGGGAACCCCACAGGAAGACCAACAGAGTCAACTAACCTGCAATACTAGGAGCTCTCAGAGACTGAGCCACCAACCAAAGAACATACACAGGCTGAAACGAGGCCCCCAGCACATATGTAGCAGATGTACAGCTCAGTGTACATGGCTGCCTTGTCTGGCCTCAGTTGGAAAGGATGTGTCTGATCTGACAGAGATTTAATGTATCAGGGTAGGAGGATGTCCAGAAGGTGGGCGCCCTCTTAAGGAGAAAGAGAGGGGAAAGAGAGGTAGGACCCTGTGAGGAACGGATCAGGAGGGGGAAGAGGCATTTGGGATGTAAATAAATAAATAAATAAATAAATAAATAAATAAGCTAGCTACACTGAGAATAGGGGTGTTGATGTAAATATTTGCTCCTTTATTTTGATTA
Organism: Mus musculus; assembly: GCF_000001635.26. Classification (NCBI taxonomy): domain Eukaryota; kingdom Metazoa; phylum Chordata; class Mammalia; order Rodentia; family Muridae; genus Mus; species Mus musculus. Next base: position 117,789,440 of record NC_000073.6, on the reverse strand, counting down.
CATTTTATTATTGAGAGGCAGAGAGAGGGGGGAGGGAGAGAGAGGAAAGGAGAGACAGACAGACAGACAGAGAGAGAGAGAGAGAGAGAGAGAGAGAGAAGATCCAACTCAGGTAATCAGGTTTGATGGATGCCAAGTGCCTTTACCCACTGTACCATCTCGCCAGATCCCACATTATTACTAATCAGCCCAATTGTTACTGTGATAAAACATTTCCTGTAAACAACTTAAAAGGAGGAGAGACTTGTTTTGCTTGTTTGTGGTTTCAGAGTTCAGTCCATGTGGGAGGGAGTCTGAAGCTCACAGCATGGTGAGTAGGAAGCCATGTGGAAGAGTGACAGAAAGGGGCCCGGATAAGCATGTATTCTCCCCAGTGACCTACTTCCTCTGATTAGGTCCCTACCCTTCTTGGTCCACTGCATGCCAATCAGTCTATTCAAATTTGGCCCCACCAATGGATTAAACCAGTGGAGAGGTCAGATCCCTCCGGATGTGAAACATCCCATAATAGGGTGGGACCCACTAATCTCCTAGCAGCATCAAAATCCAATCAAGCTGACAATCAGATAAACCCTCCCAGACTTGATTGAAAGATCATTGAAAATGAAAGATAAAAAGGAGAGACAGGGAGTCATAGCAACCCCCAAAAGATTTGGATTCAGGGACCTGAGCTTAGAATCTGCCAGTATTCACGTTAGAGAATTGCTATAGGCTAGGTTAGGGGATGTTGTGCATCAACTCTCCAGCTTGAGCATGCATTGTAATCACCTGGGAGACTCCTCATAGCCCAGATAAACAGGTCCACCCACAGAGTTCCTGACTCTGGGGGTTGCAGAGATTTGTACACCTTACTATTCCTCCTGGGATGCTGATGCCTCTGGCCCAGGTACCACATCTGAGGGCCACTGCTTAGAACATGGACTCTGATTTCAAGCCACTTGAGGCTTTTAGTTGCTCCAACTTGAATGTCACATAAGCAACACTTATTTATTTATTCTTATAATTTTCATATGTATCTGGTCCCACCTGCTGCATCTGGCAATGCAGTACTGTTGATGGTACGTTTCAGCACTGGCCAGTCTGAAGCCCTGGCATTTAAAGCAAGCCACTTGAGCTCTGTGGGCTTCAGTAGCCTCGTGTATAAATGGAGGCTGTAACAAGGCCACTCATCTCGAGTCACCACAATGATGAAATAACCCTATGAAGAACCTAGCACGGAGTGACGCCTATGGTGGGCACTCGGTAAATGTCAACCATCATTATTCACCATTAACATCAGGTGAGTAAGATTTTGGAGAAAAAAAAAGTATTATGCAGAGAGTGTTTTGTGAAAAAAAATGTTATGATCCAGGCTTTTAAATTTTAAACTAGGAAATATTTCTCTCATTTGAAAAGGTCCTTTCAGCTGCCCTCTCTTCCTATTTATTTAATAGTTGATGATGGGGGAAAATAGATTGGCTGATTGCATTGAAACTCTATTTAAACAGATCTCATCCTGACCCAAGGCAGGATCAAACTGTCCTCTCTGTGGTGTGTTCCTTTGCTGAGAAATTGTCAAAGGTGGTCCCCCAGGAGGAGCACTGAAACCTGCTGGCAGGAAGTAGGCCTGGTCCCTCTCTACCTACTGCTGGCTATGAATAGCATCAGGGAGTTTGATAGGCAATGCTGAGCCTGTGTAAGATTTGGAGAAATGGAGTCAGGGGAGAGAAAGACAGGAGAAGAGGCGGAGGGGGATGTGAGTGAGTCTGTAATAGCTGGGGTTCACTGCAGCTGTTAGAATTAAGCTTATCCCTCATTATTTCAAACCAACATCCATCTTGATATTTTTTCCTATGCACCATAGACCCATCTGGGAGCTGGGGAGCCAATCAGGACCAGAGTGCATCAGGAGGCTGGTTGCTATGAGAAAGTATTAGACAGAAATGTCAGAGCATTTCTTTGACCTTTGATAAAAGAAAGCAGACTAGATCAGTATTTTTCAACCTGAAGGTTGTGACCTCTGAGTGGGTCGTGAAATCAATTTAAAGGGTCATAACCAGGTTGTTTTGCTTCTTTCAGAAAATAAATGGGAAATAAAATGAATTAAATGGACAGAGCATAGTGCCTCACACATAGCAAGGATGGATGCTGTGTCGTGAAGCTTTGGATATATTTTGTGTGCATGATAAGGATGAGATGTGCGCACACTTCCAACTGCAATGCCTCATGGGGGAACGGTCAAAGGAATTTGACAGTCATGTAATCTCAAGCAACAGATAAGACGTTCTCAACGTTGTGATGTAGCATGGTCGAGACTGAGTTCTAACCATGGGGAATGTTGTCTCCCAAGGGAGATTTAGCAATGTCTGGAAACCTGATGGCACCTAGCTGGTGGAATCCAGGGTTCTCACTCATCTTTCCACTTGCTGTGCTAAAATACTCTGGCAAAAGCAACTTAAGGAAGGAGGGCCTTGTTTTAGCTCACAGTTCCAGGTCACAGCCCATCACAGCACGGAAGTCACAGAGTCTGGAGCTTGAGGCAAACAGCCACATTGTACCCAGTCAAGAAGTGTTCTTGTGTTCAGCTCTTTTTTTTTTTTTTTTTTTTTTTTTTTTTTTTTTTTTTTTATCTAATTCCGAATCCCATCCCAGGGAACAGTGCTGCCCTCAGGGTAAGTCTTCCCCCTCAATTAACTTCATCAAAATAATGTCCCACAGGCCTTACTCCTAGGTGACTATAGATCTCACCAAATTGAAAACTCAAGTGAACCGTACCCAGAGACATCTAAGCATTGCGTATAGAATGGCCTGGAGAGTAGATTATTCCTTGGTCCATGATGTCAACAGAATGGGTACTGAGAAGTTGTGTCTGAAGAATATGTGTGGATAGAAGAACAGGTGATTGTAGCCTTGTTAATCCCAACTAATTACTGAGGACCACCTAAGGAGCGGGAGGCAAATCTCAGTCTCCTCCTCCCTCTAGAGATGAGATTGGTCTAGAGCATCCTAAGGTCATACAGCTCACAAACCTTGGATTCAAATCCAGGAACTCTGGTTCTAGGTCTCAGAGATCAGCATCTTCCCTGTTCTGTTTATGAAGCACAGCTGAGCATCCACCACAGTTGCACCTCCGTGTGTCCACCCACGCGGACGACCACTGCCCTCACAGCACTGTGTTTTAAGCATCCTAAGCAGACTCTTTCTCCGCTCAGCAGTCATTCCCCATTCTGAGCCCCAGGTGACCTCCGATCTCTTTCCCGTCCCTGAATTTGCTTATTCGAGGTGCCTCTGTAATGCAATCCTATCTTATCTGCTCTTTTGTGTCTGGCCGCCTTTACTTAGCAGAATGTTTCTGAGCTTCAAATGCGTTGTAGGATGTGTCAGAATTTCATTTCTTTATATGGCTAATTAATATTCTGCTGTGTGGATACATCACACTCTGTTTATCCATGTGTCTCTTGATGGCTTGCGAGGACTGTTTTTCCTCTCTTAGCTGTTGTGAGCAATGCTGATAGGGAACGAAAGCCTCTGTGCACTGAGAGGGAAGAGGGAGGTGCCACCAGAAGAGAAGGAAATTAGATGTTGCTTATGGTTCTGGACAGCCACCAGTCACCTTACTTATGCTATGCCACGAGATCTTCACAGCCTCTGAACTCTTCAGTTTTCCTGTATATGAAGAGCAGAGAGGAGGCGTCTCCTGCCCAGGGTCGCTCTACTAATAAAGGCCCATCGTTCTTCGTCACGTGGGAGAAATGTGCTGCAGGACTCCGCACAGGGACTGAGAGCAGATCAGGAGCTGCACTAATTTGTATGGAGATTTCAGTAGGCAAGTCCCAACACAAAGCACGACTTCTGGGTGCTATATTTAGGCCTCTGGGAAGGCGCCTCAAGTGGGAATAAGGATCATGTTCATTGTGCAAGAAGAAAAGGGTTTTTCTGTTTTCCTCCTGAGATTCAACACCTGGACTTTCACTCACTCTAACTCACTCTATGTCATGGCGCTTCTTTCACAGCTCATTCCTTTAACCTGTGCTGTGAAATCAATGTAAACAAGATACCAATTGCTGGGCAGGGAGGAAAACCGAGCTCCAGCAAGAGCGCCTTGAGGATCATGAATGTGACAGCATCTTCCTATGGCCCTTGATGGTTCCGTGTTGAGCAGGGTATGTCCTGCCTTCACAGTCTGCTTCCCTCACTGGAACCTCTTAGAGAGTAGCCACGATGACTGCTCATCACCCTCATAAGTGTGACTGTGTTTGAAACAATCATGGGAGCATCACCAGGCATGGAGGGAGGGGATTTCCAAAGATGTGAATCTGAGAAGAGAAAATCCTCCTGGAATATGAGTTGTATCATCCCAGGGCTGGGCTCCTGGGCTGACTGACAAGGAGAGAGGAGAAAGAGAACTAAGTCCCTGCATTGATCTCTCCGTTTGTGGTGGATACAGTGAGACCAGTGTCCTCACACCCCTGCTGCACAGCTAGAGGCAATCTCACGGCCACACTTTCCTCACCTAGGGCTGAGTCCTCAAACTGGGAGTCTGAAGAAAACTTCCCTTCTTTACGGTGTTGGTGCTTCGTGTCACGGTTTGGTCACAGCAACAAGATAGTAAGGAGCAAGCAGCCTATGAGGGAGTCACCTTCAGGGGTCTAGTCTGGCTTGTTCAGTGGAAAGCAGCAGACTTCCTCTACAGATTACTCTCTGGCTTCTGTGGGACTGGCCCATGGCTCTGGCCAAGGTTAGCATTCCACCCAGCATGGGTCCTGTTTTTATAATTGTGTGTGTGTGTTTCACGAGTGCATGTGCTTTCCAGTGTGTTAGTGTTGTGTGAACATGCATATAGAGATGAGAAGACAATCTTTATGTCTATCATTGCTTTTCGCCTTGCCTGAGACAGGATCCTCCTTGTTCTCTACCCTATACATTGGCTAGCTAGCCCGTGGGCTTTGGGACAATCTGTTGTCTTCACTCCCATTTCAGTGTTGGAGCAGAGACTACAGATCCATGCTAAGGCCTCCAGCTTTTATGTGGGTTTTGGGGTGAACTCAAGTCCTCCCACATAAGTGGCAAGCATTTTAGCCACTGGGCTGTCTCCCTGGCCCCAGTGCATTACTTTTTTTAAAGCATATCTACAGCATCATATCTATCAGCTCATGCTTCGGTGCACATTTCTGAGAAAGTCTGAAATTTTCTACCCTGATTCTTTGATTAGAGGATTAATAGGGGTTCCTTAATCTCATTAAGAACTAGATATTGCTCAAGTTTTTCTTTCTTTCTTTCACAGTTGATTTCTTTAAATCTAGCTCAAATAAGAGCCATGAATCACCTTAGTATTGTTTTTAAATAACAGCCATATTGAAGTATAATTGTCATTCAACAAATCATAGATATTTAAGTTCTATGCATTATCATATGTATGTAACCTTAAAGCCACTGCCGCATATCATATTCTCCAACCCAAACATGTCTCTATATCTCTTAGTAGTCTCCCCTCCCCCACCCCCGGTCTCATATTCAGCTTCTGTCACCCAGATCACGTTGCCTTTTGCAGAGTGTACATAGATGAATCATGCAGCAGGGGTGATTTTTTTTTAACCTGGCCTTCTTTCATGGTCATAATTATTTTGAGGTTAATTCTTGTTAGGTGTATAAATAGCTTTTTCTTTTAGCTGTTGAATAGATTCTGTTGGATAGGTACATCACAACTCATTTGTCTGTTCATCTATTAATGACTGTTTGGATTGCTCACCACATTGGGCTGTTATAAGTAAGACTATTAAAGAATAAAAATAGTAAGCTGTGGCCTGGGAGAAAATGTTTGCAAAGCGTTGGGCAACCAAAGACAAATTCAGAGTACATAAAGAGACACTCAAATGTCAATGCTAAGAGAACTAACAACCTGATTAAAAATGGTCGTCCAATGATTTAAGTAGACACTGTCTTAGTTCCTTTCCCCCTTCTCTGATAAAATACTTTGATAAAAGCAGCTTTAGGGAAAGGGTTGGTCATGGCTACCAGTTCAGTGTACAGCCATCATGGTGGGGAAGTCAGGGCAGCGGGTGCTTGAAGCAACCAACCAGATTGTATCCACAGTCAGGAAGAAGAGAACAATGAATGCTTCTTTGTGCTCAGCTCATGTTCTGTATTTTTACGTATCCCAGGATCTTCTCTTGAGGGAATAATCCCACTCACAGTCAAGATAGATCCTCCCATCAATTAACATAATCAATCCCCCACAGGCATGCTGAGAGGCAAATCTTCTGGGTTAGTCTAGATTCAAGTAGGCAATTAACACTATCACAACCACAGCACCAATGAGATGCATGGTTGGCAAATAACCATAAGAAAATATACCCAGAACCTTTGCTTGAAAATGGATGGCTCAGTGGTCAAGAGCACTCACTGCTTTTCTGAAAGTCCTGAATTCAGTTTCCAATAACCTCATGGCAGCTCCCACCTGTCTGATGACACCTTCTGGTGTGCAGATGTACAGACAGACAAAATACCCATATACATAAAATACATAAATAAATAAATCTTAAAAAAATAAGGTAGCATAAAAACTGAAATAGAGTCTACTGTACATCTGTCAGAAGGGCTCAAGTTAATAAATCTGACCAGACTGAATATTGATGAAGACCTGGAAGCACTTAGAATACGCACATGTGAGTAGGGATGTAAGGTAGTGTAGCCACTTTGGAAAACAGTTTGGTACATTTTTCAAAAAGTTAAACACAATAGTTGGCAGAATAGTGCTGCTCCTCTAAGATACCTAAATGTGGGTCCTTTGGTTACTTTTCAAAGTATTACTTACTTTAGTTTTTCTGTGACAGAATACATGACAAAGGCCATTTGAGGATGAAGAGGCATTGTGGCTCATGGCCTGAGGTATACGATCCACTATAGCACACACAAGTCATGTCTATGAGAACACAAGGCAGCTGTCATATTTCATCCACAGTCAGGAAGCAAAGGGTACTCAGCCTGGGACCCCAGCCCACAGGATGGTGCTGTCCACCTTCAGGGTACAACTTCTCTCTCAGTTACACCTATTTGGAAGAAACTTTTTGGACATACCTAGATATATGTCTTCTAAATGAATCTTCTAAGTTCAGTCAAGCTGTCAATAAAGATGACACACAGCAAAGGGACACAGCCCATGTCCAGTTTTTGAGACAGTAGAAACCATCATGGTTCCTTCTTATAGTCCTATTTAATTACAAGAATCCTTGTAATAAGGAGATGGGCCTGATGTGGTGGCTCACATCTTTAATCCCAGCACTTGGGAAATAGAGGCAGATGGATCTCTATGAAGCTGAAGCTACAGTTGACTGCAGAGTAAGTTCCAGGGCAGCCAGGACTAGGTAGCAAAAACACTGTCTCAAGGAAAGAGAAGGACAGAGAGACAGAGGCAGAGAGTGGGGGGATTAGAGAGAAGATATTATGCTGTTCGGCTTTGAAGAAGTTAAGAATATATGGTAACAGCATATGAAAGCTTTCAGGTGTTTGGAAGTGAAGAGTATATAGTCTTCCCTGGAATCTCCAATATGAATGTGGGTCTGCTAACACCTTAATTGCATTTCAGTATGATATATTCTAAACTTCTCACCTCAAAAATTGTAGGGTAAGAAATTTGTGTTGTGTTTAGCCATTAAGCTCAGAGTAATTTCTTACAGCATCAACATCAAGTTAGTTCATATACCCAACAGTGTTACCTTATTGCTATGGACCAATTGACAGAAGCAATTTAAGGGATGAAGGATTTCCAATGGTTCATAATTTGAGAAAATACAGTCCCCTGTGGTGGAGAAGGCATTACTGAGTTCATGATGGCATCTGGGACTTCTGGACTTTCCATTGGGAAATAAGCAGAGAGTGCTTCAGGCAAAACCAGGGTGGGATTATAGCCTTCAGTACCCAACCTCAGGGACTACTTCATTTAGCTAATGTTGCTTTCAATCAACAACCTGCATGTGCATATCTTGGGGGAGTGCGCATCATTCTGTCAACTATTATGTTAAACTTTCTGAAAATATGCCAAACTTTTTCCCCAAGTGGCCACATTACCTTACACCCCTACTCATATGTATGAGTATTCTAGATCAAGAAAAGCTAAAAGCTAGTCCCACAACCTTGCCACAGCTGAGAACCAAGTGTTCAAACTCATGTGCATATGAGACACATTTTAGATTCAGAGAGCCTCACTGCCCCCACAGGTTCTAATCAGTGGAATCTGTGAGGTGATAATGTTGATTCCAGTCATTGTATTTTGATGTAATTTGTTAATAGGTAACTAGTACACACTGCCAAAATGCTGCCGTGTTGAGTAAAGGTTTGCTTTCCTCTTCTGATGGAGGAGGGGGACAGATGCCATTGTATGACCTAACCATCCCATTTCTAGCTATTTACACCAAAGAAAAAGAAAACGCACATACACATGTATACAAATATCACCAAATCTCTTTTAATCTGCAGGAATTTCCCTTCTTGGCTTTCTGCCATTTATAACAAATCTTTATTGATTTTCCACATATCCTTGATCCTCCTCTTAGAGATGTGCAGTAAATGTTAGTATTTATCTTGCTTTATGAGATGTATGCTTACATACCCTGGCATTCCTTACTGACTTCCAGATTAAAGAAGCTAGGCTTTTCCAAACAATTTTTTATGTGCATGTAAAACACTACTTTAAAGGAAGGTATCTAGGATCCTTCAAATTCCATGTATAAAGATGACACAATTTTAATGCAGGGCACCAATACCAACTCACTGTCTTAACTACAGAGAATGGATGACATTCATTTGATAAATACTGTGTATTGGGGACTTGAATCCTGTCTTCAGAAAGATTGCAGTATGGTGGGTGGGAAGATGTGGTAAGAAAATGAGGATATGTCATATATTAATAAAAGTACTCAAGGCTATGAGGGATAAGTGCTAGAGAATGCGGTATCCATAGAAATATCCACCTTGATGTAGCTCCCCGCCCCAAGAGGATGTTTTGAAAGAATGGCACTTGTATAGAGACTGAATTAGATTGCTTTCTCTGCCTCATCTTGGATGCTCTTGGAGGTCTGTAATAAAATACTGGGCAGTGAGATTTCTAATTCCTTTCTGTGCATTTGTCAGGTTCCCTCTCATTAGCCTGAAAGGACCAAAGGGCAGATAACAGTGGATCCAGCAAATACTCTCCATTTTACTCAACAGGCTTCTCAGGGACACCCACGATGTCCCTTCATGATTTTCTATATTAGGTTGTAATTAATAATTGTGCATTTAGGGGGACATCTCTGCTACAAGAATAGACATCCAAAAGAAAACCTGGATTTGTGTGTGTGTATGTGAATGTGTGCATGCACATATGTGAGCTCGTTTGCTCATGTATGGTAAACACAGACAGTCATGCCTGGCTTGATACATGGGTGCTGGGGCTCTGAACTCTGGTCTTCATGTTTGTAGAGCAGGCACTTTGTCCATTGAGCCATCAACCTAGCACCTGCCTGTGGCTCTGGATTATTGGACTTGGGAACTGGATCTCCCCACTGCTAGTCTGCTTTTGGTGTGTTTTTAACTTTTTATATGATGCTAATTGTCAACATCTTACAAGTTTGTTGGGATGCCTATGTGTATTCTTGAAGCATTTCTTTCCCCTTTCCACCCACTTCTTTCTTTTTCCAAGCTTCTCACAGAGGTTGATCTTTCCTCTTTCAGATCTCAAGACAATGTTCTCACCAGGCATATCTACATGTGACTTGTAAGCCAAGCTCCTCATGGTCACAGCTTCTGTACAGTTATCAGTTCAAAGGATTATGTCACAGTAAAGTTCTCTTTAAACAAATAAAATAAAATCTCACCACAAAAAATTTAAGTTCAATATTTTATCTGAAAATCTCCAGGGGTCTCTGTGGCCCAGGGTTACCTCAATGAGGCATTTCAAACACAAGCTCATATTCCTCCAGTGGCTGAGGCCCAGACTTCTTTTCCATAGATAATGTCTCTCTGCTGCTGGTGTGCAATGTGCCTGGATAAGGATGGTTGCATTTCTTTTAAGCAGTGTAAACATTTCTGCCCCCACCCCACATCAGTTTCATTTGGACTGAGTTGCAAAAGAGAAGCTAGGAATCAAACTTCCAGTAAAATTTCCTTTGACTCATTTCTCCTGTAATGTCATCCAAGCCTGATGTGGCCTTGATGCATTCAGCACTTTAAAGGGGATGTCATTAAAGGGTATGTCAACACAATAAATTTTATGCCTTTCATAAAACTTGCGAGTGAGCTCAGTGAGAAATTCCAAGGTCTGGGAAGGCAATTAACGTTTGAAATATATATTGAGTTGTTTACTGCGACATTTTATGTGGTCATAGAGCTGTATCCTGGGATGTCACTGGGGAAGAATTTCCCTAGGAAATGCAAGGTTTGCTTTTCAAATCACATTGGCATGTTGGATTCCTCCCCTAGAGCGTAGGAACCAAGGAAAAGCAAAGGAATTTTTTTCTCCACATTGAGGTGACCTTCCCTGGTTTCTGTTCTGACTGGCAATGACCTGAGGAGTCTTTATGGTGTAATTTTCCCTGACCATTTAGAGCAATGTACTTTGTAGTTGTAAATGTAGAAGACACTTAATTATTTTATTTGACTTGAGTTTTAACTCTCGTATCTTCTAGTCAACGTGGAACTTCTATCAGTCATTTTATGTATCTGGTCTTCCTTTCTTCCTTCCTTCTTTCTTTATATAAAACTTTTTATTATTCTTTATGAATTCACATCATGCACTCCAATCCCACTCATCTCCCTCTCATTCTCTATCTGCCCTCTACTCTTGCAACCTCCTCCGAAAAGAAAACAAACAAATGGGGGTGTGTCATAATGTGTCACACTGTATACCCTTTTGCCCAAACAGGTTTTCTAGCCAATGTTCATTGCAATGAGTCATTGGTCTGGTTGGAGGCCTCTATCTTCTGCTGCACTATCAATACTGAATACTCACCAGAATTCCTATAAGATTTCTTCTCATTGCCCTGCATTGTGGAGGTCCTACAGCTTTGCATCAGTAGGACTGACCCCTTTACTCACTCCAGAAGTTCATAGTTTGGGTAGATATTGGGGTGGGCCATCTCAAAGCCCTGGATCTGGGCCTGGGTGGTAGCTAAACTTAGGTCAACCTGACAGCTCTCCCACACTCACACCATTAGGGCTAGCTCTCCTCCTTTTATGTGCTCAAGCCAGTTATCTCATGTTTAGACCATCAGAGCCAGCTTCTACTGTGCTGCCCAGGTGAGGTGCAAGGTCCACTCTCCAGAGTGCTGCAGCTCAGCTCTTCTAAGTGTCACTCTGAGCAGGGTGGTGCCAGCTCTGCACAGCCCTCAGACATCAATATGAATGGCCTCAGGTGGCTGGCTGCCTAGACCAGGTATGTCCACATGGCCTTTGATGTAACATGGTCCATGGACATTGAAACAGACCCCCACTGCTTCAGAGCCACAGGCCCAGACATGACGCTTAGTGGCAACTTGAGTCGGGACTCCATTATGGTCCCAGGTGGCATCACTGGCTAATCACAATGGGTTTTCCTCACTACCCTCAAGTCTCCAGTTCTGCCCCTCTTCATTGTGCTCATATTCTTCTATTCCTCTTTCTTGTCCATCTCGACCATTTACTTGTTCATCTTAGTGGTCCCTGGGCCCCTAGGTGCCTTCCATGTGGGAGTCATACCTGGTGTGCTCCTGGTCTTTATTTCTTATACTGATAATTGATCAACATAGCAAACTATGTGATGGTTCATTTCTTATAATGTATTTATAGTTAAAGAAATCATTATTGATCCTTGTGAGGCATGAGGAGTCTCCAAGGAACATGCTGACGCATAGAATGTAAGCATATCCTGACATATCTTTAACTGTGTATTAGTCAGTTGTTCTATGTCAGCGGTGTGTAGCAAACAGTGCCAGCATCTCAATTAGTTTTACAACTGTGTCTTAATTCTGTAATATAAATTTACTTCTGTGTTTATTTTTGGGTCATGGATCTATGAGTTGAATCTGCTTCGGGGTGTAGCTAGCTTTGGATATCCTCTCTTAATTCTCCTGAGGCATGGCATTTCATAGGCAGTGATGGCAGTATGAGGCGCCTCTTCCTCCAAAGCGCCAAACCCATGTACAGTCACATTTGCTCATATTCTGTTGGACAAAGCCAGTGACATTTCTAAACTCAGTGGCCTGGGGCTGGTAAGTATATTTCATTAACAGGGATTAATGACAAAATGAAACTTTGGGAATGCAACATTGTATCCAAACACTGTCAGTACAAGTAAAAAAAAAAAAAAAAAAAAAAAAAAAAAGAAAAGAAAAAAGAGGCCACTATATTATACAAACAAAGGACCCCTGTCTTAGTTAGGGTTTCTGTTGCTGTGAAGAGATAACATGACCATGGCAACTTTTATAATGAAATATTTAATTGGGGCTGCCTTACAGTTTTAGATGTTTAGTCCACTGTCATTGTGGCAGGAAGCATGACAGCATCCAGGTAGACATAGTGCTGGAAAAAGAGCTAAGAGTTCAACATGTGGATCAGCAAGCAGCAGGAAGAGAGAGTGACAGTGGGTCTGACTTGAGCTTCTGAAACCTCAAAGCCCACCCCCAGTGACACACTTCCTTTGACAAGGCCACACCTCCTAATAGTGCCACTCCCTATATACCTATGGGGGCCATTTTCATTCAAACCACCACAGTTCCTACGAAGTGAATGATTTTCTTCATAATCCAAATTTATATCCAAATAAAATGTGAGTTCTTTCTTTTCCTTGTATTTGATCAATTACAGGTCTGTTCTAGCAGTGGCTCATTTCCTCTTAAAAGAGGTGTGTGCTTAGTATTCAGGGTACCCAGAAAGTCCTGAGATGACCATAGGATGACTACTCCATTGAATTGTCTTTAACTGTTAGTGACCAGTCAAGGTATTAAAAGTAAAGGACTGCCGGGCAGTGGTGGCGCACGCCTTTAATCCCAGCACTCAGGAAGCAGAGGCAGGTGGATTTCTGAGTTCGAGGCCAGCCTGGTCTACAGAGTGAGTTCCAGGACAGCCAGGGCTACACAGAGAAACCCTGTCTCGAAAAACCAAAAAAAAAAAAAGAAAAGTAAAGGACTTAGGTGTTTATTCATTTGCTCAATTGAGGAAGACTGTGGTGAGGGTGCCAGTGGGCTTCAGGAAGAAGCCTAAGGTTCTAGTTCATATTCTGCCACAAAATTTGCTTGGATGAAAGATGTTCTCTGGGAATAACTATGAGAAAGGAGCTGGGGATGCTCTGGGGAAGACATGTAATGATAGCAACCATCCTTCATCATCTCTCTGTGCAGAAGTCATTGTCTAAATAAGCATTCCCTTTCAGCTGCAGCCTAGTGATTTTTGTCTCAAAGTTGGCAGATGTGGCTGGCCCCAGGGTGAAGAACAATTTACAGAAGATGCTTCAAAACCAGTGTTTAAAAAAAAATCTAAAACAATTATGCGGGTTTTTTATTTATTAAGTTTGTATGTCAATTTCAATGGATTTTACTCATTACATACTTGTTTTCCTCATTGTTGATGTGATAATTTTTCTTCTGAGAAAATAATCAGAGACAAGGAGATAGTTTATGTACAGAATGTTTGCCGTGACATTCTTGAAAAAAAAAAAAGATAAAAAATTGGACAGATCTTAAATGTTCAATAATAAGGGACCAATTAGGTAAATTATTCTAACACTCCTTAATGAACAATCACACAGATGTTAAAATAATGTTGATGGTTTTTAATAATTATGATGACTTAAGAATGTTTTCATGATCTAATATTAGATGAAATATGTTAAAACTAGAAAACTGCACTGCTTTATAATCATTTGTTCTAAAAAGCAAGAAGACTAGAGTGAAAGTCAAGAGTGAACATCTAAAGGTAGTTAATTCAGGATATGAATTGTTATAATCTCTTTGCATTTCTTTCTTCATATTCTTCTGTGTTTTCTACCTTTGGTTGCAATTTATCACACTTGATTGTGTCGTAAAATAATATTTGTTTGAACCTAAAATTTAAAAATATCTTTACCAGCCTTGGTGAAGTAGACCCACCTGAAGCCCAGCAGCCTCTGCCCATCTCTTGCTCTCCAGAACAGACTCTTCATATTTTTTTCCTCAGCCATTATTTTGGCTATTCCTTCCCATAGGCCTCTAATATGCTTAGACACTTTTATCTTTTTCTTGTTTTGGAAATGATCTATTGGCTTTTGATTAATAAAGCAAAGGTGCTATGTCTTTTGATCATCTCAAAGGAGCTCTTTCAGCTCTTCTTAAGTTATCTTTCCTAGTTTATCTTTCAATCCTTTATTATCTCAATTCAGTATGTCTTAATTTAACTATGTCAAAATTCTTGATTACTCAATGATAATATTAATCCTTATTATTATGATTATATATACTGGCCATCTGTGAATTGTGTGCTTAGATTTTTCTATATGCATTTATTTTGAATTTTTCTAACATTGTATTCTTGGGGACAGAGGTGCGACATTAAAAAGCCCTGGATAAATAAGTTAGCTTTTGTACATGTCAATTTTCTTTAAAAAATGCTTTCAATCATTTTCTAAATATTTCTAAATGGGCATAACTCCAAATATCCTTCATATTCCATTTTTAAAAAATGTAATAGCAACTCTCTGACCACTTTTACTGGTGGTCATTCTAAGCTCAATATTGTTCTGAGACTTAACATTGTTGATCTGCCATATTAGATTTCTCAGAACCCGTGTGTGTCTTCCTCATCTTTTTTGTTCCCTTATTTTTGGTGGCATCCATCCATTCATTCACTTATCCATTTACCCACCTATCTTTCCATTTATTCACATGTCCTTCCACACAGCCATCCATCCATTTATGCACCCACCTATCCACACATCCATCTATCCATCCATCCATTCATCCACACATCTACCTACATATCCAGTAATTTTCCCCAAAAATAGTTTATGAGAATAAAATATTTCACAATATTGTGTGCTTTTAAATGTCTTGATTTAGACAACCACTTGATGGATGGTTTGACTGAATGTAGACCTGGCCAAGAAATTTCAAGAATGTCTTGTCTTCTAGTATGTCTTGTTGCTGTTCTTAGTTATGAGCAATGGGTTCTGACCATCATCACACAGATTGATTTGAATAAAAATAAACATAAGGAGCTTAGACTATAGTCAAGATAAAAGGGAGAGAATAGGGGATGTTGGAGGAATATAAAAGAGCCACAAGTCACAGAGGTCAAATTCCAATTGATAATACAGATGGAAGAATCAGCCAGGAAGTGCTATGAAACAAGTTTTGCAAGGGAGCTCAGGAAATCAGCTCTGAGGTGCCCCACAGTTTCCACATGCTGGGTTCCTGGGAGAGAAGCAAGGGTGCCAGGGGACAAGGTACTTGAAACAGCCCCTCTTCTGAACAGGAGCCTGGACTACTTGTCTGCTTCAAGCTGAACACAGGTTTATATTGTGCAGCCTAGGACTGCTCCCAGAGGCTGTAAGAAGTTTTAGGTGGAGATGCTGTACTTCTGACTGAGACAGGCAGAACTCCAGAGACCCAAATGCAGGCCCAGAGTCTAGGTGTTAAAAAATCACTACACTCCTTATTCTTCCCAGCCCTGGCCTGAGCTCTACTTGAAGACAGACAAAACAAAGTAAAACCACTGTCTGAAGAGTCTAGCTTCTTCTGTTTCTTCCTCTCCTCTCCTCTCCTCTCCTCTCCTCTCCTCTCCTCTCCTCTCCTCTCCTCTCCTCTCCTCTCCTCCCCTCCCCTGCCCTCCCCTCCTCTCTTCTACTCTCCCTGCCACACCCACTCCAGTGAAGTCTGTGTGACAAGCCCAAAAGCTTGGCCACAGTCCTGAGGCAAAAAGTTTCACAGAAACTTGTCTCCTGGAAGTTCTTTAGCATCCCGCAACACAGATATGTTTCAGATTTGTCCCTGAGAGTTTTGCGTGCTTTCTTTTAGTATTGTTTTATTATAGGTGCCCCCAAGGAATGATTTGACTTATTCAGACAAAATGCCTCCAGTGTTGAAAGAGATAGTGAAAGAAATCAGGCATTGCAGTTTGCTGGGTGAGAGCTAGAAATCTCAGGGCTAGTTCAACAAAGTAAACTTAGAATTCTCATTACAGACATGAATGGCAGCCTATATTACATAATTGTAGAAATAAGGTAGGTTGTGGTTTAAAGAGGAACTAGAGTATTGTGTTATTCATGAAAAGGTTAGTAGAAGGAACTTCCCCGGTGCATGTTTTTCACTAGGCCCAGAGGAATAGCATAATTAGATATTTACTAAAGGACCCATGGTGGTGGGTTAAACAATAGACTAGAATTGCACCTGAGCATATTCGCCCTTTCACCTGGATCCTGTGAATAGCTGACTTTAGATAGGGCTGATCTTATCTCAGTTGTAAACACTGCCTGGTTCCTGTAACCTTTTATGTAATGCTTTTTCTCTGTTTTGTGTAAAGAGCCATTATGCATCTCTATGTACTTTGGCTGATGCATCGCCTAACTTCCTTGTTTTTCTTCTGTGTTATAAGTCTGATGCTCTCTTTTGAGAAATTACATTCAGATCAACACTCCTTTGTGTTTGAGTCTGTTTGTCAACCCACCGAGACCCTGAATTCTCCCACGGGATGAGTCCAGCCCATGGCATCGATTCTCCCCTCCCCTCCCCCTCCTCTCTCTCCACTCTACCTTCCCTTGAGACAGAATTTCTCACTGTTTGAGAACTCACCAAGGAGACTAAGTTGGCTGGCCACTGAGTTCCAAAGATCTGCCTGTCTCTGCCTCCCCAATACTTGGATTGCACGTGTGCCCCATTGCACACCATTGCTTCTCACATGTTTTTGAAAAGGGGGCCTTGTACTAGGGGTTGAATTCATGTCCCTTGTGCCTGTGTGGCATTTGCTAATTCTCCAACCCTGGCCTAAGAGTATAAATCACACTCTGCTATGTGTGCCATTGGGGTTCATTCAGTGGCTGTGCACTGTTTCTTGGTGGTAAAGGTTATACACATTTTGAAGTCACCATTTCCATGCCCACCAATGTAGTTGTGTCCCCAGGACCTGTAAACCAGCCCAGTTTTCAGTGACACAGGAGAGAAGAATAGGCTTGGTTCTGAGGCCATGGCAATTTTCTTACTGAAAGCAGAGTGATTTGGGTGGAAAAGAAAAAAACTTAACCCCCACGCCTGTTGTCTTCTTGTCTTCAAAGGGCTTCAACAGAGCATGCAGGAAGTACAAGGCCCCCTTTTCAAACACTGACCTGCTTTCAAATTAGTTCCCCAGAAGTTTGAACAAGGAATCAATGGGAAAAGAAAATGATTCCGGAGCGCGGCTGAAAGGCTAGCGATTCTCCAGTGTTTTATTGTCTTGAAGAGTGGCTACGCTTGGCTGGAGTCAGCAGCTGTCTGCAGTCAGGACCTCAAGTGCAGGAAGTGAGCACTTCTGTCTTGCTGGGGCTTGTTTTATTCCATCACTCATACTGTTGCCAAGGTCACAGTCACCATTTGGAGAATGATGAGGTGGTACAGTGCTAAAGGCTCCCCTGTACATAAGTAACCACCAAGGAATTGTTTCCACTGTTCAGATTTAACCAGCTTTGCAGATAAACCCAGGCCCCTGTGCATTATGAGAGGTACTTTAAGGCCACACAATTCAATTCCAAGTCTCTGTTGTATATTAATTACCTAGCAGGTCTGTGGTTCCTGTGATGGCCTTGATACACAGCAATGGCTCACTTCCCAGTGCACATAGAAGCCAATACTGCCATTTAAATGTATTATTTAAATTGCACTTATTTGCTTGTGATGGAGGGCTGGATGCATGCTGTAGCATGCATATGGGAATCAGAGGACAGTTTGTGGGAGTCAGTTCTCTCCTCTACTGTGTGGGTCCTGTGGATCAAGCTCAGGCTGTCAGGCCTGGCAGCAAGCACCTTTACCTGCAGAGCCATCTCACCAGTCCTGATACTGGGTTTTATTGTGAGTTAATTGATAAGGAGGCCAGGAGGCCAGGAGGCCAGGAGTCACAGGCTCAGATCTGTTCCCAGGATGGGTCTGTAGCAGGAGTATCATCAGTTCTCTTGGGTGGGGGATGGAAGCTATCTTCTGACAGGCAATGAGAAGACAGGGTGTCAGAGTTTGTGCAGGGTGGACAGTTACTGCTCTTCCTCAATAGTCCTGTGTTTCTTTGAGGAAGGAATGATCATGTTCCGTATAAGTCACATCAAGCTTGTATTATGAACAAGTCATGCATGCCCTGGTTCCTCCAAGGTATGTAAGTTTTAAAAGCAATCCACATGTGTTATTTGCTGTTACTAATGCACGCATGTTCTGAACTACCATTCTGCATTCCAAATAGATAAGTTATTTGTCAATTAAAAGAACATCTACAATAGAGAGATGGTTTCAGTTCGTGCATTCTGAAAGTTGCCCTGAAAAAAAGGGTTCATATTTTGTTAACAAAGGAATTTGTGTTCTGCTGTGTCCAGGATGTGTGAATTGAGTCATAGATGTTAGAAGTTGGCCTATTAGAGCACAAAGCTTGAGTAAGGGACTGGAAAGTGTCCTGGGGCTGTCACCATCACTTTAACTGTCACTGTTGAGTTCGTCCTCCTTGTGCTACTGAGAATGAATATAACAAAGTGGTGTGACTTAGGACCAGAGTGCATCTCAGTGACAGAGCTCTTGCTTAACATGTAGAGACCCTTCTTGCACACTAACTTTGCCGATGAGAAATAGTGATGGCTACAGAGTGGCAGAAGCATCACCCCACCCATCCTTAAAGAATAAAGAACCATATGAAAGGTTGTCCAGAGATCTGAGAAAAGGGAGAAAGCAGATTTTGTGGAGGCTCATTAAGGGAATGCTATTTCCTCCTGGTAAAGCATGGTCATTTTTATAACTTCATGTTTTTCTCTCTTCAATTCTTTTAATCAGTTCTGTTAAGTGTTAACTGGTCCAAAGAATAGGATGCAAGTTGAAGCTCTGGCCCTGAGTGGAGACATGACATTGTGAACGGTCCAAAAGATCACAAGATTGCTGTCTAGCAGGAGGCTTTGTAGTGAAGAACAAAGACATTCCATTTTTCTCTCCTGTAAAAGTCAACCCAATGGGTCTGTCAATCACTGGACAGGAAAACTCCTCTCAGGAAGTGTGTGTGTTCCAGAGACTTTAGAAATAGCATAAAGCCTACATGAACATGTAAGGTAACAGTGGTCACTCTGGCCACTGGGCCTGCTCTCCACAATGGACCTTTGGCTATGGTCTGCTCTTACCCTTAAGAGTGCTTTGCTTTGCCTCCTGAGCTGCTGTCTGTCTCTATACTGTGCTCTGTGTCTCCTTTGAATTCTTTTGATGAAGATCACAGGGACTGTGGAGCTCACAGGAGATAAGAGTTGAGTCTTGGCATCATCCTTCCCAAACATTTCTCCTAATGCTGGCTTTTGTCTGTTCAATTTGAGTGCCTTGAGGCACTACCCACACTGAGTATACAGTGCCCCTCAATAAAAAATAGGAAATCTTGACTCCATTCTTTAGATGAGAGCACTGAGTCTGATAGAGATTAAGGGATCCTGTCCAGAGTCACCCAGAATGAGTAGCAGAAATGGAGCAGGAAGTCAGATTCCTTTGACTGTATTTCTACACCAGAAGCCTGGGTTCAACACACACACACACACACACACACACACACACACACAAACATGTGCACAGATAGGCACATGTGTACATACAAACATATACACACAAATACACATGTACAGACACATATGTACACACATTTGAATGACACACAAAATTACCTACACCTATACACATGTACACGGATACATATACACACATATATATTCACATAGACACAGACTCATACATTCACAGATACACACATACCTATACATGTAAAAACACACACCTAGACACACAATACACACATATACAACATGTACACACATTAACAGACACAAACACACACATATACATACATACATACATACACACACATACATACACACATGTAAACACAGACCCCTCCACATAAACACAGACACACAGACACATACACACAGACACACACACAGACACAGACACACACACACACACCTCATCTTCTTGGTGACTGTAATTTCCATATGAGAAGGCATGAAGACATGAAGAGTGAACAACTCCTTTTCTCACATTCCCTTCTCTCTCTCTCTCCCACAACCACCTCTCTCTGTGTCTCTCTTTTCCTCACCATTCTTTCTGTTCTGTCTCTCTTTTTCTCCCCTTCCTTGCCACCTCTTCCTCCTTCTCCCCTCCTCTCTGTGATTCCCTATCTCTGATATACACATAGGGCAGGGAGCCTTTGATTGAGCACACAGCTACACTTACCTGACCCATTTTGTTTTAAAAGGGACACAAGCTCATGCCCTAGATTTGGGGGAAGACAGAAAAGCCCCCATTTATCTTTCTGTACATTGTTCTTATTCTAAACCCCAAAGTCAAGCTGACAATTTTTCTTCTTAATGGCTGTGGCAAAGGAAACCTGCAGGCTTCCATCTGCCTCTCTCCCTTCCCCCCTCTGTCCTCTTAGCACTTTCACATAATCCATTTACTGCCAAGCAGCGCCCATAAAAAGGATGCCTGTTAATGATTCTGTTTGATAAATATGCCAAATGTGTGTCTAATAATACTGACTGTGACTGTGCTGTACATCAGACTAGACCCTTCACACTCCGAATGCCCCACCCCTGCTGCTGCCTACAGGACAGCATCACCATCATGCTAGAGAAGCCAGGCTCTAGTCAAATCTCTAGTCAGTTAAGTCACTAGACAAGTCACTAGTCTGGTGTCATGAACACTGAAGCATCAGAGTTAGGACATGGCTGTATTTTCCAGAAAGACAAGGATGTTTTGCAGGGCATATCTTTGTGTGTGCATGGAGAGGACATACAAGTGAATAAGACTTGGTGTCTTGCCCAAAGATGCTCAACACGGGAACCAAATATGGTGAGAAGGGCCAAGGTACAGATAGAAGAGAGAATAGGTAGGGAGTTGGGCAGAATAGGAGACTAATACACTTTGGGGACACTGGGCTGTCTGGGGACAGACAATCTAGGCAACTCACTGTATAGTCTGCCAACTTCAGGTCTGGCCTAGAAGTTGATTCCCTCCATATGAAGGAACTGTTCTTTATGCCCTATAAATAAAGATGTTCTAAGAAAATGGTTCCCTCTTCTTGTCGAAGAGTCTTAGCCATGAGAAGAGACAGTCTTTGGAGGGGAGATGGTGCTGATCATCTTGCTGTCACCACAATTAACTACCTGATGTAATGAATATGAAGATACAATGGTTCCCATTGGCTCATGGCTCTCAAGGTTCTACTCCAAAACGGAAATGCTTTCAACCACTAGCATGGTGGTGCATCATGAGAGAATAAGGAAGCAGAAAGGAAGAGGAGAGACAGGCACCCCACAATCCTCACAGACATATTCCCAATGACCTAACTTCTTCCTGCCTGGCTCTACCTCCCAAGTATCATATTGCCTCTCAATAATGCCACCCCAGTAATGAAATCTTCCACATAAGAACTTTTGAGGGGCAGAAGACACCCACATACAGATCAACTGTGCTGTGCCTGTGTTTGTGTGTCTGCCTGGGTGTGTGTGTATATCTGATTTCCAGATTTTATAACTGCTAACTAAGCCGAGAAAGGAAGTCGCACCTGATAGAAGTATAAATAATAACTTCAGGTCTCTCGGTTTCTCTGTGTGTGGGATTTGAGGAAGTGAATCTTCTGAACCCTCTCTTATACACCTGCCTGTCCTGTGACCCTCTGGACTGCCCACTCCATTTCTTTGCTGCTTTTTGAGAAAACAGGCACTAATTGCTGCTAACTGGTCTACCAGACCAAAGGCCTTTGACATTAGAAGCCGACAAACACCCAAGTCCCAAACTTTCTCTTCTCTCTCTGGCTCCTTCCCATGTTTTCAGGCCTCAGATCAGAACAGAGGTTTTCTAACACCTCACCAACTGTGAGGAACACCGTGTGTGTGAGAGACCCTGATGGCCCTGTAGAAAGTGGGGACCATCCCAGAGCTGCAGCCATGTCTAGGTGGGAACGTGTGGCTCCTAGACTTACGCACTGAGCCACAGACATCTCAGACCCTGCCTTGCCAACTCCAGGTCAAGGCACAGGCAGCATGTCTCTGTGTGTCAGTTTCTAGGAACCTTGGCATGACCTCTGTCTTCTGAGACTTTAAGCTTTAATTTGAGACAAGATTTCTTATTGGCCCAGAGCTTTCTGAGTAGGCTGGGATGCTGGCCATCGAGCACCAGTGATCTTTCTATCTCTGCTTCCTAGGATTTGGATTATCATACATGCTACCATGCCTGATTCTTTTCAAGGGTACTTGGAATCAAACTCATGCTCTCATGCTTGTGTGGCCATCACTTTACTGACGGAGCCATCTCTTCAGTTTCTAGAACTTGTTTAAAGTTTCACATTTCTAATAGTTAATGAGAGTTAAGCTTCCTATATTCATTTATTCACTCAATACTGTGTGCTAGTTCCTAACAAAGACATCATGCAAGATTTCAGCAGTGTTTTAGCTAAGAGTGAAGAGAAGAAGGCAGCCAGTAGTATCGGCTAGAGAGTATTTTTAAGGACTTTGTTTTTCTTTAATTATTTGTCTCTGTGTATGTGTACACATATGAACACAGATGCCTGTGGAGGTCAGGTATCTCACATGGAGCTGGTGTTATAAGTAGTTGTAAGTTGATCTACATAGGTGCAGGAAACCAAAACGGAGTCTTCTATAAGAGCAGTACACACCCTTAACCTCAAACTATGTCCCCAGCTCCATCCAGTGATGATTCAAAACAAGATTGCCATTTATACATTAAGCCCCTGAGCAATGATCAATAGCTCTGAATTCAGATTCAGGTATTTATTTATTTGCTTGCTTACTTATTTAATTTTTATTACTTTTTAAAATACAAGTGCCCCCCCCACCCCTTTAAAGCAGTCTTACTATGAAGCTCAGGCTGCCATCAGAGTTGCAATTCTCATGTCTCAGTGTCTTTAGCATTAGATGACAGATAAGCACCACCATGCACACCTTGAGCTGGGATTTGTATGCTTTGGTGGCAAGAGATATCAGTGTGAATGGGTAGAGATCCAGGAGAGAGACCCATGGACATTCTACTCAGGCGATTCTTTGGTGCACTGTACCTAAAAATGCATTCTGGGATATCACTCTCTTCCAGAAGTCTTTGTCCCTTTCAGGATTGTCATGGATTGTTGCCTCTTCTGAGAGACAAAGCTGAGACTTTTTTCTTCTAAAATTGAAATCTGAAGAGACTTCCTGTCTGCTCTGGTGATAACAGCATCCATCCGCAGAACTCTGCCTTAGGTCCCATCCATACACATATGGGGACACGTGGGACCTCTGAGGTGAATTTGTTCTGTTGCAAGCCAAGTGTGACATGGTGATGGGGGGTGAAAACTGACAGTTCTGAAGTCTAGCAAAAGCCACGGAGTGGAAAGATTGTGGCTGCCCAGGCTGTCACTCCCACCACTCTTGCTGCTGCTGACATTTTGCGACTTGTGCCTTCTTCAGGACTGACTAAAGCTGATGAAAACCCTTCACAGGGCTCTTGTTCTGAGATGTGCTGTAGAACATTTTAATGACTAAACAAAATTATGGTGCAATTTCACTTGATTAAAGATAAAACTAAAGAACCTGTGCAATTTCCAGTGTGCCTGTTAAGACAAAGGCTTTAAAACATCTTAAAGAATACGGAATCTAGATCCTGCTGGAGAGAAGCATCAACAATGGGTGTGGGGCACCGTTCATACTCCTGAGATAAACAACTTGGAAGGAGGAAAGGTTTGTGCACTCAGGAGATCCCAGCACGTAGGAGGAATGAGTGTAAGGTCAACTAGAGCTGCAAAGTGAGATAGTGAGGGTCTATCTCAAAGGAGGAAGAAATGGTATATTGAGGCTTATGGGTTTAGAGTTTCAAACTCTGGTAGTCTGTCACATAGTTTTGAGCCTGATGTAAGGCAGGACATCATGATGGAAGCCTGTGACAGACACATGTGTTCACATCATAGCAGCCAGACAGCATACTAGGAGAGGGGAGAGAGCTAACAATTGCTCTTTTGAGGGCATGCATCCCTTTCCTCAAGTTATTAGCTTCCCCCAAGTAGCCCCATCCCTAAAGTTCCACCATATCCTAAGAATGTCATTGGCTGGGGACCAGGTCTTCAACACATGATCCAACTCATGGCCTTTGTAGAGTTCTTCCTGCTAGCCAGGGCTTCCTGTGTGCTTTGTGTTCTTTCATGCCCCGCCTCAACCCCCTGGGTTCATTCAGTGCTTTTGATTGTGTCTAGAGTTGAATGGAAGCACCACAAATCGTCAGGGTTGTGGACAGCAGTGCTATATGGCCTTCCCTGAGGACAGACTTGTTTCATTTGTCTGCCATTCCCATCCTCGGATTCCTCCCGGGGATGCAGCAGAGGGTCCCTCTCAACATCCCAGCTCAACTCATGGATAAGACAATGTACAATGACTTCTTACACAAGTCTTAGTTCCTTTCCTGGTGCTGTGATAAAATACCCAATAAAAGTAACTTAAGGGAGAAAGGGTTTCTGCGGCTCCCAAATCCATGCTGCTGTCTGTCATTGCTGGGAAGTTAAGGTAGCAGGAGCTTGAATCATCTAGTCATGTCAATCCACAGCCAAGAGCAGAGAGCAATGAGTTAATGAATGTGTGCTTGCATTCCTTCTCTTTCTGTACTCAGGATGCCCTGCCCACAGAATGATGTCACCCACAGTGAGTGAGTCTTTTCACTGCAGCTCATGTACTCAAAATAATTCCCCCAAGACGAGCCCACAGGCCAATTTAATCTAGACAATCCCTCACTGAGATAATCCACAGATGATTCTAGATGCTATCAAGATGACAACTAAAACTAACTGTGGTGGTTTGAATAAGAATAACCGTCCCCTTCCTAGGCTCATAGAGTTGAATGATTGGTCACCGGGGATTGGTACTATAAAGAGGTGTGGCTTTATTGAAATAGGTCTTGTCTTAGTGGAGGAAATGTGTCACTGGGAATGGGATTTGAGACTTCAGTTACTCGAGCCAGGCCCAGTCTCTCTTCCTGCTGCCTGATGATCCAGATGTAGAACTGTTAGTTATCTGTCTGTGCTATGCATCCTACTATGTGCTATGCATCCTACTATGTGCTATGCATCCTACTATGTGCTATGCATCCTACTATGACCATTATGGACTAAACTTCTAAATTTAAGCAAGCATCAATTCAATGCTTTCTTTTATAAGAGTTGCCACATTCATGGCATCCCTTTGCAGCAATAGAGCACTGACTAAAACACTATCATACCATGTGGAGAACCCCAGTTAGCAATAACTCTATCTTGCTCAGTGTTGCCTATTAAGAGAAAGAGCAGCTTGACTTAAGCAGGATCTTCTAAAGATGGATGTTTGATTAGGACTAGACAGGAGTCTCAGTATGATGAACCAGGGCTGGTGACACATACTGGGTGGATTTTGAGGAAATTTTCTATCAAGAAATGGAGGGGTCTTTTGTGAGTTCTTATATGAACACTGGCTTACCTGGCCTGCTGTTTACTGGACAAAGAACGGCATGTTGACAGAGAAGATAGCGGATAACAGAAGATCATGGTCACAGTTGAGCTTTGGTTGCCAGTGTCCATGCTTTAGGTGGAGAGATGGTTTCCCTTCTTTACCTGGCTATAGTCTGGAGTGTAAACTTTATAAACTGACCTGGTTTTTGTCTTCTATTCCTTCTAACCCTCCCTTATTCTCAGCTTGCATCCTGCAGTCCAGCTCCACTCCACTGGCCTGCTTTTGCTCACTGCTTCATCTCACGTCAGGGCCTTTTCACACACGGTACTCTCTGCCTGGATCCCCTGTCTGCTGTAACTTGTCTCACTGATAGTTATTTATGAGGCTCAAATGTCACCTCTCCAGGGAAGGCCCACTAATTTCTAAGTCTAGTTGCTGTCACCTGCCCCAAGTGTTACTCCTTACATCTTCTTCAGAGCACCAGTCTCAATAGTAATGAAATAGGTTTGGAACTAGCCATTTTACTTCTTGCCACAAAGCCTAGAAAAGTGACATGCAGATATTTAGAAGACTCAGTGCCTACTGAAGAGTAAATGTCAGCAAATGTGGCATGTGTCACCTTCAGTTTGATAGGAATCTTTTGGCTTTATTGAGATTGCATGTGGACTTGGATGTAGCTCAGCCGGAGAGTGCTTGCTAGCTGGCAAAAATCTCTGTGCTGTCCAGCACAACTGTTAGGAGCTGAACATACATATGTGAAAGTCTTAACACTCAACATGTCAGAATATGGCTGCATTTAGATACAGCCTTTAGGAGGTAATTAAGTTAGGATGAAGTTTTTGCAGATGTTAATCCAGTGTGACGACCATCTTTTTAAGAAGTAAGGTACATGAGATCTGTATGTGTAGGTGAAATGCCAGAGAAGAACATGGCTGGAAAGACACTACCACTCTGCCTAGAAGAGAGACCTCAGAAGAAATTGACATCACAAACACGTTCATTTGGACTTCTTGTCTCCAGAAATGTGTGGAAATGAAGTCTGTATTGCTTAAGTCTGTGCTGTTTTGTTATGGGCTTTCCGGATGTTGTCTAGATCCAGTTTAAACTGACTAGGGAGCCTCTTCTCGGGGAAATGGGCTTCTGCTGCTATCCTAAAGAGAGATGGAGCTCACTTACTTGTGCCTGGTATGTAGGAAGCAGTGTATGCATGTGTGCATGTGTGCATGTAAAATGACTGTGTGGATGAATTCGGAAATTTGACCTGGAGGCTGATTCAACTCTTGTCAGCATTGCTGTGCCAGACTCTACCACTCATTTGCCACTGTCAGGCACTAGCCTAGATTCTGTATGCAAAGTACATTTTTAAAGCCCCTGTTCCTCACAGAGCCCATATCATGCTGGGGTTAGAGTGATGTAGCAAGGGAGATGAGTAACTCACACACCAGGCTGGTCTAGCAGAAGACAATAGGCTCTGACGTTAAGTGTAAAATCTGAGGCTATATCAAAATGTGAAAATTAGGATAAGTATTTTTTGAGGTGGGGATTAGACTCAGAATTCCTATATTCTAGGCAAGTTATACCCTAAATCAAGACAAATAGTACCTTAACAAAGCTAAATAAGCAATAAAGAGAAATAAATAAAACTAGTAGTGGTGACAGGGATTTGGAAAAGTAGAGAATAGAAGCTTTAACTAGAGAAACCCCGGGAAGTGTATGTAAGGAAAGCCTGGAGCAAGGGATGAGTGACCTATGCAAGTACCTGGTGAAAGACTTTCTAGACAGATGGTATCCAAGAAAAAGAATGTACTGTAAAGGGAGGGTGCCAGTGCGGGAGGTGCAGAGGAGAAGATAGGGTAGAGACAAGGAGGGAATGAGTGGCCGGACTCTCCAACACAGAGACAAACACTTTACTATAGTTCTTCAGCATCTTCTCACTTGCTTATGGCTCAAAACACAAAGAAACTAGAAGAAACCATGACTGGAGTGTGGAGTGCCTGCCTTCCTCCTCTCTCTGGGAGCTTCACATTTAGGCTGGTAGCTCCTTCAGCTCAAAGTGTGCTTAGCCCGGCCCTCTGGTTCTTGACACGGGAGCACCGTTTCCTGTTCTAAATGGAATAGTGCTTTGATACCTATCTTCTTCATAATATATTCATAGCTGATAATAGAAATCACATTTCGGCATCCTCTCCCTCATTAAAGTGGTTGGGAAGATAAGTAGATCTGAATTGGATTTTGTTGTTTTGCCTGTTGTACTTCTGCCTTTGGTCTGATGAACTAGAATAGCGTTAGAAACTCGGAAAGCTTACAAAGCCCAGCAGATAAGGAGAGGTAAAACAAGACAGTAGAAAGTGTTGGTTACTGGGGTCAAACAGAGAGGACCACAAGGGACAAGGATACCTGCGACAGGTGCAAGCAGGATTGCGGAGTGCTGGGGGCCAGTAAAGCAAGACCTTTTGGCACTCAATCAAACCAGAAATCTGGATTCTTAAGTTAATATCTATTTTCCCTTTGGTGAGTGTGTGTATTTGTGTGTGTGTGTGTGGTGGTGGGGGGGGGGAGAACTAACATTCACTTGTGTGCGAATGTATATGGAGGCCATAGGTCAACATTGGATGTTGTTCTCAGGTACCATCCACCTTCCTTTTTGAGATGGGGGTCTCTCATTTAATCTGGAGTTCAGTGACTCAGCTAGGTTGGCTGGACAGGAAGCTCAGGGATTTGCCTGTCCCCGCATCCCCTGTTACTGGGATTATATGTGCACATATGTGTATATCTTCATATAAGTGTTATCGACTAAGCTCAGACCTCCATGCTTGGATGATGGGCACTTCCCCAACTAAGCCATCGCCCTTGTCCCTAAATGGATCAATTGTAATATACATTTCTCTAAAGCCATTCATGTTCCTTAGCTATCGTTTGTGTGATGTCAGGCACTGGTCTCTATCCTTGGGCTGAATCCTCTTTCTGGACAGAAAAGTAAAAATGGACCTAAAAAACCCTGGCTAGGTCAGCGTTATAGTAGGAGGCTGCTTAGCTGGTAGTTCTGGAGCTTTGAGGGCACGCATCTTTATTTGTTACTCTGTGACACTGTACAGAACACCCAACAGAAGCAACTTAAGGGAGAAATCTTCTGTCTTGCCTGCTGCAGATTGAACCTGGAACCCCATCCATGCTGGGAAGTACACTAGCACAGAGCTATTCCCCCAGACCTTCTGCTTGTTTATTTTGTGTGTTTGTTTGACACAAGGTCTTACTCTACATCCCAGTGTTCCCTTGAATTTATAATCCTCCTAATCTCCTATCATGGAAGGAAAGGCATTGTATTTAGTTCATGGCAGGGGAATATGTTGTGGAAGTGTGGTGGTCTGAATGAAAATGGCCCTCATAGTCTCAGAGAGTGGCACTATTGGGAGGTGTTCCCTGTTGGAGTTAGTGTGTCACTGGGGGTGGACTTTGATGTTTCAGATGCTCAAGCCAGGCTCAATGTTACTCTCTTCCTGCTACCTGCAAATCTGAATGTAGAACTCTCAGTTACCTGTCCAGCACTTTGCCTACCTGTGTGCTGCCATGCTTCCCGTCATTATAATGGACTGAACCTCTGAACTTTAAGCCAGCCCCAATGAAATGTTTTCCTTTGTAAGAGTTGCTGTGGTGATGGTGTCTCTTCACAGCAATAGAAACCCTAACTAAGACAGAAAGTTTCTCATCATAGTGTGCTAGGAAGGAGAGAGACCAGGGTTTGGACTTAGGGTTAGGCTACAATATTCAAAGGCCTGTGACTCACTTCTACCAGCAGAGCCCCACCTTCTAATGGCTCTACAATTTTCCCAAATAATACTGCCACCAGAGGAACAAGTATTCAGAATAGGAGCTTGTGAGGGAAATTTCAGATTCACAACAGTACCTGCATCAGCTGAGTAGAAACCTCATGATAGATTACCAGAATACATGCAGGACAGAGCAGTAGCATCCTTAAGCAAGAAATGTGAGAGAAACTAGGGAGCAACAATCCCTTCTAAGATCCCCTCCCCCACTGGGCCCCACCTCTAAAAGCCCCAAACACTTCCTAACACTGTCACCCTGGGAACCAAACTTCCAACACATGAAGCTTTGCAGGATAAACAATGTGTCCATGGCAACCAAATTTCCTGTGTCCAAAGCATGTGCTCTTCCAGCCCATCCATGTCACGTGGCTGTTAATGTGTGAGGTCCTACAAGGTAAAAAAAAAAAAAAAAGTGACTTTGCTATCTTGTGAAAGAAGGGGATGAAGATGGGGATGGAGAGGTAGAGATGAGGAGAGGGAGAGAAGGGGGAGAAAAGGGAGAAGAAGAGAGTGGGGGAAGAGGAAAGAGAGAAGAGAGGGGTAGGGGGAGGGGAGGGGGAAGAGGGAGGGGAAAGGGGGTGGGAGAGAGAGTGAGAGATAGACAGACAGACAGACAGACCGACAGACAGACAGACAAGGGTCCCAATATCTTCTTCAAGGGCACACCTCCTCTGATCTACCTAGGCTGTGCCTCCTAAAGCGTCCTCTATCCCTTAGAAGCAGCATCCCAGGGACCTAACTCCCTCTTCTTATCCCATCCTCCTCTGAGATCAGCAGTGCAGCCTTGAATCCCTGTCTCAGGCCCTGTTTTTAGGAGAACCCAAGGTAAGACCCAAGGGAACCCTAAGTTCTCTGGGAAGTTTCCCAACTTGTATTATATTTGGTCCCATTTAGAATAACGCCTGTGGGTTGAACCTGGAGCCCTGTCCATGTTGGGTAAGTGCACTACCACGGGAGCTGCTTCCTCAGATCATTTGTTTGTTTTGTTTGTTTGTTTGTTTGAGACATCCCAGTGTTGCCTTGAATTTGTGATCCTCCTGAGTCTCTCTCCCAACTATTGTGATTATAGCTATGTGCCACCATGCACAGCAGCCCATCTAAATTAATTATATAAAGTTTTCCCTGGTCATTGATTGGACAGAGAGTAAGCAAAATCTGTAGTAGTCTTAACTCATAAGGACAACACACATTCTCTCTCTCTCTCTCTCTCTCTCTCTGTCTCTGTCTCTGTCTCTCTCTCTCTCTCTCTGTCTCCCCTCACATGCATGAGTGCACACACACACACACACACACACACACACACACACACACTGGTAGAAATAAAAAATGATAGGGTCAAAGAGAAGCAGCATACATTCCCCCGATCCCTAGGGCTGCTCGGTCAGCTGGTGTTAGGCAGACTGTGGTGCCAGGTTGCACTGATAGAGGACTTTCCTTTCATCTTCTTGTTTAATTTTCTTCCTAATGACTTTAAAGGAAGAAGTCTTGGCCTTGGAAATTACTTTGGATTGTAACAAGAAAAGATCCAGGACCTTTTTCCTTCCATTTCTTTTAATAATCATTCAGGGGGACATAGTATAATTGAATTAAGACACTTCCAGGGGGTGAATTATAGGATAATAATTCAGACCTTTCCATTTAATAGGAGCTGCCCCGTGGCCTTGGGTCCACTGGATCCGAAGGGTGAATTACTGCTCCATTACTCACCAGTCTCCATTTTTAAAAAGACCCTGGCTAAAGAGACTTAACATCAACAACCCAGGCAGGAAGAGACAACCTGGCAGCCACCTGAGGATGAGGGATACAGGGGAGTGGGGGCATGGGGATGAATGGCAAGGCAGAGATCCTTGCTTTGAATGAGTCACACATCAGAGAAGCATATCTGTCCCAAAGTCAAAGTGCACAGTCTCTCGGTCCATCAGCACTCTGGGTGTTTGTCACCAAATCTCTGATGCACGCACGCAGAAGCCGCACCCATTCCATCTTTAAAGATCTGATGGGCCAGCTAGTTACACTGTAAATGCAGACAGGATGTAAGTCTGGTGTGAATCAGGTGACTTTACTGCTTCAGTCAGGATGGCTGATGGCATCTAAGGTAGCCAGAGGTCCTCTGGACTGTCACCATTTGAAATCCAACATTGGATTGGACATTCACCTCCTTCTAGCTCCTCCTACCTTAGCAAGATGCGGCACTGTATGCACCATAAATGCCACCGCCCTGAACTCATAGGCAGACATAGGTGCACATCGAAACTCTCCAGATGTGCAGTCTCAGGGTATTGCTTCTCCTCTCTGGGCTTTATGTTTCTCATCTGTAAAATGGGGACCATACAAATACCAACTTCTTGCGGCTGTCGTAAAGATTAAGTCGTGCTGTGGTGTTAACACGAGCTGTCTGTCCCTCACAAGCTTAGGGGATGCTTCACTGCAGCTGTGGGCACTATGTCCGGGGGTTCTGGGAGCTTTGGGAGATGTAATCTTACTGGGGAAAATGGGCCACTGAAGGTTGCCTTTCAAGATTGTGCTGGGCTCCATCTATCTGCTGCGAATGGGCAGATCCCTATACCAAGGGCTCCAGCAGCCAGGATGGTCTGTCTGGTGGAGTACAGGGAGCCAAGGGTTGGACCTGTTTGAAGTGTTGAGCCAGAAGACATTTCCCTCCTGCAAGCTGACTTGCCAGGTATTTTGTCACAATGATGGGGAAAGTAACTAAAACAAACGGCTGTGGAATTTAGTAAAGTGCCCGCTCTAAGTGAAAAGCCACGAAAGAGTAAACATTATCACTGACAATCCCCAGAGAGCAGGGTGTGTGCCAGGAACTGCATAGCTGGTGGTGTTCTTTCAGAACGTGAATGTTCATGGGGGGGGTGGGGGGGGGTGGAGGAGGGATTAATTCAATATGATTCACACATATCTTCTCCTAATATAGCACTAATAGGTAATTTGAAGCCCCTGGGTAAACTCAGCTTTTGTGGATTTCTGCAATCGAGAGGCGTCTAACTTGACTCTGAATGTATCCATCGAGCTTGGGTCAGTGCAGCTGAGTAGAAAAGTTCTCATTTTTGACTTCTCTTAGACCTCTTGCCCATCAGCTGCCAACCTTCTCCTATCTGTGCTAAATGTTCACCTAACGATAAAAAGAAAATACTTTTAATTCATTACAGTTCATTAAAATGAAAATAAAATTTATTTTGCATCAAAATGGAAAAAAATACAACTCATTTACTATTAGCATATAAATGGCATTTTTTAATGTCACTGGGCCTCAAAAATCACTTACATTTGCAGTGATCAGAGCACACAGAATTAATTTTTGATAGCCTTTTGTGATTTGCTGAAAATTCTTAATTTCTTTTTGTGTTTTAAACAGCAAACTGTATCCACTGCTATTCATAGCAAATTTTAGATAATGAAGCAATTAAAAATACATAGATTTGAAGATCTTATCTCATTTTTCCTTTGGCCTATTTCTGCTTCATTATTCATGATGGGGTATGTTTAATTCAGAGTTCATAATTGCAGATATAGCCAGTATAAATTGTGCCTCACATTCTCTACCCATTTCAATTTATTTTAGCAAATAGATCTCTATTTGGGGTGGGGGGAAGTGGTGGAGAGAGAGAAAGGTCTGAGGGAAATGCAGATATCTCTGTGTGCGTGTGGATACTTGTTTGGATTGGAACATCAAAATAAGTCTCAAAAGTATTCATAACTACATTTCCAGGGATTTCTAAGAGCCAGGGTCTGGGCTAAGTTTTGTATATGATGCTTCATTTAAGACTTAAGATAACCTTAGAAGGGCAGTGGTCAGTTAGCAGTCCCATCTCAGAGAACTTGGAAAGAGGGCCGATGTCACCTGTTAGAAATGACAGAGACTCAGGACTGGAACGTGGTTGTCTGCCTCCGGAGCCTGTGTGGATTCATTCATTCTGTGTGTCCCAGGATGACTCATCTCAGTACCTCAAGGAGGTTTGTCAGAAGTTGTTGAAATCATACCACTGTGCCAACTCCACCCAACAGCATCCCTGCTTCAAGGAGCTGCTCCAAAGAGCCTGGGACGTCACTGGTTTCTGTGAACCCTACATGGATTTTAGGAATGTGCATCTGAGAGGAGGGGTAACAGAACAAGAACACGGAGGTCCCAGTAGCACAATTGATGGTCTGTCTATGTACCGGTAAAGAACAGCAAAGGAAATTAAAAAGGCACAGGGAAAGAGGCAAGAGAAGGAAAGAAATAAAGCAAAGTAAATAGTCTTTAAAGAGTCCAGCTGCAGACGGCTAAATCCTGATGCATTTATTCAATATTATGCTATGGAGGTGTCAAAATGATGGACGAGAATTTCAGCTTTCTGATATGTGAAAAATATTTAAAGTAAATTATTTCACAAAATAGCAGGCTTATAAAACAATATTTATGGCCTCCCTCTATTTTAATAATAACAGCAGCAACAACAATAATGTTTGAGAATCGCGAGAAAGTAGATAAGCTTGGTTCAATAAAAATATAATACAAACTACACATCATTTAAAATTTTCTGATAATCAGATTTCAAAATGAAATTAATTTTAACAGCATATTTTACTTATCACTAAATATTCAAAAATTATCCTTTCACCCTGTAACCAATCTGAGAATTGATTTGCTGTTCTGCACTGATGCTTTGGAATATGGTGTCTCTTAGACTCTTACGGCAAATCACAGGCTCGTCAAACCTATGGTGGCCCCGTGCCCACCCTGAGCGTAACCAGGGCAGGTCCGGGGAAGATGCACAAGTGTTCTGTCCCTTGCCAATCTCAGGCCAGCGTGATTGTGATGCATTCGTCCTTTCTTCAGCATATTCTTCCACATTTTATGATGTTTTACAAATAGCTTATCAGTTTGTATAAGGCTATTTCCTAATGGGAGACTGAGCTCTCTGGAGCAGATCAATCGCTTGTCCAGGTCACATAGCTAGGAGTTAGAGTAATGAGGACCTGACTTAGGAATGCCATACTTGTCCTCACCATAAGGCTGGGATGCTGGGATATGCACCCTCTCCCATCACACCTTCTTTGTGTCTTTTCAATTTCTTTCTCTGTCTCTCTGTCTCTGTTTCTGTCTCTGTGTATATGTATGTTCTTGCCTGTGTGTGTATGTGTGCATATGTATGTGAGTGTATGTATGCCCTTGCCTGTGTGTATGCGTATGTGCATGCATATGTGTGTGTGCATGTGTGTCTGCATTTGTATATGTTTGTATGTGAGTGTGTATGTGTGTGTGCTTGCCTGTTTGTGTGTGTGAGTATGTGTGCTTGCCTGGTGTGTTTGTGTGAGTGTGTGTGCTTGCCTGGTGTGTGTGTGTGTGAGTGTGCATATATGCTTACCCTTTTTGTGTGTGTATGTGCTTGCCTGGTGTGTGAGTGTGTGTATATACTTGCCTGTGTGTATATTTGCCTGTGTGTGTGTATGTGTGATTGTGTGTATGTACTTGCCTGTGTGTGTATATTTACCTGTGTGTGTGTGACTGTGTGTATATACTTGCCTGTGTGTATATATTTGCCTGGGTGTGTGTGTGTGACTGTATGTATATACTTGCCTCTGTTTGTGTGACTGTGTGTATATACATGCCTGTGTGTGTGTATTTGACTGTGTGGGTGTGTGTGACTGTGTGTATATACTTGCCCCTGTGTGTGTGACTGTGTGTATATACATGCCTGTGTGTGTGTATTTGACTGTGTGGGTGTGTATGACTGTGTGTATATACATGCCTGTGTGTGTGTATTTGACTGTGTGGGTGTGTGTGACTGTGTGTATATACTTGCCTCTGTGTGTGTGACTGTGTGTATATACATGCCTGCGTGTGTGTGTATTTGACTGTATGGGTGTGCAACGGTGTGTATATACATGCCTCTGTGTGTGTGTATAGAAGCCTGCACTTGGTGCTGACTGTCCCCCTCTACCACTGCTCACCTCACCTTAGTTTTTGAGGCAGGGTTTCTCACTGAGCCCGAGACCCACCTTTCCCTCCCCCGGCTCTGGGATTACAGATGTGTGTTTTACAGAGATGCTGTGGTTTGAACTCTTGTCCCTAATGTTTTCTCATCAAGTCCTTCACGGCCTGGTCCACATCTCCAGCACCTGGAGAATTATACTTTAATTTGGTTTGTTTTCAGTGAGTGTTCCCAGTTGCTTAAGTCTGATTTTCCTACTGTTTGTAAAGCTACACTCAGAGACAATTGTGAAGTGTACAGCAGGAGGTTCCTTCCAAACGGCCTTTCTCGGGCAGTGAATTTCTTGTCATACATACCATGGTTTGTGAAACAGAAGACAGCTTGGCGTATAAACTCTTCCTTATGCCACCGAGATGCAGAATCAAGGATCAGAGGCTCTGCAGCACCCTCCACCCACACTCCCTTGCAAATGGCTGCTCCACAGTTCTATGTGGCTTGCACTTGTAGGCTTGCAGACAGCACAATGTCCAATAAAGAGGTGGGACTTTCTTTGCCAGTTGTCCACACTGCCAGCAGGCAG
Organism: Mus musculus; assembly: GCF_000001635.26. Classification (NCBI taxonomy): domain Eukaryota; kingdom Metazoa; phylum Chordata; class Mammalia; order Rodentia; family Muridae; genus Mus; species Mus musculus. Next base: position 117,753,485 of record NC_000073.6, on the reverse strand, counting down.
TGCCATCTGGATTGCATCCGGTGACCTCTCGCTTTCTCCCTAAGTAAATCTCTGTCGCCTGGCTAAGCATGTATGGCACAGTTACAAAGTCCCAGTTCTGGCAGGCAGCTGACTCACTTGGGAAATTTACCAGAAAGCCCCAGAGTCCTAGTTTCCTCTCCCCCAATTATTGGAACAAAGGTAAACAAGACTGGGGTGAGACTTGGATGAGTGCGTAGCAGAAATCCTGCATGGTGGTAAATTCTTCATAAAGGTTCACAAAGGTCAATGCAAACAGCAGGCCTATCGGCAGACAGCTACCTACACTTTGTTTTATTTAGTTTCTCTCCTCTTTCTTCCTAGAGAAAAATGACAGGGATCCGCTTTCTAAGAAACTGTGTGCTATTCAGTGACTTCTTGTCAAGGTGGCAGTGTTCCATATCCTACTCTTGGTGAGTATCAAATGGGTTCATGTCAGACAAGTCATGGCTTTTAATCTCCCTTTATTTGCCATGTCACCTGTCAGTGACCTTGACTGTCGCCGGCTGCCTCCTGTTCTGCAGTTTCCTGATAAGTGTGTTTACAGCTTTTGAAGTCATGTCGGCAGAAAACCACATCTGGTTTGCTACTGCCTTAACAGACACAATGAAATAATACAAAGCCTAATTCAGTAGAGCACACCACCTAGGTCTGTTTCCCAGAAGAGTGGGATGGGGGCAGTCAGTGGAGGTGGTTCTACAAGAGACGGTGCTGGGATGAGTAAGTGCCTGTGATGACCAGAAGGCTTCCTGGAACTGTCAGGGACACTCAAATGCAGCCTCAGGGGTAGCAGAGTGAGCTCAGCCCGGGGAGGGCTGCAATGCTGGAGTCACACCAAGGCCCACACGTTAATTTTTTAAACGAAGCAACAAGGTTGAAGGCATGGCTCAATGGTTGAGTGCTTGCTCAGCAGGCACAAAGTCCCTGGCTTGATTCCCCAGAATTCCATAAAACAGAGTATGGTGGCCCACGCCTGTAATCCTAGCACTCAGGAGATAGAGGCAGCAGGATCAGAAGTTCAAAGTCGATACAGAGGAGTTTGAGGCCAGCCTGAGATGCATAGGCGCCTGTATCAAAACCAAACAAATCCACAGACAACAGCAGCACCCTCAGAATCAAGTGTAGCCACGCTCCTCACCTTAGGAGTCTCCAGGCACAGGAACCAGGGGAATCCAGAGGTCAGGAGGAATTTATTACATGGAAGAAGAGATATTTAATACTTTAAGTATGAATAGCAGCACTATTGCTTAAATCCAAACAGAACCTTAGCTACCACTTTTGAGAACATGTGATACACTAGGTGTTTGCCTGCTGTGCTTTTCTTCCTGGATTCACTAGTTTGGATTTTTTTTCCCAGAAGCTACAGATGCAGGCATTTACACAACTTGCCTAATGATTGGCAGTTTTTAGAACTTGGGCTTCTCAAATGTTTTTAACAATTACATGGATGCCGTTCATGTTCGGCACATGCCTTGCCCTTCATTTGGGCTGTGCGTATGTGTAGTGGTAGAGTGTTGTCAATCCATTTCCAATGTCATTAGATTGGTGAGTTTTAAATTATTCAAGGTGTGAGTTTGTTGACAAACGTGAAGCAGATTTGGTTAATTAAGGCTCAAATATCCTTCATCAGTATAACACCTCATAGTATTAGATGCAAATAACATATAAATATATATGTGTATTATACGTATTTGCACACTCATATATGTGTGTGTTAAGCATGCACACCTGCATGAGGGTGCAGAAGAGGGTGCATTTCCCACTGAAGTAAGGTTGATGATGTCATGTTTTTTTCTGTTGTTTTGGAAACTATCTAGAAGTCCAGCAATGTCCAGTGTTTGAAGTTTAAATAAGAGAGACTATCAGAGAAGACACACACTGAGTGGCCACTCAGAAGGACAGGGGCAGTATCTTTTAAGAGTAAGAGTGTGGGGCTGGGAGATGACTCATTTGACAAAGAGCTTGCCATGCAAGCATGAGAAACAACATACAAAGCCTGGCATGGTGTGTGTGTGTGAGAGAGAGTGAGTGAGAGAGAGAGAGAGAAAGAGAGAGAGAGAGAGAAAGAGAGAGAGAGAGAGAGAGAGAGAGAGAGAGAGAGAGAGAGAGAGGTTCAGTGTGCATGCATGGCATGCTTGCATGTCATAGCACATTCAGAGGTCAGACACACACCCTGTGGAATCAGGTCTCTCCTTTCACCTTCTATGGTCAGTCTCTAGTCAATGAGTCCTAGAGAGATCCTGTCTCAAAATATAAGGCAAAGAGCTCCTGAATAATGAGAACTGCAGTTGACATTTGACCCCAACACACACACACACACACACACACACACACACACACACACACACACACACACACACGAGAATGTCTGTATGGATGGTCTGCCATATATGTCCAGAGAAAGCCCAGCACTGCTACTCTGTCTGCAAAAGGAAAAGAAAGTGCAAACGCAGCTGTCCTTAAGAAGGGCGTGATGCTAAGCGCCTAGGCAGATGGAGCCAGAGCCACAGGTGATGCTAAGCGCATAGGCAGATGGAGCCAGAGCCACAGGTTTGAACTTGAAAACACCCCTTGAAGAAATGAGTGGGGCAAAAAGTTGTCAAAAGGAGATTCAGAGTTAATGTTATTTTGTATTTTATTTTATTTTATTTTATTTTATTTTATTTTATTTTATTTTTTAAAATAGGGTTTCTCTGTGTAATCATTGTTCTCCTAGAACTCTGTAGACCAGGCTGACCCCAAATTCAGAAATCCCCCTGTCTCTGCTTCCAGGGTACTGGGATTAAAGGGGTAGGCAGTTACTTTGTATTAGGAAAACCAAACAAGCAAACACCCCAACCCCAACTATTCTCCTACTTACCCCCATTGTAATAAACATGTAATTGGGTGTTTAAATATCCCACAGTTGAAGTGAGATGTGTATAAAATTTAGGAACTTCAGGGACCCTCTAAGGGGACTGTTAATAGGAGCCCCCTGAAGCTCCACCCAATCTTCCTCCTTCCTCCCCTGTGGTCCTCTTCCTCCCCTCCTCCTATCACTCCTCTCCTCCTTCTTCTCTTCTCTCCTTGCCCCATTTTCTTTCTTTGTTGGTTTTCAAAGCCTCTTATAACAAAATGCCACAGACTTGGGGGATTTAAAGAAGAAGTAGGGAAATTTTGGGAAACTCTGCAGTGTTTAAGTCTCCCATCAAGGGCTGACAGATAGTTCAGTCAGTAAATTGTGGTGCAAACATTAGCAACAGACTTGTGATCCCCAGCACCCATGTCAAATCCAGGCATGGTGATGACCCTTGCCTGTAATCCCAGGGCTGGGGAGGCGGAGACAAGCAGATCCCTTGGAGCTCTCCATCAGTCAGCCTCGCTGAGCCAAGCAAGCTCCAGGTTCAGTGAGACGAACAGGAGAACCACATAAGGAGAGAACTGACTCCACAGGGCGGTCATGTGACCTCTGTACATGTGCTACGGCATGCAAGCATGTCCTGCATGCACACTGCATCTCCCTCACATACAGCACACACACACACTCTCCAGGTTGTGTATACTCTGAACTTCATCTGAGAGTTAATAGGGAGTGAGGCATCTGTTATGGCCTGAAACAGAAGCATCCATCACAGACTTATGTTTTAAATGCTCCTTTGAAGCACTGGACTGGTTTGGAGGTGGGGCGTAGCTTGGGGGTGTAGTTCACTGAGGCAGGCCTTAGAGCTCTGCTGGGCCCATCCCTGCTCTCTGCCACTTGCTCTGATCTCTGTGAGCAGGATCAGCTGTGTGCCTCTACCTCCATAGTCCTAGTCACTCCAGGGCTCCCTTGCCCTTAGGCAAAGCTTTGCAACCCTGAAACAAAATAAACCTTTCCTCCCCGAAATTCTTTTCTGTCAGGTATTTTATTACAACACTGAGAAAGTAACTGATATGAAATTTATGGAAACACTTTAAAAATGGGTGAAATTTAAAACCGTGCTCATCGGAAAGAAGAAAAAAAAAGGAACCCCAAAGATAGCCATTTTCAAAACTGCTTAAATTATAAAAGTATAAAGCTAAAATGTATTTGTTTATTTCCTTTTGTAAAATAGTTTTAAAGTCAAACTATAATGTATTGGGATAACTGATAGGAGGCCACATTTTAAAACAATCCAGTTACAAGGAAGGGTTTTGGGGTTTTTTATTTGTTTGCTTTTTTCCCATATAATTCAAGGCAAACATTTTAAAGTGAGGGGCTGGTCTCAGGTGAACAAAGCTTTAATTGGCTGGGAATCTGGTGCAGTGGGTAAAATGCTTCCTGTACAAACCTGAAGACCCCAGGCCAATTCCTAAGCCATGGACAGAGGCCAGGTGTGGTGGCACAGGTTTTGTTTTTCAGCACTGAGGAGGCTCACTCAGGAAGATGCTTGGCCTGGCAGTCTGTCCAAATGGATGAGCCCTATCTCAATATACAAGGTCAGTGTCAGAGGAATGACACTCAAGGTTGACTTCTGGCAAACACAGTCATCCACATACAAGTGCATCACACACACATACATGCACACACACACATATACACACATACACATACATACACACACACACACACACACACTGTACCCCAATGGACATGAATACTACCTGTGTCCATACATACACAAACAAACTCTTAAAAATCCTATGCAGAAAAAACACTATGAAGATACTTGAAACAAACATAATGAGCTAGCATGACTACCCTTAATATATAAAGAGATATTCCAAATTAGTATGGAAAGAAACAATAATAGAGACAGTTTTGAAAAACAAAGTAAATGTAATTGATATACAGAAATGAATAAAAAAATATATCAATGGGGCAAAGTGTGGAATAAATTGAAACATAAACACGGGCAAAGAAAATTAGAGAAAAAAATCTGTCTTTTAAAAGGCTTTCCACAGATATATGATTTTGGGGGAAGGGCAGGCTGGAAGAATGTTTGGAGAGGTGATATAAACTAAGGACTATGAGAAAACCATTGGAAACCTGCTGATTTACAAATGTATTAAAATGTAATATAAAAATGAGCCAGAATGGGGGTACCCTGCACGGACTAATGAAATTCTTCACGGAAACCACAGGTATAAGGTGCTGGATACCTCTCTGTGAGTTACCCTAGAGGCCCCCCAAACAGTATGGTTTATTGTCATTCCTCTCGGTTGCCTCTCAGAACTTGATAGTAATGTCTTATTGCTGAGAGTGCTAACCATACACTTTGGATGCAGAATGCAGAGAAATCACACTGGAACTCGGCTGCAAGCTTCCTCCACGCTGGCCAGCCTCCTTAGTGTTGGAGGGTGTTGTGTAAGCTTTTGGGGGAGAGAAGCCATCAAATCTTGCCTAGTTGTAAACCCTGTGAAATGCAGCCCAGCAAAATATGCTCACTGGAGCAATAGTAGGACTACTGTTATGTGACATCCGATTGCTTTTTGATTGGATTGCAGGCCTGCTGGGAACACACACCAGCTACTGTAACCTGGACAAAAGCTGGCAGTGGAGACCATGAGCCTAGAGAGAGACCTAGAGCTAGTGTTCTGCTATATGGACACGTTGTTAAACTACGTCCCAGTGCTCACTCATGTTTATATCCACGGGCTAGTGCTGCTCTTAGCCCTTGTCAGAGAAACTTGCTATAGCTGGGGTGCTGGCTAATTCAGAGCCTAAAAGCTTCTCCAAGTGGTAACAGTAAGAAGTGGTACTGAGCCTTCAACAGAACACTGCTTCTGAGACTCATGGAACACAGGAAGAGGGACACAGAAAAAACTTTAATCTCTATGATTCGCCTGGAGGATAAGGTTGTATGCCTCAAAATGATATCCCTTGGCCACAACGTGGCCAATACACTCGTGGACATACTGCATTGAGGTTACTTTCACAAGGCATGCCCAAGATTGGACTCACGAACTTTTCATCATGGATAGGAGAGGGATTCTTGAAGCTACACCTCTCCCTGAGGGAGGGACTACTGTCAGTTAATGTTGGGCTAAGAGAAGAGGGGCCATTTTTGTCAGGGGTATAGCCATTAAAAAGTTAACCATGGTCCGGTAAATAACCTCTGGCCAAGGTTTACACAAACAAACTTTATTAAATGCAGCGGAGCATGCCCAGCACACACACCCAGCATGAAAACTGGAAGGAGACGTCTTGAGAAGAAGGGTTTTGGTAAAACAAGGGGACGAGAAGGGATAGTGGGGATGAAGAGACTTAGTCATCTGTGTGTGTGTGTGTGTGTGTGTGTGTGTGTGTGTGTGTGTGCGCGCATACGTGTATATTATGAAACTGTAAAGAATAAATGAATTAATAAAGCAAACATGTGACTTTGACTCAATGATTCAACTTTGAGCAATCCACATTGAAATAATTAGAAAGATAATTGTGCAACTCATGAGCTACAAACACCTTCCTCACAAACTTGCAGGCAGTAGCAAAGAAGACTATGCATAAATGTCTAGAGTCATCATTAAACATAATTCAGTAGACTAGTATGGAGATTATGAAATGATTTAATGTCTTAGAAGGATGGTCATAAAAATCAAGTGGAAATGAAGAGACAGAAAATAATATCTATTATGTGACTTGCCATTCTAGAAAAGTTATACTTCCATGTCCATCAGACAGATGTATGTATGACATGTGTTGGAAAGCTGTACATATGATGTGTGTGTGTGCATGTGTGCAGTCTGTTTCAGAGCTCCCTCCTTTGTTTGAACTTTACTTTTCATCTTTTAGGCCATCTGTGATCAGCTATAGTCTGAAGATATTAAAATAGAAAATTCCAGAAACTGTTTTCAATTGTTCTTTATCTGCACTATGTGGTGAAATCTTGTGCTGTACCGCTCCCGTTCCCTTCCTTCAGGGATATGACTCATCCTTTATTCAGTGTTTCCACACAGTGTATACCCACCCATTAGCCTCTCGTTCACCATTGTGGTTGTCAGGTTAACTGCCGTGACATCAGTGTATGGCTACAATTAAATTATTATTATTATTACTATTATTAATTATATTATTATTATTATTATTATTATTATTATTATTATTATTATTATATTGTGCCTAACCCATCACATTTTTACCCTGGATCCCTGTGTATAGGACACACATGTTTTCGGGTTACTACTATCCACAGTTTCAAGTTTCTGGTACAGGGTGGGGACTCTTCCTAGAGCCCTTGAAGGTGACTGGGGAAGGTGGTGAGATTGTACAGTGGTGGGATCAGGGGAATCTTCATTTTCTGATCGTTTTTCTGTATGTTTACAATGAGGAAAGTGTTAGGCCAGGCTTTTGTTGGAGCACGTGGTCCTCAGGGTCTTCTTGTTTCCACTCCTGTAGATGCTCTCCCCACAGGTCCGAGCTATGCCTACTGTAAGATCAGTAGGTTGCGCTATAAGCTACAGGTGCCTTGCTTCTCTCCAGTTGGACTAGAAATTCCTTGAGGAAAAGACAGGTCATGCTTCCTTCTTGTTATCTCAATTTTCACCTCAGACGATGTATGGCATGGTGCATTGAGAGGATCTTATACCTTAGCTTTTAAAGTGACCATTACCCAGCTTCTCAGCCATCAAATTAAGACTCTATAAAGTAGAAAAATCACTTATGGTCTAAGCTGGGGGAGTGGGGATAATTTCTCCCATCTCGGAATTTGCAGGTGGAGAGACGGGCTGAAAAAGCTCAAGTGAGAACCAGTGTCACATACAAAGCAGGCTCAGAACAGGCTGGACTCTGCTGTGTTTCATTGGTTTCTGTCTAGGGCTTTTTATCACTCTGGATTGCTTAGTGGGCCTCCTGATTGCCCTTTGTTATCTGAAGACATCTGACACAGGAGTTTGGAAGGAAGATTGATGTTTCTGTTTAGGGCAGAAACCAGGCAGTGAGCAAGAAGGAAATTTGGGTGTCAATGAGAGACAAGCTTCAAAGCTTGATTTTGTGATGCTGTGTGCATGTCTCTGTGTGTGTGCATGCATGTGTGTGTGCGCGTGCACACGCCCCTCCCCCATGTGTGCATGTGTATTTATTAGGAAAAAGATACATTCATATTTTGGTGCAGAGTGGATTCCACCTTGCAGCACCCACCCTAGGAAACTGACCGGGAGCCTGCTTCCTTCTTTCTCCCTAATGGACCGGTCTTCGGACTTAATCTCCTCCCTGGGTACACAGCCTCTGAGCAAACACCTGGAAAATGAGTTGAGTCAGCCGAGAGTGGATGATCCACATGGGGCTTTCTACACCACATGAATTTTCTTACTTAGCTTAGCGTACAGCCAGCCAGCTACAGGCAGTGAGGATGCCTTCCCTCATTACACAGGTAGATTACTGAACCTCAGAGTGGAAAGGTGATTCCCCCCCACCCCCAGGGTTACATGGCTGAGGCTGGCTGGGAGACTGAGGATTTTGGTTGCCAGGGAAGTTAAATTTCTTCTCTCCTTGTTGGCAGGCATCAAACACAGTGAGATGGGGAGCCGAAAAGGAGAGTTTGGTGGGTGCACGATCCTTAGGTACACATAACTGAAAATGAACTAAGTGTGTTGAGATGTAGGGAATGATTAGAAAAAACGAAGCAAGACCTAGCTCTGTGTGTCATGAGGATCTCAACCCTGACCATGCTTCTTTAGCTGGTGCTGTGGGGGAGGGGACCATTGTGCCCCATTCTGGATGACTCAGATGTACTTCTCAGGGTGTCTCCCTGGACCTCAATCTCTATCCCACCGATATCCTTGAGGCACAGCCTGAATCCTCACAATGCCCCTAGTTATCAGATGGTTTTCCAAACACTGCACCACCTAGTCTTGACCCCACCCCAGCATTGGTGCAATATCATTTGGATCTCTAATGTCTCCTGAAGGTTTATGTGCTAAAGAATCGATTCTTAGCTGGGTCCACATTAGTGAATGTGTAAACTTGTAGGCAGGACTTCTTGGAAGAAAGTGAGCAATGGGAGACATGTCTATGGAGGGTAGAAAGGGACCCAGACCCTTTCTCCCTTGGCTGGCATGAGATGAGCAGCTGTTCTCTACCACACACTCCACCCTCAACTCCCTGACTGTAGACCAGAAAATGAGCTCAGTGATCACCCACATTTTGGCATTTTGTCACAGAGATGCAAAATGACTAACAACACAAAGGAGTTATTCCTCCTTTCAAACTATAGAATGACCCCTCCCCACTTGTGTGACAAACCTTTCCCTGGAGAGATGCAACACATCCATCGGCTCACATCAGTGAGGGAGCCCATGGCAGACCACAGGGGATAGATATATCACTGAAGTCCATTTTCGTGGACCAATAAGTTCAACTGAGGTTACTCAAAGAGTGTGGTCAAGGGTGGCTTACATGAGCAGAAATGACTCCAGGATAACTGTATCACCAAAGCCCACCCTAACATGAGTGACAGCTCACAAAAACTGGGAACATGGAGAATACTGTGCAGCATAAAGGTAGCTGAATATATTGGATAGTATCCCTTCCAAGGACTCAGTTAAATTAACCCTCTTTCAGGTGGCTAGACTGATTTCTGCTTCTTGCAAGTGATGCTCTGATCTCCTATTCTTCTTTGCAACTTGGGTTAGTCTAGGTTATTCCTTACTCTGGCAGGGTAAGACCAGAGAATCTGGTCGGTTTCAGGGACTTCCTGAAGCTATTTTGAGTTGTCTCCTTTCCTGTTTAAAGAGTTTCCCTACAGGAAAGAATGTTTCAGTCTCTTCAGAAACTGTTACACAACCCTTCCCAGTCACTGCTCAGTAAAACCATCCACACCTCCAGGATGGTTAACCCTAATCACACTGGATACATAACTAAATTTGAGTTATTGTATATTTGAAGTATAACTTACATACTGTAAAATGCACAAATTTTAAAATATAATATTGTCACTAATCCCTTGAGAATTTCTTAGAATGTATCTTAATCATATTTATTCTTGTACTAGCTTCAGCTCCTATCAAATCTACCTACCCTCTCCCAACATTGTGCCCTGCATTTAAAAAAAATTCTTTAAAAGAATACTTTTTGTCTTGTTGACAGTGTCTTTTGCCTTGCAGAAGCTTTGCAACTTTATAAGGTCCCATTTATAGATTCTCGATCTTACTGCACAAGCCATTGCTGTTCTATTCAGGAACTTTTCCCCTGTACCCATATCTTCAAGGCTTTTCCCTACTTTCTCCTCTATAAGTTTGAGTGTCTCTGGTTTTATGTGGAGTTCCTTAATCCACTTAGATTTGACCTTAGTACAAGGAGATATGAATGGATCAATTCGCATTCTTCTACATGATAACTGCCAGTTGTGCCAGCACCATTTGTTGAAAATGCTGTCTTTTTTCCACTGGATGGTTTTAGCTCCCTTGTCAAAGATCAAATGACCATAGGTGTGTGGGTTCATCTCTGGGTCTTCAATTCTGTTCCATTGGTCTACTTGTCTGTCGCTATACCAGCACCATGCAGTTTTTATCACAATTGCTCTGTAGTACAGCTTTAGGTCAGGCATGGTGATTCCACCAGAGGTTCTTTTATCCTTGAGAAGAGTTTTTGCTATCCTAGGTTTTTTTGTTATTCCAGATGAATTTGCAGATTGCCCTTTCTAATTCGTTGAAGAATTGAGTTGGAATTTTGATGGGGATTGCATTGAATCTGTAGATTGCTTTTGGCAAGATAGCCATTTTTACAATGTTGATCCTGCCAATCCATGAGCATGGGAGATTTTTTCCATCTTCTGAGATCTTCTTTAATTTCTTTCTTCAGAGACTTGTAGTTCTTATCATACAGATCTTTCACTTCCTTAGTTAGAGTCACACCAAGGTATTTTATATTATTTGTGACTATTGAGAAGGGTGTTGTTTCCCTAATTTCTTTCTCAGCCTGTTTATCCTTTGTGTAGAGAAAGGCCATTGACTTGTTTGAGTTAATTTTATATCCAGCTACTTCATTGAAGCTGTTTATCAGGCTTAGGAGTTCTCTGGTGGAATTTTTAGGGTCACTTATATATACTATCATATCACCTGCAAAAAGTGATATTTTGACTTCTTCCTTTTCAATTTGTATCCCCTTGATGTCTTTTTGTTGTCTAATTGCTCTGGCTAGAACTTCAAGTACAATAAAGAACTCAAGAAGGTGGGCTCCAGAAAATCAAATAACCCCATTAAAAATGGGGCTCAGAGCTGAACAAAGAATTCTCACCTGAGGAATACCAAATGGCAGAGAAGCACCTGAAAAAATGTTCAACATCCTTAATCATCAGGGAAATGCAAATCAAAACAACCCTAAGATTCCACCTCACACCAGTCAGAATGGCTAAGATCAAAAATTCAGGTGACAGCAGATGCTGGCAAGGATGTGGAGAAAGAGGAACACTCCTCCATTGTTGGTGGGATTGCAAGCTTGTACAACCACTCTGAAATCAGTCTGGCGGTTCCTCAGAAAATTGGGCATAGTACTACCAGAGGATCCTGCAATACCTCTCCTGGGCATATATCCAGAAGATGTCCCAACCGGTAAGAAGGACACATGTTCCACTATGTTCATAGCAGCCTTATTTATAATAGCCAGAAGCTGGAAAGAACCCAGATGCCCCTCAACAGAGGAATGGATACAGAAAATGTGGTACATTTACACAATGGAGTACTACTCAGCTATTAAAAAGAATGAATTTATGAAATTCCTAGGCAAATGGATGGACCTGGAGGGCATCATCTTGAGTGAGGTAACCCAATCACAAAGGAACTCACACAATATGTGCTCACTGATAAGTGGATATTAGCCCAGAAACTTAGGATGCCCAAGATATAAGATACAATTTGCTAATCACTTGAAACTCAAGAAGAATGAAGACCAAAGTGTGTACACTTTGCCCCTTCTTAGAATTGGGAACAAAACACCCATGGAAGGAGTTACAGAGACAATGTTTGGAGCTGTGATGAAAGGATGGACCATCTAGAGACTGCCATATCTGGGGATCCATCCCGTAATCAGCTTTCAAAGGCTGACACCATTGCACACACTAGCAAGATTTTGCTGAAAGGACCCAGATAGAGCTCTCTCTTGTGAGACTATGCCGGGGCCTAGCAAACACAGAAGTGGATGCTCCCAGTCAGCTATTGGATGGATCACAGGGCACCAATGTAGGAGCTAGAGAAAGAACCCAAGGAGCTAGAGGGATCTGCAACCCTATAGGTGAAACAACATTATGAACTAACCAGTACCCCTGAGCTCTTGACTCTAGCTACATATGTATCAAAAGATGGCCTAATCAGCTATCACTGGAAAGAGAGGCCCATTGGACTTGCAAACTTTATATGCCCCAGTACAGGGAAATGCCATGGCCAAAATGTGGGAGTGGGTGGGTAGGGGAGTGGGGGGGTATGGGGGACTTTTGGGATAGCATTGGAAATGTAAATGAGGAAAATACCTAATAAAATATTTTATTTTAAATTTTATTGTGTGTGTGTGTGTGTGTGTGTGTGTGTGTATACAAGTGGTGGAAGGTGAGGAATGAGTCACAGTATATTAGTGACTTTCCATCTCTGTAGTTAAAAACCCAAGAAAGTCAATCTAGAGCAAGAAGGGTTTATTTTGTTGGGGAGGGAGTATCTTTCACAAGTTACTCGGTCATCTGCAATAAGGGAAACATCCCCTTTGACACCTGATGGCATGAACGGTGACACTGATACAGTTAGATTCTGAGTCGCTTCTTTGACAAATGTATGCTGAGCAGTTCTGCGAAAACCACAGAGATAAGAAAATCAAAGATGCTGCCTCTGCCTCCAGGTGCTCACACTCAGTGATCCACAGCAGCGGAGACACAGCATCAAGAGCCACTGAGCAGTAAGCAGCTCATAGCATTAAGCTTGCTCATTCTGTGCTGCAGAAAACGTCCCAATCTCGAAGCTCAGATGGGTGAAGACAGAGCCCATCTTTTCTGTAGCTGAACTTCTCAAGTTCACTCTCAAGCATCCGCCTTTTACCCTGGAAACCCGAATTAGAGGAAAGGTAGTCACTTTGTATTCTAAATGCAGGCTTTGGGGTCGAGTTTCTCTCTCTTTCTCACGATTCTTGCTATTCTGGTTGAATGTTCCTGAGGTGAAGTGCCAGGAGAAGCATCACTTCTGCCATCCCATGCCCCTCTGCTCTCTCTGTGCTCTTTCCTATGGTTCTACAGCAGCTCCTGGTGTTCTCAAGGATTCGGTCCATGCTCTCAACACCCCGGCACAGGGTGCTGTTTCCCACCACAACATCTGTGCTTTCCCCGCTGAAGCTCAAGGGCCTCTACCTACTTCCCCAGCACCACAAGGCTTTGAGAATGGTCTACCAGGTGGTCTTCACTCATGCAATCCTCTCAGCCATTTCTCCTCTCTGGCTGGATGCCATGTTATATTAGTAGCTTCCATAGAAGACATAAGAGGTTTCTATTCTGTCTGGAATCCTACCAGATTTATCAACGGGTCCTTCCTCATGCTGGACCACATGTATTCTGCTCACATATGGTCGATATGCACAAGCCAGATGTTCTTCCCCAAACAAACCAGAATCTCTCTGTGAAAGCCCAGCCCATCTGTGGTCTGGCTGCCGGTGAAAATTAATCAGCATGTTTGGCAGTATAGGCAGTAACGGCCCAAGTCCAGGAGTGACTCATCAGCAAAGCCCTGCAGCTTGAATCAGCATGAATTAGGATTCTGTGTCCATGTTCGTCAGGAAGGCTGATCAGTTGTTGGCATTGAGCAGAAGACTCGTGCATTGATTAGAGCTGCCAATGCTAAGAGTAAATTAAGCATGTCTGAGTGTCACCAGTGAGTTTGAATTTCAAGTTCCCTGAAAGCCTAGTATGCCTAAAACTAGAAGTTTTCTCGATTGCAGATTGAAAGAGCTAGACAGTTGGTTGATCTCAAAGTTCCCTTCCAGCTGGGGAGTGTTCGCTTCCACATCAGGAAGTTAAACAGAATCTTAATTCATCTCTCTATGACTTAATTTTTCTGCGCCAGGAGGGAACAGCAGCCCCCGCATGGTATTTAAGAAAAAATATGTTGATAATGCATCTATAAGTAGTTATATATAATAAATGTGGGTCCAAAGGATACCTTCCTTAATAAGCAAGTGAGGATTTATGGGCTCACTTTCACTCACATTGGGGCCATTATTTATCGCATATCAATGGTCTTTCTGCCCAGCAGACAGCTCTATGTCTATTAACCACTGTTTAAATGGCATCTTTAGGATTTGGGGTGAGCCACTAGCCTCCAAGCTCATTTGAAATTTTTCCATTGCTCATGATAATCTGATTTATGTCACAGGGATTGAATGAGTCATTCAGAGTCATGTTTTGATTCCCACTGGGATCCAACACAACTGAGGACACTTTGTGCATCCAACAAGGATCTCCATGAATGACCCGATTTTCATGATGGAGACAGGCTTGCCCATGAGGATGATGGTTTGTTAAAGGACTTTGACTCTGTGAGCAGACATCCTCTCCTAGTATCTGTGGTGTTGGGGCCCGTCACTTCAACGTTTGGGATCTTGCTTTTGTATGTCTGCTGAGTGAGGGTGGATATTCTGAACCTTTTGGTGGTTTCCAGAATTTGTTGTAGTTTTGCCTGTGAAGGACTTAGCATTCTGCCCTGCAAGAGGTGTTCTATATCTCTTGGTTTCTGTTATAATTACTATACCATACCTGAAGCTTTCATTGAGAAGGGCTACACAAAGAAGACAAAAGTCATTTTTGTAAGGAACCACATGTTAAGGTCAGCTCTGAGGTCCTGGAGTTTATGTTTGAAACCAAGAGCCAGGAAAATAGGAATGGTGGTTTATGACTTCATTTATCTTTAGGCAGAAGGACTTTAGAGGAACTTGGGGCACACTTTTCTGGGGACCGCCTTGGTCAGTCCTCTTGTTTCCCTCGTTGGCTAGCTCTGGGCATGGCACGGCTTGAGTAAGGACTTGTGAATGGTTTTTACATCTGTCAGCTCAAACCCCTTTGTACTCAAGGCAACGTCCCTGCTATCCAGATTTGGCTCCCTTCTGGTGTTCAGACCTCTGTTATTTTCTCTGTTGTCCAAATGCCCTCCACAGAAGGTTCCAGGCTCTCCAAGCCCAGAGAGAAAGTTTCTGGGGGGTGAGGGGGAAGCAGTTTTCCCAGCACTCAGATGTTGATGGATTATCACACGTAAGCTTTTCATTCACCTATGCTGGGCAGACTTTCCT
Organism: Mus musculus; assembly: GCF_000001635.26. Taxonomy (NCBI): domain Eukaryota; kingdom Metazoa; phylum Chordata; class Mammalia; order Rodentia; family Muridae; genus Mus; species Mus musculus. The sequence continues at coordinate 117,738,280 of NC_000073.6, read as the reverse complement.
CTCCCACGGTGGGGTGGGGGCGGGGGGGGGGGTGGTGGCAATCTGCACATGCACTGATGCTGATGATGTATAATTACCGTCGCTCCTGCACATCTGGCCTAATGGCTGCAGGGTTCCATGATGATCCACATATTTTACCCAGTTCTTTACATGAATGATCCCATTCTGCTCCTGGCAGCAAGAGCAGCTGGCTTCTAGGTAAATTTAACTGCTCTGGCTTGAAAAATACCTGGTTTATAACATGGGAGGATACTGGCAATCACCATGTATGTTTCAATCACATTTTTACTTACAAGGAGATGTTCCTGGCCAGATATTTAATTTGGTTTTGTTAGAAGTTGAGTCATCTTTAAAAACCCCACACAACAGAAACATTAACTTTAGAAATTGATGAGCAATGCAACCTCGAGGTTAAGACAAAGGAATTTGTAGTCAAATCCTGCCTTGCTTGTCACAGCAGACCGGCTTGGGGAATTGTTAAGCAAGCACCAGGGAAAGCAAAGGAGAAGACGCTTCTTCCATTGAAGTAAATGCATTTTGGTGTCCATATTGGGATGATTTCCCCCATTTTGAATGTAAGAGATACAGTTTTAGGTATGAAAGAAACGCCAGTATTCTCAGGCTGGGATGTAGCTCAGTTATGCAATACTTACCTAGCGCGCAAGACGCAAAAGACCCTAGGTCTCTCTGTCTGTCTCTCTCTCTCTCTGACTCTGTCTCTCTGTCTCTGTCTGTCTCTCTCTTCTCTGTCTCTGACTCTGTCTCTCTGTCTATCTGTCTCTCTTTGTCTGTCTCTCTCTTCTTTCTCTGTTCTCTCTCTCTCTCTCTCTCTCTCTCTCTCTCTCACACACACACACACACACACACACACACACACATGACAGCCAGCAATACCATTCTTTGTATTTCTTATTTCACCTTCAACTTAACTTCAAGTCTCCAAACAACTAAGTCGGTTTTAATAAATTTCCACCACCATCAGCTGGTGAGATGGCTCATTGGGTCAATGTTATGGTAAATATTATTTGAGGGTTTCCACTGTACCTTAGATAATTTAGTTCCTGTGATGACTACTCCTTGTCAACTTGGCTACAACTGGGATTAACTACAATCCAGAAATGGAGGGCACATCTGTAATCCAGATCTTGAGGCTGGAAGACACCGGTTTCTGACCTGGATCTTGACATGGAGATCTTGAGGCATAAGGCCATGAAAAACTTAGGCCCAGACAAGGTAGTACACACTTTTAATCTCAGGAGACTGAGGCGATCAGATCTCGTACAGCATTAGAGCTGGGAAGGTATCAATCCTCTATGCTATTTGTCTACTTCCTTGTGAATAACCCCAAGCTATCACTTTTGTTCTCTACCTGGGCTTCTCCTACTCCAACTGGCTGGCCATGAGCTCATGATCCACTTACCCCATGGCAACTTCTACCTTCTTCTCCTCTCCCTCATCTTCTCTGCATGAGACCCCAAGCTCAGGAACCTGGGCAGTCCACCCCCTCTGTTCTGCTGCTGGATGTAGGCATCTTTATTAACCAATTAGGGATAACTTGGGGGAGGGGGTGGGGGTGCAGGGGCAAGATTTACACAACAACAGATGGCATGCATGAGGATTTCCTCATCTTGGAGCAAGCATCTTAGGGTATAGAATTTAGCATTTGAATACATAGCAGCACCAGACCAATCCATTACAGTCAAGGTGCTTGCCTTTGAGCTGACCACCTGAATTGGATGTCCGGAACCCACATGGTGGAGGTGGACGGAGAGAGTAAATTTCTCCATGTCTTCTGGCATGTGACATTCTTCTGACATTCACATGTGTGCTGTGACACACACAGGCACACGCACTAATAAATGGAAGAAGTTAAATCTCCATCAACAATGAGCTTTCGTAGTCCCACAATAGCTTAGCATTTATTAGTTGAATGTTACAATGGGACTTTTTATTGTAAAACACAGGGACAGGAAGCAGGCAAATCTTCCTTTGTCCTGAGCTCAGCACTCGGGGCCCTTCAGTGAAATGAAACTTGCTCTGTAAACGTGAGCCTCTTCTTTCACAGGGGTGCCTTAGAGCCTGTCCTGGGATCGAATGTTCATGAATTATCAGAAAAACCGGAGTTTCTCCTTTTCAGAATATCCCCACATCGTCAGATCCCTGGTGATTCCTGCTTCTTTCTTCTTGTTCCCCCTCCTGAGCCTGGTTGGTAAACACAATCCATCCCTCTCTTACTCAGAAGCCTGCTCCAGGCAAAAAACAACAACAACAAAAAAATCTACAAGATCTCTTTGGGCTGAAAAAAAATCCAAACACGGCTAAGAAAACAGATTAATAATTCAAAAAGTTATCTGCCACAGGTAGAAAAAAAAATCAAACCATTAATTTCCCTCTCTGCTTTTTCTTGCAGCACTGAATCTACAGGGCTTAGGTTGTGTGGTAATTGGGCCGACTCTGAGAGCTGCCTTCCATTTTTTTAATTGGGTCGTTAGTGCTTCTCCAACCATCTTATCTCATGGGTTTCCACCCTACTTTTTAATAGTTGGGATGGATTTTTTTTCTCCCCCTCTTAGATCTTAATTTTGCAAATAAGGATCGAGAAGTGGCGTTAAGATCAGCCTCATTATCGCATCGCAGTTTGGTTTGGCAGAGTACTCCTCTCTTCATCTCTATTAGCAGAGCCTCTGATTTTTAAGCTCATTTGCATAATTCCTAGCATCCAGGATTTATTCAGGGGGCCTTTTGAAGAAGGCAAAAAGGTCTCCTTTATACCAAAGTGCTCTTCATTAGGAGGTGCCTTGAAACAGCAGCAGACAATGCAGGGTCTGCTTAGCCACCTCCTGACTAGCTGGCCAACTTTCTAGCCTTAGTTTCCCTATATGTAAAGATGAGGGAGGGGGCTGCTGCCAGATGCCAAGATGAAACCATCCAGGAGAAAACTCAGCCTGTATGTATGTTTGGATGCTGTAATCATGTCTCTGTTAGGTAAGAATGACTGACATGTAGAATATTGGAGTGAGCATGGATCAAAAAAGAGCCCGAGGAGTTTGCAGACAGTCATCTGAGAACCTGGACCAGACCAACAAACCCACATCAGCAGTACTCCAAGGCCTGGCTCACAGCCCTGTCCTGCCATTCACCCCATTCCCTGGGGGCTACCCGCCCTCCTGGCTTCTAACTCCGCAGCTTAATTTTACCTATTTTTAACTTTCTATAAATGGAGTCAGACAGGATGCCCTATATTTGTCTAATTTCTTTTGCTTAATATTTTAGCATAAGTTGCTCTCTATTTTAATAGTGAGAATTCCTTTTCCTTTACTACACTGTACATATCCATTTGGCAGAGATGCTACAATTTGTTTTTCTTGTCCACTTTGGTGGACGTTTGTATTTTTTCTGGCTTCCCACTATGAGGAAGAGCAGAGGCATATAATCCACTCTAAGCCATGCTCTTTGGAGATTGTGGTGGTTTGAATGGGTATGGCCCCCATAGACTCATGTGTTTGAATGCTTGGCCCATTGAGAATGGCACTATTAGGAGGTGTGGCCTTTTTGGAGTAGGTGTGGCTTTGTTGGAGGAAGTATGTCACTGTGGGGATGGGCTTTGAGGTCTCCTAGGCTCAAGCTCCTCCCAGTGTGGAGTCCAATCTCCTCCTTGCTGCCTATGGATCAAGGCATAGAACTCTCAGCTTCTCCACCAGTACCATGTCTGCCTGGACACCGCCATGCTTCCCACCATGATGATAATGGATTAAACCTCTGAAACTGTAAGCCAGCCCAAGTTAAACATTTTCCCATATAAGAACTGCATTGGTCATGTTTCTTCACAGCAATGAGATGAAACTAAGAGATTTACAGATGTGCACATTCATAGGGGTGTGTTCTGCATTCCATTGCTGGTCAGTCAGAAGAGCTAGAGTAAGCACCATCACGGGGTGCTCCCACGTGGCTGTAACAAGTTACCTTCTTGTCAGCCATGAACATGAACCTCAATTATTTAACATTCTGACTCCTGCTCATAATGTACAGTCATATCACCTCATATTTGCCCAATGAAGACCTGACACTGCATTGCTTCAGCTCTTTACCTTGAAGTAGTTTCAGACTTATAGACAAGTGTTAAGCCCAGTACAAGCTTGAAAAATCTCATCCATATTCACCAATTATTTTACATTTGATTTATACATACACCTGTTGCTTTCTTAAAACATGTGCATTTCAGATATCATATCCCATTTACCATGAAAACAAGCATGGCAGAATAACCAAAATCATAAAATCCAACATTTGTGAAACACGGTTACATAATCTATGATCATTCTTTCAAAATCCCAGATATTCCTATAATGTCTCTGAGTATTATTTTTCCAGGCTCAGGATTCAGTCCAAGACTCAGTCCTTGCTGGCTCACACTTAGCCTCCACTGTAGCCTTTGGTTTGGAATGTTACCTTTACAATGTTTTTCTGTCTTTCAAGATAGTAACATGTTTTGCTGAAGGTTAGAATGTGTGGCTGGCTTTAGTAGAAAATGCCTGTGATAGCAGCACTCAGTAGGCAGAGGCAGGAGGATTGTGAATCACAGATCAGCCAAGCCTCATAGTGAGTTTCAGACTGGCCAGAGCTTAACAGGGTGATCCAAACAAACAAGAAGCAACACAAAGTCTGTACATTTATGTCTTCTGGTGACATATATCATCATGGTTTTGCTGGAATATTGCCTGGATGCCATTGCAGGCTTCTCCTGGAATCCTTCAGAAAGTCCAGGTGTCAGGAAAGCACAGGGCCATGGTGTTGCCGGGTTTGCTGCCCAGCCACAAGATTACCCTGACTCTGAGCAGCAATAGTATACCTGAGATGAGGCTCAGTGATAGTCCAGTATTTATGGTGCTTCAGAAACCTTGAACCAGACCAATGGCTCATTGTAATACATATTTGCATGTAAAGCTGTTTGGGCAAAATAATATACTGTGTGACACCCAGCAGTTCGCGATGACATTTTAATAAATGAATGTGCAATAGAGAGATGGGAAAGATGGCAGAACGGAGCGGCACACATGAAGTGGGGAGAAAGAGAACTAGAGGTGCAGTGACAGTGACAGGTAAGGGAGCACAGATGCAGCAAAGGTGTGTCATGCAGGGCTGGCAAGGTTGTGTACAGCAGCTTGGCGCCTGGGCAGGTTCCACCCCTGAGCTCACACCCAACTGAAGCAAGATCACCCTGGCTCTGAATGACAAGACACTGGAGATGATCGATTCATTTTCTGGTTTAAGCATTCTCAGCAGACTTCGGTGGTCCGTGCTGTGGCTGGTGGTTATGCTGATGTCTGTGGTCCATGCTGCCTCTGGAGACTGTTCAGGTCTGTGTTCCATGCTACCACTGTGGGGAGGTCTGTGTTCCATGCTGCCTACAAGTGCTGTGAGCAAGGATGCTTCTTTTGCAGTGGTATCGATGACCACAGACTCAGAATAGAGAATGAGAGACATTGACGGCTTCTGTGATACCCCACCCCACCCCCGAAAAGAAACAGTCCAGAGAGGAAGCTATTGAAGAGAGTCCTTAAAAATTATGATTAAAATGCTGAAGGGTAGCTCTTTGCAGTTCATGTCTTCTGGTGGGCGTGGGGTGGAGAAGAACTCAGTTTTCTTTAAGGGACTGGCCATGTTAAGGGGTTGACCATTCTCCAGTGAGTCTATGAACAACACAAATTGGACTTTGTACATTTTTGTCTTTTCGGGGGAGGGGTGCAAAGGATGGAGGGTGGACCTGGGAGGAAAAGGAAGTGTGACTGGTGTGCATTATGTAAGATTCCCAAATAATTAATAAATATATTAGTTGGTGGGCTATTTCACTGTTGACGTTGACTCTGATACTTGATTTGGTGTGTACCATGTTGCTTGATTAGAAAATGACATTTTCTACTTGTAATTGATGATTAATTTTAGGAGATAGATTCCAAAGCAGTGTGGAGCTTCCTCTCTGGATCAGATATCCCATCCAACCTCCACCCGCTCATTCTAGTATCCAGTGGTCACTCTTGCCCGAGTTTCTTATTATCTTTTGGGAATGGTGATTTTCTAAAACTGTGAGCCCTTCATCAACTGGCTGGCATTCTATAGGACATTTCTGTGTCTCTAGAAGTTAAGTAGTCACCACAATGGACAAATAAGGTTGCTAAAATAACCAGAGATATCAACACTGCAGTATGCTGGAGAGTGGGCCTAACATCCCAAAGAATCAGCGTTTCAGACTGAAAGGAGAATTGAGAGGATCATGAGAGGCAGGTAGGGAGAAAGCTGGGGAGGCTGGGGTCGGCAGAGCTGGGTAAGCAGGGGGTAGGCAGGATGAGTGGCTGTGCAAGAGTCATAGGCCCCCATTAAGATCAAATCTTCATTCATGAGGTTTCTCGGTCTGGGAGGATTTTTCCCTAGTTAGGCAGTAACTCCCAAACATTGCTACCCTAAACGTAAGGTAGCTGCTTCATGCCTGTGCAGATCAGGAATGAGGCCAGGCTCAGCAGGGCAGTCCTCCTACTTCTCGTGGCACTGGCTGACACCTGTCACTCATCCATCTTCCTGTTGGCTGAGACAGGGATCTGAAGTCCAGGAAAAAAATGTGGATTTCCAAGAAATTGGAACTATTTTTTTTCTCTTTCTCTCCCTATGATGCCTCACTACGAAACAGTTTAGCCACACTCTTGTTGAAGTTATGTCTGGTTCTCTCTCCCAACCCCAGGATCCCAGAAATAAGACTCAGACTCAAAATACATTTACAAATACCTTGGCCAGATAGCTAGGCTCTTCCCTGAGTAGATCGCAACTAAAATAACCCATTTATTTTACCCTACATTCTGCCATGTGGCTGGTTACCTGTGCTAGGTACCATGTGTCTGTCTCCTTAATCTTCCAGGGTGAATCTTCCACCTGGCTCTATCCCAGAATTCTCTATCCTCTCAGATGTTCCACCTCCCATTTCCTGCCTAGCCCATAGACCATAGGCTTTTTAATTGATATGTGGTGCATCCATACAACACACAAGATATTCTCTCTACACACATCTTTAGAGCATGGCAAATGCTTCTTAAAAGAAAAGTAGTGACTCCAGGAATCACAGGGGTTTGTTCCACGCCGTGCCGTTTCCACTGACTCCATCTGATGTTTAAGGTCAACTGGATTTTGCTGGAAGGAGGTAGGAATTTACCCTCTTGATAGGGAAAGCAGCTTTGCTACAGCCATCTTAGGAGACTATCAGGTCACTTCCCACAGAAAGTCTTCTCTAGCTTCTCCAGGACCCTTTCCTAGCAATGTATATAATTATTGATTACTCCTTAAAATTTTTAGTTAGTGTACAAAATAATTGGTTTTATTACAGTAGTTTATGCATATATAACTATATTTATTAATATTAGTTCATTTTATATGGTGCTTTTTGTTAGAGTTATTTCCAAGTATCAATATTTTAGTTTCCCTGGTCATCAAAATAAGTACAGATTTATTAAAGTGAAGTAATTAGGTAGTAGGCAGTTCTGGTAACAGATTGACATTCATTGAGCATGTGGAAAGCCTATGAATGATAATTTACACAATTCTTCTAGTTCTATGTTTCTTAAATATATAACTATCTCATTTTTTAGGTAAAGAAAACCAGAGCCCAAAAAAGAAATATGAACCGCTTAAAACTGCCTGAGTTATAAACAGGACCTCTTAATATTAGCAGAACACTAGGCATTTCCAAACTCCCTATACCTACAACGGCCATTTATGTTGCTTTCCTTCCCTAGTTACTGGGAACTGGGTAGCAGCAAACAGGGGCATGCATGTGAGTGCCCCTGCAGTCTGCTGACTTAGACTCCTTTGCATACTTGGCAAGAGTCAGGCAGCTGAGTCAGACAGTTGATTATTATTGATTATTTGAGAAGCCTCCACATTGGTTTCAATAATGGTTACACAAGTTTACATTCCTACCAGCAGTGAATAAAGGTTCCGTTAACCCCACATCCGTGCTAGCTTACATGTGCCTCAACAGATGAATGGATAAAGAAAATACAGTGTGTGTACACAATGGAAACACAAATAAAGGCATTCTTCTAGACAATGAATGGAGCTGGAAATCACTACCTTATGTGATGAAAGCCAGACTCAGGAGACAAACATTTCTCTCTTGTGTAGAAGTTATATTTTAAATCATCATTCTTGGGAGCACATGCGTGCGCGCGCGCGCGCGCGCACACACACACACATGCGCACACACACACACATGTTTACATACATAGGTGGGAGTCATGAAGCTGCAAAGGGGAACTTGAATGGGGAAGAAAAGATCTTAAGAGAGAAGAGAGAATTAAGAAAAGGTAACAGAGTCATGCAATCCATGTGACATCAAAGCCGAAGGGGAAGAGGAGAGGGGCAGAGGACACAGGGAGAGCAGTGGGGGGAGGAGGGGATGGAAACAAGGAACAGCATGGGCACACTCTTTGTTTGCTAACTCAAAATACTGTAAAAGAGGATAGAAGATGGACATTTATTAAGCATACATTATGTGCAAGGCCCTATGCTTGGTGCTGGATCCAGAAATGTAGAAATCTCTTTTTTGCCTTCCCTCTAATGCAAAGGGATGGGTGTCAACCAACAATGTCAGTGTGATACTGAAGGGCACAGTGTATTAAATCCTAGAGCAGAGGACTGAGAAGCCGGGCAAGGGCCAGCAACCTTACTAGAGAAATGGGGGGGGGGGGGGGGGGAGAGCCATTGGGAGGATAAATAATAGCTCTGAAGGAGGAGGGATGATGGCTGCTAAGCTGGAGAGGTGGGTTGCAAAAGTAAAGGCAGGAAATCTGCACTGGGCTCCCCTTGTGTGTTTCCACACCTCCCCATGCTCCTCCCACAGTCACATTCTTATAAAAAGAAACAAACCGTCAAGTCACATGCCTGGCATTGCACAGCGTAGGTAATTGGTTTTAAAAGGGTATTTTCAACACTGACTCTGACCAGAGCAACTGAGAAAGTGCATGCTGGCGCCACCTACTGGTAGTAAAAGAGTGACTAGCAGCTAGTGATGTAGATAACAGCTGTGAATTCCCAAGGACTTATATGTAGAATTGTGGGATGGATCACAGCATCTGGGGAGGCCATCTTGGTACTGGGATTCCGCCTAGACTAGTCTGCACAGGGGAGAGTATGGACTTCAGAAGCTAACAGCTTCTGGGTCAGGCAAAAACCACAGAGCTTCTGTGGCAGACCACATTTCAGGCTCCATACATCCGGGCACCTTCCCTGCCAGAGGAGAGGTGTCCGCCCCACCCAGGAGGGCTTCACCACAACATCTGGGGGAGCCATCTTGGGTTCCTGAATTCTGCGGAGACTGATCTGCGCATGTGAGAGTGTGGACTGCAGAGGCTAACAGCTTCTGAGACAGGCAGAAGCCACAGACCTTCTGGGGCAGACCGAGTTTCAGGCTCCAGACACCCGGGCTCCTTCCCTGCCAGAGGAGAGGTGTCCGGCCCACCTGGGAGGGCTTTGCCACAGCATCTGGGGGAGAGATCTTGGTTCCTGGATCCCTCCGAGACTACTCTGCGCAGGTGAGAGTGTGGACTACAGAAGCTACACAGATTCTGGGACAAGCCTTGTTTCGGGGCCTTCATCTTCTGCCAGGAGGCAGGTCCAAATGCCAGATATCTGTCCACCTTCCCTGCAAGAGGAGAGCTTGCCTGCAGAGTGCTCTAACCATTGAAACTCAGGAGAGAGCTAGTCTTCCAGGTCTGATGATAGAGGCTAAGAGAATCACAAGAAGAACAAGCTCTAACCAGAGACAACTATAACAACTAACTCCAGAGATTACCAGATGGCTAAAGGCAAATATAAGAATCTTACTAACAGAAACCAAGACCACTCACCATCATCAGAACCCAGCACTCCTACCTCAGCCAGACCTGGACACCGCAACACACCAAAACAACTAGACCCAGATTTAAAAGCATATCTCATGATGATGGTAGAGGACATCAAGGAGGACTTTAATAACTCACTTAAAGAAATACAGTAGAACACTGCTAAAGAGTTGCAAATCCTTAAAGAAAAACAGGAAAACACAACCAAACAGGTGATGGAAATGAACAAAACCATACTAGACCTAAAAAGGGGAGTAGATACGATAAAGAAAACCCAAAGTGAGGCAACGCTGGAGATAGAAACCCTAGGAAAGAAATCTGGAACCATAGATGTGAGCATCAGCAACAGAATACAAGAGATGGAAGAGAGAATCTCAGGTGCAGAAGATTCCATAGAGAACATCGGCACAACAATCAAAGAAAATGGAAAATGCAAAAAGATCCTAACTCAAAACATCCAGGAAATCCAGGACACAATGAGAAGACCAAACCTACGGATAATAGGAGTAGATGAGAATGAAGATTTTCAACTTAAAGGGCCAGCAAATATCTTCAACAAAATTATAGAAGAAAACTTCCCAAACCTAAAGAAAGAGATGACCATGAACATACAAGAAGCCTACAGAACTCCAAATAGACTGGACCAAAAAAGAAATTCCTCCTGACACATAATAATCAGAACAACAAATGCACTAAATAAAGATAGAATATTAAAAGCAGTAACGGAAAAAGGTCAAGTAACATATAAAGGCAGGCCTATCAGAATTACATCAGACTTTTTACCAGAGACTATGAAAGCCAGAAGAGCCTGGACAGATGTTATACAGACAATAAGAGAACACAAATGCCAGCCCAGGCTACTATACCCAGCCAAACTTTCAATTACCATAGTTGGAGAAACCAAAGTATTCCATGACAAAACCAAATTCACACATTATCTTTCCACGAATCCAGCCCTTCAAAGGATAATAACAGAAAGAAAAAAAAACCAATACAAGGACAGAAACCACGCCGTAGAAGAAGCAAGAAAGTAATCCCTCAACAAACCAAAAAGAAGACAGCCACAAGAACAGAATGTCAACTCTGAAAACAAAAATAATAGGAAGCAACAATTACTTTTCCTTAATATCTCTTAATATCAATGCACTCAATTCCCCCATAAAAAGACATAGACTAACAGACTGGCTACACAAACAGGACCCAACATTCTGCTGCTTACAGGAAACCATCTCAGGGAAAAAGACAGACAGTACCTCAGAGTGAAAGGCTGTAAAACAATTTTCCAAGCAAATGGTCTGAAGAAACAAGCTGGAGTAGCCATTCTAATATCGAATAAAATCGACTTCCAACCCAAAGTTATCAAAAAAGACAAGGAGGGACACTTCATACTCATCAAAGGTATAATCCTCCAAGAGGATATACTCAATTCTGAATATCTATGCTCCAAATGCAAGGACAGCCACATTCATTAAAGACACTTTAGTAAAGCTCAAAGCACACATTGCACCTCACACAATAATAGTGGGAGACTTCAACACACCACTTTCACCAATGGACAGATCATGGAAACAGAAACTAAACAGGGACACAGTGAAACTCACAGAAGTTATGAAACAAATGGACTTAACAGATATGTACAGAACATTTTATCCTAAAACAAAAGGATATACCTTCTTCTCAGCACCTCATGGGACCTTCTCCAAAATTGACCATATAATTGGTCACAAAACAGGCCTCAACAGATACAAAAATATTGAAATTATCCCGTGCATCTTATCAGACCACCATGGACTAAGGCTGATCTTCAATAACAACAAAAATAATGGAAAGCCAACATTCACGTGGAAAATGAACAACACTCTTCACAATGATACCTTGGTCAAGGAAGGAATAAAGAAAGAAATTAAGGACTTTTTAGAGTTTAATGAAAATGAAGCCACAACATACCCAAACTTATGGGACACAATGAAAGCATTTCTAAGAGGGAAACTCATAGCTCTGAGTGCCTCCAAAAAGAAACTAGAGAGAGCACACACTAGCAGCTTGACAACACACCTTAAAGCTCTAGAAAAAAGGAAGCAAATTCACCCAAGAGGAGTAGACAGCAGGAAATAATCAAACTCAGGGGTAAAATCAACCCAGTAGAAACAAGAACTATTCAAAGAATCAACCAAAGGAGAAGCTGGTTCTTTGAGAAAATCAGCAAGATAGATAAACCCTTAGCCAGACTCACTAGAGGGCACAGGGACAGCATCCTAATTAACAAAATCAGAAATGAAAAGGGAGACATAACAACAGATCCTAAAGAAATTCAAGACACCATCAGATCCTTCTACAAAAGGCTATACTCAACAAAACTGGAAAACCTGGACGAAATGGACAAATTTCTAGACAGATACCAGGTAACAAAGTTAAATCAGGATCAAGTTAACGATCTTAACAGTCCCATATCCCCTAAAGGAATAGAAGCAGTCATTAATAGTCTCCTAGCCAAAAAAAAGCCCAGGACCAGATGGATTTAGTGCAGAGTTCTATCAGACCTTCAAAGAAGATCTAATTCCAGTTCTGCACAAACTATTCCACAAAATAGAAGTAGAAGGTACTCTACCCAACTCATTCTATGAAGCCACAATTACTCTGATACCTAAACCACAGAAAGACCCAACAAATATAGAGAACTTTAGACCAATTTCCCTTATGAATATTGATGCAAAAATACTCAATAAAATTCTCACTAAGCGAATCCAAGAACACATCAAAACAATCATCCATCCTGACCAAGTAGGTTTCATTCCAGGGATGCAGGGATGGCTTAATATATGGAAATTGATCAATGTAATCCATTATATAAACAAACTCAAAGACAAACACCTCATGATCATCTCGTTAGATTCAGAGAAAGCATTTGACAAAATCCAACATCCATTCATGATAAAAGTCTTAGAAAGATCAGGAATTCAAGGCCCATACCTAAACATGATAAAAGCAATCTACAGCAAACCAGTAGCCAACATCAAAGTAAATGGTGAGAAGCTGGAAGCAATCCCACTAAAATCAGGGACTAGACAAGGCTGCCCACTTTCTCCCTACCTATTCAACATTGTACTTGAAGTCCTAGCCAGAGCAATTCGACAACAAAAGGAGATCAAGGAGATACAAATTGGAAAAGAAGAAGTCAAAATATCACTTTTTGCAAATGATATGATAGTATATATAAGTGACCCTAAAAATTCCACCAGAGAACTCCTAAACCTGATAAACAGCTTCGATGAAGTAGCTGGATATAAAATTAACTCAAACAAATAAATGGCCTTTCTCTACACAAAGGATAAACAGGCTGAGAGAGAAATTAGGCAAACAACACCCTTCTCAATAGTTACAAAAAATATAAAATACCTCGGAGTGACTCTAACTAAGGAAGTGAAAGATCTGTATGATAAAAACTTCAAGTCTCTGAAGAAAGAAATAAAGATCTCAGAAGATGGAAAGATCTCCCATGCTCATGGATTGGCAGGATCAATATAGTAAAAATGGTTATCTTGCCAGAAGCAATCTACAGGTTCAATGCCATCCCCATCAAAATTCCAACGCAATTCTTCAATGAATTAGAAAGGGCAATCTGCAAATTCATCTGGAATAACAAAAAACCGAGGATAGCAAAAACTCTTCTCAAGGATAAAAGCACCTCTGGTGGAATCACCATGCCTGACCTAAAGCTGTACTACAGAGCAATTGTGATAAAAAAAAAAAAAACTGCATGGTACTGATATAGCGACAGACAAGTAGACCAATGGAATAGAATTGAAGACCCAGAGATGAACCCACACACCTATGGTCATTTGATCTTTGACAAGGGAGCTAAAACCATCCAGTGGAAAAAAGACAGCATTTTCAACAAATGGTGCTGGCACAACTGGTGGTTATCATGTAGAAGAATGCGAATTGATCCATTCCTATCTCCTTGTACTAAGGTGAAATCTAAGTGGATCAAGGAACTCCACATAAAACCAGAGACACTGAAACTTATAGAGGAGAAAGTGGGGAAAAGCCTTGAAGATATGGGCACAGGGGAAAATTTCTTGAATAGAACAGCAGTGGCTTGTGCAGTAAGATCAAGAATCGACAAATGGGACCTCATAAAATTGCAAAGCTTCCGTAAGGCAAAAGACACTGTCAATAAGACAAAAAGGCCACCAACAGATTGGGAAAGGATCTTTACCTATCCTAAATCAGATAGGGAACTAATATCCAATATATATAAAGAACTCAAGAAGGTGGACTCCAGAAAATCAGATAACCCCATTAAAAAATGGGGCTCAGAGCTAAACAAAGAATTCTCACCTGAGGAATACCGAATGGCTGAGAAGCAACTGAAAAAATGTTCAGCATCCTTAATCATAGATAGAACACTCCTCCATTGTTGGTGGAATTGCAAGCTTGTACAACCACTCTGGAAATCAGTCTGGTGGTTCCTCAGAAAATTGGGTATAGTACTATGGGAGGATCCCGCAATACCTCTCATGGGCATATAGCCAAAAGATGTTCCAACCAGTAAGAAGGACATATGCTCAACTATGTTCATAGCAGCCTTATTTGTAATAGCCAGAAGCTGGAAAGAACCCAGATGCCTCTCAACAGAGGAATGGATACAGAAAATGTGGTACATTTACACAATGGAGTAATACTCAGCTATTAAAAACAATGAATTTATGAAATTCCTAGGCAAATGGTTGGACCTGGAGGGCATCATCCTGAGTGAGGTAACCCAATCACAAAAGAACTCACATGATATGTACTCACTAATAAGTGGATATTAGCCCAGAAACTTAGCATACCCAAGGTACAAGATACAATTTACAAAACACATGAAACTCAAGAAGAACGAAGTCGAAAGTGTGGACACCTTTCTCCTTCTTAGAATTGGGAACAAAATACCCATGGAAGGAGTTACAGAGACAAAGATTGGAGCTGAGACGAAAGGATGGACCATCTAGAGACTACCATACCAGGGGATCCATCCTATAATCAGCCCCCAAACACTGACACCATTGCACACACTAGCAAGATTTTGCTGAAAGGACCCTGATATAGCTGTCTCTTGCGAAGCTATGCCGGGGCCTAGCAAACACATAAGTGGATGCTCACAGTCAGCTGTTGGATGGATCACAGGGCCCCCAATGGAGGAGCTAGAGAAAGTATCCAAGGAGCTAAAGGGATCTGCAACCCTATAGGTAGAACAACAATATGAACTAACCAGTACCCCTGGAGCTCGTGTCTCTAGCTGCATATGTATCAGAAGATGACCTAGTCAGCCATCAGTGGAAAGAGATGCCCATTGGTCTTACAAACTTTTTATGCCTCAGTACAGGGGAATGCCAGGGCCAAGAAGTGGGATTCGCGTCGGATTTGGGGGACTTATGGGGCAGCATTGGAAATGTAAATGAAGAAAATACCTAATTAATTAAAAAAATAGTATAATTAAACAAACAAAGAAAGAAAAAAGAATTGTGGGATGAATTTAGGGCAGGATTGCGGAGCACAGAGAATGAAACAGAAGGGTCATCATGTGTGTTGGTAAAGAAGAAAGGAGGGCAGTCAGAAACAACTCAAACATTCACTCTGAAAGACTCCCTGGTGGGATGTTTTAATGCAGCTATGAGGGGGCCACAGAGGTCAGCTCTTAAGGACATGAGGGGTTGGCGCCTGGGTCTCTCATTTACTTACCCATGGCTTCACTGCCATCTCACATTCCCACAGTAAAGTAAGGGGAGAAGAGCGCAGCCTCCCTCATTAGCTGCATGTGATAAGCTGCACAGGGATCGTGCTCCGTGAAATCTTGTCTCAGAGAAACAAGTGCTGGCTCTCGAGTCTCGTTACTTTTCTGTAACAATGCACCCTGACCAAGAGCAGTTGAGAAAGGTAGAGTTTATTCTGGCTTACACTTCCAGAGGGCTTCAAGTTGGGAAGGCATGCAAGGGAGGCAGGAGCAGGAAGCTGGCTGATCACATCTTTATTCACAACAGGAAGCAAAAAAAGAGGACAGGAAGTGGATGAGGCTAAAGCCCTCAGGCCTGCCCCCAGTGATGTACATCCTCTTGCTAAGTAGCAGTTCTCAACCTGTGGGTCATGGCCCCTTTGAGGAGGTGGGATGATCCTTTCACAGGGGTTATCTAAGGCCCTTGGAAAGAAAGATATTTACATTATTATTCATAACAGTAGCAAAATTACAACCATAAGGTAGCAACAAAAATAATTTTATGGTTGGTGTGCACCCAAACATGAGGAATTGTACTAAAGGGTGGCACCATTAGGAAGGTGGAGAATCACTGCTCTAAAGATTCCACAACCTCTCCAAACAGCAGCACCCACTGGGTATCAATTGTACAAATATTGAGCCTGAAGGAACACTATCATTCAAACCACCACACTTTCATTTATCCATTCACTTTCTGCTTGGCATCTTCCACAGTCCAGGAATCTTTAGGTTCCAGGAATACAGACTGAAAAATCAGATAGTCACAATTAATATGCTTATGGAGATTACACTATTACTATATATTATCAAAGACTGATATAAAACTTAATGATTGGGAATTCTGGTGTGTATGAAGGGAACCAAAAATGCTAGGAGAGAAAGGGCAGCTGTGTTTGTTTGTTTGTTTGTTTGTTTGTTTTGTTTTTATTATGTTGTTGAGACAGTGTCCTAATATGTAGCCTAGTATAGCCTAGAACTCATAATCCTCCTGCCTCTGTGTCCTGAGTGCTGGGATTGCAGATAGGTGCCACCAATTCCAGCATAAAGAGTAGCTTTTAGTGCATCTTTAGATAGGGGATTGTTCTCACAGAAGCATGATTTATCTACACTCTCACCCCAGAAGACACTTGGCAATGTCAAGAGATAATTGTGTTGGCCAACTTTGGAAAGAAGGGCTATAGGCATCTGGGATTTTATGAAACATCCCCAAATGCACAAGAACAGCCCCCCTCACAGCAAAGGATAGCCCACTACTCAGTCCACAGCGCTAGAGACCTCTGAGATAGAAACCTGAGAGAACGCCTTGCTAAGGAGTCTATGTGAGCAGAGAGCTCAGACTCGAGAAGCAACATGAGACAGGTTGTCTCAAAAGCATTTCAGCCACAGGGAAGAATAGTTGCAAAGCTTAGAGGAGGGGGAGTGACTTCCCCATGTGCAAGGATTAGAAAGAGGCTGTGTGGCTAGGAAGTAAGGGAGGAGAGTCAATATGAGGAGGAACTAGAGAAATGAACAGCCAGGTCAGCTTTCATGTCCTGAGCCTCGGGAAGAGGTGGTTGTGTTTCCTAAGCATCACACGAAGCCACCAAACATGCTGAAACCAGGGGACACCCACTCAGGTCCACACACTGTGTTTTAGAAAGCTCATGCTGGCTGCTGTGCACATGAAGAGGGACAGAGCAGCCTCAGCCAGCCAAAGCAGGAACCCGGGAAGGGGAGGCAATGAGACAGGAACAGATTAAAGAGAGTTTGGACAGGGGGCAGAAAGCACAGAAAGCAGGCACAAGATAGGAAATCAAGAAAAGTCACTGAGCCAGGATCTCCTGGGTTGGGGAGATATCAGAACAGTTGGAGAGGCTGGTTTGGGCGAAGAGCGTGCATCTGAAGCTGCTGCGAGGTTGGGGCTGGGCAAGTGGCTTTATTACCACTTTATGGTACAGGCTAGCTCCTTCCTGCTGAGGAAGAATCCCTGCCTATCACCCAGTGTGCCCGTGACTGAAGTCTCAGGCAGGCATTTCCTTGGAGTTGCCAAGACCAGCACTGTGATATTTTTAAAAGTGTCACATCCTCCATCCCCGTTTTGATTTGAGTTGCATGTTTAATTAAATTTCCACTTGCAGCCTCAGTAAAAGGAGGGGAGGATGCTCTGAGGAATTGATCCCTTCCTGCAAAGCAAGAATTTCAGTGGCTGCCCTGGTCTGTCGAGTCCTTTGTCCCAGCCTTCTTCTTTTTCTCTTGCCTCTCCCCTCTACTCCTGTTCATCCTCCACTGTCCACAGCTCTTCTTTCCCTTCCTCTTCCTCTTCTTTCCCTTTCCTCCTTCCCCTTCCTCTTGCGCTTTCCCCTTTCTTTTCCTGCTCCTTCTCTCTTCCTATTCCTCCTCCTCTCCCCCCTTCCTCCTTCTTCTTCCCCTTCCTCCCCTTTCTTTCTTCCCCTTCCTCCCCTTCCTCCTCCCTCTTCCTCCTTCTCTTTCCTTTTCCTCCTTCTCCTTTTCCCTCTTTCTCCCCCACCTTCCTCCTCTCAGATAACTCTAGCTTGTGTCAAGTTGATATGAAACTAGCCAGCAATTATGGTTAGGTGCAGACACCCACATCCTCAGCTTGGTCTGACTTAGGCTCATTATGTGTCTTTTTGCAGAGACTTTGTTCTTTCTTCAGCAATGGAGTATGATGGTAGCCTCATCATGGGAGTCCCTCATGAACACCGGATGAGATCAGAAGCCAGAGGTGTGGAAAGTGCAGTACAGTTTTCCCTGTGAAGTTGTCCCTTCCAGCCCTTCTGTTCTCCCTGCCCTGTCCTTGTGCATGGCTCTGTTACTGCAGCACCCCCACTCCCACACTATTGAATTCCTGGTACTCTCAGATTCTGTTCTCATCCATACCTCCCTCCACCTCCCTCTAACACCACCTCAGTGACATTACATGAATATACACAGATGTGTATATACAACTTCTCTGATGCCGACTCCTTCTATCCTGAGCCTCAGTCCCACACTTGTGCACCCAGAGCCCCCAGTTCACTCCCACCTTTCCTGACTGAAGAAGTCCCATTTGCACCAACCTCACAGCCTTCCTGGTATTCCCAGAGCATTCCAGGAAGTTCCTGCTCCAGGGCCTCTGCACATGCCACATGCCTCCTCCCCTCTCTGTCAGATCTGTGTCCCATGTCTACTGTTCCAGGGGACTTTTTTCAGTCATCACGGCAGAGATTGTCACTGCCCCTCCCAGCCTCCTCACTCTGTCTTTCAATGTTTTAGTTCCACGTTCATTTGCACATTATTTATGATTTTAAATTAAAATTTTATATCATATCTCCCTATTAAACTCTCTTTTAAAATTTTATGTGTATAGGTGTTTTGCCTACATGTCTGTCTGGGTACTATGTTCATGCCTGGTGCCCAGAGAAGCCAGAAGGTGATAGATCTCTAGAAGTGAAGTTCCAGATGTTTTATAAGCCATTATGTGGGTGCTGATAATCTTACTTGGGTCCTTTGGAAGAGCAGCCAGTACTCCTAAGCACTGAGACATCTCTCTAGTTCCACCTGTTATCCTCCTTACCCTTTCCTTATTCCTGACACGCCCTCTGCCAGTTACATGTCTTTTTTATTTTTATTTGTTCCTTAATGCAGAGTTAGGGTTGCTTGCACACATGGGCTGAGGGTTACTTCCTTGAGCAAGGGCAAATCCAGTGGCTATAGCAATAAGGAACATAACTCCCCTGCCTCAGCTGCCTGTAGCTCCTCAGGGAGGGGTGGGGCTCACAAGACTCCACACTTAGTGAGGGAACATTAATGGGACTTGCTTTGTGTAGATCTTGTGCAGGTAGCCACTGCTATTGTAAGTTCATGGGTATAGTAGCCATATCATGCCTAGAAGTTTCTCACATCCACACACATCTGCCACACAAACACATACATTCACACATACCATAAATTCACAGACACATAGCATGTACACACACATACTCACACAAATACACACACATACACCCATCACACACATACACTTATGTACATACATACATATACATACACACATGCACACACTCCATATATATACATATCTCCATATATATACATGTGTGTACATGCACATGCAGTCACATGCATGCCCATACATCTACATCACATACATGCACACAAATGTACACATTTGTACATATACAAATAAGCACAAACACAAATATATGCAAAAGCATACATGTACAAACATCCACATCACATACATACAATGTACACATATGCACATACTCATACATATCTGTATACATAATAAGACACCGTACATAGTCATGCAACTACATGCATGTACTCATAATACACATGTACATATGCACACATATACACATATTATACACATACACACATCATACGCATATGTATCATTCACACACACATGCACACATAAGCCCCGAAAACTCATATTATTATGGGCTAGCGCATGTTCTTGTTACCTATAATTGTCATCAGCAGAGGACATGCTAAGGCCAGGAAGGAGTTGCGTCCTGCAGCCTGAGATTAAGGGGTTCTTATACTTTTCATGGCCCTGAACTGCCACCACAGAGTCTCCCTCTTCTTGCAGCCTCATCTTGCTCTTGGCATCCACACTTCCTCTTGATGCGTTAATATGGTCTTTGTAGCAAATGCTTACATGGGACATTAGACATGGTAGAAATTTACAACTTCTTTGCACAGAGATCTTTCTTAGTGTTTCATGGATGAGAGCTATGAAGCATAGAGAGGTTGTCTACCTCTCCCAAGGCTACCTAGCTTGGAAAAGAAAGGTTGGGTTTGCTTCAGGGGTCTTCACAGTGGACAAGTGAGGCTTTGCAGTGACTTGCCAAAAGACTGCCACGGAAGGGACAAGCCCACTTCCTTATTTGGCAACCTAATAAATTATGCACTTAACAATAGGGGTGCCCCAGAAGCACCCCCTTCTCACTGTGAGTCTGTCACCTACCTAATCACTAGGCCAGGATAGCTTCATTCCACCTTTGCTTAGACACATCTGCCTCCACTTTCTTACTGCACCAGTTGATACTCCCTGGAAAGAACAAAACCTCCCTCTCCGTGCCCTCTCTGTGAGTTTGTGTGTTCTGTAGATACTGATGGCAAGGAACAGGGGAGTTTAAGGTATCAGGGCTTCCACTCCAGGTAGGTGGGGCAGGAGGCTCACAGGAGCCACACAGGCCCTGTCTTCCCAATGTGGGCCGATATGGTCAACTCGAAGTGAAAAATGGGAATTTGAAAACTATAGGCAAAGAATGGCAATCGGTTTAACTAAAGCAAAAAAATGATAGTTGACTTTTTTTTTAAGTGTGTGTTTTAAAACCCAACATTTTGCTAAGTAAATCAGTGCCGGGAGCAATTTTACCAGGAAGTAAAAATAAACTCTAGTTTATATGCATTGTGTAATGTGTTGCAGCTCCGCCTGCACGATTATGGCAAGGGCATGAGCTACAGTGGGAATGAGAGCCAGCTACGCTGAGAATGACTGGGGGAAGGGGGATTCATGGGGATGAAGGATGCAAGATGCAGAGTCCACTGGTCATAGCTGCAACTTACAGCAGATTCTGAAAATGCCCTAAGCCTTGAGTTCTGGACCTTGCCATAGGTTTGTACTGAGGATGAAGTTACAAAGACTATAAGTATTCAGCACAGTGCCAGGTGCATGACAAAACTGTCACTGGGAGCTGGAGTGATGACAATTTTGAAAAATATACAGATTCCCTGAAACTGAAGCTACAGATGGTTATAAGCTGACACATGTATGTTGAGAATCGAACCTGAGACCACTGGAAGAGCAGCCAGTGCTCTTAACTGCTAAATCGGCTCTCTTTATGGTTGTTTTCTTGATTTGTGATTGATATTAGCAGCAAACCCCACCGTGGGTGGGGCCTGCTTTGAATGGGTGGTCCTGAGCTATATATGAAAGGTAGCTGGGCAAGCTATGGGGAGTAAGGCAGGAAGCAGTGTTCTGTTCCTCTGTGGCCTCTACTTCAGTGCCTGACTCCAGGTTCCTGCCTTGAATTCTTACCCTGAGTTCCATTAGTAATGGCTTGTGACCTGGGAGTTGTAAGATGAAATAAACCTTTCCCTCCCCAAGTTACTTTTGGTCTGTGTTTTATCACACAATAGAGAAGCAAACTGCAACTGTTTCTCCAACTACTTACTACCAATTCACGGTGAAAGCATTCAATATCCTTTCTGGTGCTTTGAAAAGCATCACACCCTATTAGTATCCATAGTCATGCAACTCTGCAGAAGCACACAAGAATCCTTGCTCCTGTGTAGCTATACTGTTTACGGGCACCAGTTCCTTCAGCTATCCCCTTTGCTCTCACCATGATCCCTGCCTTAGCGTGTGCTGACCACTATCCTGCTTTCAGGATCCACACAAGTGAGAGATTAGAGCACTCTCTCTGTGTCTGGCCAAATTTGCGTTATTTTTTGAAATTTGCTTCATTTGTGTCTTGATGGTAGGAGATATTTCATTTTAAAATTCAAAAATTTACTTACATTTTGGTTAATTCAGGGGAGGCATGCTATTGCACATGTGTGGAGATCAGAGAGCAATTCTTGAAAATTGATTTCTTTCTTTTCCCTACATGGGTTCTTGGGGACCAAGTCTTTAGACTTGGTGACAAATGTGTTTACCTACTAAGTTATTTTGTTAGCCCACATTACACTTTATTTATATTTATCCCTTCATCCACCAATGGGTATATGTATGCTCAATGTCTTAACTATTGTCAATAATACTGCAATAGATACAGAAACAGATAATTATTTGAAACTTTAGTGAAAGTTCTCATTAGTTCCAACATGTTTGTGTACTGTGTGATGTGCGTAGATGTGTGCATGCATGTCTGCACACAGGTAGGTGCATGTGCACATGTGTATCAAGGTGAGATGTCTTCCCTGATGCTCTCCTTTGATTCATTGGGGCAGAATTTCTCACTGAAATTAGGGCTCACTGATCCTGCTACTCCAGCTAGCCAGATTTCTCTGAAGACCCCTTGTTTCCATCTCTGGAATGCTGGGTTTATAGTTAGGATTGCCATGCCAATTCAACATTTAAGTGCAGTCTGGAGTTTAAACTCCAGTCCTCACCGTTCAGCAAAACAAAATGAAACACAAACAGCAAACAAACAACCACCTTACTGAATCATCTTCTCAGCCTGTTACTCTATTTTCCTGTGTAGTCCAGGCTGGCCTCAAATTTTAGATCCTTATACCTCACGCAGCCTTCCAAGAACTAAGATTATAGGCTTGTTCTGTGGCCATCTTCCTTAATGTCTCTCAGATTTTCTCTCTGAGATGATGTCATGAAATAAAGGCAATTTCATTTCTTCCTGTTGTATTTAGATGCATTTTATTTCTTTTTCTTACCTAGTTGCTTAGGATGGGACTTCGAATACAGCATCAGATGGAAGTGTTGAGAAAATACATCCTTGTCAGCTTCTGGACCTTAGAGGGACAGATTTTTAGTTCTCGCTGTGACAATAGCTGTGAGACATTATGTCCTTCATGCTGAAGATTAAGTTGTGATACAAGGGGATGTTTCCTTCTGTCCTTACTTTGTTGCAGCTGGGGTTTTTTTGTTTGTTTTGTTAATGCTTTAGATTTATTGAGCAAATCATATGAGTTTTATCACTCAGTTAATATTGTATACTACATTTAGGATCAAGGGAAGGGAAAGGAAGAGCAGGAATGATGGATGATGGAACAAGAAGAGGGTTTGGGAGGCCGGACAGCAGGCCAAGAGGGTGGGATTAGCTAAGGGGCTAAGGAGTTCTCTAGGCACTCAGTTACCTGGTGATGTCTGACACAACAGGGGCCAAGCTGATGAGAGCACACCACATGGGAAAGTTCCTTAGTCTTGAACCCAAGGGTCTAGGAGTGAGTTCACTCTACCTGCTTCCTGGGGACAGAGTTTTACAGTGTGTATGCTGCTCACATGTTTCCTGGTTCTTCTTCTGTCCCTTTCCCTCTTTCTCTGTCATCATCTCGTTCATCCTTGTTTGTCTTCAAGAGCATATCTGTTATTCTTCTACCTTTTGTTCATTGTCCTTCATTTTGTGTCCCCTTTTGTCTTTTATCCATTTCTCTCCTGAAACCCCACTCCCACCCCATTTCAACCCCACCTATGGGTTTCCAAGCCAGATGAGGGACATAGAGCACAGCCCATAACCAGGACAGCTCTCAGAGAGCATGGCAAGAGTGGGTCCACTCTTCCTACCCAAATTAGGCTTAGGGCTACTCAACTCCATTGAGACAAAGGCTACATACAAATAGAGCCAGTTTCCCCCTCCATAGAACTGGCTTCTCAGAAATCACCAGCAATAGGCTAACCTAGTAGGTTTGCTAGGAAGATCCCAGCCCCCTGCTGCAACACTTCTTTCCTTGTCTTTCTTTTTCCTCCCCTCCCCACTGACTTGAGCTATATAATCTAGAACCCTCTAATTCCAATACAATCTCCCAGGTAGTTTATGCCATCCATAGCCATATTCACTGCCGCCAGAGACCCTATTCTCCAGCTCTCCCACATCCTGAGACCCTTGTTCACAAAGGCCAATCAGCAGGCGAGGACTAACACTCATCTTTTCTTTTATGGCTCTCCTTTATCTTTCCTCCCAGTCTCTTCCCCATTTCCATCTTCTTTGTCTCTTATGCCCTCTCCCCCTTTCTTCTTCTCTCCTCGTCTATTTTCTTTTCCCCGTTCCTCCCCTCCCTTTCTCCACCTTCCTTCTCTTTTCACCTTTTCTTTGATTTGACATTGCATTATTCTCTGGCTTCCTGTGTGTGTTTTGTAAGGTGGGAATGGGAGGAAATTCTGATCTCCACAGTTGGTGCTTGGGAATTCCCAGTTGGAGCATGTCCTGGAAAGTGGTGATGCAGCTTATCCCCTGGGGATCCCAAGCAGCACAGCCCAGTGGGATTTTGGCTTCCTGATTGTGCATCATGGAGGTTTTAGGAGCCCAAGAACCTTCAGGCTTTTTGCCCTATAGTACAGAACCAGGCTGGCTATTCTTTTCCAAATTTTGACATGTATATAATCTGCTCAACAATCTGGTTAAACCACAGACTCTGATTCAGCATACCCAAGGTGTAACCTCGTACTCTGTATTTCTAGCATGTTCCCAGACACTGCTGATGATACAGACTTCTCAGGGCTAAGATGTAGTGTGAGACCCTCAAGGGTCAATGTGTTGAAAGCTCAGTCTCTAGAGTGGCAATATTGGGAAGTGATAGGCCTGACTGGAAGGGACTAGGATCATTCTCTTGTGAACTGGGCTGTGGAAGGTAAGTTGTTCCTGTCTCCTTTCATGGTTGGTCTCTCATGAGCTTCCATTCCCATCCTGCTGTCTTTCATTAGGTCCTTGCTAGAGCTGAGTGAATTCTGGTGTCATGCTCTGTGTTCCTGGAATTGTCAGCTTTCCTTGCAAGCAGATCCACATATTTTGTTATGGTAACAGGAACACATTAATTCAGGGTCCATGGACTACATGTTGGGTGCCAGGGATGCTGTACATGCTGTCCTTTAGAATCCTCTTCTGCCTTGATGTCTTCTCACTTGTCCCTAGCAAATGGAGTACAATTATGCTGTACGCCTAGAAAACCTGCAGAACCCTATAGTATTTTTCCTCACCTTAGATTCTTATAACCATAATACCTGTCCTTCTTGTCTGACTTTCTTCCATTAGACTAATGTCATTCTAAAGATTGCCATAGAATGAAAAAAGAAAGAAAGGAAGGAAGAAAGAAGGAAAGAGAGAAAGAAGGAAAGAAAGGAAGAAAACAAATTGTTCCAGGCTGGTTGACCATGTTAAGACCATAACGGTGCTCATCCTAAATGTAGCCATTGGAAAGGATTAATATAGTTCTTTTGGAACTGGGTTAGTTCCCAAGAGATCAGGTTACCATAAAGAATGTCACCCTGCCTCTGGTAGTTATTATGCTGCATATTAAAAATAGCTAAAACCTAGAAACGACCTGAATGTCCACTGGCAGACAAGAGGGTACCCACACTCTGGTATATCCATACAATGGAATACTTTGCCTTAAAGAGGAAGGAAAGTCTAACACCTGTAACAACATTAATGAACCTAGGGACATGTTATGTGGAATGATACAGGCAAATAGGAAATAGACGGTATTATTCTATTTACGTGATGGATAGAAGAGAGTCAGTTCATAGACACAGAAGGAAAAATAGTGGTTTTGGGGCCAAGGGCAAGGCAATACTGTATAGTTATGGCTAAAGAATTAAAAGCCTCAGGGTTTTTTTTTTTAAGATTTCATTTTATTTTTAACTGCACATATATGGGGGTAGTATGTGCATAGGTACTTGTGGAGTCTAGGAGAGTATCAAATTTCCCAGAGCTGGAGATGGAAGCAGTTGTGAGCTCCCAGGGTGGGTGCTGGGAACCAAATGCTGGTGCACTGTAAAAAAAATTCTGTAAAGAGCTTCTTCAGTTTTGTATGTAAACTGTTGTGGAGGTAGATAGCAGTTATAGTTACACATTGTAAATGTGTATAAAAGTATCACTGTAAATGTAGAGATGGTAAAAATTGTCAATTTCATTGAGTTTATTGTACCACAATAAGATTTGCAGAAAAACTAGCATTGTCCTTCTAGCCCTAGGTCAGCTCTTCGTAACCTTGTGTATCTAGCATGGATGCCCTGCAATAGAACGAACCGATACCTGGATGGATTCCCATATGTGGAAGACATAGAATTTTTATTAGATGTATTAGTTGCTGCTGTGACAAAATAACCTGAGGTGAGTCAGCTCTCTGGAGGAAATGCTCATGCTGGCTCACAGTAGCAGAGGCTTCATCCTATGGATGCCTTCACCCTATGGGCCCCAGCACTTTGGGACTAAACACTGTGAAAGAGAGAGCGTGATACAAAAGCTGCTCACCTTGTGATGGAAGAGATATGGCCAGTATCCCAACACACCATTGAGCTACCTCTCCCAGCCTGCCCCTACTGACTGACTAAGGTTTCCATCACCTCCAGGTAGTACCACTAGGCAGGGACCAAACCTTGCCTCTGTAAGCCATTGGGGGATGTTTCAGATCCAGAATATGGCCTTACCCCACAGACGAGCAAGGGTTGGGAGTCTCTTCTCTGTTTTCCGTAGTCTCATCTGTGGCCTCATTCCCATCTGTGCCCAGGACAGGTGTGCACAAGAAGTTGGTTCTTTCATATTAACTCAGTTTTGGCAAATGCTTATTCATATTCAAATGTCTCCGGGGTTGTTTGTCTCTTCTTTCTGGGACCCTTTCCCCTCCTCCTCCTGCCTTGATTTGGCTCAGAAATAAATTCAGGTGCTCCAAGGTGAAACATCACCTCTGTTTCCACGCCTACTCTTCTTCCAGTGCAGGGGTCTGGCAGCGAATGGCCGGAGACTCCCCTGATACTCTCTGGTCATTCTTCTGATGGCTGCCTCCAAATCATTCGTTATGGCCTTGAAAATCCCCTCACTCCACAATATTCTCATTGAAAGTCAGGTTTCTTCTGGCCTATCCAGTTTTTCAGGGATTGCAGGCATGGGAGGAAGGGCATCATGGGTATTTTCAACAGCACTGCTATGCCTGGGCTACACCAACCATCGTAATCTACATCAGGGCCAGTGAACTGCAACCCACACGCCAAGCCTTTTCTCCACTTAATTCTGCCGCTAAGGTGGAGTAGGAGCTGTGCCCATGGGCTTGCATATTCTTTGTACTAGAGCAGCAGAGTTACAGTTGTGCTTGAGACTACACAATTGTTAAGGCCCAAACGTTTGCAACCCTGCCCTTTTTGGTAGACTTTGCTGACCAGTGGCTTGGTGGTGGAGTGTAGGGCTGTGTGGGGCGTGGCCTGTGTGGCTATATGAGACATCTTGAGCTGCACTGGTCACCCTGCAGCCATGGCTACCTGAGCACTGCTATCCCACAGCCGCTTAAGGATACACTTTAAGGAAGCTGCCTCTTGGATTTTAGCTTTCTCTTGAACCATTTGGGTTCTTTCTTCAAAATTTCTCTCCTTTTTCCAGGTAGAAATTCTTGCTGTATCGTCTCTGTCTTATACTCTGTAGCATATTTGACGCTCAGACCCCCACTGCTTGCTTTAAGTTGTTTGCAGATTCCGAAGCATGCCCTTTTACTGTCAACAAAGTCTAAATTAGGACTCCTCCCACCCTCTAGTCTCCACCTCCTAATGGTTCAATAGCTTTCCAAAATAATGCCACCTGCTGGAGAGCAACGCTCAAAACATGAGCCTGTTGGTGATGACATTTTAAACTCAAACCATAGCAAGCTAAAAGGCACGGGTAGGTATGACATCATCCAGATGTGGCCAAGCTGCTATGAAATTCCAGGTGGCTCAGGTTACGCTAAAGGTCTCACCTTTCCTTCAGTTGACATTCCAATGCTCACTTGGTAATAGCCTCTTTTGCTCACCTCTACAGCAGCCGGTCCCACAACATATGTCTCTCTTTGAAATTCATCTCTCTTTAGACTCCTAATTTCCATTCTTGCTTCCCAGAGGCAGAGCCAGCAGGCGTCTCCACATGGTTTCTTGATTCTCCAGCTGGGATGTATAATGGATACTGGGAGGCCACTTCCATTCCGATTGCTTCTTTACCTTCTGTTGAGTTCCAGGCAGTCACCATGAGTGGACAAGCAGGACATTTCCCTGAGCACGTGGATACCAGCACCCCCTCACCCCCCCCCACACACACTGGAACCTGCTTGCCAGAGAGAGCAGGGTTTCTCTCTGTGGGTGGCACTGCCTATGCTGGGCTTGGCCCTAGAAGGCCAAACTTAAACATTGAACTGAACCATCTGAGTCTTCTCCAGGAAACAGGTTGAACAAATCTCTTTTCCATCTCTGGCCTCATGAATATTCATAAGTAAAACAACTCTAAGCTGGAGATAATGATTCATGCAGGAAGCACCATTTTGAACATTATTATCTGGGAGTGACAAATGAATTTCTAATTTAACATGTGTATTGCACAAATAGATCACAAGAAGTTGAAAGGCAGAAGCATCTTTGAGAGTCATGACACTGCTGTGTAACGTAGCATAAAGTGGCAGAGGATGGAGCACGCCTCCCACTGGTGGCTATGCACAGAAACTTCCTTCAAAGCAGAAGAGAAATGAAAGAGAATGACATTTCAAACAGTGCTTGAGTTCACAAAAGAAGCCAATTATAATGACCGGGATTAAAAGAACAATAGCAAAAACAAAGAGCCAGTCGGTAGCAAAAGCAACATCATTGGATTGAGTTATTACTGTAGGATGAACAGAATCCTCCTTTTCTGCCCCTCTGACAGCAGAAATGGAGTGGAGGCCAGTTGGGTTCACTGACTGTTCAATAAGAATCAGAGGGCAATCACTGCAAGGCAGGATTGAGGAGGGGGTGGTGGAATTGATTTGAGCTGCATTTCAAGTTCAGTTTCACGTGGAAATGTTAATTTATAGCGTAGTAATGTGATAGCTACACTGCTAGACTGTGAACCAGAATTGGCCACTTCCACCCATCCAATAAGACAGTCAGAGCGGCTACTCTCCAGGACCTGTAGCTTCTCGAAAACCAGGACTGACTGACTTCTCAAAGTTCTAGATACCTACCACCACTGTTCCCACCACAGCCCATTTTCCTTCCAAATGCTGGAGTAAAGTGACCTTTCATTTCCTCCGCATAACGAGCCTGTGTTGGCTTGCTTTATCTCAACTTGACACATTCTGGACTCATCTGAGAGGATGGAGAGAATTCCTCCATAAAACTGGACTGTAGGCAAGCCTGTAGAACATTTCCTTAATTAGTGATGGGTGTGGGAGAGCTCAGCTCATTGTAGGTGGTGCCAGCCCCAGCCTGGTGGTCTTATAAGAAAGCGGGCTAAACAAGCCAGTTAGCATCACCCCTCCATAGCCTCTGCACCTGTTCCTGGTACCAGGTTTCTGCCCAGTTTGAGTTACTGCCTTGGCGTCCCTAATGGACTGTGTGTGATTCAGGATATGTAAGCTAAATAAGCTCTTTCCTCTCCAAGTTGCTTTTGGTCATGGTGTTTCATCACAGCAATAGGAGCCCTAAGACAGAGCATTCGTCCAAAGCTCACAAAGCTCACACACTCTTACAGAACATGAACACCTATACCTTGATGCTCTATTCTCTCCTGCCACTTTCCCTCTTCCTCCCCTCCCTGTTGGGGGTAATATTTCTCTACATTGTATAAAGGTATATCTCTGGATTTTCAATTATTAATCTGGTACTTGCAGAGAGCTAAGTGCTGGCAGGATTTTGGTATTGTCATTATTATGGCCCACCTCGGGGTTTTGTATTTTGTGAATATTCATCCTTCCTCACATGCCTAAAGGCAGTATAGAGATGTATCAGAGGTTGTCTTACTACTGATTGCTTGTAATAAAGCTCTGATGGTTAATTGCTGGTGCAGGAAGTAAGAGCGTGGAACTTCCAGTAGAGGGAAGATAAAAACAGAAATGGGAGAATTGAGAGGGACATGGAAGGAACAGATGTGAATTACACCAGAGCAGAGAGGTATAGAGCTAGCCATGGGGTGGATCATAGGCCAGATAGTCAGGTTAAGTTAGATAAGCTAGATGAGAGACTGCAGAAGCAAAAGGCCTAAGCTTTAAACTATATTAGAAGCCTCTGTGTCTTAGTTATACTGCTGGTAGGTCTGAGAAAGTCCCACTATATCTACACTCTTCTTCCTGGTTCTTTCTCAACTCTACTTCAGCTAACGCAGATGTCCATTCATTCCTTATGATTGTTACTCTTCCTTGTCTACTTGATTGGATTTACAATCACTAAGGAGACTGGTGAAACATGCCTTTGGTCTCTCAGGTCATTTCAATGAATTCTCATTGAATGGAGAGGGTCCATACTTAATGTGGGCAGCACCATCCCATATGCTTGGAATGTAGGTGAATTAGAAGGGAGTAAAGGAGATTCTACCATCTCAGCACCCTTTTCTCTGATTCCTGGTACCCATGAAATAAGCAGCTTCCTTCTTCCACACATTGCCACTATTGTGATATTCTGACCAAGTGTATGGGACCAAGCAACTATGAACAGATTCATTAAACCACAATCAAAGATAAATTCTCCTCATTTAAGTTGTCTGTGCCAGGTACTTTGGTCACAGCAAGAAAAAGCAAACTAACACAGTTGTTATTTCCTCCAAGATAACCACCCCCCATCTTGAAGAAAAGCTCTTTAAGACACATGATGTTCCAAGGCCATGTAGGGAAACTAGATAAACTCAGGAAATAAACAACAGAAATGTTTCAGGAAATTCCTGAAACTGATCAGATACACTAGGTCTCTTTCTTCCTAAACTTACATAAGCTGAAAAGACTGCTCAGAGATACTCTTAGATAAGCTGAACTGCCTGGAAAGAAGCTCAGACCCAGAAGGAGGCACCCTGAAGAAACAGAGACCAACCTCCAACCTACCTGAAAAGGCGCTCTCTCTCTCTCTCTCTCTCTCTCTCTCTCTCTCTCTCTCTCTCTCTCTCACACACACACACACACACACACACACACACACACACACACACACTTTCTCTCCCTCTCTTGTTTTTAGAGATAGGGTTTCTCTGTATAGCCCTGGCTGTCCTGGAACTCATGCTGTAGACCAGGCTGGCCTCGAACTCAGAAATCTACCTGCCTCTGCCTCCCAAGTGCTGGGATTAAAGGCATGTAGCAGTACTGCCCAGCTGAAAGGCATTCTTTAACTTATTGATTTGCCTGCAGGTTGTGTAGTATGCTTCACAGTTTTCATGTTGGGGTAGGACTTGGTGATGCAGCTGCTTTTGAGTCATTTCTGCTCTTATAAGTTATCCTTCAACTATACTCCTGTAAGTAACTTCAATAAATCTCAGTGGTTCACCAAGCTGAACTTTAGTGATCTTCTTACTTCTGTTCTCAGTTTCCTACTTGGGGTGAGCAGGTGTTTGTTTATGTCTACAAATAGTCCTATAACAGACACCCTTTGACTTAGGCTGAGGGCTTGCCTTGCTAAGTCCCTATACACTAAAAAATATAAATTAAATAAAGCAACACACATAACTTTTCAAGTATTCTTGCTTAGCAATGCACTGCATGGTTAGAAGATAGTTGTTGACCTTATAATTGCTTGGCTGACAAGGAGCCAAGGCTGGATTTCAGTTCTAAAGGGTATTTCCACTGAATATGTATCATTTTATGTTATCAAAAGCTGGAAACTTATAAATAGAAGGAAGCACTGTAAGCTGAGGACCATCTGCAATGTGCCTGTGAATGTTTGCCTGGGAAAGTACAAGGTGTATGACAACACGTGTCCTTTATCTTATTAGAGTTTTACACCTGATGATATGTCAGTATACCTTCTTACCAGTGTGGTTAAATGGCTGCCAGAAGCAGCAATGGAGAGGAAGGAGTCGTTTTGGCTGTTGCTTGGCCTAAAGCCAACAATCATGGCAGGAATGTGTAGCAAAGAAGGTTTCCACCTCATGGGAAGACAAGAATCAGAAAAAAAAAGGGACCCAGGGGCCTTTCCATTCCCACTCTGTGTAGATGACTTGCCTACCTTTGTTAGGCTTCACCTTCCACAGTTTCTGCAAGTTAGCATCACGGTGAGGAACCAAGCCTTCAAGCCCATGGAAAAACATTGTATGTTCAAACCATAACAAACCACAGGCATGTGACTGTTTCTCTGAGGTTAATATATTATAGCCTAATGCAGGCAGAAGAAACGATGGGAACCAGATTTGTTGGGGAAAGAGCTTTTTAAAGATGCTTGGCCAAATCTCACCAATACAACTTTGATCAAGGATCTACCTTAGAATTGGACCACTGAGTTCCAAGACCTCCCCCATGGAACACAGTGTTGACCGGACCCAGAGAATGTGTGTGGGACTCACATCCTTGTGATACCATGTTCTGGATCAACTGAAGTTAAAACCCCAAACTTACCCAGGTAAAAGGCCTTAGGCTGTCTGTCAAGAGTCTCTGCTCTGATTATCTAAAGAAGTTGCTGAGGCTGAAGCTGGGCTGGTTCTGTGACTAGCAAGAGTGAGTCCCGTCAGTTCTACTAAAGCTGTAAACAAAGCTATGGTAGAAGCACAAACAGTGATCCTTCCTAGGACAGTGATAGGGCTGAGAGCAGAAGAAAGGAGAGAAATATTGATGAAGCAAAACCAACAGATGTCCACTGGAGAAGGCTCCCTGATTTCCATCTTCTCTGGGTTCTTAGTGCAACATACAGAGAGGAGATGCATGTAATCAAAGCTAAGAAGTATGATGCTTTTCCATTACTATGACAAAATATTTAAGAAAGACATTTGAAAGACTGAAACATTTATTTTGGTTGATGATTTTGAGATTTCTATTTGTGGCTGTCTGGATCTGTTTATTTTGAACCGGTGAGAGGCAGATTATCACTGCCACAGTCTGCTTTTCTGGATTAAACACTGATCACATACATCTTGGGAAAGGAAAGGGTTCCTTTTGTCTGATAGGTTATCATCCACCATCAAGGGAAGATTAGGCAGAGACTTTGAAGCAGAGACTACTGGGTAATACTATCTACTGGCTTGTTCTCTCTGGCTTGCTCTTGGCTTCTTTTTTGGCCCAAGTTCACCTGCTAAGAGGTGGCACTGTCTTCAGTGGGCTGGGCCTGCCCACATTAATCAGCAATCAATAAAATGCCTCCATAGATGTGCTCACAGGCTCACAGTATGATCGAGGCAATTTGTCAACTGAGTTTCTCTCTTCCCAGATGACTTTGCAACAAGTTGGCAAAATACCAAGCAGCACAGTCATGGTACATGGTAAAGAAAACCGAGCACTCCATGGAAGTCATAAAGGAAAGAGAGAGTGAAAAGAGAGGGACTTGAAATAATAGGTACATTTTAAGATTTTAAAACATTATTTTTAATTACTATGTTAATGTCGTGTGTCTGTGAGCGGATGTATACACATGAGTGTAGGCCCCATGGAGGTCTTTAGAAGAAAGCTGCTTGGAGCAGGTGGTTGTGAGCTGCCCAACATAGGTGCTGGGAACTGAACTTAGGTCTTGTGCAAAAGCAGCAAATCCCCATCTCCCCAGCTCTGAGTTGCGCTTTCGGTTGGCATGCCCCAGTACTAACCTAATTTCTCTAAATAGACCACTCCTCCTAATAGTCTATCCTGCTATTAACTCATCATTGATTAACCCATTGATAAAGTTGACAAAGTTATGATCCCATCTCCTTCCAACACTACTACCAACTGTAGACCCTTCAGTGCATGAACATTTTTGCAGAGAAGGATGGGCTTCATATTTATACCATGAGAGAAGACGGAACATGTTTGCTTGGGAACAGAAATACAGAAATTGTAAAGAATCAGTGTGACTTAGCCTGATTCCCAAATCATATGATACATAGAGCTGTAGTCTTCCATTTATTTTGCAGGTTCCTAGGACTCAGGGATGCGCGTCAGGAACTTCCCTTGGGTCCAAAAGATCATACTCTGCCCTGGCTTTACCAGATCACCCCGCTCTCTTCCACAGTTCTGCTTGTGATTTTTGGTGGACATGCTGTACACTAATACAGCCTTGAGAATAAAGGCTCATGTTCACTTCCATCTGTCAGGTCCATGGAGCAGGGCCTGACATATTGCAACCACTTAACAACTACTGAACTACCAGGTGTCTGAAAATGCTGAATGACCACTGGGAAAAGACAATAGGCTAAAAAGTATGGTTTACAAAAGCTCAAATCCAGGATGGGGACAAATACAAGACTGATGACACCCTTCATGATAGAGTGATGGTAAGCTGTCTTTTAAACATGATTATTTGTGTGTGTGTGTGTGTGTGTGTGTGTGTGTGTGTGTGTGTGTGTATGCCCATGGAAGCCAGATGAAGGTGTTGAATCCTCTGGAGCTGGAGTTACAGGTTGTTGTGCACCACCCAGCTCAGGTGCTGGAAAGGAAACTCAAGTCTTCAGCAGGAGCATCAGGTACTAAACACTGAGCCATCTCTTCAATCCAAGACTAAGTCATGCATGCAACATCAACTGACCATTTCTACTCCCTTCTTAGCTGTGACAAGACTCTGAACAGGCTAAGAGTTTGTGATGGGCCACTGGTTAATAATATTACTCTGAGCATCCATCAAGGGGAGCTATGCATGCATTAGCTCATTTGACTCTCATAATGGCCCCAAGAGGTGGATGCTATAATTACTGTGCTCATTTCACAGGCTGAAAGAGATTAAGGCACTTGGCCAAGGTCACAGGCCTCTAATAGGACCAGTCCAGGGTATAAATTCTGCTTGTCTGAGTCCAAGGTTCCAGTCCACAAGCACTCTGCTATTTGCTTACTACAGGAGAGTGCACCAGTATTAATTCTGCAAAAACACCTTACGGACGAGAATTCTAGCAATAGAGCCAGAGCAGTGAAGCCCCTGAGGTGCTCACAATGAAGATGATGGAGGGATGAGTGGGGAACTTTTGTAGACAATGAGTCTGTTGTCAAGGAGAGTGAAAGAGATGCTCCAGGAAGCTAGAAGCCTCTTTAGATCTCTGAGCATCATTGTTAAAGACAGAGATTGGATTTATTTTGGGGGAAAACTAGGAATATCATGTGTGTTCCAAGCTGACAGGTTTCTAAGCAATATGAATGTTAAACTTTTTGGAACTACATTCTCACATGTTAGTTTGTGTGAGCACTACCCAGAGAGCTTGTCAGAGCACACACCCCTGCACAGATATTTGCATTCAGCACATTTAGGGTGATGTTTTCCATTTGCATTTTGAACACGCTCTGAGTTGAGGACCTCTGCTGTACCTTGGCTGGCTCATGCTTTGAGCAACAGTGTCCTCGAACAGGGGATAAGGGATATTTTCTTGGGCCAAGGGAAATGGCTTGGTGCTTAAAGCACTTGCCACACAAGAGCACCATAGTTTGGGTTTCCAGGACACATGTAAATGCCAAGAGATTATGGTGACCTCTCTCCAATTCCATCCTTGTAGGGTAGAGATGGGATCTCCTAGCGAGCTGGTTGGGGATACTATCCAGGTTTGATTGTTAGATCCTGCCTCAATGAAGAAGGTTTAAGAGCAACTTAAGAATATTCCTATCATCAACACCAGGCCATTACATGTATACACACATGTGTCCACATTGTTCAAACATGCACACATATCACACACATGGAAAGAAGTAATGTTTTCTGTAAAGAACTCTATAGTGACTATTCTAGGCTTTAATGACTGTGCCTTTACAGTGCAGAAGCCAAAGATGATTGATACAACGTAAATGAATGAATAGGTGTTACAATACATCAGGCAGTCCAGCCCTTCTACTTCAGTTGGAGTTCTTCGTTGCCCTCAGTAGACATCACTGGCTAGTCTGACAATGGAAGGGGATATTTCAGTGCTTTGCCATGGCAGAGCACCATCTGATCATTATTGGTTCTTCAAGAAGGTCCCGGACCTGTTTCTGTCAAGTTGTCCCTGATGGCCAACCTTCAATCTTGACCTTAGTCAGTAGAAAGCACTAAGAATTGGGCTATGTCTCACTGACCACAGGTTGATGGCAGCACCTGAGAAGCACCTCTGAAGCTGGGTCGTGTATGTGTATGTGTAAGTTGACAGAGGTAAAGAACGGTAGCAGGGGATTTACACAGGCCATTGGAGGGAGCCTTACACATGGTGGGAGCTCCATATCTTCAGCAATGTGTACACCACCAGATCTGCCCGATGTTGGGGGGATGAGTCCATTAGGAAAGGCTCTAACCTTCCAGCTCAGGTGTGAAGTCCAGCATCAATGACTGGACTCTGTTTTAGGGCTAAACTCAAGTTGTCAGGATCCAGGAAAACCCTTATCCTCAAGGAGCAGGGCTGAGTCCCAGGTTGCAGTACTCTGCCACTTTCTTACCATAGGAGGATGTAGTGTTGACCCTGCAAAACCATCTTACAGTTCAGAGGTTAATCAACAGGCTGATAATGCCATGAAGCATCTGAGATGCCCATGGTAGAAGTGACAGAGAGAGAACAAGTCTTATTTATTTTGTAGAACATGACTCTAGTGGCCATCATAACACCCCAGTGAAGAGAGGCTCAACATTGGTTTCTTGGCCAAGAGCTGGGACCTGTTTCATGAGGGAACCAAAAGTTTTCTTTCCAATGAGCTTCCTCGGTTGGTCTTGATCTACTTACCCACTGTCTGTCTGTGTCTGTCTGTCTGTCTGTCTGTCTGTCTGTCTGTCTGTCTCTCTCTCTCTCTCTCTCTCTCTCTCTCTCTCTCTCTCACACACACACACACACACACACACAGAGAGAGAGAGAGAGAGAGAGAGAGAGAGAGAGAGAGAGAGAGAGAGAGATTCCTATTGAGCTGTGTTGCTTGCACATACCCATAGACACTGCAGAGGACCTGGCTTCCAGTCCATGTGTGAAGAAGCTATGCTATAGTTTGTAGAATGGACCCTGGGCATGGGACTGTGAAGTCAGGGGCTCTGTGCCTTTGGGGATTCTGGAAAATGTGCATTCCTTGTGTCCCTCAACTGGGGTAGATTACTCTGTAGCAAGCAGATTCCATTTCATTGATAGGTAGAGCCTAATTCACATACTTCTGTCTCTGGGCAAAGGCTGATGGGAAAGAGTTTCAAGCTTCTGATATAATATGAGGGTGTGTGTGTGTGTGTGTGTGTGTGTGTGTGTGTGTGTGTGTGATCCCAACTAATGAGCTCCCAACTCAAGGAACAAAGACATGAAAATGAATTCCAAATGCTCACTAGCCCTCTGAAGAGACAGTTTTGAGATCAAGTCCAACACATCTAGAAATCAAATCCAATCTTTCTTCCTTTTCTCACCTTCAGCCGTTGGATGCTGGAGCTCTGAATTGTGAGGCTCTCACGCTTGTACAGCCAGCACTTTGCCTATGGAGCCATTTGTCTGGCCCCCAAGCTGATGGTTCACTTCTTACTCTTCCCCAGGCCTTCAGAAAGAGTTCAGTTTGTTATTTACAAGGGACCTCATTTGTTAGCAATGAAAAATGTGTTTTCCCCTTTCCTAGAGAGGAGTCTTTGGTGTCTCCAAAGCTCATGACAAGAAGCAAAGGTTTTAAAAACTATGAAGGTATGTGAGTAGAACAGTCCAGTTAATACCCTGAGTACAGTCAGTGCACCCAGGAGTCCAAATTGAAAATAGACTGGTTGGACCTCAGTGAGGCAGCTACCTAGATTTTAGGCTTGTGGCAACATGGAATTTCCTTTTCCGGAAGTGTTGAGGCATTTGGCTGGGTCCACCAGACTGGCAGAATAAGGATGGCATTGTTGGGTGTGGAGATAGAGAAACATATCCGACAGACTGCACATGCCCTGTTAGCTATGCTTGAATACTTCCAGTATGCCACATCAGCTTGTGGGGGAAGAAGTGTGAGGCCGAACATTCCAACACACGCAAGTGTGTACGTGTCTGATGGAGGAGGTACTGACTCTGAGTTTGCGAACATAGCTGCCTTTTATCCCTAATCTAGTCCAAACAACTTTAGCAATTGTTAGAGACACTGAAACTGCTAGAGGGAAGTTGGGGAGTACTCGAGTATTTTCTCTGACTCTTAGTTAAACATTGGCAACTTTTCTGAGCCTGTAAATATTATTGGGGTCCAGCCATTTCTCTTTGTACTCTATGAAAATTAACTCAGTCCACAGGGGCTGCAATCACTGCCAAAACCCCCAAGTGTGGGTTCTTCCTCCACACTGACAAAAATAACAGTTAATTAGGCTGCAACACCCAAAGGAAAGTGAACTCACACCACCAATCACAGAGAGGCATGCAAAGTGTTGCCATGGCAACTGGCATTTACAGCTCTTCCATTTTAATGTATCAAGGGCTGAGGATAATTTCCCAGTGAGAATACAGGAGGGTGGGGTACCCCCTTCCTTCTTTCTGCCAGTCTGTAACCAGCACAGGACATCCATTCTTGTGGCAACAGGTTTAAAGGAAAGAAGAGACGCCCACAAAAGAAGCAAACACCTGGCACGGATGCTCACAGGCCTTGGAAGTCTCAGGGAGGACAGCACACATTCTTAGACTCAGCACGGCAGCACTGTTGGCACATAGGAGCTGTAAGCCATGGCTTCGCTTGCAGGTGAACTTTGTTTTCATGGAAATCCTCCCTGCCTTCTTGGCTTTTACTGCACACTCTGTTCTCAGCCCCTAATAGTCATCATCTTATTCACTCTTCATGACTAAGTGGGAAGTGATTGTTATTCTCCATTTATAAATGAAGGTTAGGAGAGGTGAGATACCTTAACCATATAGTCTGGGGCAGAGCCTAGATTCTCCATGTCAGTTTCCACATCCCTTGTACTGTCTATCTTCTCTGTATATCAACTCATACGCTTTGTAAATAGGGGTAGATATACTTGCTACCATTACTATCAGTTAGCCATGGCTGCGTAACAAATGGCACAATATCCCAATGGCAGGTAAAGCACACCCTCGGACAGATTGGAGCTCTATTCTTATATGTTCATTCCCAGCCTCAGGAAGAAACATCTAGCCAAAGGAAGCTGTTCCCCTGGTGATGGATGAGTCATCATAGAAGCTAACCAATCACAAAAGTCTGTTTCAAGCCCTCCTGGGTCACATCTAATTTCCTATTGGACAAAGCAAGTCAAGTGGTCAAATTCAAGAAGCAGAGACGCATGCTCCAAATTTTGTAGCTGTGGTTTCAAACTTTTATGGCAAGAATATGGAGACAAAGAGAGATGAAGAGCAGCATGAATATGCATGAGCAGGTATCTCTGTTGTAGGATATAGAATCCTTGGGTATATGCCCAAGAGAGGTGTAGCTCTTTTATGTGGTAGATTTATTTTTGGCTCCTTTGACACTCCTCCATGCTGATGTCCACAGTGGCTGCACCAGTTGGCACTCCCACCTGCAATGAGTAAGTGTTCCCCTCCCCCACATTCACATGAGCATTTATTTTTAAAAGAAATTTATTTTTTTATTTTTTTGTATTTTAGCCATTTTGACTGTGGTCAGATGAAATCTCAAAGCAGTTTTAATTTACATTTTCCTGATGGCTAAAGGGTTTTTTTTTTTCCTTTTTTTCTTTTTTATTAGATATTTTCTTTATTTACATTTCAAATGTTATCCCCTTTCCTAGTTTCCACTCCAAAAATCCCCTATCCTCTCTCCCCTCCCGCTGCTCCCCAACCCACCCATTCCTGCTTCCTGGGCCTGGCATTTGAGAATGTTCTTTAGACATCTTCATTTTATCTTTTGAGAACTCTCTGTTTAGTTTCATGCCCCATTTTTTAACTGGGTCATTTACTTTCTTTTAGTTCTTTATGTAATTTTTAGTTCTTTATGTAATCTAGATACTAACCCCTTGTTAGAGGTATAGCTGGTAGAGATGTTTCCCATTTTAATGTGCCCTCGACTGAACTGATGCAACCTGTGGCCCTAGAGAGAACCTCCTATGTCTATCTGTTAGAGATATGCATTAAACCAACTCTTAATGACTTCCCATCATACCCATAGATCAATTAAGCGCTCAATCGTCATCAGAGATGCATCTATTTGAAGTAGATGGTGATTAACATAGATACTCACAATTGATAAAGGTGCAGAGAATAAGAAACTACAGAATGCTCAGACTTAAGTGAAACATCTAGACCACATTTCTTCCTCCAAAAGCTCACAGATCATTGCAGAAGAGAGACCGGAACAGTGTAAGATCCAGAGGCAGTAGATGATTATGTGGAAATAATGTTTTCCGGGGCACAGCCCACAAGTTGTATGAAATATTGACTCATAGCAGTTGAACGGTATGCGCAAGACCTGTGCAAGCTCAAGCCAGACAAAATTCCACTGAGGATTTTGCACCAGGGCTACATCAGTGAAGCAAATACCCACCTTTGAAGAGTTCCCTGGGTAATGTAACTCTCTCTGATAGACACTGGGAAGGCAGAGAGAAATTCAAATATACCTCTACATGTTTCTTATGAGAGCCTGTCTCAGAAAGGAGCACACATCACAGTTACCTGGGGAAGCTTGTTAAAATGCAGGTGCTCAGATGACAAACCATAGTCTTTAGTTCATTGGTCTTGAGTGGAGCCTAGGAATCTACCTCTGGGACCAGCTCTTGTGCATGTTTCTCAAACAATCTGATCCTCACCCTTCTCTTTGAGTCCTTGCTCATACTACGTGAGACATAGGATAACAAGATTATGGTGAGCAGATTCTTGCAGAGCAGCCTTTTTTCTCAGTCCTAGGGAGGCTGAGGCATAAAGCTCACAGGTTCAAGGCTAGCTTGGAGTATAAAGTGAATTCAAGGTCTGTAGAAGCAACTTAGGTAGACAATCTCTCAAAATAAACAGTAAAAAGAAAACCAAGGAGCTAGCTCAGACCTGTAGTCTAGCATGTCCAAGGATCTTCTTTCAATTCCTAGTAGGTCTGTGAGTTTCCTAACATCACTTTGGCTTGCTGGATACCGAGCCTTGGTCAAGTCTATAGTGAGTCTCTGCCCAGCTCCAGTTTGGTCAGAAACACAGGGAACTTGATGCCATTAGTGATAAAGACACCATGACCCCTCCATGTCCCACTTGACAGATATAGACAGATGGGGACTTCTGTGATCATTTCTGGTTGGGGGTTGGGTCAGCTTTTTGCTGATTGACTCCTCGATGATCAGATCACTGAATGAACCTCAGGACTGTCACCTCAGGCTCCGTGAGGAAGGTGCTGAATTCTGGTTTTGGCAGTTGAAAACAGAGAACACAGTTACATTTCTCAGGAGTGACTGCAGTACTCCAAGTCATACCCACAGTCTCTATCTTTTTATTCTTTCTTACACTTCTGCTACGGTTTAGCTGCTCTTTGGCCTGAGAGCCTTGAGTTACCACTTAACTTTCTGTTTCAAGATGAAGATCACAGAACCAGCAGTCTCTAGAGTTGGGTATTTACAATGTGCCTGGCAGTGTTCAGTGCTTTAAAAAACCTGCAGCAACAGCACAGGAACACCTACACTTGCCTCTACTTTATCTTTGTTATCAGCTGATAAAGAAACTTAAACTCGAGTAGGAATTGCTTGAGACACCTCGAAATAGCACCTATGCTTATCATGTTTTCAAAATCACCGTGGCTTTTTATAATTCTTTTATAATTGCCACCATATCTTGCTACTTAGTAAGTTAATGAGGATGCTCTATTAGCAGGAAAGTATGCAGGGAGCCTTCTGGGATGACCACAGTTTCCATTTTTATATGGGCGCATGCGACAGACCTATACTAGCATTTTCTTTCTTACTAAATTTTTTTACTGACTTTTTGTGGATTTCATATCATGCACCCCAACCCCACTCATCTCCCCACCCTCTCTATCTGTCCTCTGCCCTTGCAACCTTCCCCACAAAACAAAACAACAAAGCAGAAACCATCTCCCATGGAAGCTGCCTTGTGTCATAATGTGTCTGTCCCATAGTATACTCTTTTGCCCAAGCAGCTTTACCTGCAAATGTTCATTGCACTGAGTCATTGGCCTGGTTGGAGGCCTCTGGCTTCTGCTACACTATCAATACTGGATCCTTACCTGGACTCCTCTCAATCCTGATGTTCTGTGTCATGGAGATCTTGTAGCTTTGGTTCTGCAGGACCAGCCCCTTCACCTGCTCCAGCAGTTCATAAATGAGATAGATGTTGGGATGGCCCAACTTAAAGCCCTGGATCTGGGTCTGGGTGGTAGCTGAGTTGCTGAGCGCACCAGCGCTCCCACACTTACACCATCAGGATCAGCTTTTCCACACCCAACCACCAGGGGTCAGCTCTCCAGCACTGCCCTGGCAAGGGACAAGGCCATCTCTAGAGGTTATACACTTGAAGCCTGCTTTTCTCCACCCATGCCACCAGGGCCAGCTCTACTGTGCTGCCCAAACAAGGTGTGGGGCCTGCTTTCCCAAGTGCTGCAGCTGGCAAGGGGGCTGTGCTAGCATTTCGTTCCTGGTACCACGGTACAGAGAGAACCCATTAAGGAAAGAAAGACTTACCTTGTGGTTTCAGATCTTTCATCTCCCAGTCCTTGGCTCAGCTGATTCTGAGCCTACACCTGACATAGTATATCAGAGGCTGGGAGTGAGTGACAGGGGAAATTCATCATCTCTGGGTAGACAAGAAGAGAGAGGGGTGAGAGTAAGTGACTCAGGGGCCAGATAGAACCTTGAAAGCTATAGCTCCAGTGTCCTAATTCCTTCATCCAGGTGCCACCTCCTAAAGTTTCCAGAATAGTGTCACTAAGATCAAACATTCAATGATGAGCGTGTGGGGCAGAATTCATATTCAAACTCCAGTAAGAACCACATCGATTTGCTCAAGTTGTTCAGCTCAGTTTAGAGTGATGACTTCCAAAGTAAGTATATTTTACTTCAAAAATAGTGAAGCAGAGAGGGAAAGTGTATGAGATTTTAATGGAGCTGGAGGGGCCGAGTCATGATGGGTGCACGAATTTCATTCTGCTCTTCTGATGACTCTGGATGTGTTTGAAATTTCCCATAATGAAACATGTGTGGAAAGAACCTCATGCCTTAGCCACAGTTGAAAACATGATGACAATGAGGGCATTTGTGGCACAGGCATGGTATCCCAGCACCTGGGAAGCTAACGCAAGAAGATCA
The DNA here is from genome assembly GCF_000001635.26 of Mus musculus. NCBI lineage: Eukaryota > Metazoa > Chordata > Mammalia > Rodentia > Muridae > Mus > Mus musculus. The sequence goes on along the minus strand of NC_000073.6, from coordinate 117,694,974 downwards.
AGAGTTCAGGGCTACCAGCCTGGGCTACCTAATGAAACCTCATGTCAAAAAAAATTATGGTGACTGTAGTTTGATATAGTTAGTTTCTCTTTCATTACTATGCATCCTTTTATTCATGCATCTAGATACACACTTTCTAATAGATGGTGTCCACAGGCATAGCAAGATAGCTGACACTAAATATTTAAGATCCTCCCGTTATTTATACTTCCTCTGGCATGAGATGCCAAGACACCCTTGAATTATAGCCTGTGTATCTGTAGAGAGGTTTACAGTTTCAAAAGACCCTCCTTCCCTGGTCACATTTCATCTGCACAGCGGTGAGGATCCGCTGATGACATCCTCAGGACTGAAGGCTGGCTTCTTAATAGCTGGCCTGTGGTAAACGAGACAATTACCAGAAATTGTGATAATTTCTGACTCTGTTCTTACTGAGCAGTGTGAACGCAGTGAGGATGCGTTTACTGCAATGTGATCAGAAAATACAGTGGTACAGACTCCCTGTTTTTGAAACTGAAAGGCAATTTCTCTTTATATGTATGCTCTACTACCTGCACAAAATGCAAAATATTGAAAGCACTCATTTAGAAACAACTCAGGGCTAAGGACAATCTTGAATTATCATGGTGGTTATTTCCTTGTTTTCTTGGAGTTTTCCGTATAAACACATGTTGCCATAGCTTTCTTGTTAGAACTGTCTTTGCTGTATCACAAAGGTTCTGGGAAGTCATTTAAATCCCCAGCAGTTTTCAGTTCCCTGGTGTCTTCATTAACCCTTTCATCCTTTCAGAGTATGTCTGTCTGAGTCAGTAAGATGGCTCAACCTATGAGCCCAGTCTGACAATCTGAATTTTATCCTTGGGTCCCACAAGATAGAAAAAAAGCCTGACTCCCTCCAGTTATGCCCTGATCACCACAGGCATGACAGGGCACGTGTGCCCCACAATGGAATAAGTAGTGTAATAGAACACTTAAAAAGAGCATGTAGTTCCCTGTCATATGTTCACAACCATCGAGTCAAAGCAGCAGATTATATACCCACCAACAGATGGATGGGGAAAAACAATGACCATATGTACAGTGGAATTATATTTAGTTTAAGAATTAAACTACATTGTTTTCAGGAAAGTGGGTGGAACTGGAGATCATCATGTTAAGTAAAATAAGCCAGAGTCAGAAAGACAAACACTGTGCATTTCCTCATGACCAAGAGTAGAAGTGGGGGTGATGGGGAGACGAAGGAAATCCACAGAAGAGGCAACTGTGAGAGATACTAAAGGTATATATGAGTAAAGAATATACGATGAGTATATTAAAATGATAAACTGAAGCCAAATATTCTGTATGCTAGTTTTGAAAGTTAATAAGAAATTATTGAGTGTGTACTTGACCAGTTATTGTATCAAATTCTGGTAGTATAGTATCAACTGAGATTCTCTGAACAAAGGAAATGTTTTCATACACACACATGTGCACGCCAGCACATGTGTGTCTGTGTGTATACACGTGTATGCATGTTTACTTCAAAAATAGTGGTGCTTGGTGAGGAAGGGACTAGGGATTCTGATGGAACAAGAGGGGCAGAGTCTTGGTGGATCTGGAGTTAGAGCAATGACTGTACAAATTTAATTAGACTCTTACGTTCATTCTGTGCATGTTTAAACTTTTCCATAACAGAACATTTGGGAAAGATCCTCACATATTGATTTAAATTGTGCAAAGCTGGGTGTGGCACACACCTGTGCCTTTTGACTTCGATGCCATCGATTGATCGAAATTCTACATATGAGCGAAAGCGCAGACAATTGTAGTTAAACATTAATGGGATGAGATGAGTGGATGGCTGAGAATGTTTAGAAGGACAAACCCCAGTTCTGGAAGCTCCGATGGCTGCGGAGTGGGTATCTGTGAGCTGCAGGCAACCCTGCAGACAGAGAAGGTGGGCTGATGCAGAGTCAATAGGAAAACAGCAGATGAAAGGCCACCCTGTTGCAGGAAGGCATTGGCACCATGAGATTGTTTGTTTTCTCTAATACAATGTGAAAGTGCTAATGGGATTAGCCTTTTGTGATGAATGCTAATATGATATGAAAACAAATGCTAATATACAATGTGAAATTGCTAACAAAGGAGAAAATTGCCAATAAAATTCAATGGACCTCACTGATAACATGCTTCCCACACTTCCCTGATCTGTCCAAGGCTGTCTGGCAGCAGAGCAGAAAAGAAACTGAGCTTGCAGGTTACTTGGTCATAGACAGTCATGGCTTCATAAAAAATTACCTCTGTGTGGGAGTGCAGGCACACACGGGACATTTGGGAACACACACACACACACACACACACACACACAGAGAGAGAGAGAGAGAGAGAGAGAGAGAGAGAGAGAGGGAGAGAGAGAGAGAGAGAGAGAGAGGAGTATATAGGTGTTGTGGTAAATCTTCTCTCAAATATGCCCCAGTAATGAAAATACAACACAATTAATATGATTACATGTTGTGCTACTAGACTGGGCAGATCTTCCACTACACCACCATCTTCCACAGCTTATGAGACCCCTTAGAACTTTCGGTTTCTCCAGGCCATGTGCTTCTGCTCCGCTTTTCTTCTTCTTTTCTTTTCTTCTTTTCTTCTTGTTCCTCCTCTCCCTCTTCCATTTTCTCCTTCTTCTCTCTCCCTACCTTCCACTCCACCTTCCCTTTTATCTGCCCAATCATCAGCTCTCTTTTATTTCACAAATTAAGGTGGGAAGCAGGTTTACAGGAAATTACCTGAGTGCTGACTCAGTCCTTGTTCACAACCACTCACAGGAGAACGGAATTGACATCAAATATAATTAGCCCCAGAGCTATTCACAACATTCAGGTGTCTTGTGGGTCCAGGTGTAGGTCTCAGGCAAGCCAGGAAAAGCCTTTCTTCTTTTAGGCCTTGAAACCGTCTAGAATTTGTTCTGTCTTCATATGCTTGACACTATAGCAGTGTGTAATTACTCAGGGAGAAGCTTACCTTCTCTGTCACCTCTCATGAGAGGCAGACAGAGGGAAATGACCTACCTATGGGCACAGAAATGGGTAAGAATCCATATCGTGGGTTTTCCTATTCTTTCCATCTCCTCTCACTGCATTTCCTCCTCCTCCTCCCCCTTCCCTCCCTCTCCTCCTCTTCCTCCTCTCCCCCCTTGGCTATCTTTATCACATGAACCTCCTTTATCCCTGTGTCTTCTGCTTCCTTAAAAAAATAAAACACATAAAAATATGGAAAAATACCACATTTTCTCCATATTCTCCACTTTCTCCAAATATTGTAATCCTTATTATTTTTATTGTTCCAAGGGTTATTTTTTTTCTCCAGCAAAAGCTAATAGTTGCTTTGGAAATGGACTTTGATTCTATAGTTGCCTGGTTTACAACACAAATTAGAGTGAAAACTCGGGTAAGTTACTCAAAAATTCGTCATAGATGCTTACTTTTCTAAGCCTTGTTATCTGCACCCACGAAATAGTAATAAATAGTAATGTCAACTGTAATTGAGACTATTAGTCAAAGGACGTATGCAGAGAGAAATACTGGAAATGGGTGGTTTTTCTTCTCCTTTGAAATATTCTTTAGTAATACTTGGTGGTATTTTTATTATACTCAATCCTAGCAGGCTGGTTGCTTTCTTATTATAACTACTATGTTCTGACACTTACTTTACTATTCCTAAGTGAAATTTATAGATTATGAATTCCCATACCCACATAATTGCATAAAACTTAATGTAATGACCTCACAGTATTATAAGGGAGAAAGAAAAAAAAGGCAGTTTATATAAAATTACATGCATTCCAATATGTAAGTGCTTGTTTATGGATATAGAAGTCATGATGAAGCAGCTGGAACTTGTCCCTGTATCTAGAACCACCATGGATGGAGGGAAGGCTATAGAGGGTGCACTTATGACACCAGCACGGAGGACACGAAGACTGGAAGATCCCTGGGCTAGCCAGCAGCCAGTCACGATGAATCAATGAGAGACCCTGTCTTAAAAAAATGAAGTGTGGAGTAAACGAGAGAGATACAGGCACTAGTTGACAGTGCATAGCGGTGCATATGTGTCCAGACAGATGAGCACATAGATGCACAAACATAACACACATAAATCATAAGACAATAAATCAGAGGAAGGCAGTGCTCCTTTGAGAGGGTCTGTGACAAGCTGGAAAGTGCTGGGTTGCATGACTCCCTCTCCTTCAGACTAAATGCAAGTGGAATATTGGTGCTGACTCCACATAAGAACATTGAAAGTGAGCCTAACCCACACAGCTTGGGCACATCTCAACAGCCATACTTTGTCAGAGTCATCAGACGGTCTCTACACACATCCATGCTACTGCTAAGAGAGGGTTCGCCTCAGACTAAATATTTAATTGCTTCTTGCTTCCTGAGACCACAGTGGATATTGTCTTCTCTTCCCCCAGGCCAACTTCCTTGTATTTTTGTTAATAAACTAATTACCTGCCAGATGGCTGGGGAGAACATCATCCCGGGAGAAATGATAGCACTGTCACCAATGGCCAAGCTGGTCAGGAATGGTTTGTATCAAAGCCAGACTGCGGTGTGAGAGGAAGGCTTTGTGGCACACAGTCCCATTTAGGTGAGGCAGGTGTTCCAGGGCGCAGGATCCTTATCCTCTTCAGTGGACTCAGGAAGGCTTTTCTGAGATTCACAATCAGTCTCATTCAGAGCTGGGAAGACGTTAACAGAACTTGGGATTTCACTGGGGGAAGAGTTTACTCAATTTAAGCATTTGAATTTCTTAAAGAAAAGCTTTCTGCCCAGTCCTCTCCACAGGCTATTTTTGTTTGTTGTTTGTTTTTGTTTTCTTTCTGAGAGATAATCATTTCTGAGGTTCTTTTACATCTTCAATATTTTGGCTTTAGCTCCTCTTCTTCAGTCTGAAAAGAAGATAAAGTTATTGCTACATTCCTATCCAAACAATCACCATACATATTCTATTGCCCTAAACAGTGGTTAGTGTTAACCCTTCATTTCAAATCAAAACTCCTGGACTGAAGAAATTAGGGCTGGAAGCATCCTCACGGGCTCTGCTGTGCCCCTTGATGTTGTGTTCGCCTTTGCATGATCCCTGAACAGCCTGATCACTTATGCACAAGTCATGTGTTATATCATCTCTGCTCCTCGGGCAAAGCAGACAATGACCTTGGGAACTTTGGGCTGCTGTGTGAGTTGATGTAAGATCCAAGTTTCTGCTGCTGTGCCTGATGCTTCACAACATCTTTATAAACTGTCACTATTAGCACCTAAGGGAGGCAGGCACCTTTCATTGTGAACTTCTTTATTTAGAGAAAGCCAACACCCTTTAAAAACACTCTTAACACACCTTCAAATTTGTTCTTTCTTGTGGTTTCACCCAAAACTGTTTGGAGAAACTTTAGTGGAATCTGCTGATGTCAGTGGGTCATTCTTTTAGGCAATGGTCTACAGCAAACTTGGCCCATGGTAAACTTGACTCCTTCAGAAGAATTGTGAATGCTCAGAAGTCTTCAGGTAAGCCATCTTCCCCCCACCCCCTTGAATGTGTGTTCTAAGACCTTGAGTGGAGCACACCGGAAAGATGTCAGCCATCTTTATTTTATAATGCTTACTCTAGGACCTCAACTGAGCATACTCAAAAATGCACGTCTTAAATCCAGCATGCTTAGATAGATGCCTCTCCCTGCTAAATCCTGGTATGGTCTTTCTTCAGGCACAGCTCTTCTTTGCAAATTAGCCAGTGCTCTCATTATACAATGCAAACAATGCACCTTTCTCTGATCCTGTGTTTGTTGGATCTGCTCATTGGTTTTCTGTTTATCGGGAGAAGAACCTTTGGGATCCAGTTACATCGCTACTGGCTCCTTTCAGGGTCTTATGGGAATCTTGACTTCACTTGATCAAGCACTGCATCTTGAAACCTGCTCTGGGGAAAGCTAGATTTGTTTTTCATTTTAACATGAGAATTACCAGGTTTCCTTGTGGAGTTTGATTGGCCCTCCCCTGCCTGCTCTTTCCTTCATCTCCCTGTCCTCCATCCTGACTAGACTTCCCAGTATTTCTGTTTACTTTCACATCACATGAATTCCTTGCCCCTCCCCAGCCCTCTCCCTTAGAGTTCATTCCCTGCAAGAATCCCCTACTCCTGTCTCTCTGTCTCTGTTTCTGTCTCTGTCTCTCTCACTCTCTCTCACACACACATACACACACACACATGAGACTAAGATGCACACAAGTGAGAGCCATGTGGTATGGGGCTTTTGGAGTCTAGGTTACCTCACTATATTTTATTTTCCTTTTCTTTCCGTCATGTTCTTCACTGATCACTTGCTGCTAAGTGCAAAGAGCTAACCTCAAATACCTAGCTGAGTCCACCCTTTTTTTTTTTTGTTTTGAGGACCACCACAATTTTATCCTCCCCCTTCTGTGACCTTGGCTATGACAATACCATTTTAGTAATCTATTCTGACTCCTGGCCTTTTGAAATCCATTATCTGCACATCAGCCAGAGTCATTTAAAAACTGGACTCATGTCCCCTCTATGCTAAAAGTTTCCAGTCATCCCTGATGGCCTTAGAATTAGACTTGTGCTCTCTACCTACATGTCTATGACCCCAGATGATCCGACCTCATCCATGTGGACAGCCTCTCCTCAAACTTTCCTTTCCGATTGTCATCATCTTGCCACCCTGTCCTCCCAACAATACAAACTTCTCTTCCAACATTCAGGTTTGGTACCTGTGTTCTTTCAGTTCCGAATGCCTGTCATTTGCATTCTCCTTTGATGACTTCCTGTCTCTGTCTCCCTAACTCTGTGTGTGTATGTATGTGTGTATGAATGTATCTCTCTCTCTCCCTCTCTCTCTCTCTCTCTCTCTCTCTCTCTCTCTCTCTGTAGGCATGGACATGCCACAGGATGTGTATGGAGGTCAGAAGTCAGGCTCAGGTGTCTGTCTTCACCTGCCACCATGTTTGAGGTTGGTTTCTATTGTTTTTTCCATTGTGTCTACCAGGCTAGCTAGCTTGTAAACTTCCAGGGGTTTTTCTTGCTCTGTCTCCCATCTCTCTATAAGTGCTCTGTGCCCAGATTTGACCTGCATTCTGGGTGTTTAAACCTGTTTCTTCACACTTACAGGACAAAGGTTTTTAACCTCTGGGTCAACTCCTTGACTGATTTTCATATTTGACCCTTTCAGAATTACTTCCTCCTACTTCGTCTAGTATGTCATATCATTCTATTGTATTTATAAGGTGGTGACATAATTCACTGGTGACATAATTTACTGTTCAATTTGAAACAATTACGAAGTGAAAGGGGGATTCTGTAACATGGGAGCCAAGCAATAAGCTTAAAGCAGGGTAGTCCTGGCGTGGGTACCTCTTGTTATTCTCAGCCTCCCAATTATATGTTTGTTATCTTCATAGGCTTTGTCATTAACTGGTATTTACATGTTTATGATATGTTGGCTTAGTGAAAATGTCCGGGGAATGGGGCTATTGACGCGCTGGCATGGCATGGCATCCTTGAGTAACATTCAGCCCACGGTGCACACACAATCACTACATGTGAAATAAAACCTCCTGAATGGAAGTCACTGAGCTTCCATGGCTTATGGAAGTGTGGGTTAGCTATCCTGGCTACACACCCTTTGTCATAGTGAACAGAAAATCACAAATCCTTCTCTTCTGAGATGATCAGGAATCATGTTCTTTTCCAAATCAGGAGGTGTTGACCAAAGCTGGCTTAGTCACAGGGCTTCCCGTCGATTACTAAGCTCATCTCAGTCACCCCCTATTCTCCCCTTGTTTGAATTATGTGTGATGGGCACAAACCAGAACATATTCCATGAATCAAAGGTGCTCACCCAAGCTGCTTAGAGGAGGTCATGTTTTCACACCATTTGAGACCATACGATAAGTCCTCTCCTTGCTTACTGGTTGGAAATTACAGTAAGGAACACTAGGAAAAAACCCAACAGGATCATTGAATTAATTAGCAAGGGTGGTGACTGTGTAAAATCTGCTTATTGTGTGGAGTAGGGATTGCATTGCATGCTAATGAATACTGAAGTCCCTTGGAAGTGGGAAGTGGAAATGAGTGAAGAGCCCTCTTCAGCCATTTGGTTTCTTCTCAACAGCCCATCCCCCACCAGACTGGCTTTCCCAGGGGCCCCAAACAGAAAATCCCCTTATCACAGGGAGCACAGACTGCAGGCAGGGCTTGCACTTGTACGATTTGAATTTCCATAAAGGAAGGGCCTGGTATTATGTAACTGCTTGTGGGTTCTGAGGGCTTCTAATGGGGCTTCCTTTTGTACCGTTTCTTAGCAACCAATTGAAGTTCCTAAGCTGAAACAAAGAGACCCAAAGCCCATCACTCCTTGCGCACATTCCTGAGTCTAGCCTGTCTCTGAGGGAGCTAGCCTGGGGAATTTGCTCCTTTTCTTCCTTGCTAAAGCTTGACAATCCTTATTCCATCACTGTTTCCTCTGGAAAGGAAATGGAGTTGGGAGGTGGGGAGACACATTAAGGCTAGTTCTCTGCAGAAGGTCAAAGGAAGTTGATAGAGTTTTCAAAACAATTGACCCGTGTATATTCATTGTAATCAGAGGGGACTCTGTGTGAGAGGTCAGAGTGTCCGTAGGACTCCTTCCTCTATCATTTACTGTGTGTCCATGGACAGATTGTCCTACACTTCCTTTTGTGATTCAAGATTAAAGAGCAAAGATCATGTGTTTCTCATTAGCTTGCTTCAAGCATAAAGACAGGTCATTGGTTTAATAAACAGGTATGAGATGAGGGCTTGGATTTTCTTTGTCCTGCACCATCCCTGGTACTGAAGGCAATCAAATGAATAAGACAAAAATCCCTACCCATAGGTTTAAGGAAGCTGTGGTGGGGGATTGAGAAGCTGGTGGAGTGAGAGCATCATGAAGGATCTCTTTGGGAATGTGACACTTAGCACAATCATAAGCTCTACTCACAACCTTAACAAGTGCACATTAAGTATGCCTTAGCTCTCTTTTCTTCATTAATTTGCTGATGTCATTATTCATTCATACATTTGTGCTCACTTCCTTTAGTAACTCAGCGGCTCAGTCACTGACACATCAGTCCAAACATATAGCTCTCTGTTCTTCACTTATATTTTCTGAGGACAAGAATAACAGGGTCCTTCATCCAACATAACAAATACCACTTCAAAGGCGAGAAAAGGCAAGGCTCACAGAACAGTTTCTTAACATCAATGTCCCTGTCATTCAAAGCTATGTAATCGTGTGTGTGTGTGTGTGTGTGTGTGTGTGTGTGTGTGTGTGTGTGGTCTTTGAGTGTGTGTGCCTGAGGGAGAAAGAACTGCCCCGTGATTGTATGCTACAGATCAGCACCCAGTACTACCAGCTTCTACTGACTAGTGTCCTGAAGCACTCTCATCCTGTAATAACCAAACACTTTACTAGACATTGTCAAATGCCCCTTGAAGAGCAAAATTGTCTCCAGCTAGTAATCTCCAGTCTATCAGAAGCCCCTCCTTAGAGAAATGAATGCACCCCATTTCTTGAGACATGAAACAGGATTGGGCTTTCCCTGAGCAGATTTTTTTCAGACGTGTGTGTCTCCTAGAGAGATACAGTTTTGTGTTAGAAAACAGAAAGGGACTTGGGAACTTCTCAAAATCAGAAATAAAAATCTCACCTTCAGGAACTCTTTTTATCATGTCTGAGAACTGTAGCTCATTCAACAAACATCTCAAGGCTTCCTGGAGTCTCAGTTATGACAGAGAACCACCGTTCACATGGAATGCAGGGCAAAGCTGGGTGGTTTGAATTCTGCTCTGACTCTTGATGGTGTCATAGCCACAAAGTGTAACCCATAATCCTTTAGGGGGGATAATAGCAGTGGATACTTCCCACTAAATGTGTCTTTGAAATGAGGAATTCAAAGCAGTTATCTGGGTCTAAGGCACTGTTCAAGGACACTGTCTTTTAAGGTCTTTTGAATACCAGCAAGGTAACTCAGCTGGCTTGCTCCTCACTACCCTGCATGCATGTAGATATTGGAGCCAAATATAGAGGGTCTGAGACCCTATAATGTTTTCAGTGGTGTTGGAGATTGGTGCTAATACTTTGAATCTGTTTGTCCAGAAGCTGAAGGTCCTTGTCCCCAGTTGGCTTTTGATCTATCAATAAAAATGCCAGTGTCCAGTAGTTGGGCACAGGGTGGGACACTTAGAGTTTCATGGGTAGGATGCAGAGAGAATTACCAGGACTGGGAGAAGAATGGGACTCAGTAGCAGCAGGAGATGAAGCCACCCAATCATTTGAGACTTACAGTAAGTGGTCACTGGCCAATTCCCCAACTGGGCCCAGCGGAAGGTTTAGGAGTGCCCAGTCTTTGAATTAGCCAAGGCATTTTAAAACTAACTGGTGTGTGTGTGTGTGTGTGTGTGTGTGTGTGTGTGTGTGTGTGTGTTTTCCATTCATGGATTCAAGATAGCTCCTGAGTTGGTGTGTACATGTAACTCCCTGGGAGCACAAAGTGGTGCAGCCAAAAAACTACCTGCAACACAGTGGCTCTTGAATCTTACCTTTTCTTTACATTCTTACTGTTTCTCTTCTTTCCCCTTTTCCCATCCTTGCTAAGCTACCACCCAACCCTAACTGAACTATCATAGTTGCTTAGTTACCAACTGACTCTAGTTCTTGCTTTCTTCCAGCTAGTCTCTGGAAATCAGAGATTAAAGCCTTCCCATTAAACGTGAGTTTAAATGTAAACACCTTGCCTATTCTGTAGGGTTGTGATTACTCTCTTGGCTCCAATGTCAATATCTGCCAATCTCCCTTCATGCTCACCTAAACTTGCTCACTAGCCTTATTTGTTGATGTGCACCTCAAAACACAATTCTGATTGTCTCTCCCTGTGAGAGTCTTTGAGTTCTTACACACCTTCTCTGGTAGTCCACTCTTCTGGTGGGAAGAGAATCCTAACTGAGGCTCCATATTCTGCTTTCTATCTGCTACTGTGATACTATTACCCATAGCCTCCTTCTGTGGTCCACTTCCTGAGAGTTCTTTCCTTCCCTCTGTGTGCTAGGCTCCCTGCATCATGGATGCTTTGCTTCCAGTCCTGTGCCTTCCTAGAAGCTCTCTTCTGGTTGCACTAATTGTAACTTTGCCATAGGATCCAAGATTCAGCATTCTTGGTTCATGGAGACATCTCCATCAATTACTCATCTTCTCATAGATGTTCTCACAACCTAGCATCCCTTCATTTGCTGTGTTCTAGCTGTAATTTTATGTTTATGTATGTGTTTACTTTATCCACAGCTGTCTTCTATGTGAGACTCTAAGTGCCACAAGGAATGAGGCACTGTCTGCTCTGTTACCATTTTGAACTCAGTATTTAGTGTCTGGTGCATAGCAGGTGCCCATTAAATATCAGTTGTTTTAGCAATAAAATTGGATAAACATTTATAATTCAAAAGCATCATGTTACGCTAAATGAAATAGACGAGAAAGTTCAGCTATCACATTTTCTCTTTCGTATACAAGGACAGTGAAACAGATGACTAGAAAACAAACAAGGGATTCCTGCAGATTTGGAAGGAGAGCGCAGAAACAGGAGAGACAGTATATGAAACAGGAGAAAGGAGGGTAGGCCTCAGCCACTGAAACTTAATGGTGCTTGTGAATATCTCAGTGCCATGCATCAAGTTATGCAGTTAACTGATTGAAGTTGTGCTGATTGGATAATAATTATAATAAAACAAATTAAAACATCAGCATAGTTTATTTGCCTTTCAACATGAATATATATAGTAATGTACTATATCATTTAAATATAAAATACTTATATTTTAGTACTACTTTCCTTAATATATTTAAAAAATAAAAATTTTACCAATATTCATATATTTCACTTGGTAACTAATCCACTTAATCTCTTGAAATATGAAATAAGTTCCTCAATTTTTATGATATTAACTTTTTTCATAATTAGTTTAATGATATTAAAACAAAAGATGCTGTCTTACACTCATGTCTACACTCTGGATTTGATCTCTTTGTGGTACATTTAGCTGGCATCCCTACTCTTCCTGGCTTTTGTTAGCACTTGAACTAAGGGTTGGCTTATGTTACATGATAGTATTATCTATTCTTTGTAGTGATTCTTAATTACATATTTTAGTTTAAAAACAATCAGTTCTGAGTCTAAAGGAATAACAGTCTAGCCATATGTGTTACAAGTTTCTATGAACTTTAACTTATGCGAAGCCAGGTGGGCTAATCGGTGTTGACAAAGGGCTAAGAATGAGACACTAGGAAACTCCTAACCTAGAAGGAACAGGGCAGGTAAAAAACATATGCTGCTCCACTTGACCTTGTACATTCTGACTTGAACTATCATCCTATAATATCCTACCTAGTTGATGGACCATTTGAGGGGATCCACAGAGCTTGTCTAAGACTAAGACTATGTCTTAGTCAAGACATACTACTTGTATGTCTAAGACTACTTGTAGCCACGTTCTAGCTCAGATCCTAGCATGGTGTAAGTACTCAATGATGCTCCGTTAACAAAGAGCTGCATGCATTATAGGGTTAGTATACCCACCATAGCTGCATACATTATGGGGTTAGTATAAATCTACCATCTAAGCTGTAGTCCATCAGGAATTTAAAGCTAAGACTTAGGCTTGAGATGTGAACCTGTCCTCCTAAGGTCAAGTGATGGCAACAGCACTGTACTCAGACTTGGGTCTGACTTGAAGTTCCTGCAAGGATTCCTTTACTGACTCTGAACTTGGAAGTGAGCAGCAGTGATTTGTACCTTCACGTCTCACCAGAGGGAAGAGTCTACATCTGCTCTAATCTTAAGTCGGTATGAACATGTGTGTGTGTGTGTGTGTGTGTGTGTGTGTGTGTGTGTGTGTGTGTGCATGCACATGCATGGGTATGTGTGTGTGTGTGGGGGGCTTATCTACAAGCACCCACTTCTCAAGCCTCTGATGATAATGCAGAAGTCTGAGCTCAAGGAAAAACTGAGCTGCGTTTGATTTCCAACTCTCTCAGGGAGAGCTCTTCATCCTTCAGGAGGCTGGGATGCAGGCAGGAATTTGTTCTGCTCTGTGACCTTCTGGCTCTGCTTGTCCAATTTCATGAAAATTGAATTAATGAGTGTTAATTGGCATGGAGTCAGCTAGTATAAAGGGTTTGCTTTAAGAAGAACAGGAGCCCACTCATGTTGGAGCCCAATGCTCTTGGGAATTGATTTCCCAACTGGAAGCCAATATCATAGGCCGCTCATAAGAGTGGTTTCCAAGATAGTCGATGGAAGACAGGATGATCATGCCCACTGGTCTCCAAATGCAGGGAGAACATTCCTGTTGAGGTATGGAGAGGGTTTGATTAGATGGCTTGGACAAATGTTCATCTAGCTTCTCATTTTTTTAGCTCATGCATTTTTCTCTAAACAGGCTCTGTTAGTGCTCCAGGGAATCAGCACTGAATATGGCAAGCTAAGGACAGTCCTGAGGAAGGTCAGCTTTAGCTGTGACTGGTAAGCATCGCTCAAATGAGATTAATATAACACTAAGCAGTATTTTCTCCGGATATTGCTTTTTTAAAATTTTTATCTATGTTTATTTTGTGTGCATTGGCGTTTGGCCTGTAAGTATGTCCATATGAGGGAGTCAGGTCCCCTGGAACTTGAGTTACAGACACTTGTGAACTGCCATGTGGTTGCTGGGAATCGAACCTTGGTCCTTTTAAAAAGCAGCCAATGCTCTTAACTACTGCGTCATCTGTCCAGTCCCTTCATCTGATATTTCTGTATATTACCTACTAGCTATGAGGAAATTACGTTTTGGGGTTGCCTCATGATTCCTTTTGAAAGTTGGCCTTGAACTTGCAATTCTCTTGCCTCTACCTTCCATATGCTGGATTGCCTGAACCACTGTACCTAGCTTTAAAAAGTTTAAAACTGGGCTGGAGAGATAGCTCAGCGGTTAAGAGCACTAACTGCTCTTCCAAAGGTCCTGAGTTCAATTCCCAGCAACCACATGGTGGCTCACAACCATCCTTAATGAGATCTGATGCCCTCTTCTGGAGTGTCTGAAGACAGCTACAGTGTACTTACATATAATAAGTAAATAAATCTTTAAAAAAAAGTTTAAAACTTTAATATGTTTTAATTCATATACAAGAAGCAAGTATATTAAGCTCTATTTATGGATAAATTTAGAAACTGCTACAGTGCCCCTTGTCCATAGTCCCAAGATAGCCTATGCATACACTGAACTAATTCTCAGCACATTGAATCACAGTTGCCTCTCTCCCTCACCTTGAGTTCCTCAGAGATAAATACTTGATCTGTGTCACACTTCCTTGTATAACATAGTTTATTTGGTGTGCCAGTCATCTACTCTGGACACACAAAATGGGATAGGTTCGTCTTTCAAACTGTAGTGTACTTGTATGCAAACTGGCCTCATGAGAATGAGGCTCTGACTCAATAGGTCTTGGAGCTGATCTGTGTTTCATTGACCACGCTTTGAAGAAGGCATAACTGAAGACATGGTGTCTTTCTCAGCTGAGCTTCACAACCTAGATGAGCCCCTGTGTTCAGCCAGTAAGTCACCCCAAAGCCTTGAGATAGTATCAGCCGAGTGGTGGACACCTGAGATGTGCCTAGCTCATGGTCCTTTGACTATCTCGTACTCATGAAGATGACCTCAGAGAGTGACAGTCTTTAATGATAGTATTCCAGACAGACAAGCCTTTATGGGTGTTCTGGGTTGGAAGTGGGCACCTCCCCACCACCCATCCCCACCTGTCTTTCAGACTCTAGAAGGCAGTTTGCTCACGTTTTTCTCAGGTGGCTGCTTATGTCATATAAACAAATGTTGCATATAAGAATAAGTTCTGGTAAGATCTATGTTTTAGAATATTCTAGAAGCAACAAGAAGGTGTTACCTACCTGGATTCCCTTCTGAACCACATGGAAACTTCCTTGGGATTCTTGGTGCATTCCAAGGTTTACATCTCCAAGGATGTTGACCCAGAACCTTCCAGATGTTTTCAATGAATTTTGTGGATCTTCCCTTCTGACTCTGGTTTTAACAACATGAGGTTCTGGTGTAAACATGAAAGACCTGTGGCCTCAAGCTGACCATCTCCATCACACAGTGTGAGAAATGGCTGGCACACGCACCAGTTGCAATGACGATCACATTCAGTTTTGTGTAATGGCTCTCAGCCTTGCCTGCACATTGGGCCTACTTGGAAGCTTCAAAATTGATTGACAGCTGGGTTCCATGTACTGTGTCTCTGCTGGAGATTACCTTGGGCACCAGGACTTGCATAGCCCTCTTAGGTGATTTTTATGTTGTGGAGGCATCCTAAGAGGCAGCAGCAGAAGAAGAGGTGACAAGGGGGTCGGGTGTGGAGGGAAGAAGACAAGAGAGGTATGAGAGAGGAAGATGTTTGGGATCTGGAGACTAAAGCAAACAGGTGGCTAGTGAGAGATAGCCCATTGGAAGCTTCTGAAAATAAACTTGTCCTGCCTGTGGCTATACCACCTTGAACATGCCCAGCCTCAGCTAGATATGGGCATATCTAGTGTTTAGTCCTACTTTGTGCTACAGTGTGATATCTATGCATCTCCACAGTAGAGTTGGGATGTATGTTAGGAGTGCAGAGGAGAAAATGTAGACAAACATGCACAATAAGGGAGTGTTGTAAAATGAGCTGATTTAGGAGAAGAGAACCCAGGCTAGGGTTTGGTAGCATTGAGGCATCTAGTGTCTCCAGGAAATCTAACTGTTAGTCAAGATAATGCCACTTTGCTATAAACAGAAACAAGAGACACCACATTTCTTCTTCTTTTTAAAATCTCTTTAAAAAAAGATTTATTTATTTATCTTCATGTTAGTACACTGTAGCTGTCTTCAGACACCCCAGAAGAGGGCATCAGATCTTGTTACAGATGGTTGTGAGCCACCATGTAGTTGCTGGGAATTGAACTCAGGACCTTTGGAAGAACAGTCAGTGCTCTTAACTGCTGAACCATCTCTCCAGCTCGAGACACCACATTTCAAACAGAGAATGGATATATAGATTGCATCGAATGCCCCTGAGAACTGATGGATAGAGCAGCTATCCAGCTCATTCACTCATTCATCAAACACAGGAACACACATCTTACATATCATGCTGAGAACATAGACATCATCCCTGCCTGGTGGGAGCTTATTTGGAATATGAAGGCAAAGAGAAAAGACTTTTATTGTACTCCTTCTGGATACAGCCAATAGGTTATATAGGTCATGTCACACTTCCTCTTAAATGTCTCTGTAGCTCAGAATATGTAATTATGGTCACAAAGGTACTGACTGATAGGTATGTGGGTCCAGAGGGCTCAAAGAACTTAACTCAAATCTGACTCAGCTCACCCCTAATAAATAAGCATCTAGACACAGAGTTAACTGGTCCTAAAACTCAATCAGGTATTCGTTCTGGTGGGAGATACTGGAATATTGGCAGTAAGTGTTTCAGGCTTGCAGTGTTCCCTAAGAATTTGCTAGATTTTTGCCTATTTCACACACTAAAGCCCATGGCCCTGTCTCCTCTCATGCTTTCTACAATGGGATAGACCAGAGCCTTCTGGTTGCCTCCACTGTTCAAGGTATAGCTGTTAAGTCAGTAGGCCATGGGGTACCTGCTGAGGGTTCTAGGAACTGGAGAGCCCATGACAGCTTGGGATGCTAAACTTCGGAACCATGGAGAGATGTATTATTTCTTGGGCCAAGAACACATCTCTGCTTTATGCTGTAAGTTCCAATTGGCCTCTGAAATTACCAAAGGAAGTCTCATGGGCTTTTAAAGGAGCCTCACATCTAGGCTACAAGAATAAAAGGAGACCTCCTCACCTAATTAAGTGGGGAGTGGGGACTCGTCAGCACTCTCCAAGTGTATTTATTGAAATGATTTGCATCAGTCAGCCCAGACCTTTATCCTTAGGGACATGTGGAGAGCTGGGCAAAACCAACTGGAGCCCTTGAGGTGCAGAAACGAATCAGACTGGCAAGCTGAGAGCCGCAGGGTCTGGAGTTGGTGGCAGTGGATGGACATCTGTTGTTTTTGACATTCAATGCCATTTTGTCCCTAATGGGATCTACTTCTCTTCTGCTCCAACCCTGCTGTGGGAATGGGCCTGTCAATCATGAATTCCTACCCAATCCTCAGGCCACTGAGGTGGGCACGTGAGCTAGACTTAGCCAATCATGGTTCTTGTTTGCCTGACCTCAAAGCAAGCTCCTGAGTCAAACTCATCTTTTTTTTTTTTCCCAACAAGAAGAAGGGGTGTTAATATCTTTTTTGAGGGAGTTTGATTGGCAGGAAGCAGCAACCTCTGGGATCTCCTTTATATACCTTGTAGAGTCAGCAGTCTGTCTGAAAGGGCATAGGAGCTGGAGTCAGCGATCATGGAGAAAGAGGCCTGGGAGGGCTGAAGCCCAGTCACTCTTCTCCAGGCTTCCTGTGGATGCCTTGGCCTTGAACCCCAGAGCTTAATGCTGCTATTTCCCACAGGCTCAAGCTTCAATAAATTATTTACTGATTAAACTTCTGTGCAGGTCCAGTGACGGCTCAGCAGGTAAAAGCACTGTTGTGTGTCCTAGTTTGTCTTCTGTTCCTGTGATGAGTACTATGACCAAAAGCAACTTGGGAAGGAATAGGTTTGCTTTGGCTAGTAGGCCATAGCCCATCATGGAATGAAGTCAGAGCAGGAGATGGAGCAGAGACCATGGAGGAATTTTGCTTACTCATTTGTTCCTTCTGACTTTCTTTCTTTCTTTCTTTCTTTCTTTCTTTCTTTCTTTCTTTCTTTCTTTCTTTCTTTCTTTCTTTCTTTCTTTCTTTCTTTCTTTCTTCCTTCCTTCCTTCCTTCCTTCCTTCCTTCCTTCCTTCCTTCCTTTCTTTCTTTCTTTCTTTCTTTCTTTCTTTCTTTCTTTCTTTCTTTCTTTCTTTCTGAGCCAGGGTTTCTCTGTGTAGCCTTGGCTGTCCTGGAACTCACTTTGTAGACCAGGCTGGCCTCGAAATCAGAGACCCACCTGCCTCTGCTTCCAAAGTGCTGGGAATAAAGGCGTGCACCACCACGCCCGGCAGTCCTTCTGACTTTCATAGCTAGCTCTCTTATACAACTTAGGCCCATATGTCTAGAGATGGTCCTGCCCACAGTGGTCTGGGCCCTCCTATACCAATTAACAAAATCAAGAAAATGCTGTCACCACATGCCCATATGTCCACATGCCAATTTGGTGGAGGCAATACCTCAATTGAGATTCACTCTTCTCAGGTGTGTCTAGTTGAGGAGCAAATTTACCAATGATACTATGAATGCCTGACTACTGAGTCTGTTCCTCCAACCAATGTAAAAAGGCCAGATGCATTCCCATTCCCATGAGTAACCCCTCATCCATACTCTGAGGGACTCATCCTCATCCACGATTCTATACGTAGATGCTCACTCCTGATCCTGGAGCCATCCCTAGTTAACTCATTGCTTTACCAAACTGAATTGGATAGAATCATTCCATTGGTTTGTCATCACCTTCTCTCTCTGAGATGACACAGACACACATATACAGACATATAGACACAGACACATAGATTCAGAAACCCAGACATGTACAGACACAGACACACAAAGAAACACAGACACACAGAGACACAGAAATATAGACACAGACAAACAGGCACACAGAAACACAGACACACACATCAGAGAGAGACATAGACACACACAGACATACAAACACAGACCATACACAGACACACAGACACATACAGACACAGTTAGATACAGACATAGACACACAGAAACATACAGACACACTTAGATACAGACATAGACACACAGACACAACAGATATATAGAGCCCTCAGAAAAAGGTCACAGAGCTCTACAGGAGCCATGGCTCCTCCCACTGGAAGTATGGGTGTGGTAAAGCACTGAGTTCACCAGGATTTTTACCTGTTAACACCTGGGAATACCAAAGGGTTGGCTGCTAAGGCAGAACTTTATGCTCCAGTTCCAATTGGGGCATTCTTCCAAGTCTGATATTTAAGTCTCTCCTATATGTTGGGGCTTTAATAGACATTCACTTTTATTTAAGAAATGGTTCCAGTAAATAAAACTCCACTTATGCTCATGCAAACAACCAGAAATGAACTCAGCAGGCCACTAACAAGAGACATCAGTGTGAGAAAACAAGTTGGGAGAGGAAAGAGGACTATAGAGGGCGATGGGAGTGGTGGAAAGGACCCGAACCAAACTGATTACGTCCATATGTGAACAAACAACACTGTCAAAGAACAGAAAGGGAAACAAAGAAAGGAAGGAAGGAAGGAAGGGAGAGAGAGAGAGAGAGAGAGAGAGAGAGAGAAAGGCCTTTTCAACTATTAGTGAGATAGATTTAAATAAAGTCCTGCTATTCTCTATGTCCCAGGAGGGATGGGGTATTTACCACATTCCTGAATTTGAAGGAACCTCTGCTCAAATAAATGAGGTATGAAAGAAATTCCAAGCAGCCTTCAATGCCATGTTCTAAGAAACCTCATTATTAGAGGTGAAAATGAAGGTTTACTTTCTATTAACCCATGTTTTGACAAGTATCATCAATCAAATGATGAATGTCAACATAGTATTTTGGACAAATGACCTCATGTCTGTAGTATTAATTAAGAAAAATGGGCTCACTTGCTTGTTCATTCATGAAATTGTCACAAAGTGTCTATTTTATGGACCCCCTGTGCTTAAATACCAGAAACAGCCGACTAAACAACCAAGGCGCCCATGACCCTTGCTCTTACAGAGATGTTGGAACTTTGCTCTTTCTTTGCTACTAGGCCTATTTTTGAGAAGTTACCCCTGGATGAAGTTGGCATCAAGAAAAAGTGGAAAACGCTTGGCAAATGCATCATGCTGTGTCCATTCGTCTTCAGCAGTGTGCAGTTGCCCACCCTCTTTCCCAAGTCCAGGTCAGGGAGGCTGATGCTGGTGCAGCTCTCTCTGGGTTTACCCAGTGCCTGTTTAATGAGAAAACTGCCAGCAGGTTTTGTTCTTGCTGCTAACATTTGAATCTCATGCTATTCTTTGCCTGTAAAGACTCCAAAGGCTGAGTCGGAGGGATCGCCACAACACATCCAGATAGGCATTCCCAGCCTTTGGCCATGGCTTTCAGAAACTTCATATGAGCATCATAAAAGTGGATGGTCTGGTCTCTGGGACTTGCTCATGTTTCTGGACATGATTATGAATGGCTTCAGCCATGTATCTCTCTATAGCTTTGCCTATAGAATGAAGAAGCTATGACTTGGTTTTCTAGTGCTTGATGGATTTGAGATACTATTAGCTGCTACAAGCAAATTGCATTAAAATGTTTCAGGGGCTGATGGAAGTCTAGATGGATCTATCTGTGAATCTTGTTGATCAACCATCTGAGCTGAATCACTGAACTCTAGGTTCCATGAGAGATCCTGCCTCAAAAACTGTGGAAAGCAATCGATGAAGACATCTAATGTCAATTTCTGATCTATGCTTTCCTCCATGTATACCCACATGAACACGTACATATACCCCCTACCCTACCCCCACAGGTTTCTTTTCCTGTCATTGTCAAGAGAGGTGACTTAGGCCAAGTGAAATTTCATGTCCATCCAGGGTCTAGGCTCCTTCTGTGTTGTGGCTCTGCCCTCTTTAATATTGCTGTGATATCTCCTAAAAAAACACTAGTTCAAAGCATCTGAGCTGAACAGTGAATGGTGGAGCCACTGGGGCTCCTGGGAGGTCAGATGGGACAGGGTTAGACCTATCATAAGCCCATTTCATTGATGTCAGCATCTCATTGATTGACAGTTGGCCATGTAGTCACAGGGAAGTGTAAAGGCCATCTAGGGAATGTAGACCAGTTGTGTGCTGAAGTGGGCAAGATGCCAGGCTTGCTCCATGTCCATCTAGGACCTAGATTCTAGGCAGATATTAAAAACTTCTATTTTACAGGACAGCCTCTCACCCCTTTTCTCTGCAAAGAGGTGTTTAAACTTATATTGAAAATTATATTCTTTTGCTCTAGCTAGAGGAAACTCTTCCAGAGGGTGCTATAATTATCTTCTGGGGAGATAACAGTAGCCCTTAAGGGAGGTGTGCCCTCATGTCCCAACTCCTGTCTATGGCCTCAGGATCCTTCCAGTTAGTGTCAACTTTCAAGATTACTCCAGCTGAGATGGCACAGGGTGTGGAAGAGAAGGGAAGGGTATGTGAAGGTGTTGAAATTGCTAAAAAGTAACCATAAAATGAGATTTCATAGAGACATTTTTTTTTTATTTTAAAATTCTGCATCTGAAAACACAGTATGGCAGAAAGCGTCTATGTACACCTGTGGTGTTTTTGGTATAATACAGTATTTAATAATCCACTGTTTTCTGCAAAAAAAAAAAAAAAGTTGCTTTGTTGGACAGAAACAAATTCCCCTAGACAGAAATACAGCTAAGGCACAATTTTGTTGTTGTTTTCTGCTAAAATCAAAAGACAGGAAAGAGGCAGATATGGGCGGTAACACAGTTGTCTGCGAGAACGGGACTGGATGGCAAGTCTTCAGATGATTAGAACTTTCATTATTGGTCAATTTCAGATAGTTTAATATCTCTTAAAATACTTACTCCTTTAAATAAATAGCAAAATATCTACATCTTTCAGTGTGTGCCATGTGAACTCTCTCTTATTTTTTTAAACTTTTATTTACAGATTCTCTCTTTTTTAAAATCAATACATTACAAAATATTTCTGTACAGTTTTATGCATATTATGATCTATAACAAAATAGTTATTTTTAAAAACTATATCACCACATATCTTTGAAAACAAAGAAGGAGGCAGTAATGACTTATCTCCAGGCCTCTAAAAACAAACATCAAGACAAATGCTACAGATGACATGAGGAGCCTCTCTCTTTTTTCCTTTAAAAGTAAAGATCGATGGATAAAGACAATTATGCCCAATACCAGCGAACTTCCTATGAAAACCCTGGGGTTGTCTTTGGCTTCCATCAGCACTGGAGTGATGGAAGGGGATTCTAGGTGGAGTCTGAAGGACAGAGTGGACCACCCCTTCAAGAACGTGACCTATCCACTGGGAATACTCCATGCTGTCACTTTCCAGGCAAGAAAGATGAAGCGATACACGGAGAAACACTCCTGATTCATCCTTAAATGAAGTACCTAAAGTCACTGGGTCCCGAGGGAAGGGGAGACTGAAGCTGTAGTGAACATCTGCTGGTGGTGCCAGCCAGTGCCACGGCAACACGGAGAGTGCTCAGAACTGCGCGAGCAGCCAAGACTTCATTTTGCCCATAGGAAAAAATATGAGAACATTTTTTCTTAAAGATGACATTTAAGTCATTCCTAGTGCATCTGCAGACTACAGATTGGCAGTCCCTTTGCTCAGGAGGCCGCCACACACCCAGGCTTCAAGATGTTCTCTCTTCTGTGATGGTGGGGGAAATTAGAGGGGGAGGATGCCAGCTTTCCAAAAATAATTTTAAGGCCACATTTCAAAACGGAGAAACCTAAGGCTTTTTAGAGGGGTGGGGATGAAGGTGGGAGGTAGGAGAAAAATGCAGAAAGGAGAAGACGGTGCTGTGATGGGGGAGGTGAGATGGGGTGCCTGCTTCCTGGTGATGTCTGCAGGCTGAAGCTGTGAGAATATTCCTAGCCAAGTGAGGGGAGGAGAGAGGCCACTTTCTCCCAGTGTGGGGGCTTGGCAAGAACAGAACCAAAGACAACAGGAGGGACATACACAGGTGGTGGGTGACAACCCTCCTCGGTCTTAAGAGGTCCTTGTTCATAAGGTTAAAAAAATAACACACACACACACACACACACACACACACACACACACACACACGCTTGTAAGTAAAAGGGAAAGAAAAAGAGGGAGTCAGACTGAGGGAGAGGGACGGAGGGGGAAAGAGAGAGGGAGAGAGAGAGAGAGAGAGGGAGAGAGAGAGAGGGATTTGCATAGATTGTACATTCAGCTTCAGCATGGGTAACACCTTCATTCCGCCCCACCCCCAGGTAAACTTCTCAGCAGACATTGAGGTAGTGCCTGGGTTGACCCTTGGGCAAAGTAAGGTAACTGAGGCAGAAGCAAAGAAGACTACTTAAGCTAGCACAGCCCCTTGTGGTTTCTGAAGAACCTTCCAGCACAGTGGCAGCATGCGGACTCTGGAGTGGGACCTAGTACTCCCCAGCCTCATCTTAAGGATGGCACCATTGCCATCTCGGCTTGGTTTGATGGAATGCCCGAAGGTGGAGGCCTGAGCAGATTCAAACCTCAGACCCCAGGTCACACTCTTTCCTCGTCAGCACAGGCCAGGGAAGTGAATGAGCCAGCCCTCCTGCAGAAGACAGGTTTTCTCAGGAGGGAACTACTAAGCAGAAACCTGGAGTCTTATAGTTTAATGTGAGCTGTTCTTTTTGCACTCTTAACTCTGGCTTTCCATGACTCCTTACCCCTAAATTCTTTCCCTCATTTCAACCCACCTTTCCAGAAAGAGGATTTTGCCTAAGCACAACCATGAAGCTACTTTTCTGCCCGCATCTTTAAAAATAAATAAATAAAATTAAAATAATAGTAGCCAATATTGAACAACTAGATTTCCTATTAAACAAAACAAACAAAAACAATAAACAAACAAACAAAAACAAACAGGAGCTGGATATATTTGGCTTCCCTTATTAGCTTAAAGAGTCCACTGCAATGAGTTTTGCTTTCTTGCTTGCTGTAATAAGCTGGGAGCTGAGCCACAGCTGCCTTTATTACCAGAGGATTCATGTGCGTGCCAGTAAGACCACACTCCCCACCACTCCCTTTTGTCTTTCACCTGTGGTTTTACCCATCTATGCTTGTGTCCCGGACCTCATTATGCTTTTATGGCCCCCGCGGTAGAGTTTCTCTGGTCTGGCAAGCCTTCTCTGCATGCTCAAGCTCACAAGGTTGACACTGGTTTCAAGCCTATTCTCAATGCTCTCAGGAACTGCTGATCCGAACCCTCATGAACTCGGTGGTAAATGGTTTCTTCTTCATACTCTACACTTTGTGGCCATTGATTGCTCTTCTCTGTTATGGAGTGTCTTGGGAGAGAGGTTACAGTTTCAATGAACATCCTCTTATCTATCGGAAAACTAGACAACCAGAAGGGGTTATGCTCTGTAAATACCCAGACTACATCCAAAGTAGCAACAAACCCCTTAGGGGTGTTTGCACATGTGCTTGTGCGTGTGTGTGTATGAGTGCCTGTGTGTGTGTTTGTGTGGCTGTGTTCATACCCTCTAAACTTAATCTCAGTTTAAAAAGTTAAACCAATAATGAGAAATGAAACCAGGAGGCCCCTGATCTCCACCAGAAAGTCACCTGGGGAACAGAAAAAGAACTTCATTGTTAAAGCCAAGGGGCACTGGGAGTTGCTCCCTTCCCTCTCAGAGACTTACACAGCCTGCACAGCCTGGGAAGTTGGCTTTGGGAGCCATAGTTACCAAATGGCATGGAGAGGTGCCATCTCAAATACTTCTTCCCATAAGGGACCTGGTCAGCGTTAAACCCAGGCTTCTTGCTTCTGCAGGCTGCAGACTTTAAGGTTCCCGGAGATGATGGTTCTGTGTTTTCAAAACTCTTGGGCAGCCACCTCCCAAGGCTGTTGTTTCACCAATAGCCTCCAACAAATACATGGTTTTCAGGCAGGAGAACACCAAGAAATAAGGAGTTATGCCATTTTCCATAGGAAAACATATTTTCTTAAATTATGCTGAACTTCTTTTAAATTCTCCATTTTTTTGTTTTTGTTTGTTTGTTTTTACTAAAAGAAAAATTATTCTCTGGGTCAAAAACCAGAGGAAACAAATATCCTCAAATTACTTGTGGTGAATAAAGAGGGAGAGGAGTGTCTTCAGAGGAAGTAGGCTCTGCCATTTCCAAGTGCATTCCAGTATGAAAAATGTCATTGAGTGTCACTGGGTCTAGACAGACCCTGTCTCAGAGTCTGTGGATCCCAGGGACCTTCCAGGACAGAATACACAAATCTTTAAAACAAGAGAGGTCAAGGGGGAACTCAAAGAGGTTCCATAGTCCCAGAGAAGCTTTGACCAAGGCAAAGGCTCGGGGTATTGAGAGAATGGGGCACTGGGCTCACAGTTCCCATGGGTTAGTAAAAGCAATGTAAATCCTGTGGGTTTTTAGAGGAAGACACTGAAGGCTCCCCCACCAGCACAGACAGTAGCTACCTCCTGAGCTCTCCTTTGGGTCTGACCCCCATTCCTCCTCCTAAGATCAATCATTCTTGGAAGGAGCCTGTCTTCCTCTGCTAGTGATAGCTTGTGCTCATGGTTAAACTGGGTAGATCTATAGTTCTAGACTTGGCACACTTCTCCGACCCCAAGCCATGAGCCCATCGCATCCTCGTCCATAGGTCAGCGGTCAGGGTAAAGAGAGAACTCAGGCATTGTAACACTTTTGAATATAGAGGGACAGGTGAGACCAGCATCCTGGGTAAGCAAAGAGGAGGTTCCAGCCATCCAAATGGGTCTACTTCCTGAGAGTGGGAGCACTGGTTGAAACTGTGCAGGATGTAGGGTGGACACTGAGAGACAGATAGAGAGAGGATGAGGGAGAAAGGCAGGCAGACCAGGGAAAGGGAGGGGTGGGGGAGCCTTTTGTGAATAAAGGCAATTTCAGTTAGTAAGATAACATAATTGACAAGCTGCAAAAACAGCACCTACTAATTAGTCATTGACTAAAACATATAAATAATAAATATCAAGGGTCCCTTCTCTATGCCCGCCATGTTAGATGGGGAAAGGGCTGTGCAGTCGACACATCAAGGTGGACTTCAGTACCTTATCCATGCTGGGAGAGACACAAGAATGGATGAAACTTTTCCTAGAGAACTCTCATTTGGGAGACTCCAGGAGGAAGGGGTGCTCTTCCTCAGTGCCCCTTGAATACACATGGCAAGAAGACCCTTGGGTTTCTGGTAACTCAAGCAATATGAATAACACTATTTTCTGAACTACCTTCCCACTGTTGAAACTTAACTTTATTCTCCTGTGGTATGGCCAGGCTGAGCCTGTGGGCACCCTGGCGAGGAAGGATATGAAATTAAGGACCCAATCTGAAATGTTTGTTCCTGCGTGGGAGAAGTCTGATCCATGCAGTTTGGTCACAGCCAACAGCACCAAGGGCACAGTTCACAAAGGTCTGGGGCGCCTGACCTCAGAATATAAGGGGTGTTACTGTGCAGCTGTCCAGGTCAGAAGCCTGGGTCCACATAATCCCCTTTGAGATTCAGAGCCCCGGTTCGGCACCGCTCCCACTTTCAAGTACCGAAGAGGCCACAGTAGCTGTCTCCTAGCCCAGGGGCACGAAGGAGAATTGAAGCTCAGGCTCTGTAATGCTTTACCCTGTTCCTGTTACCATTTGTGACAGCCTTGGAAGAGGCTGATCAGGACAGATGGCAAGTTGGCAGTCACATGTCTGGGGACCTTGGCTGCTTCACATCGAAAGGCTATCCTGAACCTCTGGTTTTCAGAGAAAACAGCTTACAGAGTGGCAACAGGAACCTTGGAAGCCTCCCCTGTCTCCGCCTCCCTGGGAAGGCCGGGAGCAGGGCTTCTAGCAGCTCGATACTTTTAGCACGGGCACAGGGTTTCCCAGCCACAGAAACTAAGAGATAAATGGAAGGGCTGGGATGGCGATCCCACCCTGGGTCAGGGCAGTGCTTGTCAAACTGGCTTAAACAGAGCCCTTGGGTTCAGAAGAGGTACCTTAGAGATGCCCTTGGCAAAGGACTACCTGGAGGGCTGAGTTTTGAGAAGGAACCTCACACAACCTCAGCTTCAACCAGAGCAGCCTGGACTTCATCTTGGTCTTGCACTTCCACCCCGACCGTGCCGAGTCAACAAAGTTCTGCCGCTCAAAATAAAAGTTTAAAACTCACTTGTAGGGGTGCAGGCCATCGGAGGGGGAGAACAGGAGCCTGCAGGACTGAGCGACAACTGGTAGAGGGAGACCACTGTAGCTCCGGGACTGGGTCACCTAGCCCAGAGACCAGCTTCACAAATACAGGCTGACTTCTCTCTGGCCTCCAAACCCTCTCTCTCCACTGTCCTACAGTCGGCCGAGGTCCTTATACAAAAGGAATTCCCCCTCCCTCATATAAGATCAGGGGCCAGGGTTGAGGCTGCATCGGTCCCCTGTGGCCAGTGCTACCTGAGCCGTCCGTCAGGTTTGACTGCACCCAGCTCTGACTTGGGATCAGGGCTGAAGGAACTCCAGGCTGTTTGGCTGCAGGTCTGCATGACTGGGCAGGCGGTGGGGCCTGTGGTGCAGATGTCCATGGCAGTCCAAGTCCCACCCACCAGCGAGTCCAGCCAGGCTTCTAGCGCTGTCCCGGTGAAGGCTGCATTCTTCCGGGCCTGTTCGACTTGGGCAGGATTGATGTGCAGGCTGAGGACTGGGTTCAGGCTCTGGAAACTCTGCTCCATGTAGGCACTGCGAGGTGGCCCATTGTGCAGCTTCAAAGCCTCCTCTGAAAGCCAAAGGGAACACCGATGTGTTTAGAAGAGTCGCCAACCAGGCATCTACTTACTGTGAACCAGAGCCGCGGTGCACACTGGGCATCAGCTCACTGAATTCACATGACGGTCTCATGTGTGCAAGGCATGGCACACTTACTTACTGACACATACTTATGGATCATCTTCAGTGGTCCAGACATTTATTGATTCAACAAGACATTCTTTAAAGATGTATGTATTATTCTTAAGTGTTTTCTTTATCTCTGTGTGTATGTTTGTGTGTGTGCAATTGTGAATATGTGCATGTGTGTGAAGGTCTCCGTCCGCCATGTAGGTGCTAGGGCAAATGCCTTTAGCCACTGAGTCATCTCAATACCTTATACCTTATTATTATCATTGAGACAGACCTTTTACTGAACCCACAGCTCATCTGTCCAGTTAGGCTGTTGGTGGTGAGCTCCAGGGATCTGCACGCTCAGCGCCCAGCACTGGGGTCACAGGTGCGTGTCCACACCTGGCTTTGTATGTGGATGTTCAGGTTGCACACTCAAGTCCCTGTGCTTGATGATCAGTGTGTTACAGACTCCAGTACCTCCCCAGTCCCTCAACACTTAATTTTTAGCATCTACTTTCTACTAAACCTCTCTGATCTGGAAGGCAAGCAGTGATTTATTTCTTGGACACAGATACGCTAAACAAAGCAACAAAGGTTCTGTTCTAGATGAGCCGGAGAGTCAGAGAGGTGATGCTGCAGTGGTGTTCAAAATACATCAGTTTCAGAGTGGAGCGAGATGGACAAAGGAAAGGAAAGAGACAGTTGGGAAATGAAGGTCATTGCAAACAGGGATAAGGGCGATGAAGGGGTTAAACAGGGGGCTGAGCCCAGCACCGGGTAAGCCTTTAGCCAAAGCTAGCCCATCCTCTGATTTTTACCAAGTTTCATAGGAGCCCAGTTATGCCTGCTTGCTGATGTATTCTCCGTGGCTGCTCTGACACTCTAGCGGATGTCTGTAGTGGAGACAGAGGTAACATTTTTTCCTGAAAAGCTGAAAATAGACTGGACCAGAAAAGAAATTCCTCCCGACACATAATAATCAGAACATCAAATGCACTAAATAAAGATAGAATACTAAAAGCAGTAAGGGAAAAAGGTCAAGTAACATATAAAGGCAAGCCTATCAGAATTACACCAGATTTTTCACCAGAGACTATGAAAGCCAGAAGAGCCTGGACAGATGTTATACAGACACTAAGAGAACACAAACTGCAGCCCAGGCTACTATACCCAGCCAAACTCTCAATTATCATAGAGGGAGAAACCAAGGTATTCCACGACAAAACCAAATTCACGCATTATCTCTCCACGAATCCAGCCCTTCAAAGGATAATAACAGAAAAAAACCAATACAAGAACGGGAACAACGCCCTAGAAAAAACAAGAAGGTAATCCCTCAACAAACCTAAAAGAAGACAGCCACAAGAACAGAATGCCACCTTTAACAACTAAAATAACAGGAAGCAACAATTACTTTTCCTTAATATCTCTTAACATCAATGGTCTCAACTCGCCAATAAAAAGACATAGACTAACAAACTGGCTACACAAACAAGACCCAACATTTTGCTGCTTACAGGAAACTCATCTCAGAGAAAAAGATAGACACTACCTCAGAATGAAAGGCTGGAAAACAATTTTCCAAGCAAATGGTATGAAGAAACAAGCAGGAGTAGCCATCCTAATATCTGATAAGATTGACTTCCAACCCAAAGTCATCAAAAAAGACAAGGAGGGACACTTCATTCTCATCAAAGGTAAAATCCTCCAAGAGGAACTCTCAATTCTGAATATCTATGCTCCAAATACAAGAGCAGCCACATTCACTAAAGAAACTTTAGTAAAGCTCAAAGCACACATTGCGCCTCACACAATAATAGTGGGAGACTTCAACACACCACTTTCACCAATGGACAGATCATGGAAACAGAAACTAAACAGGGACACACTGAAACTAATAGAAGTGATGAAACAAATGGATCTGACAGATATCTACAGAACATTTTATCCTAAAACAAAAGGATATACCTTCTTCTCAGCACCTCATGGTACCTTCTCCAAAATTGACCACATAATAGGTCACAAATCAGGCCTCAACAGATTCAAAAATATTGAAATTGTCCCATGTATCCTATCAGATCACCATGCACTAAGGCTGATCTTCAATAACAAAATAAATAACAGAAAGCCAACATTCACATGGAAACTGAACAACACTCTTCTCAATGATACCTTGGTCAAGGAAGGAATAAAGAAAGAAATTAAAGACTTTTTAGAGTTTAATGAAAATGAAGCCACAACGTACCCAAACCTTTGGGACACAATGAAAGCATTTCTAAGAGGGAAACTCATAGCTATGAGTGCCTTCAAGAAAAAACGGGAGAGAGCACATACTAGCAGCTTGACAACACATCTAAAAGCTCTAGAAAAAAAGGAAGCAAATTCACCCAAGAGGAGTAGACGGCAGGAAATAATCAAACTCAGGGGTGAAATCAACCAAGTGGAAACAAGAAGAACTATTCAAAGAATTAACCAAACGAGGAGTTGGTTCTTTGAGAAAATCAACAAGATAGATAAACCCTTAGCTAGACTCACTAAAGGGCACAGGGACAAAATCCTAATTAACAAAATCAGAAATGAAAAGGGAGACATAACAACAGATCCTGAAGAAATCCAAAACACCATCAGATCCTTCTACAAAAGGCTATACTCAACAAAACTGGAAAACCTGGACGAAATGGACAAATTTCTGGACAGATACCAGGTACCAAAGTTGAATCAGGATCAAGTTGACCTTCTAAACAGTCCCATATCCCCTAAAGAAATAGAAGCAGTTATTAATAGTCTCCCAGCCAAAAAAAGCCCAGGACCAGACGGGTTTAGTGCAGAGTTCTATCAGACCTTCAAAGAAGATCTAACTCCAGTTCTGCACAAACTTTTTCACAAGATAGAAGTAGAAGGTATTCTACCCAACTCATTTTATGAAGCCACTATTACTCTGATACCTAAACCACAGAAAGATCCAACAAAGATAGAGAACTTCAGACCAATTTCTCTTATGAACATCGATGCAAAAATCCTCAATAAAATTCTCGCTAACCGAATCCAAGAACACATTAAAGCAATCATCCATCCTGACCAAGTAGGTTTTATTCCAGGGATGCAGGGATGGTTTAATATACGAAAATCCATCAATGTAATCCATTATATAAACAAACTCAAAGACAAAAACCACATGATCATCTCGTTAGATGCAGAAAAAGCATTTGACAAGATCCAACACCCATTCATGATAAAAGTTCTGGAAAGATCAGGAATTCAAGGCCAATACCTAAACATGATAAAAGCAATCTACAGCAAACCAGTAGCCAACATCAAAGTAAATGGAGAGAAGCTGGAAACAATCCCACTAAAATCAGGGACTAGACAAGGCTGCCCACTTTCTCCCTACCTTTTCAACATAGTACTTGAAGTATTAGCCAGAGCAATTCGACAACAAAAGGAGATCAAGGGGATACAAATTGGAAAAGAGGAAGTCAAAATATCACTTTTTGCAGATGATATGATAGTATATATAAGTGACCCTAAAAATTCCAACAGAGAACTCCTAAACCTGATAAACAGCTTCGGTGAAGTAGCTGGATATAAAATTAACTCAAACAAGTCAATGGCCTTTCTCTACACAAAGAATAAACAGGCTGAGAAAGAAATTAGGGAAACAACACCCTTCTCAATAGCCACAAATAATATAAAATATCTCGGCGTGACTCTAACGAAGGAAGTGAAAGATCTGTATGATAAAAACTTCAAATCTCTGAAGAAAGAAATTAAAGAAGATCTCAGAAGATGGAAAGATCTCCCATGCTCATGGATTGGCAGGACCAACATTGTAAAAATGGCTATCTTGCCAAAAGCAATCTACAGATTCAATGCAATCCCCATTAAAATTCCAACTCAATTCTTCAACGAATTAGAAGGAGCAATTTGCAAATTCATCTGGAATAACAAAAAACCGAGGATAGCAAAAACTCTTCTCAAGGATAAAAGAACCTCTGGTGGAATCACCATGCCTGACCTAAAGCTTTACTACAGAGCAATTGTGATAAAAACTGCATGGTACTGGTATAGAGACAGACAAGTGGACCAATGGAATAGAATTGAAGACCCAGAAATGAACCCACACACCTATGGTCACTTGATCTTCGACAAGGGAGCCAAAACCATCCAGTGGAAGAAAGACAGCATTTTCAACAATTGGTGCTGGCACAACTGGTTGTTATCATGTAGAAGAATGCGAATCGATCCATACTTATCTCCTTGTACTAAGGTCAAATCTAAGTGG
Source organism: Mus musculus (assembly GCF_000001635.26). Lineage (NCBI taxonomy): Eukaryota > Metazoa > Chordata > Mammalia > Rodentia > Muridae > Mus > Mus musculus. The sequence continues at coordinate 117,662,913 of NC_000073.6, read as the reverse complement.
ATCAAGGATCTTCACATAAAACCAGAGACACTGAAACTTATAGAGGAGAAAGTGGGGAAAAGCCTTGAAGATATGGGCACAGGGGAAAAATTCCTGAACAGAACAGCAATGGCTTGTGCTGTAAGATCGAGAATTGACAAATGGGACCTAATGAAACTCCAAAGTTTCTGCAAGGCAAAAGACACTGTCTATAAGACAAAAAGACCACCAACAGACTGGGAAAGGATCTTTACCTATCCTAAATCAGATAGGGGACTAATATCCAACATATATAAAGAACTCAAGAAGGTGGACCTCAGAAAATCAAATAACCCCCTTAAAAAATGGGGCTCAGAACTGAACAAAGAATTCTCACCTGAGGAATACCGAATGGCAGAGAAGCACCTGAAAAAATGTTCAACATCCTTAATCATCAGGGAAATGCAAATCAAAACAACCCTGAGATTCCACCTCACACCAGTCAGAATGGATAAGATCAAAAATTCAGGTGACAGCAGATGCTGGCGAGGATGTGGAGAAAGAGGAACACTCCTCCATTGTTGGTGGGATTGCAGGCTTGTACAACCACTCTGGAAATCAGTCTGGCGGTTCCTCAGAAAATTGGACATAGTACTACCGGAGGATCCAGCAATACCTCTCCTGGGCATATATCCAGAAGAAGCCCCAACTGGTAAGAAGGACACATGCTCCACTATGTTCATAGCAGCCTTATTTATAATAGCCAGAAACTGGAAAGAACCCAGATGCCCCTCAACAGAGGAATGGATACAGAAAATGTGGTACATCTACACAATGGAGTACTACTCAGCTATTAAAAAGAATGAATTTATGAAATTCCTAGCCAAATGGATGGACCTGGAGGGCATCATCCTGAGTGAGGTAACACAATCACAAAGGAACTCACACAATATGTACTCACTGATAAGTGGATACTAGCCCAAAACCTAGGATACCCACGATATAAGATACAATTTCCTAAACACATGAAACTCAAGAAAAATGAAGACTGAAGTGTGGACACTATGCCCCTCCTTAGAAGTGGGAACAAAACACCCATGGAAGGAGTTACAGAAACAAAGTATGGAGCTGAGATGAAAGGATGGACCATGTAGAGACTGCCATATCCAGGGATCCACCCCATAATCAGCTTCCAAATGCTGACACCATTGCATACACTAGCAAGATTTTACTGAAAGGACCCAGATGTAGCTGTCTCTTGTGAGACTATGCCGGGGCCTAGCAAACACAGAAGTGGATGCTCACAGTCAGCTAATGGATGGATCACAGGGCTCCCAATGGAGGAGCTAGAGAAAGTACCCAAGGAGCTAAAGGGATCTTCAACCCTATAGGTGGAACAACATTATGAACTAACCAGTACCCCTGAGCTCTTGACTCTAGCTGCATATGTATCAAAAGATGGCCTAGTCGGCCATCACTGGAAAGAGAGGCCCATTGGACACGCAGACTTTGTGTGCCCCGGTACAGGGGAACGCCAGGGCCAAAGGGGGGGAGTGGGTGGGTAGGGGAGTGGGGGTGGGTGGGTAAGGGGGACTTTTGGTATAGCATTGGAAATGTAAATGAGCTAAATACCTAATAAAAAATGGAAAAAAAAAAAAAGAAAATAAAAAATACTTTTAAGTTTATACTGCCATAAATTAATAAAGAAAGAACAATAGTTCCAATTTTGTTAGAATTTCAGTTAGCAAATGCAAAAGTGATGGGAAAACCATAAAGTTCTCATTTGGCAAATACCACAGTAGCCATAATGTTGTACAGAAGTCACCGATAGATGTAAATATCTGTGAACAAAAGTATATAAGTCACAAAATATTCAAATTGGCTAAGTGTATCACCAAAAAAAAAAAAAAAAAAAAAAAAAAAGCTGAAAATATTCACTACTTATCATTTATGGGAAGTGTTTGCTCTGCTCTGGCGTGGAGAGCAGTCTGGGGTGGGCAGGGAAGACTTTCCTGAGGAGGCATCATTGGAATGAAGTGTTGATTGACGTGTATAAGGCCAGAGAGGAGAATCCCAGGTAGAGGGAACAGAAATGTGAAGCCTCATTGCCAAATCACACAAGTAGGGACGTTGGAGCCAGAACATGAATCCAAGGCCACAGAGCCTGCAGAGTGGCTCAGTTCTGGGCTGCCAAGGGACTGCTGTGACCTTGAGAAGCTGCAGGTTCTTGCTTCCTGGCAGCCTGGTCCCAAGCATAGCATGTGAACTCAGCACTACAAAGTGGTCCCTGGAAGCCTGCTATGGGCCAGAGTGGGTTGGGCCACCCTCCTAACGGCTCTGTCTGCTTGATCATGTCCTGGTCGCCAGCCTTTCTGCCTGTGGGAGCTAGTTGGGCCAACTGGTCTCAGTACCCAAGTCCCACATACGTGGTGTGTGACTTCTGACTTGTGCCCCAGTTTTCTCTGATGGCCCCTCTCATCTTACCAGTGAGTCCTCACCCGCCATGCTGTGCCCCCTGTGTAACTCTGAGGTTGATGCAGTGACTCCTAATGCTCTGCCTATGGTGCTGAAGCTAAGTTCTCCACTACAACAAACCAACCAAACACGCCTATTGGGTTGGTTTTTCTCCTGTTCATTTTCTAGGTGAGGAAACAGATGCTATAGTCAGTTCGATCCCAAGTGACTCCAAAGCCATGCTGTCCACCATGATGCTCTATGCAGATTCAATAATCAGCTCACAGCTAAAGTGGAGTTGCTATCTTTCCATCTTGGTACCAGCATTCTGAAACCTTGTTGTCCCCATATGGCAAATGTAGGCACTCAACCTGGCTCCAGTTAGTTAGATCTACAGGAGGCTGGCTACAAGTTCACATAGTTTGAAATCAAATCAAGGGACACACAAGAGGACGGTTGAGTTTCCTTGGGGCTAAAGGGAGGAACGTGCATATTGTAAGCATTTGGGGGTGTAGGAGACAAGCAAGGTGTATCCTATTTGAAAAGGATCTGATTCTTGGTCAAATGAAATTTCAACAAGTCAGGTTTTGACCATAGGCACGATACTGGAAGGCAGGGTTGGTAGCACCAACACTATGTGCAGGAGAAAAGGGCCTTCTGTCTTTGCTGCATGTCCTAATTGCTCTATGAGTCTCTTTGTGCTTCTACCCTGCAGAGGTAGGAGGAGGTGATTGAGAGATTCCCAGGCTGACAAACGGTGGGGCAATTCAAAGCAAGAGGAACAGCTAACAGACATTGAAATATTGGGAGCAAAATACTGTGGCTGATACAGAAAAAAAAAAAAGCCATAGCACTTTATGAGAAAAGAGGTTAATGTGGGAAACAGCACCACGGCATCAGCTCGGATGCTTGCCTCCATAATTAAATTTTCCTCAATTCCACCTCATCAGACTTCTTAGATTACCAGGGACGCATCAATAGTAAATTACTCAAGATGAATCATTTCACAAATTGCATTACTCCCACCTCAGTGTTCCTTGTCTCATTAACAAATACAATTACTGCCAACAGGGGACCTGCTTCCCTAGAGTACTTCTGACCCAAGGTCTTTCTGGGGATGCTGGGAGCAGCTCCCACCTTCTTGGAAATCACAGGAGAAAATATTGGAGAGATCACGACCACCAGCAGGATCCTGCACTCCTTTTGTGGGGTGGGTGGATTTAGAGCATCCTTTGTCCTGTCCCAGAGCTGTACCTGACACAGGGAGGATGTGTGGCTCCAGTCCCTCTTCTTCACACTTGCCTTTTAGGTCTTTAAGGATGTGAAAAGATGCTCGTGAAGGGACACTTGAAGATACTAAGTAGGTGGGCTGTGTCTTGGCTAATTCTGGAGCAGAGGCCCAGACTTTAAGAAGACACCAGGTGTCTAGGTATTTGCTTGTTCAGCACAAAGACTCAGCAGAAGCTGCCAGGATTCAAGCCAAGACCTTTTTTTCCAGGACTGTAGGCACCCATCCCACATCTGTGTCTTCCTGGGATGTGTTATCAGTATGGCACTTGGTATCTGCCAAGTGGGAATGCTTCCCACTTAGCAGGACTGTCATGTGTATCTAGCTCCTGGGCTTGTGTTGTGTAACATGCAGACGGACAGTCCAGATACTCTCTGTAACTCAGGGCAGTTCCTGGGGAAAACTGTGCATGCTGGTCAGGTCTACGTAGCTTTTATCGTCATCATCTCTTAAGCAACGTACCACAGCTGTGTGTATGCATTCATATTGTATTAGGCATCATGAGCCATTTAGAAATGATTTACAGTGAAAGGGAGAATGGCATATGCAAATGCCATGCTCTTAAGGAACTAATACACCTGCAGTTTTTATAATCAAGAAAGACCCTGGAACCAATTCTCCATAGGCACCAAGGGGTGGTTGTACTAGGAAACTCAGGAATCCTGTTTCTATGAGTCTGTCTGGGAGTGGGAACATACAGTTTTATTTTCCAGAATCTTCCTTTTAGCACTTTCTGCCACAAAGCCATCATCAAACAACAGAAGGTACTGTGTCCAGAAAGGAACAGCCTGTGGTTTGAATGGTGGAATTTCTCTAGCTGGCAGCTTCCATGCACCGACTTAGAAGGCTACAAAAGCCTGCTTGGTACAGAATGTACCACAGCATCCAAAGTCTGGCTCTGTGCTTAGGACACAGGCTTGTGCTTATGGTTTAACACCGTCAAAGGTGTTAGAAAGAAGTGCTCAGGCAGGCTGGCCGAAGTGGTAAGCCCCGAAGGGCAAGAATTTAGCCAAAAGAGATGTTATTGACAAATGGAAGTCTATGAAAAAATAGAAACCCAAGTGTAAATCTGGAATAAAAACAAGGTAGCCATTAGGGGCTCGGTCTCTGTCTCTCTGGACTCTGTGCTCACAGGAAGCAAAGGCCAGCAGCCTCCTTCGTTCTCTTAGCTTCCTGCTCCCATGTGGATCCCGAAATAGTTAAGATATTGTTGACTTTTTCCTGGTTTTGAACCTTAAATGAAGTAATCCTAAGCATGGCTTATTCTGTGATCAGTTTTCCTCATCCAGCGTGTTTTCCAGTTGCATGGCACTGATCTTGATTGCTGTCTCTAGGACACAGGACGCGACTGTGCACACCGACCACACACTGTGCTTTTGAGTGGGCAACTTGTAGCTTGTTTGTGGTTTTGTGTGCTATGAACAATTCTGCTACAATTCCTGCCTCTGTCTCTTCCACAGGCCTACTCCTGAATGTGGGATTTCTGTGGTAGGTGTGTGTATGCACTATGAGGAGAAGGGCGTCACCTGTCCCACAAACGCAGCCTATATACTGAGCCCTCAGGAGCCTTGGATAGATGTCCATGCATCTCTGACCTGCCCTGTGGCACTGACTGACCATCACAGGCACACATTTATTTCCCATTCTGGAACCTCTTTTTGCTTGTAATTTTCATTATTGCCTCTCATTATTAATGAGGGTGAGGTTTTTTGTTGTTACTTTTGCTTTAAATTATACATATGTGGGAAATTCATTTTTTCCTCTTTATTTTGTTCTCATTTTTTCTTCCTTATTTCTCTCTCTGTTATAGCTGCCAATGGCACTCATCGTCTTCAGGGGCTAAATGGTTTTGATTTCTGAGACAGCATTTCTGAGTCAGTCTCTGTCCTGACTGTTGGAGTCTGCCACTAAAGCCCAAAGCAGACATAGGTACTGTGTCCACAAGTGCCCATGGCCATGTTCCCTGTAAGATTTTTTTTAAAAATAAAGACCAGAAATGCCCATAGTTAACTGGGGCTCATAGTTTGCCAAACTCTTATTTATGGGATTATTTTTTAGTATATTTTGGGGAGCAAACATCTTCCACCAGTGTACGGTTTGTCCTTTTTACTTAGGGTATCACATATTCTATGAGCAGAATTGCATCAGTAATTATCATTTTCCAAACAGCCAAGAAGCCATGTTAAAACTCAGTGTGTGTCTAGGATTAGTACCCAGCTTGTCTTAAATATGAACAGAGCCTTGTGGCAGTCCAGTGGGCCAGCAGCTGATAAACACCCACACAGATGGCACTGCCTCTGTGTACAAGGAGGAAATGAGCCAGCTCTATAGGGTAAACAAGTAGGGAAAAAACCCAATTGGGGAAGCTTTGCTCTCTGCAAGGCAGCCTCATGTGTCATGTTGGGCATGGGGTCCCAGGGCTCCATGGGATGGACCCTCTCCTCCTCAGGGACCCTGAGAGCACTCACCTGGTTTGATGGGCTGCTTGTTGGAAAAGGTCAAAGGTGCCACAAGGAATTTGGTCTCTGCCACTGGCACCCAGTGATGGAGAATCTTCACTGTCCAGACCCCAGGCCTCAGAGGCAGATTCAAAGGGGGCTTGTAGTGTGTGAATTCCGCAGTGGACTCAATCAGGATATCATAGGTGGCTGCAATGACGTTGACAGGATCCACCCAAATAACAGTCACGGTCACATTGGGCCCCTTTCCCCATTTCTGCATCCCCACCGGCTCATCCATGGGCCCCAAAAGACCACCAAAGTTCCGGAACAGCCTCTCCTTGGCATCCCAGTCAGTGCCAACCTGAAACAAGAGAATAAATCTTCAGAACAGAGTCTTAGGAAAGTCTAGGATCTTGCTTGGGTGGTTGTGCATACCCATTTCTCCCATGAGGAGGCTGAGGCTCCAAGTCACCTAGGACTCACGTTACACAGATGGTAAACAGAAGACATGGAACTCTTGACCAGATTGCGACTCCCACTCAAAAGTTTCCACTAAACCAGCATCCCCCTGTGCCAAAGCCATGCTGTGTGCTTTGACTCAAAACCCCCAAACTCTTGCATTGAATGCAAGTGTGAATGGACATCACCCTGTACGCCATTCCAAGCAACGCTCAGTGAGACTGGGTTTTTCTTGGGTCTCTAGTTTTACAAATAGCACTCTAAATTTAGTGTGTTCCTTCTGAATAAGGATGGAGCCCTGGCTTTGGAGCAACCTATCGGAAGCTTGGAAACAGAGCCCAGCAACCCGTACCACTGCAGCATAGGGATCCAACTTTGTCTTCTTCAAAGCATTCTGCTCTGGACTGCAGTGATGCGGCACATCCCACATCCTCTATTCCTCACACCAGCTGGGTAGCTGGGTGGCAAATCCCTTGGCTTTCCTCCTTCCACTTTGTCACCTTTAAGCTACTATGCATTTGGGAATCTGGAGTGGTCACATTGTGCCTCACTGCTCAGGGCTTCTTACTGTCCCTGGGTCTAAGCCAACCCCTCACTATGGTCCTCAGGCTTTTCCTCACTCCACCACCACCTACCTATCCCATTCTGTATGCTCCTTCCTTCAGCCATTCTAACTTACCAAGCCACACCCTCCCTGTCCTGAACCATGCTCCCTGCCTGGAATGTCCTACCTTCTCATACTTTTGCATAGCCAGCTCTTATCTGAAAGGTCTCCTTAGGGCTATCTGAAACCTCAATATTTCCCTTCCCATCACCATAATGTAGGCCCTGTGAGAAGAGCCTGCTATGTGTTAATCACAACTCTTTCATGGTTCCTACAAGAGAAATGAACACATAGTAGGTGTTCAGGCAATGTTTTCTCAATAAGTAAGTGAATTGCTTGACAAAAAGTGAATTAGCCAAATAGAACCTTGGTACCCAGCTGTGCTGAGATGAGGGGAGTCTTCTTAGTAAAAAGAAGAGGGGGTGGATGCTCTCCAAGAGGGGTGACTTACTGAAGTCATGCACATAAGCATGCTGGGGAAGAGGCAGATACTGAACACAACAGAAAGCTGGTGCTGTGTGTGAGAGTGTGCATGCAGGTTGAGGTGATAGTGTGGCTGCACAACTCTTGAGAAGTCTCTGTATATGCACAGCAAATGGTAGCTGATTTTCTTTCTCCAAGGATTTGTTTGGAATTACCATGCAGATGCTTCACCTTGGACACACAGTTCCACAGTCAACACTGAAGAGCCAGGCATGAGGTGAAGCATCTGCTGTACCTGCCTGCTCATGTGATATTCTCATCTGGGAAGGGGAGAACTTTGCCACTCTCCTCACTGTGCAGATGAAACTGATGCTCAGAGTCAGTAACTAGCTGTGGGAGTCCAGGAACTCTATTAATAGCAGTCAAATATTGTCTGTCTGTCTGTCTGTCTGTCTGTCTGTCTGTCTGTCTGTCCGTCCATCCATCTATTTATCATCTCCTGTCAATATGCACTACCTATAAATTATTTATTTCACAGTATCTATTTCTCATGAAACAATCTCTCATGTATATATTATCTGTGTATCATCAACCAGAAAATCCATCCATCCATCATCCATCCATCCATCCACCCCTTCCATTATGTCTAAGTATCTGTGTACTACTCTATCATTCATTGGTCATTCTGTTTGTCTGTGTATCTATCCATCCATCCGTCTACCTAGCTAGCTAGCTCGAAGTTGAACACATATTTAATGATCAGGGTTGAGCAGAAGGGTTTCTCAGGATATCCACACTCTGGACACCTGCCCTTGTAACATTACTAACAGAAAGGAAGAATGGTTACAAAGCCACGCTGAGGTCTTACAGAATGAATTCATAACTGATCAGGGAACTCTCCAGAGCATTGTTCTTGTGTTTCCTAAAGGAATGGAGGTGGGCAGTTACGTTGAAATTGTATTCTTAAACAAAGTGACTTGAGCTGGAGAGTGTAAATTATCTTGTAAAAACTAGGGTCTTCTCTTAAACTGAGGGGCATGAAGAGTGTCTCCTGGTCCCTACCCAAAGCATGGGGAGAGGAGATCACCCTCACATAGAGTCTCCTTACTGTCACATCTGTCATGTCTGTTATCTTTCACTTGGCCTTAGTGTGGGAGCCTGCAATCATTTATTGCACAATGGGCTATTGCAGAAACTTAAATAAATGTTCAAGTTCAAGCATACCATACTGTTTCCCAGGCCCTAACCCTGTCACCTTCAACCATGATCTCCTCTAGTCTCCAGCTTATTTATCGTGACCTTCACACTGGCCTTGGTCATCATCTCATTCACCATGTCCAGTCAAAATGGCCTTGCTTCTCCTTTAGCATGCCAAGCTCCTTCCAAGAATCTCATGGCATTTGTCAATGCTCTGTCTTCCACTCAGAATGTTCTAGATCCCATGGGTGATATGGTCCTTTTTTTTTAAAACAAGTTTCAGCTTGAACCTGAGCTCTTTTAAGAAGTCTTTAAGAAGAAGAAGAGGGGGAGGAGGAGAAGAAGAAGAAGAAGAAGAAGAAGAAGAAGAAGAAGAAGAAGAAGAAGAAGAAGAAGAAGAAGAAGAAGAAGAAGAAGAAGTAAAAGAAGAAGATGGAGAAGAAGAAGAAGAAGAAGAAGAAGAAGAAGAAGAAGAAGAAGAAGAAGAAGAAGAAGAAGAAGAAGAAGAAGAAGATGGAGAAGAAGAAGAAGAAGAAGAAGAAGAAGAAGAAGAAGAAGAAGAACAACAACAACAACAACAACAACAACAACAACAACGACAACAACAAGAAGGGACCATCTGATCACCAGCCTAAGCAAGCACAGGAATGAATTTCATCTTTTCTGCAGTATTTGTCATTAGCTGAACTAGTTTTCTTCACTCATTACTTGTCTGCCTGTCCCATCAGAATTTAGTCCTATCCTAAGTTCAAGTTCAAGTATACCTTGTCTGGTTCACTACTGTCTCTCATGAATCTAGCATATTGTGGGTCCTTGGTGAGCATCCCTTTCTCCAATCAATGTCATGGGCTATCTATCATGCTAGAGAAATCTAAATTGACCATCCATTACTATGTAAGATTCTGAGACCATGCTAATATCAAGTGTATCCTTAACAGTTTGTAAGTGGCCCTGTAAGTCTTTCCTCTTCCTCTTCACCTTTGTTATTAACTAAGCATGTCTAGAAAAGTTCTGTGACAAGGTTAAGGCCTCTGCTTCCTGAATCTGCATTGCTGATGGAGATCTTGGTCACAAGGACTGCAGGACCCATAGTGAAAATACTCACAAATTACTAACCATGCTGTGGCCAACATCTCTTGTCACTGCCAGAGGTACCCAGTGACCTACCAGCAGGCTGATAAACAGGGAAAGGCCAGACACAAGGCATTCATCTCTTTAATGGGACATTAATGTCTTCAATGGGCTGCTTGGGCCCCTAGAACAGAATCCAACTGGAGCAGCATCTAATTGCCCTGCTGACTCTTGTAATTTATGGAGCTGGCTGCCATAGCAGCTCAGAGGCAGTCAATCCCCATGGAACCTTTTTTTAAAAACACGAGTTTACAAGACTCTCACCCATGTTTGTTTGACAGGGGAAATCTATTCAGTCATGGGGCAGAACAGAAAGACAGGCCTACAGGGAGTGGAGAAGGACCAGCAAGGACGTGTGGGCAGGTGCAGTTCCTCTCTTCAGACTCCTAGACCCTCAGGTTCCTGCATATCAAGTCACTCTTCATCCTTGACCTGGCACTCCAACTTATTTGTCACAATGCCCAAGCTCAATCACACCTCCTCTTCCTTCCAGCATTTCCCAGCCCCAGGGGCAGTCATATTTATTCAACAGAATTCACCATCCACTAATGGCATGGCTCTTTTACTAATGACAGTGTGCAGAGGATGCAGCAGTGAGTGATAGTAGGGGTCCAGTATATAAGCCAGACATGTTCATAAATCATCAAGATAACATTATAAGGTAAATTCTAAAAGAGACAATTAAGGAAGTAGCAGGTATATAATGTTGCTACTGAGACACAGGGCAGAGGAGGGGGGTAGCCAGGGAAAGTGTCTTTGAAAGTGGCATTTGGATTTAGATCAGAATGACTAAAAAACAAAAGATTTCAAAATATAGAACAACCTGTGAAAAAGCACTCTAGGTATAGGGACATGACAAACTTCAGTCAAGAACAAGGACATCTTGTTTGACAAAGATACAGGAACTGTGAGCAAGAAATAGCACGGTATTGGACAAGGCTAGAAAGGCAAACAGCAACCAGGTCATGTGGGCTCTTCTGGACATTGTAGACAAAGAAAGCTGATGTTATTGTGAATAGAGGGAACAACATTCTATGAATCCATACATCCCATGCTAGCCCACTCATCCATTTCTGCACACTTCTGTCTACTTATCTACCCATCTAGCTATCCACCCATCCATTATCCAACCAAACTTCTGTATATCTTTTCATACATCTACCTATTATTCTATATGTCATATCCATCCATCCATCCATCCATCCATCCATCCATCCATCCATCCATCCTTCCATCCATCTGTCATCAATCCATCCATCATCAATCCATCTTGTTGCTTACACGTATATCCATTTACATGTCTATCCATTTGTCATCCATTGGTCCATCTATGCATCTGTATGTCCATCCATCTACTCATCTCCATCATTATCCATCCTACTGCCTACATTTCTATCCTTAATCTGTCTGCCCATCTGTCATCCATGAGTCCATATGTCCATTAACACACCCACCTCTACTCCCATGCCTCCATCCATTGGTTCAACAGTTCATCTAATTAACAATCAGCTCCATCATCCCATCTTTCTATTCATTCATTTACATGGCCACCAGCCCACCTACTCCTAAAGGATAGGAGCTAGTCCCTGTGTTAGGAACAAGGGGAAAATAACAGCACAAAACAAGGCATGGTATTTGTGGCCAGTGAGACGTGGAATCAATTCTGTGGGTTTTTTTTTTTTTTTTTTTTTGGTTTGGTTTGGTTTTTAATGTCTTAGCAGTTACTTAGAAAATAATTGGACGTCCGTAAGTCCCACTTACCCAATCCATAAAATGGCACTAATGCCCTGACTTTATGAAGAAGCTATCTTGTTCCTGGTTCATTACTATAACAGGCTTAGAAGAAATCAATGGTTGAGAAGCAAAATTAAGAGAAGAAATTTTACCCAAAAACAATAGACCATGCTTCTAAGCTGATTCTGTTCAAAGATGTTGACACTTCATTACATCTCTGTTTGGGTTGTTCATGATGCTGGTTACAGTTTATGGGGCCGGAAAACTGTCTCCAGGAACAGACTATGCTCATCTTTAAGGCTCTGCAGATATCCTCCTCCTCCATTTCCAGCCCTAAGTGTCAGGTGAAGCACGGAGCCTGGCAAGAGAGCTAGCTGCAAGAGACAATTATGACAGACACTGCTTGGCCTCTTACCTCAGAAAACTGAAGCCTTCCAAAGTCACTGGGGGGACTTGCGACCTTGAAGACTTTCTTTGGCATCATCCATGTCTCCAGTGTCTCCAGTTTGCTCACAGCAAGGTTGGTCACGTGATGCTTGATCAGAAAGCCCTGGAATCGGTCAGCAAGGAAGTAGAGATGGACAGAAGCTGGGTGGCCCATTGGGTAGTACCTGAGAACAGGGGACCAGGCTGTGAGATGTGTAGTGTTACTGTGAGGCTCCACAATCCACAGTGGTCTAGAGCAGCCCCCATTTAGCCTGTCATAATCTGCATCAGTCTGAAAGCTGCTATCCATGAACCTAGGGTCTTAACGGCTGCAAATTGTTACTTTTTTAAAACAAGAGTGATAAGTATAAAACATGGTGACTATAGGAAAGTACAATAAAGAAAAGAAAGCTCTGCTTTCGATGCCTCTCCCCATAGATGATAACACCAATTCACAGATAGCTACGGAGTCCTCTGGTGCTGGGTACCAGAGAGTGAGACGATGTCTGGTGCCTTTTCCTGTAGCTTCATTTTCTATGCCCATAATTGCATGCATGTTACCTAGTGGGCTGGCTAACACTGTGTGTGTAGGTTCATGTGCATGGGTATGGAGGATAACTGGAACCACAGATGTCATTCCTTAGGTGTCTTCCACCTTGTTTTTAGAGGCAGGTTCTATCACTCACCTGCAGTTTGTCCAGTGGGCTAGACTAGCTGACCAGCGAGCCCGAGGAGCCTGCCTCTTTCTACCTCCCTAGTGCTGGGATAACAAAGCACCTGCCACCATGCCTTGCTTTTTAAATGTGGGTTCTAGGGTACATGTTCTCATGCTCACGTGGCAGGTACGTTACTGATAGAACCGTCTCCACAGCCCCATGTACATTGCGTAGCTGGAATCGTAGTCTATATGCCAGGCTCTTGCTCCATTGGACTTCCTGCACACTCTCACATGTCTCTGAAAATAAGAAATTGTGTGTGTCTGTGCAGATGAGAGTGTGTCATTCTATTTTATAGAACCAGTGATCTATTGATGGGTAATAATATTGTAACATATCTTTCATTCTTTTGGAATTCATGTTCATTCACACCCACACACGTACACCTAAAAAACTCTTTAAATCTGGTACCTAAGTTTATCAGGAGTACTGATTTATCTTCTTGCTGTTCTCTTCCTCAGGTGGGTGTCGATGAACCCACATTGTTTTTTCTTTTTCTAAAAATTACTGCCAACACACACGTGCAAACACCCAGCCTCCCATGCAAAGCTTGTTTTACGTTGTATGCCTCTGGTCCGCACAGGTTGGCTGGCTAGGTAGGGCCCGAAAACAGCACAGGAGAGGAGGAAGTGGGGAGCAGAGGACAGAAGGGAAGAGGGAGCCACAGAGACCAGAAACTCTCCACTTGCAAAATAAAAAGCTGTTGCTTCTGCAGTGTGTAAATTGCACGGCACTAAGAGGCTGCAGCGGCTCCCTAATAACAGCGTTCCACAAATCACTGTCCCCTCTCTGCTAACTGCAGGCTTCCCTCTGCTTCCGATCTGGAGTTTTAAGTCTTTATGTCCAATTAGAATGGCTGGGGAGACCTCCTTCCCGTGTTGACGAGCCTCTCGAAATCACTGCCTTGTTACCGGGATGCCTCTGGGGCTCTGCAGAAAGAGCCTGCATTGACTTCAGATGGCTGGGTCTTCCCTGCCCATGCTGGCACACTTTTGGTGTGACTATGGTGGGTGGGAAGCCTAGGACGCTGTGCTGTTGCAGTTGCTTGGCTGTCTGGCAGTGCTTTTTTAGGTGATGGAAGGATTGGGTACCTGTGCTGACCAACGTGGTAGCCACCAGCAACTGCTGAGCCCTTGAAATGTGGGCATCATTTTTAATGCTAGATCACTCGTTTTTAAATTTTACTTGTGTATGTGTGATACACATATGTGTGTGCATGTGTGAATATATTTATGTGTGTGTGTGTGTGTGTGTGTGTGTGTATAGGCCAAAGGTGATGGAAGGTATCTTTCTCTATAACTTCTCAACTTACTTTTTGAGACAGTGTCTCTCACTAAACCCAGAGCTCGCCAATTAGATAGATTGGCTGGCCAGTGAAGCCTGGTACTTCCATCTGCCTCCCAGTGCTATGACTAACAATGCATGCTGCCTCACTTGGCTTTTTTGTGGTTGCTGGGAATTTGAACTCTGGTTTTCATGCTTGAGTAGCAAGCATTTTACCCACTAAACCAGTTTCTTAGCTGCTTCTCCTCTTCTTCCTCCTTCTCTTCCTCCTCCTCCTCCCCCCCCCCCCCTTCTTTTTTCTTTTCAGACAGAGACTCATGCATCCCAGGAGGGCAACCGACTTAATCCATAGTTGAACATGGCCTTGAAATCCTGACTTTTTTTTTTGGTCTCCACTTCCACATGCTAGTATTATAGGTGTGTGCCACCATGCTTGGCTTAATTTTAGTTCATTTAAATGAAAATGGTCATTTGTGACACTTGGACCCCTTGATATAGCTATGGAAGTCTGTGTTCACCTGCATGGGTGTCCCCAAAGCCCCATGTTTTCAGTATCTCTTTGCACTGTTGAGAAAGAGTCTATTTTCTGCCTCCTGGCCAATAGCGAGTAGAGAGGTGCCATTGCAGCCAGTTCTAATCCAGCCTTGTTTGGGTCACCATGAAAGAATGTTTGGGCTAGCCTGCGGGAAGATGATGAGCGTAACAGATGAGCGTCATCAAAGTTGTCCTAGCCCACACTATCGTGGTTCAGCCGAGAGTTCCCAGCTGAGAACTGTAGTTCTGGCATGCTGACCTGCAGCTGGCTGAAGACACAGGAAAGAGGCAGGTCCAGACTAGGAAGGGAGGTGGCCTAGCTGATTCACACACCCACACTAAGGAAAGATTATAAATCCCCCACCTGGGTTTATTTGTTATGAGGTATCATTACAGCAGTCCACATGTAATACACCTATAGTGTTTGTTTTGTAAGGTGGGTGTGACAGAGGAGTGTGTGCTCTCTGAGAGGCACAGGAGAAAGTATGTCAACCATACTGAGTGTTGCTGCATGTCAAGAACATGGGCCAGTAAAGGATTGCTATTGGAGCAATCTGTAGTTTATTACTTACCTTTCCTTGCTTTCTTCTGGGTGTGTGCTTGTGCGTTTCTCTGCATGTTTTCAGATGACTGTGTATATGTGGAGGGTGTTGGGGAGTGTGTGCAGAGTGTGCCCGTGGAGGTCACTCTTGGGTACTGTGGTGGTTTGAATATGCTTGACCCATGGAAGTGGCACTGTTAGATGGTATGGCCTTATTGGAGGAGGTGTGGCCTTGTTAGAGGAAGTGTGTCACTGTGGAGGCGGGGCTATGCGGTCTCATATACATGCTCAAGTCTGGTCAGTGTAACACAGTTCCTTTCTGCTACCTGAGGATCAAGATGGAGAACTTTTCCTCCAGCATCATGTCTGCCTGCCTGTTTCCATGCTTCTCACCATGATGATAATGGACTGGACCTCTGAAACTATAAGCCAGCCCCAATGAAATACTTTCTTTATAAGAGGTTGCCTTGATCATACTGTCTCTTCACAGCAATCAAACTCTAACTAAGGCAGGCACCTTCTGCTTTTTATTTGAGATGAGGTCTCTTTTTGGCCTGGAACTTTGCCAGTTAGGCTAGGCTAGCTGACTTATGAGCCTCCAGGATCCATCTCTCCTACTCCCTCTCACCACTGCTAGGATTATAAGCAGGTGTTACAGTGCAGGCTGGGGATCCAAACTCAGCCTTCACGTTTGTGAGACAAGAGATTTCCCCACTGAGCCATCTCCATCAAAGCTTCTGTTGTATGGCTCCACCTTCTTCTGCTCTGCTGAGCACTGCCAGAGGCTTCCCAAGCCTCCATGGAGGCTCTACAGGAATCTCTTCACTGTAGTCAACCTTGTTGCCTCCTTACGAGCCACAGGCTCTTAATACTTGCTGCTAAACTCAAACCTCTTACCTGGATTGAAAAGCTGTCCTTCTCAGCTTGATTTGTTCCCCTAAGCCCAAACCTACCACTTGTTGGCCACTGGTACCTTATTTTGGGCTCCTGAGTGTGCTGAGTTCAGATGTGCCTCAGGGCCTTTGCACAGGACATTCTCTCTGCTGGGGATGTTCCTCTTTTCTAGTGAGTATATGGTGAGCTATGTCTTGCCTTTACACTTAATGAGAACTATCTCACAACTCAGCAAAACATCTATCAATATTTTTCCTCTCTCTCCCTCCCTTTACCCCCTTTCTCTTGTGTATTTGTGTGCGTGTATGCGCGCACAAGCATGCACATGCACACACTTAGGAACTGTGTGTCTTCACACTAGAATCTGCAGGTAAGGACCTTGGGGTCAGGTCTGTCTGGGTCAGAGGTGAATGTTCCGTGCCTAACAAAGAGTCTGGTACACAGTAGGTATTCAAGCAGTGATTGCGGATGAGTGATAAGCTCTAGCTTTGTGCTTTTAAAGTACATCTGAGAACCATGTAACCCAAGGTGTAACACAAGGCCCTCTGCACCTTACAGTCATATTATTCCATCTCTAAGTAATGACAACAGCAACTTCACCAAGAAAAGGGAGATGGCCAAGAGGCAGTGCAATAATTTAAAGAATTCACTGGGAATGCCCAAGGTATGTTTCTCCCATCCCTTATTTAAATAAAGTGAGCTTTGGGAAAATAGAGCAACATACAGTTTTGGGTTTCTAGTTGCCTTGGAAAAGCAGATGATTTGATAGTCAACCTCAAGTTGACATCTTAACCACATTGGGCAAGAGTTGAGCCTGGAACCACAAGTGGTCTAGGCTGGAATGCACAGTGCCTGCCTCATGCAGGGCTCATCCTGACTTGCAGGTGCATGGACCTCAGGCAGTCTCTGTTAGTGTGAACAACGCCCCCTGTGGGACTCACACCAACTCACAAGTAGTAGTATTTGCTGGAGCCTGAGTTAAGGTTTTGTAGTAACATTATTGGCATCTCAATCCCTACATGGTGGATCAGAAGTAGCTTCTATTTTCTTGTTCTCCTATGTTTGAATCTGCTATATCACACATTTCTGCAAAAGAACATGCATTACTTTATAATGAGAAACTGAATCAATAAGCACTGTTTTACGAAAGGTTGCACCACAGCCTAGAACTACACAGAGTGCATGAACTGCCCAGATCCGGTGAAAGGCACTTGCTATTTCCCTAGATGCCCCACGGGTAGCAATTCATTCTCCTCGGCCTTTTCGGGATAAGGGTCCTTTGTCCTGATTTATTCCCAGTCTCCGATTCATAAATACATGGGTTTGCCCATGGCAAGGCACAATAGCTCCATCACAATAAAAAATGAAGGAGAAAAGCCAAAGGATTCTGGGCCTGAGGCAACTAGATGGCTTGCTTCGTTTCAAAGCAAGTACCAGGAGGAAGTTTCAACAACCCTAAATAAATCGGGAGTGTCTCTTGGAATTTCCTATAAGATCATTTATCTTATAGGTTTTAGGAGGCTCGTGATTAAGCTGGAAGGACAGTTGCTGGCCAAGTTTGGGACACTGTGCTCTGCATCAGTGGTTTCAAGATTGATACTCTTCCCACAGACTGGACAGGGGGAAAGATATTCACTGACATTGATACTAGGTGGTACAACCACATGTGATGGGCCTGTTGGAGGTGATGTCCCTTAGGCTTGGG